>NC_056732.1:1277214816-1277857316 GCF_019279795.1 Protopterus annectens | reverse complement strand
AGGGTAGCAGACAAGTAAGGTAGAGCACCCTGCCTGCCTTACTCATGTAGTACTAGGGTACCATCACCTTTGCCCCTAATCCCAATCCTGCACATTACCTTATAAATAACATTTACCACTATTTTGGTCTTGAGGTGATTTTAATGCATTAGCGCATGTCTGTATAGTATGTCCAACTGTGTTCATTAGTGTTGGTGTTAGGGAAAGGATTTTTTGTACGACTGCTGAATCCTACACAAATGCACTTTATAGGCACTTACACGAGTGCATGGATCGTGCTATCCCTAACAGAACCAAGATGCTATCCTCCAAAAAAAGGAAGCCAATCTGGTGGTCTTCTGCCATAAACAAACTCTACAACAGAAGAAAAAAACTGTTGCAAAAAAGAGTAAAATCCCACGATTGGAGGAACTCCCTGGTCAGCCTCAGCAAAAAGCTGAGATCCCTCATAAAATCCTCCAAAGCTAGTTATGAAAACAAAATCGCCACTGATTCTAAAGACAACCACAAAGCATTATATAGCTATGTCAAGGATATGAATGGCAACACTCAGATCTGCTCTAAGTTACAGCACAATGTCACTAAATATACAGAACCAACTGATATTGCCAACATCCTGGCAGATAGGTTCAGTGCTAACTTTACCCCCCTCTCACCCCCTAAAGGGCCCATCTTTATACCGGAAGAATGCAAAGTTCCTGTAATCACGGCTGCACAGGTAAAAACCTCTCTCTCCAAAGCCAAGAATACAGCATCCATGGGACCTCACAACATCCCAGCCTGCCTTCTACATGAACTACAGAATGAACTGGCACTCCACCTAAATACCATGTTCAATGATAGCCTCACCTCAGGCGTTGTGCCCACTGAGTGGCACACCATGATGGTTATCCCACTCCACAAAGGGGGGCCACAACAGACCCTGGGAACTACCACCCCATTAGCCTGACGAGCCTGGTCTGCAAGGCCATGAAACATATCATCATGGAACTCATAAACAAAGACATTGGAGATCTCCAAACTCTGGACCCCACACAGTTCGGGTTTTTAAAAGGCAGATCATGTCTCCTAAACCTGAAAGACTTCTTTGAAGCAGTCTCCAAAGCCATAGATGAGGGTAAGGTGGTTCACACAGCCTGTCTAGATCTGGCCAAAGCATTCAACACCACCCCCCACTCTAGAATTATAGATAAACTCACTAAACTAGGTATAAATCCCTGTGTCGCAAGATGGGTTGCCAACTGGCTTACTGACAGAACCCACACTGTGAAAGTAGCAGATTCCAAATCAGACTTCAGACCAGTGAGACAAGTGGAGTACCACAGGGTTCAGTCCTGGGTACTCTCTTGTTTGGTATCTACTTCTCTGAAGTACAGGCTAACACAGAAGGTCTTTGGCTAACTAAATTTGCAGATGACTGCAAACTAGGAGCCATAATTGAAACTCCTAATGATGTGGATATCCTACAAAATGGCCTCACTGAGACAGATGCCTGGTGTCAAAGCCATGGTCTCAAGCTCAATGCCAAAAAGTGCACCGTCATCTCCTTTGGGAAAAACTCTGTACCCATGAACTACCACATAGGCGGTAGTCTACTTAACACTGAAAGTGTGATAAGAGACCTTGGGACACAGGTGGACAGTAGTCTCTCCTTTGATAATCACATCACCACAGTGGTCAGAAAATCCTTCTACGTGGCACACCTTATCACAATAGGTTTCTCATCCAGAAAAAAAGAGGTCATTGTTCTCCTCTACTCATCACTCATTAGACTCATTATAGAGTACAATGGCCCTTTTGGTATGTACCTCACAAGACATCTAGAACAACTGGAAAGGCCACAAAAATACCTCACAAAAAGGATTACTGGCCTCAAACAGATGCCTTACGCAGACCGACTCTGAAAACTCCAGCTTTACTCCGTCGCATATCGCCTACTCAGAGGCGATCTCTGCCTAACATACAAAGCTATGTCAAACCCAGAGCTGTTGGACTTGCTCCACTTAAAAAAATCCCAATCCCTCCGAGCTACACGCTCTAGGGACTTAAACCTAGTCACCACAATAAACAGAACATGCTGCAGGGATAGATTCCTGTCCCAGAGACTTCCCATACTCTGGAACAGACTACCTATCTATGTCAAACAGAGCTCCTCATTAGCACTCAAGAAAAATCTTGATGACTGGATGGGTAATAGGAAATTCACCCCGGGGATCACTTCTGTGGTTCTGCTTGACAGGGGCACAGGAAAATAATTTTCTTGGGTGGTGAAAGCCAGGGTACCTTTTTGGCTAGGCTTGTATAGGCCCTAGGGCCAAAAGCCTAGTACTTACCTATGAACCTATTTGCATTTTTTGTTGATTGATCACAAAAAGGAAGCATATGTTTTCCTTTTTCAATATTTTGATTAACGTCTCAGTTGTTCAAGTTCAGCTATATTCAAGTTAAAAAGGTCAACACACACACACACTATACAGCACAAGGAAACTGGAAAGCAATGTGGGGTAATTACATTTTATTGAAACATCTTTATTGCCATTATTAACATAACACATACACAATTTACATTTCAAAACCAGTTAAGGCCTATGAACCTATTTCACATACCACACATTTCCTCATCATCTTGATTGTAACATTTCTCTTGTTCCTGTGGTGTTTTGCTCTTAGAGTAATAGCATTCATGTATATTTCTCAGTGATCCTTGCATTTAACATGAAGAGAAGTTTTATATCAATTATACATAATTTCTTACTTCTCCTCCCAGTTCCTTTCTTATTTGGAGTGAAAGCTGGACATATCTTTTTAGAACTAAAACTTGCTGCCAACCACTCCAATCATCTGACTTACCTATGTGCTCTGTTCCATCTAATTAGTTTACAAAGTTGCAACACCCTTGTATGATCTGCACATTCTAATCATTTTATACTATTATTCTTTCATAATTTATAAAACCTCATCTTTCATTACTTTTAATCTCTATTTATAATGCACTGTTACTAGCTACCAACATCCCTTCATGAACAGACATGCAACCAGTCCCTTCACATGGACCAAAGACAGCTTTATTCTGAAAATCAACCCTTTAGTCATTGTTGCATCACACTACTTGTCATCTAATCTATTACTTTCTTTCATTCTTAGCAGGTTTAGAACTCCCCCTTAAGAAAACTGTATACCAACACATTATCACAGACACCATAATCAGATATACATTCCAGCCAACTCAACTGACATAGATGGATAAAACCCTGATTACGAACCAAGTAACCAGAGTTCAAATAAATGTTCGGGCACTTGTTGAAGCTGCAGAAGGTAGAGGGGAGCCGTGATGAAGCTTTGTTATTTCACCTCTTTTCAGTGGGGTGAAGGCAGGGCACATGTCCAAATGCACATTCCCTCTGTAGAAGCCCTGGAGAAGACCCAAGATCCAGCAGGAGTCTTGGCTTCAAGGAGGGGCACAACAGTCTTAAGGGATTATACCACCCATGGAAGTGAGTTGCAAACCCTCAGTGATGTCCACTGCATGCTGAACTCTATGGTGACGACAGGTATGCACAGAAGAGTTAAAGCCTTAAAGACACAATGTCCTGGCCCTGGATGGGTGATGGCTTTACTCTCTGCTCCTTAACTCTCTCTTGCTCCACTCATGCCTGCTAGATGAACATGTGCTGTATCTAGCAGCGGAGAGAGGACACCTTGATGCTCACCAAAGCAGGAAGACAAAAACTATTAATATATAAATAAATACTGTCATGCAAATTCTTACCCTACTTACTTTACATTCCCACTGGTCCTTAAGTCTCTACTTAGAATGAAATATCACTGAAAATTCCTATTAAACCTGCGTCCCATAAACGTCGACTGACCAAACTAACCCATTTAATCTCTGTCAGAGGTCACAGATTTCAATGAAATAGACATCTCTTCTCATACTGTCAATATCATCCATCTGTGATCTTTACCCGTCTGTATCATGCTCAACTTTGTGTCAAGTCACCGGTCAAAAGAACCAAAAAGGGATGGAGGAATTCATTATCCTTTCCCCCTTCCTTTCATTCCTTTTCAATATAATAAATGACATTTATGTATCAGTCAATGAAGCAGACTTAACACAAATGGTATGTTCATTTCACCCTGCATACTAGCTCTCCTTCATTTCCTTTAATATATACATGAATTACCATTAGATCAAACATCCTTTTAACATCCAGAATGGGTAGAAAATGAAAAGTAGTACATATCATGCATAGGCACAAGGAAGTATAACATTATTGGGTCCCTTTCTTATAACCAGTCGTTACACTAGTGACTGACACTCAGTGTCACTCACTAACGTGCAGTCCTCAACATTTGACACTATAGCTTGACAATGCTTTACCTCAGGAGATTCTCTTTTACCCTCGGATAGTGCAGTTTTATATTTGGCATACATAAGTAGTAGGAGCCAAGGGTGGCTTGTCCCTCCTACAAAGAGATGCTATTTGCATTTTCTTAATCTCGACCATAGTTCACAATCGAGCGATTGTGAGGTTTTGTGATATTATGTGGTTTAATCACAAAACCACCAGACTTTTATTAGGAAGTAGGTTTTTTCTTCCCTCATAGTGCTTCTAAATTCCTGCGGCACAGCTAGTGTGTGAACATTAGCTCTACATGATCGTCAGTGTTGAAGTAACACCCTGACCCCGTGTGCAAAAAATGGGGAAAAAGGGGTTGTAGATTGACAGTGCTTCTAAATTTCCACAATAAATTCACTTCCCAACACGTTTATTAACCCACAAAACATTATCTACCCCTATACCTCCTACCTCTACATCCAGTTTCATCTTAATTATTTTACTGTATTAAAAAAATAAGTCTTACACCAGTGCTGAGTACTAATATCATGCAATTTATTAATCACACTAGACATTTACAGTTCTTAAAAGAATAGGTGGCTTGCTAACTACCAGTTTACCAACTACCTTAACAATAGGCAGCAATCTACTAAATGGCACAACTCTTTTTCTCCTTTCCTCAAAACTTCCACAGATGTCCCCCAAGTCTCTTTCTTAGGTCCACTTCTCTTCAGTATTTTCATCAATGACTTTCACTCCAATCTTATTAACAGTACAGTAGTTCAATATGCAGATGACTCAACCATTACCTGCACTGGTAACTCTTTCACAGAACTTCAACATAGTACCCAAAATGCTTTTTATTCTATAGAAACCTGGATGACACACAACCATCTTTCTCTGAACGCCCCCAAAAAACAAACTGCTGTTATTTACCTCCAACAAAAATGCACTTGTATATAAAATGAGAAGTTATGTACCTACCATAACCTTCCATGTTAGTTGTCTTCTTCTCGCCTTCTTTCTTGCTGGATGGGTTCGGAGCTGATCCTCGGCTCCGACTCGG
The DNA here is from genome assembly GCF_019279795.1 of Protopterus annectens. Lineage (NCBI taxonomy): Eukaryota > Metazoa > Chordata > Ceratodontiformes > Protopteridae > Protopterus > Protopterus annectens. Next base: position 1,277,851,910 of record NC_056732.1, on the reverse strand, counting down.
CCAATACTAAAGCTCGAGAGCTAATTCCACCGGCTTGAGGCTCCCCTATATCCCACAATGCTAGGCGGTAACTACTCAGATCTCGTTTGATAGCTAAAACCAAGCAGTTCTAGTCTCCATAGTATGGAGAAGAGAGAAAAGGAACCCACCTCTATATAAACCTGTATGCAAGCTACCACAAACATAAAAGGGAGAATAGAGGTGGTAGAACATGTGGGAAGGAACCCCAATGGAAGATCCCAAAAACTCCTACCGGTCTGTCCAGGCTGGGGGGAAGGAGGGTGGGACACAAGAAAGAAGGCGAGAAGAAGACAACTAACATGGAACGTTATGGTAGGTACATAACTTCTCAATGTTAAGTTGTCAATCTCGCCTTCATTCTTGCTGGATGGGACAGCGTCCCTAGCACCTTACCCCGGGTGGCTTATCGGAACAGACTCTTGAGAACAGTGGAACCAAAGTTGGCACGGTTTCTGGAGGCCATATCCAATTTGTAATGCGAGATTAAAGGTATGAGGAGAAGCCCATGTGGCTGCTGCACAAATGGAATCTATTGGTAGCCTGTCCTGAAAAGCTACAGATGTAGCTAATGCCCTGGTTGAATGAGCTCTAGGTCTTGAAGGCAGTTTTTGATGTCTGATTTCATAGATGAAGGTAATTATAGAGGTAAGCCATCTTGAAAGGGACACTTTAGAAACTGGAAGGCCCAATTTCCCTTCCGCATAAGACAGAAAGAGCTGGTCAGATTTCCTGAACTGTTTAGTCCTGTCTAAATAATATCGAAGTTGGCAATGAACATCTAGAAAATGTAACTTTTGTTCCGACCTGTTGGAATAATCAGGGAAGAAGACAGGGAGATCAATAGTCTGGTTTAGATTTGCCTCAGAGGAAACCTTAGGCAAGAAGGATGGATTAGTCCGGAAGGACACCCTGTCTTTATGGAAAACTAAGTAAGGAGGACGACTGCAAAGAGCATGTAGTTCAGATACCCTTCAAGCTGATGTTATGGCTACTAGAAAAAGTGTTTTCCATGAGAGCAATCCAAGAGGGCATGAAGCCGCAGGTTCGAAGGGGGGGAGAATCAAGGACGCTAGGACCAAATTCAAGTCCCACTGAGGTGGGGGATCTTTGATTGGGGGCTTGAGCAAAAAGACACCTCTTAGAAAGGCTTTGCAGAGTTTATGGGACATGACACTGGAGTCCGAGACACCTACATGAAAGTTAGATATAGCAGCTAGTTGTACTCTAATGGAAGAGCCTAAATGAAAGAGCTCTGCCAGGAAGTCTAGGATAGACTGGATAGGTGCAGTGAAGGGGTCTATATTTTTTGATGCTGCCCAGAAGGAAAAATGTTTCCACTTACTATTGTAAATCCTTCTGGTAGAAGACTTGTGAGAGGCTATCAGGATGTTACGGACCGAATGAGAAATTAAGGGAAGCCTGGCTAGGGTTGAAATCGGAGAAACCACGCTGTGAGGTTGAGAGATTGGAGAGAGTGGTGCAGCTGGCCCGACTGGTGGGTCAAAAGATCTGGCACTGGGTCCAGATGCCAAGGCTGCTCCAAGAGGTAATGATGCAGGAACGGAAACCATATCTGTCGAGGCCAGTAAGGGGCAATGAGGATCATAGTGACTCTCGAGGCGATAACTTTCTGAATTAATTGAGAGATCAGTGGAAAAGGGGGGAAAGCATATAGAAGTCCCCGGGGCCAATCATGGACTAGAGCGTCTCTGGTGGGTTGGCCTGGTAGAGGGATGAGGGTGAAGAAATCGTGACACTTGCTGTTTTGGGGAGTAGCAAAAAGATCACAGCAAGGCCGGCCCCATCTTCGAAAGATTTCTTCCAGCACTGATTTTTTTAGAGACCACTCGTGAGACATGACAATAGCCCTGCTCAATTTGTCCGCAATCACATTGGACTTCCCGGGAATGTGCGTTGCTATCAGAAATCGCTGAGAAGAAATCGCCCACAGTCAAAGTCTGAGTGCCTCTCGACATAAGGGGTAGGACTTGGTTCTGCCCTGTTTGTTGATGTACCACACTATGGACATGTTGTCCGTCTGAATTGCAATAGTCCCTGTGGGAAGAGAGTCCTGAAGGTCTTGCAACGCCAAAAGCACTGCTCTCATCTTTAAGACATTTATGTGCAAGTGGCACTCGAACGATTACCACGTGCCCTGGACTGTCCGGCCCTGATAATGCCCCCCCCACCGATCAGGGAGGCGTCCGTTGTCACCGTGGTGATTGGGGGGGGGGAGTGAAGGGTCTGCCCTGAAGAACTTGAGGTGATGTCATCCACCAAGACAGGTGATTCTTGCATGATTGGGTTAGCAGAATGATGTGAGACATCGGGAGCTGTTGGAAGGACCATTGAGAAAACAGCATCCACTGGAGGATCCGCATGTGAAAACGAGCTAAGGGGAGGAGTGTAATGGTAGCCACCATGAGTCCTAATACCTTCAAGACTACCCTGGCTTTGATCTTGATGCACTGAAGCAGAAGGTAAACTTGTTTGCGGATATCTGATACTCTTTGCTCTGTCAGTCTGGCAGAAAGATGAACTGTGTCTAAGGTGGCGCCTATAAAGGTAATAGATTGACAAGGCGACAAGGCAGATTTTTCGAAATTTACTGAAATGCCTAGAGCTTGGCAAGTTTGAATTGTGAAGTCTCTGGATAGAAGAAGTTGACGCCTGATGGTGGCGGTAAGGAGCCAGTCATCCAAATATGGAAACACCTGGAATCCTTGACGTCTCAAGTGAGCCGCGACCACTGCCATACATTTGGTGAACACTCGGGGGGCTGTAGCCAAATGGCAGGGCTCTGAACTGGTAGGGACTGGCTCCCAGCCTGAAGCGGAGAAACCTGGAGCGTCTGTGCATTTGATATGGTAGTACGCATCCTGACGGTCTATCGAGCACATCCAATTGTCCTGACCTAAGAAGGGTAGAATGGACTGTAGCGTGACCATCCAGAATTTTGTTTTCTTCACATACTTGTTTAGCTTGCTAAGATCCAGTATTGGTCTCCAGTCCCCTGTTTTTTTTTGGTACCAAAAAGAATTTGGAGTAGATTCCGGATCCTTGCTGGTCTGCTGGGACTGGCTGGATAGCTCTTTTTGACAGCAGCTTTGATATTTTTAATGCTGCTTGTTCCCTTAGACTGGGTGGAACGTCTGGAAGGGATCCTTTGGGTTGGGATTGGATGTGAATAAAGGGGATTTTGTAACCCTCGGATATGATCGACTGTACCCATTTGTCTTGAGTGAGGCAAAGCCAGGCTTTTGGGTATAGTGATAATCTTCCCCCGACTGCCTCCGAAGGTGGACAGCTGGGCAGCTCCTCAGGGATGCTGAAAGGGTTTATCAGAGAAAGTCTCTCTGCTACCCTGGTTCTGCGGACCACCTCTGCCCCTAGGGTGGCGTCTATTGTTGTTCCCCCCTCTGCCTCTAGAGGGGAATCGACTTTGTGCGTCAGATGAGACTCCTTGTGGTTTGCGGAACCACATTTTTCCCCCCTCTGACCTTTGGGATAAGGTTTGGAAGGGGTAGAAAAACGGACTCCCACGGCAGAGAGAGTCTTACCTTCCTGCTCGCACCTAGTCAATGTATCCTTCACCTGAGGTCCAAACAACGTTGAGCCATCAAAGGGGGAATTGGTGAAGGACGCCTTGAAAGGGTCCGCAAAATTGCAACGCCGCATCCAGGCGTGGTGTCGTAAAGCTACACCTGTGCCTGCATCCCTACTCGCCCCATCAGCCGCATATGAGATAAGCCGCATGGAGGAGTTGACAATCGAATTCAGGGTTGCCAACTGGGAGTTCATTTTGTCTTGGAACCCCTCAGCTGTTGGATCCTGCATAGCATCACCCATATCCTTGAGTAAATCCCTCTGGAGACGGGTGAAGTGACACAAGTAGTTCAGCGACCGCATGGCAAAGGTCGCTGAGGAAAACATCCGCTTAAAACATCCGCTTACCGTACCTGTCCATGGTCCTAGACTCCTTATTAGGAGAATGGACAGGTACCGAAGGATCGGCTAATTCCTTCTTAGTGGCTGCGGCCACCACCATGGCATCAACAGAGATACCTTTAGATAAGAACTGTTTCTCTTTCTGGGCAGTAATAAATTTTGACGGCCTCCTTGGGGTAGGATCCACCGAATCAGGGGCCGTCCAAGCCTTCCTTGCCACCACTTCCATGAGGGGGTCAAAGGAAGGAGACACCCAGGAGGTGGAAGGGCGAGAGCCAAACGCCTCAAGGTAGACCGACACATCCTCTGAAGGGTTAAGGGTGGGCCAGTTCCCCCTCTGTTTAAGGATTTCAAGGATGTCAGCAAAAGAGACATCCTCAGAGGGGGACCGAGGGGAACCTTCAGATTCCTCCAAGTCGGTGTTCGAGGTGACAGACTCAGGGGAGTCAATGTGCTTCCTCTTGCACTGTCTCTTTCGAGGGGGTTCCCCTGCCGGATCAGGAGAAGCCTCGGAAGAAGAGGATATTCCCAGTGGGGAAACCTGAGGGGCTGGCTCTCTACGGTCTGGTACGAAGGGGTGGGTAGAAACCACCGCAGGCACTGAAGAGGGAGGAGCTGACGGAGCCGACCGTGGGGTAGACACGGGGTCTAGCACGCTCCGCATGACCTCGAAGGTGCCCCGATCAGCCAAGGCCGAAGGTCCCCGCTCTGAGGAGACAAGGACCCCCCCCGGCACCGACAGGGACGGCTCCGAGGCCGATGTCGGAGCCGAACTCACCAGCGCCGACGCTCCGAGAGGGAGAACGGGGTCAGACAAGGGTCCGATGCCACTCGCCCCCTCGGAGACGACGAGGGAAGCCCGGTGCCGAGATCCCTCCAAAGAGGAAGTTGGAGCAGACGACGGAGTCGAAAGGGAGGGTATCGGCTCCGACACACCGACAGCCACGGCTCCGACGAGCCCCGGCTCCGAACTCAAAGGAGTCGGAGGAGGAACAGAAGCAGGGATGGGAATAGCCGCTGACTGTTGAGTAGGGCTATGCAGCATTTGGGCCAGTGCCTCGGACTTGAGAAGTCTACTCACCACCCTTTGTAAGTCATGGTCGGACAGCCTGGAGGACCGAGAGGAATGGGACCTATGGCTCTGCTCCGACAGAAGAGGGGATCCCGGGGCTGAGTGGATGGAGCCGATAGAAGGGGACCTCGACCTCTTCTTAGAAGGTGGCTCCGATAAAACTATCGGAGCCGACTGAGTCTTAGCACCCTCTGCTCCAGCCGGAGCCGAGGTAACGGGTTGAGTCTTCAAAACATCGACTCCAGCCGGAGCCGATGTCGAAGCAGCCTTAATGCTCCCAGCGAATGGCTCTGAAGCTGGAGCCGACGGCCTGGAAGTCTTTGAAGGCTTCCCCGATGCAGACTGGGTCGAGGGGCCTTCAGGCTTTAAAAACCTCGAAGAATAAGTTTATTTTTGCGTTCCTGCAGGACACTCGGGCTGAATGCATGGCAAACAGCACAGGAGTCCTGCAGGTGCAAAGGTCCCAGGCAATAGACACAAGAAGTGTGACCGTCTGTCAAAGACATTTTCTGATAGCACGAGTCACACTTCTTGAAGCCTGAGACCTTGGAGTCTTTAGACATCCCAGAAAAGGAGACTGTATACAAAAAGACACAGACGCAACACACAGACACACCCTTTAACCAAAAAGAAAAACCCAATCACACTGAATGGCAAAGGGAAAAAGGGGAGTAGGCCAAAGGCCTAGAAATTAAAAAGGAATAAAAAGGGGATATAAAAACGAGGGAGACCCGATTTAAACTAAAAGGATACCCTGTACTATAAACTAGACTAAATAAAAAGGATAGGGGTAGATATTTGAAGTTTTTAACTAGAAAAAACTCACTAACCTGCCAGAGCCGGTAGAAGAAAGCACCTCGCAGCTAAGCGGCAAACGAGATCTGAGTAGTTACCACCTAGCATTGTGGGATATAGGGGAGTCTCGAGCCGGTGGAATTAGCTCTTGAGCTTTAGTATTGGCCGAGTCGGAGCCGAGGATCGGCTCCGAACCCATCCAGCAAGAATGAAGGCAAGATTGACAACTTAACATCAGATTTTATCATATACTCTCAGAACAGAACTACAATAAAGGTAGTTCTCGACACAAAACTGCTGAGAGTCATCCTAGATGAAAACCTCACTTTTGACCTCCATTATCCATACATCTATCAAAAAGACACTCCATAAATTGGGCTCCCTTTACAGACACATTTTCTTAGCTAATCTACCAAACATACTCTCACCCTAACTTTTCTCCTACCTTCACTTCTATATGGTGCCCCACTCCTTACTAATATCCAGCCATCCCTAAAAAATAAGCTTGAGTCCTGTTACAATGAAGGGTCTATATTAGAACATCGAAGTTTCAAAACTTCAAATATTCTAATATCGACCCCTATTCAGCAAAAGCTGAAAATATCGAAGCAATAGAAAACCAAAATTTTTCCTAGGGAAAGAATTTGGTTGTCTGTTTCTGTTGCTACGTTTTTTTCAGTGCTGTGGTGGAAAGTTACGGGTCGGGTTCAGGTAAGTGTGCGATTGAGTGAGGGGTTAGGTTAGTTAGGGTTACGGTGCTGGTCAGGTATGTGTGCGATTGTGTGGACGTGAAGGTTAGGGCGGGTTAGGTGAGTTAGGGTTAGGTCGCAGGTGAGGTGAGTGTGCGATAGTGACGGACCTTAGGGTTTGGGTTAAGGTAAGTGGATAATCAGTGGTGTGTGTATGGTTTAGTGTAGGGTTAGGTGTAAGATTTTAGGTGCATGTGCGTGGATTGCAGTTTGTTTGGTGTGCTTGTGTTGTGTGTATGTGTTTTGGAACAGCAAATTTTTTCCCTAGGAAAAAAATTCCCTGTTCTGTATGTTCGATGTTTTCAGCTTTCGCTGAATAGGGGTCGATATTAGAACATTCGAAGTTTTGAAACTTCGATGTTCTAATATACACCCCAAATGAAGTGGCCACATTTGCAAACAACGCCAAATACTCATCCCATCAATACACTTCCTTACATTCACTAAACTGGCTTGAACTTCCCCCTTCATTTAACAAACCCACAATTAACCATAGCACATACAACTATTTATAACCAATTAGACTGCCCAGCCCTATCTTCCATCCTAACTCACTAACACCCAAATAGATCACTCAGATGAGAACACCAACTCCTCCTTCAAGTTCACACACACAAAAAAACTCCCAGCAAGTCACAGTCTTTCTTCCTTCTCTATTGCCAGACTATGGAATGAACTCCCATTAGCTATTAGGAGTATCAGTAACACCTTCTCCTTCAAAACATGCTTGAAATGGCACCTCTCCACTCTCTGGCACTGTAGTTGTACTAACTTCCATCTTCCTATAACTTGACTCCTCTAACTTAAATCTTATCACCTATCTATTTACTAGTCCAACTTAATTCAACTTATTCCTCCCACTCAAATCTTATTCCCCTCTTATACCTCCAACTCACTCCAATATTCTCTCCCTACTACTAATTTAAATATACTATTAGAGATCTATTCTAACTCTCCCTACTATTACTCGCATTCTACAATTAATGCATCTACTGTTGAAACTTCACTAACCCTCTGCTAAGCAACCTGCAATTATACCTCATTTTGCTCCCTCAATACCATATATACTTTGGAGTAATCTTTCGGAACTTCCTGTGTCATATTTCAGTTTTGTCCATCACTAAATTTTTGCACTATACTAAGTTTATACTGCTTATTATAACTATGCCTTTTTTAAGAACTGCTTACACTCTCTGTATTTTACATTACCTCCCTGCATCAGCTGTGTTTTCACAATGTACTATATTGCACTTCATACTGCTTGTTTAAAACTATGTATTTTGTTAATAACGGTTTCCAAATATCTCTGTATCATGTATTATATTATATTAATTGCCTTTTGTGGGGCTTTTCTCTTCGGGCCTGCACTGAAAATGGGTTCTTTCTAGCCCAGTGGACCTTTCTGATAAACAAATGGCAATAAATTAATTAATTCACCAGCTTCTTATATACCCTTACTTTGCCCACAGCTACACTTAATATATGTGTTACCAAACCGAAAAAAAATCATTTAATACTACTTTTCTAAATCCAACTAATCCTGCATGTTTTATTAACTTAAAATACATTTACATTACCCCACCACCCACTTTATCATTTACATTCTTCCTCCAGATTACGTCTTCTTGGCAAGGCTGACACTTTCCAGATTCCCATTATGGTTAAGTTATATTTTCATTATTTCTTCATCAGTTCTTTTATTTTCTTATTCTCCTTTAACCTACTGTCCCCCAGCCTTTAAACCTGCCATGCACTATAGCAAGTTTTTGAGCAGAGAGAGTAGCCATTCTAGTTTGTACACCATAACAACATTTGATAAGCATAAAAACTCTTCACAAAATCATCCTAAACTCTACCTAAGCAACTTTTAGTAAACATCTTTATTGTATTCTTACAGCAACCATTCTTAAACGTTTAAATTAATTCAGTTCTTGACAGTTTTAATACCTCTGAATGCTTTTATAATATACTTTCATATAATCTAAATTAATAAACTTCCTAATAACTTTTAATACTATATTTTAAATATTACTGCGGTGGTGGTGCTGCTGTAGCGTTGTCGCCTCATAGCAAGACGCTATCCCGTTCGATTCTCAGCTAGAGCGTCTTCTGTGTGGTGGCATATGTGAATGGGGCATGCCTTCATTTAAGGTTGTGCGTCAGGGCTGGTAACCCAGTACATAAAAATCCACTACCAATCAGCGGACCGGAGTTCCGCTGTGGCGACCCCTAACTGGGAAAACCCGAAAGACATAAACAAAACTATATTTTAAATATTCTTGGTACAAGCCTCAGTTTCTACATAAAAATCTTAGATACATTAATCAAAGCACTTTCATTACCTGGACTTTCTTTTAACCAACATTTATTAACATCTCCTAAATGTTTTAGTGCAGACATGCTTGACATTCCTAAAAACTTGAGTAATGTCACTCAATATGCTTAGCACAAACATTTTTAACCTTCTAAGTAGATGTGAGTTTTAATAACATCAATTGTAAATACTTTCATTTCAACAAAAAACCTGCACTAGCTCAAACTAACTAACCATATGCAAGCACAGAAATACAAGTCTTCCTCTATTTTACATACCACGGAAATGAAATAAAGTAATTTTAGGAAGCCACCTTTATTATTTAATATGGTTAACTCAAAAGTTACATCTTCACATGGTTAACCCTTACCATTCAGCTTTGTCCATCTTAAAACTACAACTGAAAAACAATAACAAAGCACTTTTCTGCATGTGAAAATTGATATTATACACAATTCAAAACATTTTAATTTGTTGATTATCGATTCTAATAATCAAAACTTTGGGAGCTATATTACCCAATACAACAATCCAAAATGTAATCCTTCATTCCAGTCCATCAGGTAGTCTTCAAGCAGGCACACATTAACAAACCTATCCACAATGTCACCCAATGCACAGTTCAGATAGAACTTTACAGTTTGCCCAGCCATCTTCTTGCCACAGACACACAGAGACTTCTTACATAACTCTAAAATTTCCTTCCAACAACTCTCTGTTTCAACAGCAACATTAACATCTCTCAATTTAAATGTCTATTTATCCAGCTTTTCCACCTACAACTGTGCTAATCTCAAAGGCAGTTCCTTTTACCTTACTAACTGCTTCAGCAAGACTCAGAATGGTCTACATTTTTCCATGCCACAACATCTTTAAGATAGCAGGGAAGGGCAATTTAAATTTCAACTTTCCTTGCTTCCACTCCTTTACCCCATCTGCAAATCATAATCTCTTCTTCATAAATAATGCTCCATAAATGCTATAAATGATACATGAATACTAGCCTCCTTGCTAATGGTGGTTTTTTTTACCTGTTGCCCTAGTTTCTACAGTATCTGTTCTTCCTCACAAAACGTCAAACATTCTATCAGTATCAGTCTAGGCTTGAGTTCTGAGTCTGGAACAGACAAATGTTTTACCACTGCTATCTACTTACTACATTAAGTCATTTGCTTCTTTGCCTTCTACAAAACCATACAGTCTTAAATTCTGCTTTTCTTGCCTTGTCCTCCAATGTAAGCAGATACTGTTCAATTTGTTCAGTGTGCTTTACCATCTCAATGGCCTTCCCTTGATTAGGGTCATAAAATAGTCATTAGCCATTCAGTCTAGGAGGCCACTGAAAAACCTTGCCCAGTTTCATAATTGTCCTAGAGCACTGTTTGGTTAAGTTACCTGCTCAGAATCATACAGTAGACAAACAGATGCTGAGGGAAATAAACCCTGGATAACAAAGAGCGGTGATTTACTGTTCACAGTCTTAATTATCAATGCTAACTGCCAAACGACAGTTACTGTGCTTTCAGACAACCATGGTAAGACTCAGACCTACAATTTTCTCATCCAAAGTCAGATACTTCCATTCATCAAGCCACATGGCCAACCCAATCGCAGACATTTGTTGCTTAATTGACTTCATAATGACCTGCTAATCATGTAATAACTCCATCCTAAGCAATCATGGCCATTAATTTCATGAAGACAAAACAGTCCAGTCAGATTTCACAGCTCAATTTGGAAAGCAACCAAACTACCTACAAACCCAGCCATATTCAACCGCAACATTTTTTTATTCTAGAGATAACAATACAAATGTAATGGGCCCCCCCCTCCCCCCTAAAGACCGACTGTTGCAGCCTAGTTCTCCAAGATGTAGGCCCTAGCCATTAACACAGATATGCATGTTAAACATTTATCTGACAAGACTTATATTTCATGAGATTCTTGGAATTTTCTGGAGAATATTAGACCTATTGTATTTATGCATGACATATTGTTTGTCACAATCAATGTTATCAATTTGTTTTCAGTCATACCACATTGGGTTGGGTTGCGAAAATTTTACCACATGATGGTTAATTATGATGAATTCTCCAGCCAAGAGATAAATGTCTTACAGTGTTTTCTAGATCTGGTATTAAACAACTGTCTTTTTCAAGGGGGAGTAATGCCATCAGACACAGCAGGTGTGGCCATGGGGGCTGCATGCACCCCTCTATATACCAATGTGGCCCTTTCAGCCTAGGAAGACAAATACGTTTTTCCATTTGAATAATTTGTTAAGGTGTATTTTGGATAGCATTTTGATCTTAGGAAAAGATAGTGTTGGTCAGCTGAGTACTTTTATTAATTACTTGGGAAACAACACTGACTTCCTGAGTTTTACTTTCCAGTCCTCCCCTAGTGATATTAATTATTTGAATATAATGTTAGGGAAGGATTTTGTGAATAAGCGATTTATGTCTTTTAAATGTATTCTTTCTAAATAAATTAATGTATACCTGCATTAAGAAAGTCATCATCCAACATACCAGAAATGAGGCATTGTTAAAGAACAATTCTTATGAGCCTCCGGTTTATTAGAAAGGACAGTTGTTTTTTAAACACGTTAAATATTTGTTGGAGATGTTTTAAGAAAGATGGCATCTGCAACACCTTTTGGATGACGTTATTAAAGGTAGAGGTGGTAGATTCAAACCCCTGTCACAAGCCCAAGAAATGGGAAATAAGGTATTGTGCAAAGCTTCAAGGGATAAAAACTTTGCTTTAGTTTTGCCATTTGGTACTGATACCTATAAATATAATAAGATAGTTAAGACCACCTGGGATACAGTCTTCATACACGACTTAAAGGAAAGAACAGGAAAAGCCCCGATCATAGCATAGAAGGAGAAACATTAAAAATTGGTGAGAAACAGCATCTAAAACTGAATTACCTATGGGGAGAAATAGAAATATGTGTAAATGTGGGGCATACAAGTTTTGTAGATTTGTGAAGGACGGCGGTCCATATGTTAGCATCATTCATTACAGTAAATCTGTAGAGTGTCCTGAAGTATGTCATTGTGGGACAACAAGAGCAGTTTATTTAGCCATTTGCACCTCCTGTCTGACCTTTTATGTGGGAAAGATCATTAAGAGGTTGAAGGATAGGATAAAGGAAAGTACAGTTGTGTACACTTACCATAAATGTAGATGTTGAGTGTATTCACTGTTGCAGTCATTACATTTGGGTAATCTGCTGGCAGTTTGCCCTCAGTCAGCCTAATTAACAAAGTCTTGTGCCCTGCTTCGGTTGCTGTCCCTTCTTCCATGATGTCAGGTAATCAGGGGTATAAAATATGCAGCCAACACCATTACATCAGTTTTTCTTGCCCCAGATGTCAGGTGCCCCCCAAATGAGGAGCCAAATATTTAAGTAATTAAAAAACACAAAAATATACCGCCAAACAAAAGCAAATACACCAAAAAAGCTTTTAAGCATAGTAATGGAAAGTATAAGTATAGTAAGAGAAAAACGGGGTTGAAGGGAGGGTAACCAGGACTGCAACAGTGAACACACTCGAACATCTACATTTATGGTAAGTGTACAGAACTGTACTATGTTCTTCGTGTTTCACTGTTGCAGTCATTACATTTGGGTAGATTCCCAAAGCTATGGTTGGGAGGATGGATTTATACAGCATTAGGACCAGCTATAATGCCCTGCAGGACAGCAGAGGCACGCCAGCTCTGTATTTAGAGAAAAAAGGTAAATGGCAATGTTTGGTGAACGTATGAACTGAGTTCCAGGTAGCAGCTTCTAGAATATCTCTGGTAGGAACACCTCTAAGAAAGGCTGTAGAAGTAGCTGCAGCCCTGGTGGAATGAGATCTGATCCCCTGGAGGATAGTTTTACCATGATGTAGATAACAGAAACGAATACAATGGCTTATCCATTTGGAAATAATCTGCTTTGAAATAGCCTTTCCCTCTGCCCCTGCAGCAAATGCCACCAGTAGTTGTTCAGATTTTCTTAGATATTTTGTCCTGTTTAAGTAAAATCCAAGTTGTTTGTGTACATCCAATGAATGCAGAATCCGCTCCTCTTTGTTCTGTGGATTGGGAAAAAAGAAAGTTGGCAAATGAATGGTCTGATTAAGAGCCACACTGGATACCACCTTAGGCATGAAGCATGGATTGGTCCTGAGAGACACCCCATCCGCATGAAAAATAATGAATGGCTCCACTGCCATAAGAACCTGTAATACGGAAATCCTTCTAGCTGAAGTGAGTGCTAAAAGGAAAGCTGTTTTCCAGGAAAGAAATTTTAAGTCTGCAGTAGCAGCAGGCTCAAAAGGAGGAAGAGTAAGTTTTTCCAATACAAAATTGAGGTCCCGGGCAGGGGTTGGAGCTCTCCTGGGTGGTCTTAAGTTTTTGGCCCCTCTGAGATACTGCTTTAGCAAAGGATGAGAGAAGACGGGAGGTTCTGTGTTGTAATGAGCTGAAATGGCTGAGGCATGGATTTTTATGGAAGAAAAGGACAGGCCCTTGTGAAGCATCTCAATTAAGTATTGTAAAATCTGAGGAATATTGGGCACTGCTGTGCTTATCCCTTGTGATTGATTTCAGGCACAGAATCTTTTCCATTTGTCAGCATAACATTTTCTAGTACTTGGCCTTTTTGCCTTCAAAGTGACATCCATCACAGGTTTGCTGAGGGATGCTAAGGGTGAATTTAGGTAATTAGCCATGCTGCAAGATTCAAAGTTTGGAGCTGAGTGTGCATAATTTGGTTGTTCTGCTGAGACAGTAAGTAAGGTGTCTGAGGCAGGTGCCACAGCGGAAGGTGTGACACATTGTGCAGGAGTGGGTATCAGTGTTGGTGAGGCCAGTCTGGAGCAATCAAAATCATTTTTGGTTTGTCCTGTTTTTCTTTTAGTAGAACTTTGGAGAGCAGAGGGGGAAAAGCATAGACTGATAGGTTTTTCCAGATGAATGATAGAGCATCCAATTTCCAGGCTTTTTTGTGATGAATTCTTGTGCAGAATTTGTCCAACGAATAGATATTGTTGCCTCACCCCAGAACTATGTCTGGACTCCCCCATTTGCGTATCAACATGTTGAAAATCCGTGGTTCCAGTTTCCATTCGTGTAGGTCCATGAGATTTCTGCTTAGTTCATCTGCCAGAGTATTCAGCTTTCCTGGCAGGAACTGAGCTTGTAGTTGTATTTGATAGGTCAAGGCCGTGTTCCACAATGCCATGGCTAGTTTGCAAAGGGGGTAGGAGTGTGTACCCCCTGCTTGTTTATGTACCACATAACTGTGGTGTTCTCTGTCTTTATCATTAATTGTCCTGGATGAAGGTAGTCCTTAAAGGCTGTCAGTACATTCTGTACAGCTAGCATCTCTTTTTGATTGATATGAAGGTGCATTTGATTTGGGCTCCATTTGCCCTGAATGCACTTTCCTGCTAGATGAGCCCCCCAAGCATAGTCTGATGCATCTGTAGTTAGGGTTTGAGTGGCAGGGGGTGAAGTGAATGGCAGTCCCTTGTTTTGGTGGCAGGCCTCTGCCCACCATAGGAACTCTAGTTGCAGGCAAGGTATGATAGGAATCATTGTTTCCAGGCTGTGACAATGTTGACTCCATAAACTTTTTAAGTACCACTGAAGTTTCCTCATATGCAGTCTTGCACATGGAATTAGAAGATTGCAGGAGGCTATGAACCCCAAGGCTTGCAGAATTTGCCTTGCAGATAGCAGGGTTTTTTTGGCCACCTGTTTGAAGTAAGTTACCAAATGATTTTGCTTTTCTGGTATAAGGTAAGCCATCTGGGCAGTTGTATTCAAGCTTGCACCCAGGAATGTAATTTTTTGAGAGGGTAACAGTTGTGATTTCTTTTAAGTTATGGTGTACCCTAGACAAGTTAGAACCCTTTTTACAAATGCCAGATGTTTTAGAAGAATGTCCCTGTTTTCTGCCTGAATTAGACAATCGTCCAGGTATGGATATATTTGAATTTTTCTTTGCCTGCAAAATGCAATTACTGGAGCCAGGCACTTTGTGAAGACCCTGGGTGCAGTAGATAAGCCAAAGGGCAGTGCAGAGAACTGGTAATGCAAGTAGCCTGCTTTGAAGTGGAGCTATCTTCTGCAAGATTCTCTGATTGGGATATGCAGGTAAGCCTCTTAAGTCTAGAGTTACCAACCAGGCATCTTTGCTTAGCATTGGAAGTAACTGTTGAAGAGTCAGCATATCTTGAATTTCGGAATGTCCAGAAATGTGTTTAGAGTAGATAAGTCCAGAATTGGACGCCATGATTTGTCTTTTCTGGGTACCAGGAAAAGTCTTGAATAGAAACCTTGTCCCTTTTCCTCTTCTGGTACTGGTTGAATAGCCCCCAATTTCATGAGGGACAGTACTTGCTTCTGGGCCTCTGCCCACTGATTTGGGGGCAGGTCTGGCCATCCGTTTGGGAATGGCAACGTGTGGAGATTAAATCTGTATCCCTGGGTACTATATTTAAAACCCATTTGTCCTGGGTTATAAGTTGCCAGTTTCTTGCATGAAGTGTCAGTTTTCCCCCCAAAGGGGCAACTAAAAGGTAAGTGCTTGGTAAGTGCAAACGGAAGTCATTGAAACTGTTTACCATAGGATGGTGCCTTGTTGTTTCCAGATTTAAAACAGGAGGCACCCCATTGTTTTGTTCTAAAAGTCCCTTGTGACTGAAACCTGGAGCCTTTGGAATGTCTGGGTTTGACTTGAGTGGTTCTCGAAGGAACTGGAAAGGACAAATTAGTAGGCCAGTGCCTACTAAATCTTGGAGGTTGCACTTGTAAGAAATCTTTCACAGTTTGCACAGATTTAGCTTTATCTTCCATCTTTTTTAAAACTTCTTCAGCCTTATTACCAAACAGACAGTCCTGTTGTAAAGGAGCATCCAACAATTTTGCTTTAACATGATCAGGCAGAGTTTGCTCTTTGAGCCAAGCATGTTTTCGTAGCCCTGCAAGAGGCCTGCAAAGAATCAAAACCACATTGCAAAGTATGTTTTCCAACTTGTTCAGCTGAATGCAATAAATCCTGTAAATCTTTATTTTCCACACAGTCAGAAATTAACATCAGTTTCTGTTTAAGCAGTCCCATGATATGCTGCTATTTAAGCATATGAACTTGACAGTTTAAAGCCCTGATTGCCAAGGTTGCAGAAGTGTAAACCTTCTTACCCCATCTATCCAGCGCCCAGGAATCTCTATCAGAAGTGGTAGGACTTTTAGCAGTAGAGACCTTAATGCCCTTGGGACACTGGGAAATAGTTTCAGGATCTGCAATAAGATTTTTGAAAAGGAATTTGTGGGAGTCAGGAACCCTGTAGTATCTGTCTGGCTTAAAAGAAGAAGCCAGAGGCAGAGAATCAGGAGCCATACTAGATTCCAAAAAAAACATCAACAATGTCTAGAACAGGAAGTATAGCCAAAGGCCTATGCTGAGGAAGAAGAAGAAAATCCCTAAGTCTCTTTTTAGATTCAAAGAAATCCTGACTTTCCCAGTGGAAATGTTCTCTTAAAGTATGTAAAGATTCCCCAAAAGAAAAATCCCCAGGGGGAGAAGCAGAAGGAATGGAATCTTCTGCATCTGAGTCCTCATAAGTAGGTATAGACAAATCCTGTTCATTAGAAGAGTCAGAAGAAATAGAATCCTGTTCAGAAGATTCATAATCAATGTCTTGCCTAGGCCTCTTAGAAGGGGGGGGGGGGGGGGGTTGGCTACCCCTGATCAGGGTAATTAAATCTTCAGCCATTTTGGTCATTTGTTTTTTAGGCATAGGGGCCTGCACATGTGGCCCAACCGTCGTTTTTTTAGACATAGATTTTGATTTTGGCCTTAGTTTTGAAGATGGAGTCGGTCTAATATACAAATCTGTAGGCCTGAAAACACCCTCATAAGCCGGTGCTTGCACAGCGGCTCTGGACCCATCTAAGGTAGAGACATCTGCGGGTTCCATAATTGAAGCATCTCGCGGCATACCAGACTCCAAATGGGTCTCAGTAGAGGCCTGCGAATCAGAAGTAGTGGGTATCAGGGGCTGCAAAAGCACCTCACTGAGTACCGGCGAACTGGCGACTGGCTTAGGAGAAGCGTCATAGTCAGTTTTGGACCACGACGGCCTGTGTCTGTCTTTTTCTTTGCGTTTTTTTAGGTATTCCGGTAGTCGGACTGCTAACCGATGACATTTCTGGATAATTAAAGCGTGAGCCAAAATATTTAGAAGCAAAAATATACTGACGTTTAATAGTGCGTTGATTAAATTTAGCACAAAACCGACAGCAAGGTACGTTGTGGTCAGGGCCTAGGCAAGGAATACAGTACAAATATAAATCCTTATGAGGTATTTGCTTCCCACAAGTAATGCAATTATTAACTTTTACTGACATCGGTAAGGAGCAAGAAAAAGTTTCCCCAACGGGGTACTTAGCTTTTTAGTTGAAGACTTCAGTTCAGAAACTCGAAAACGAAAATGTCAGGAGTCAGCCGACCGGCACTTGCGAACTGCTTCTGCTTCAGGCACCTTGCAGCAAAAAAGACTGATGTAATGGCGTCGGCTGCATGTTTTATACCCCTGATGACCTGACGTCATGGAAGAAGGGACAGCAACAGATGCAGGACCCAAGACTTTGTTAAGCAGGCTGACTGAGGGCAGCCTGCCAGCAGATTACCCAAATGTAATGACTGCAACAGTGAAACACGAAGAACATCATGTTTATGATAGTACAAAAAAGACAGGTAATACTACCCTGAGTAAGCACTCTAACTGCCCCACATTAACAAATTTATTTTCTTTATAACTAACAAGGTAAATCAACAAGAGAGAGAGATACTGAAACCCCACTGGAATTTAAAGAATGGATTTGGCAGTTGAAGTTGAAAGTTTGTGTAAAATCTTCATAAATGATTTTATTTCTACTACCAGCATACTGAAACTTTAGGGATAATATTTTATAGAAATTTTTTTCTTCACATTTTTGTTAGCAGTGAATTTGTCATATATATATATATATATATATATAATATATTTTTATATATATTTTACATATATTTTAGAGTTTGAATGTTGCTTTGATTTGCTGTATTGATAATGAATTAATATGGCTTTGTCTGTGACTTTAAAATGGTCAAATGTGTAATGAGATAATTACCTAATCAATGGGTAAACATATATAAGGAGTTCAGGTTCTGGCAGCATTTTTCAACTCTGATGAAGTCCCTTATGAATTTTATGGACAAAAGTGCTCAGTTTGGTTTGGTGTTTGCATTAAAATATTATAATTTTAGTTTACCCGAGTGGTCCAAATTTGTTTTAGATCTTGTTTGCAGTATGGTGTGTGCATTCTATTACTTTATTTAATTCTCCCTCTTCAATTCCAAACTAATGTCTTTAAAGTACTCAGACTGTACTGCACACACCCCATTTCTCCCATTATTGGTTAATGGACATCTTTATACTGTTATAGTCTGAAAGCTATGCAAAGTAAACTTTTTTTTTATCATTTAGTAGTTCCAACTTTTGAAAAAAACACAGCAACTCAAGAGGCAACTAACTTCACCCAGAACAAAATACACATCTGGCAATTAAGCTTATGTAGACCAACTGCTCATAATCTTGACAACTGGAACTATAAACTTATTAAGTAACTTTGTGCATAAACTGCAGATTCATCTTTCAATAAATGTTACTACAGGAGTATGAAAGTCTTGCGTTCAGCTCCAAAAAGCTGAGTATGGGGATAAAATACTCAGTCATCCCCTCATGCCAACATGGGGAGTGAATAAGAACAGGCTGAAGTCAAGGCCCTCGATGTGCAAGGGCACAGATCATGAAAGAACCACACATTTCAGTACCAAAGCTGAAAGGATGTTCAATGGCCTGGAGAGAACTGGACTGCAAACACAGTCAGAGAAGGTGTCCTAGAGCCCTTGAGGTTAACAAGGGAAGACACCTGAGATCAAAGCTACTACATCTGAAAAAAAAAAACTGCCACACTTTGATGCAGTCCACCTGGACTGATAATATACAGCGTCCATAGGACACAGAAGAAGGAATTCTTGGGGGGGGGGGGGGTGAGGAACTATAGTTTGAAAGCCAAAGAACAAACACATGAAATATGGCAGTCAAAGTCCTCTTGACTGCAGCCACAACAGGAAAAAGGATTTAGTAAAAGGAAACATACCAGCATCACCACCCCATCTCTAACAGTACCAGACTCAACTGGTCTTAAAGTCTTAGTAGAAACATTAACTTTCTTTTTTTTTTGTCTCAGAGTACTTTCCTCTTGTATGGAGAGGACCTAGAAGTAATAGGAGAAACCCTGTGGGTCAGCAAAGGGGTCATTCTTAAGCTTCTCTCTGAAGGATTTTTCTGTCTCTAATCACAGAAGGTTTAAAGGAGGCACATACTGTGAAATCCTCTGAAAAAAATGCTGCTCAATCAAAGATTTTAACAGCAAAAAGCCAGTACTCCGACTGTCTCAAAAATACTTTATTGCACAAAAACACAAAAGCAAAGCTTTCAAGTCACTCAGACTCTTTATCAATGCATAAAATAATTAAGTACATCACTTCTAAAACAAGTATTTTGTACAAATGCCAGCCCATCACAATCTCTTCTCACATCATATGACATAACCCAATAACTTACAAGAACATAAAGTGCAAATGCATAACAATACATAAATTTAAAATACAAATATTGCAACATATTTACACACTAAATAAAATATGGCCAGTAAAGTAAAGTACTAGATAAAATACAAGGTATAATATTATGTACAGCTCAGGATAAAATTCAAACAAATCTCTGCTTGTATTTTAAAACAGGTTTAATACTACTAATAGTATTAACCCCTGGTGGTGAATCTGCTGTAAAGAAATGAATCCATTTATATTCTGCCAATTCTGTTCTATTAATTAGATCATTCCTTCTCTTATGTATATATATATTCTCTGAAGTACCCTGAACTTAATGTTATGCTCATTACCTCGCTGCATAATACTGTTTTGCTTAATGCATTCGTCTCAACATTCCTACGAATATCTGATAGATGAGACCCTTGTCCTTTCCTTAAAATTTTCCTATATAAAAAATTCACATTTCATACAATTAGCAACACTGATAACATTTTCAGTATACAATTTCGCAAACACCTGAAATTTAAAACTTTGTTTAGTAATATGGTGTGTGTATTCCTTATCCAAATTAATATAATGGCAATAAACACAATTACGGCAAGGGACCATACCTTTCTTAATAGCAGAAAATTCTCTAACTTGATGAAATGCCTGATCTTTATAACATAGTTGTTACAAACTTCTCTCTTTCTTATATATAAATTGAGGTTTATTACTAACTTCTTAATTTCAGGATCAGAACTATGAATAGTCCAGTTTTTTTGGGGATTATTTTTCTAATCGAATCAGTATGTCTATTTAATTTGGTAACATACCCTATGGAGAAATTCCTATCACCCTTTTTATTACCAGTGGTAGAACTAGCAGCAAAAAAGTAGGGTTTACCTAGACCTTCACGTTCTGAAATAAAATCCATATTATACTTAACCAGCTTAGGAAATACCTCCTAGTATAGAAGTCAGTGGCCATACTCTCCATTTCATGCAAAAAAAAATTGTTAGCGATAATTAATCTACTAGCTTTTAAAAGATGGCTTCTAACAATACTTTTGTAGAGATGCCTACGATGCATACTGTTAGAATGTATGTACATACCTAGTAGTGGGCAGTGGCGGCTGGTGACTTCAAATCACAGGGGGGCTGCAGGAGACAGCTGAATGGGTGGGGTCAAGGGGAAGGGGTGTGGTCAACCAGAAAGGGGAGGAGCTATGCACAAAACCACAAAAAACTAACTTTAATTAAATACGCTGCCCTGGGTGGCAACCCATCATTATGAAAGTCCAATCAAGACAAAAATAAGTGTAGAAAAATAAAAATATTTCAATGCATTGGCTGCATGACAGCTTACTTAATATCTAGATGGAAACAAAAGGTTGTGAGGCATGAAAAAATAAATTACTTTTTAAATACATTACTGGAATGCCAATCAAAATCAAGTATAACAAAAACCAGAAGCACTCAACTCAAACCACTTCTCCTTGCACTGCAGTTCTAATTATAATATATTCAGCTTTATTAAAGTACCAAGTAACATGCTGAAAGTAGAAATCTATGTGATGCCCCCACTTGTAAAAATGTTTCTTATCCAAAAAAGACCTGCTGCCTGACAACTTGTTTCATGGGGAAAACATGATAAAAGTAAAAAATGAAAAGCAAACAAGAAACAAGCTCAAGATACATTGCTTAAAGGATTACTGTACAGGTTATGGACCACACATGATTGGCATTCTGTTTAGTTTACGGATATGTCTGTAGAGATGACTGGAAGTCTCCAACAAGTGTAATGAGCTTTTTAAAATAATGGAATCCTGTCCTTTAATACCCAAGGCTTATACATTATCTAGTCAAGTATTCTCTGCATGGCAACAACAGAAAGGCTTTCAATGTTGGCAATTCTTTAACAGTATGCTTATTAAAGCTTACTTGCATCTTACGATCTCAGACAAGCTTACCTTATGGTCATTAAAGCATTGCTACTTAAACACAGAGCAACAGGCACTTTGAGTAATAAACATAAATCAACAGTACAAAAATATGACAGAAACCAGACCATTCTGCAAAATCAAGGACAGATGAAAAGCCACTGTAGTACTTATGCAGTGTGTCCTCCCAATCCAAGGTAGATACAACTACTCCTTGCCTTGCTTGGACACATCCAGAGTCACTACATGGGGGAGTGGGGTGCAACAAGCATGTCACAATTTGAAATCTCTCTGGCTGACTGTGATGGCCCTGACACATTTGTCATACCTCTCAACCTCAAGAGCAAGAAATCTGAACAAAGCCATACACAGAAGTGGGACAAAGGCCCAAAAATAAAGACAATTTTTAAATATTGCTCTAATAAACTTAGAAAGATAATAGAATAGGTCTTGCATTAGTATGAATTTTCTGAAGGGTATAAAATCTGAAACTCAAATGTCTGTCATTTTCTAACTTCAGTCTTTAGTGATTTGTCACTAATTTGCCAAAAAACACAATTTTATGAAAAATGGACCAAAAATGTGATGCAAAAATATAAAATAGACACACAATACAGCTGCTACCTGTCAAAGAAGTGACACTTTAATCTTAGTCCTGCTACCTTGAGCAGCTGACAAAATAAAAGAATCTACATGCATTTCAAGTAATCTATAACTTTGATTATTACAGTTATTTCTTAATTGTAAACCCTCCATGTTTTCTTCCAAAATTTCTATTTTGCGGAGGGATTATTAGGGGGAAGAGCAACATTTTGAGCCAAAAATTGGGGACAGTTGAGAGGTTGGCTATGCCTAATTCTATAAAGCAATTTATTTGCATGTACCTCTCAAAGTACAGTTTTGTACCTACCATAAATGTAGATGTTCGAGGATCTACATTGCTGCAGTCATAACCTGTGGGTAGTCCGCTGTCCTCGATCGGCCCGAATACCAAAGAGCTGGGCTGGCGTCGGTCATTGTCGCCTAGAGCTGACGTCAATACGTCGTAGTACATAAGCGCATGACCGACACCATATCCTCAGTCTTTCTTGCCCCAGATGTCAGAAGGCCTAAGAATGAAAGAAGGCCAGAGCCAAAATAGTAAACGCCCAACAACTACCAGTGTGGAAATAAAGATAATCCTAAAAAAACACAGCAACCACAAACTATAGAGGGGAAGGAGGGAGGGATAATTGGACTGCAGCAATGTAGATCCTCGAACATCTACATTTATGGTAGGTACAAAACTGTACTATGTTCTTCACCTCACATTGCTGCAGTCATAACCTGTGGGTAGAATCCCAAAGCAAAGGAAAAGGGAGGCTGGCAAACTAAATAGCATTAGGAGCTGCTAACATGCCCTGTAAAACTGCAGTGGCAAACCCAGCCCTGGACTTGGAATAAAGAGGGAGATGGTAATGCTTAGTAAAAGTGTGTACTGAACTCCAAGTAGCTGCCTCCAAAATATCCTTAGTAGCTACACCCCTCAAAAAAGCAGTAGATGTGGCAGTAGCCCTAGTAGAATGAGGTCTGATCCCAGCAGGAACATTCTTCCCATGATGAGAATAACTAAAAGCAATACATTGACCAATCCACTTAGAAATAGTCTGCTTTGAAACAGCTTTCCCCTGTGAACTCAAAGCAAAAGAAACAAATAACTGTTGAGTCTGTCTGAACTCCTTAGTTCTGCTCAAATAATAACGTAACTGCCTGTGGATATCCAAAGAATGCAAGACTTTTTCCCCCTTATTTTGGGGATCAGCATAAAAAGTAGGCAAATGAATAGACTGGTTCAAGGCCACATTATAAATCACTTTAGGCATAAAAGTAGGGTTAGTTCGCAAAGAAACTCTACCCTTATGAAATATCAGAAAGGGTTCAACTGCCATGAGTGCCTGCAATTCAGATACCCTCCTAGCAGAAGTAATGGCCAACAAAAAAGCAGTCTTCCAAGACAAAAACTTCAATTCAGACGTAGCTGCAGGTTCAAAAGGAGGTAAAGTAAGCTTCTCCAACACAAAATTGAGATCCCAGGAAGGAGTAGGAGCTCTACGTGGGGGTCTTATATTCTTTGCCCCTCTAAGAAATTGTTTGAACAAAGGGTGAGAAAATAAAGGAGGGTCACAATCATAGTGAGCAGAAATGGCTGCAGCATGAACCTTCACAGAAGAGAATGACAAACCCTTGTCCAGTAATTCAGTAAGATACTGTAGTGCAAAACTCAAATTAGGCACTGAAACATCAAAGCCCTTTGCTGTGCTCCAAAGAAAAAATCTCTTCCATTTATCAGCATAAACTTTTCTAGTACTAGACCGCCTGGCTTCGAAAATGACATCTAAAACCTGTTGAGGAAGCTGAGACCCCACTGGCTCCATCACAGAATACGCCAGGCTGTTAGATGCAGGGACTGCACCCGAACATTGAGAAAATGATTGTTTGACTGGGATAACAAATGAGGAACCTGTGGCAGAAGCCAAGGAGGCTCCTGAATTAAACTCCTCAGCAGAGGATACCAATGCTGACGTGGCCAATCTGGTGCTATTAGAATCATGCAAGGCTTGTCCCGCCTGACTTTCAAGAGTACCTTGGGAAGAAGAGGCAGAGGAGGAAAAGCATAAACGTGAAGGTTGTTCCAACTGAAAGATAGAGCATCCACTTTCCAAGCATTTGGGTGGAACATCTTTGTGCAAAATTTTGGCAGTTGAAAATTCAGTGGAGAAGCGAACAGATCTATGTCTGGAGTTCCCCAAGCCACGGTCAATTGTTTGAATACCTGAGGATCCAGTTTCCACTCGTGGGGATCCACAATTTGCCTGCTCAATACATCTGCTAGGGAGTTCTGTGCTCCTGGCAGAAACCGTGCTTGAAGATTGATTTGCAAACTCAGAGCAGTCTCCCATAAAATCATTGCTTGTCTGCAAAGAGGGTAGGAATGGGTTCCCCCCTGCTTGTTGATGTACCACATGACTGTTGTGTTGTCTGTTTGAATCAACACCTGTCCCGGCTGAAGTAGGTCCTTGAAGGCCATCAAAGCAAATTGGACTGCTAACATCTCCTTCATGTTGATATGCAAATGTAGTAGTTTGGGAGGCCACATGTCTTGTATCTATTTCCCATTGAAGTGTGCTCCCCAAGCCAAGTCCGAGGCATCCGTCGTTAGGATCTGACTCGCCTCTGGTCGGGTCACAGAGAGTCCCTTGTTTAGGTGACATTCCTGAGGCCACCACAAGAATTCCTTCTGGATGCAAGGTATAATCCGAATGACAGTGTTCAAACCGTGGCAGTGTTGAGTCCACACACTTTTGAGATACCATTGTAGCTTCCTCATATGCAGTTTGGCATTGGGGAGTACTAGAATGCAAGATGCCATGAACCCCAAGGCTTGAAGGACTGTCCTTGCAGTCAGCCTGGACATTACTGATAACTGCTGGAAGTATAGATGAAGACTTCTTTGTTTGTCCGGGGTCAGAAATGCCATCTGAGAAGCTGTATTCAGTCTCACACCCAGAAAGCACATGTCCTGAGAGGGCACTAGACTGGACTTTATTTCGTTCACAGAATACCCTAGGCACCTTAAAACTGCCATTACATACTGGAGATGTTGTAGTAACTTGTCTTTGTTTTGAGCAAGAATCAGGCAATCGTCCAGATAAGGATAAATTTGTATTCCTCTCTGTCTGAAAAAGCAATTACAGGAGCCAGAACTTTTGTGAATACTCTGGGCAGTAGATAAACCAAAGGGCAATGCAGAGAACTGATAATGAGAAGTACCAGCCCGAAATCTCAGGAATCTCCTGCAGCTGGGCCTGATAGGGATGTGAAGATAGGCCTCTTTGAGATCCAGGGTTACCATCCAGTGATCTTTGCCCAGCATAGGCAGAAGTTGTTGTAATGTTAACATCTTGAACTTTGGAATGTCTAGGTAGGTATTGAGAATGGACAAATCCAGAATTGGCCTCCAAGTGTTTCCTTTCTTTGGCACTAGGAATAGACGGGAATAAAAACCTAGGCCTACTTCTGACGGAGGGACCACCTGAATTGCTCCCATCTGTAAAAGTAAAGAAATTTGCTCCTGAGCCTCCATCCTTTGCTGAGGAGGCACATCCGGCATGCCTTTGAAAGGAGGAAAAGTGTGAAAATAAAACTTGTACCCGTGATTTATTATATCCAACACCCATTTGTCCTGGGTGACCAAATGCCAGTTTTGTTTGAAAAGTCCCAACTTTCCTCCTAGAGGAGCTGCCAGTAGAGAAGGGTCTGGCAGCGGAAGATATAGGTCATTGGGTCTGTTTACGAAAAGGCTGACCCCTGCCCTCACCAGAAGACTGTGCAGGAGAACTCCAAGTCCTAGGTCTGAAAGAACCCTGAGCGTGAGCTCTGCCTCTACCACGCCTAGACCTGCCCTTAGACTGATAATTCGAAGAAGGAAAAGACCATCCTCTAGCAGGCCAATTCCTACTAAACTTAGGGGGCTGCACCTGCATAAAATCTTTGACTGTCTGCATAGACTTAGCCTTATCTTCCATCTTTTTCAAAACTGATTCCACAGAAGGACCAAAAAGTACTTCAGATTGAAGAGGAGCATCCAAAATCCGAGTCTTAACATGCTCTGACAAATTTTGATCCTTAAGCCAGGCATGTCTACGAATAACTGAACCTGTAGCAGCCACCCTGGATGCAGCCTGAAGAGCATCGAAACCACACTGCAAAGAATGTTTGCCAACTTGATCTGATGCATGAACCAACTCCTGGAGCTCCTTACACTCTATACCCCCAGATAAAGCATCCACCTTAGATTTCAATTGGCCTAATAAAAAGTTCTGATACTTCAGCATATGAAATTGGCAATTCAAAGCCCTCATAGCTAACGTAGAGGAGGTGTACACTTTTTTCCCCCCTCTATCTAAAGCTCTAGAATCTTTATCCAAAGGAACTGGATTCCTAGCCACAGAAGCCCTAATACCCTTTGGACCTTGAGTAATAGTTTCCGGATCAGCTCTAGGACTCTTGTACAAATACTTATGTGCTTCTGGAACTCTATAATATCTGTCTGGCTTAACAGGGGCAGGAGGTAAAGAATCAGGATTAAGGGAAGATTCAGAAAAAACATGCTGAACAACTTCTAAGACAGGAGGAATAGCCAAGGGCCTATGCTGTGGCAGAAACAAAAATTCCCTGAGCCGTTTCCGAGAATCCGAAAAATCCTGACCTTCCCACTTGAAATGCTCCCTCATGGAATGTAAAGTCTCAGAAAAAGAAAAATCCTCTGGAGGAGAAGCAGAAGGACAGGAGTCCTCTGCATCCGAATCTAAATAAGAAGGGAATTCCTGAATTTCTTCAGCTGAGGAATCAGAGTAGTCTGAGGAATGATCCATCCTCTAAATCTGCCTCCACCCTAGGCCTCTTCTCTGGGGGCATAGAACCCTGATCAAAGTAATCAAGTCCTCAGCCATTTTAACATATGCTTTTAGGAACAGGGGCTGGAGAGCTAGAACTATGACCAGGGCCAACATGACAAGGTTTGGCCTTAGCATGAGCTTTAGCCACTGAAGTAGAAGGCCTAATAACCTTCTGTAAAGATGGAACTACAGACACCTGAGAAGCACCTTCAGCCGGGCCTAACTCCTGAGAGGCCAACTCCTGTAAAAGTAAAGGTTCCCCATGGGATTCAGCCGAACCCTCGGCAGGATCCACAGATTCAACCGGAGGCTCCGTAGATCCGGCGTCCGCAACGGACGACTCATCCGGTTTAGACTTCAAAGATCTATCTTTACACTTTTTAGCGGTAGCGGCCGGAGGATCCGACGGCATGTTATAGTTACACCTTTTACCGAAAACAAGCCTGGCACAGTCTAATCTCCATTTAATGGTGCGCTTGTTAAATCTAGCACAAAAGCGACACCCGACCACGTCGTGCTCAGGCCCTAAGCAAGGAATACAGAAAGAATGAAAATCCTTATGAGGTATCTGTTTCCCACAAGAAATGCAATTATTAACTTTTTCTGACATCCGGATAACTGAGGCAAGAAAAGACAAAGATTTCCCCAACGGGGTACTTAGCCCAACTTGGTCTTCGGTCTGAAACTCGATAAATGAAAATTTCAGAACGCCGAACGGCACTTGCAAACGCTGCTTCTGCTTCGGACCATGCGGCAAGAAAGACTGAGGATATGGCGTCAGTCACGCGCTTATGTACTACGACGCACTGACGTCAGCTCTAGGAGACAATGACCGACGCCAGCCCAGCTCTTTGGTATTTGGGCCGATCGAGGACAGCGGACTACCCACAGGTTATGACTGCAGCAATGTGAGACGAAGAACATCCTGTTAATGCAGTAAATCTGAACAAGGCCAAATATATTGGGGGCACATATAAACAGTACTAAAAATTGCTCTTGTATAAATTGAGACAGTTGATAGAACAGCTCTTACTTTAACATGCATTTTTCTGAAGGTTATGAAGTCTGAAACTTATTATTTAGTGACTTAATTCCTAAATGATTTGCCAGAAAACTACAAATTTTTTGAAGAACAAACCAAAAATAAGAAGCAAAAATCTATTCATTCTTTGAAAATCTGGACAGTTGGGAGGTATAGTTCAGCTGGGCCTGTCTGAGTTTGCTGCCCTTCCCCCTGACAAAATAATGGTTGAATGGAGTCTCTGCAGCCATTGCAATGAACCATTACTTGGCTATTTCACTCCATTTACCATAAACACTAATGTGCATACTGCTTTACTTCTATGATGAGTTGGACTTCATTTGAAAGTTTTATTTTGTATTTTACAGCACAAACACTAAGTCATCTGTTAAACAAAGCAATGCAGTCTCACAATGAAAACTTAGCATTAAAACTTCTCTGCCCTTGAAACTCACATTCATTGAAACCCACATTCAAATAAAATACATTTTGCCAGTGGCAGATAAAGATTAATTTTGGGCTGTTTTCAAATCATAGGCCCCTTGCATATGAAACATACATGTGCTCTTTGATACACATTCCTCGTACTAAAATTATATTCCTTGTACAATACAGTACACTTGTTAGAGGGTGTTTTAAATTTGTTTTGAACATTTTTCCAGTAAGCAATGAAACAAACCATATGCACCCATAATGGCAAAACTGCCCAGTTGAGAACATTTATCATAAAAAAGTCTACTCAGACTTCCACAGTCCACCATTATTAGTAAATATACACAATTCTACAGTCCACCATTATTAGTAAATATGCACAATTCCACAGTCCACCATTATTAGTAAATATGCACAATTCTACAGTCCACCATTATCATATGCACAATTCTACAGTCCACCTTTATCAGTATATGCACAATTCTACAGTCCATTATCAGTAAATATGCACAATCTCTGAAGTAAGTCATCTAAATAATTCCACATTAAAGAAATCTGTAACTAATGAAGCGGTTGCTGCTAGCAATCACCTTTATATTTCATGGTTTCATCGAAAAATAAAGTGTCTGTTGCCCCTCAGGAATAAATTGCCTATATTACATTAAAAAATGATAAGCTAGTAATAATATTGCAAGAGGAAATGGATGGAAAACTGATAACAGACTCATAGTTAGTATCTTCACCAAGGAGAACATTCTCAGTACGGCAGCATCCACCCCTTGTGGGAGTAGAACCCACAGCCTTCTGCATCAAAAGTACACAACCTGTTGTGCTATAGTATTAACTAGGCAAAGCACTAAACTTCTATTCCCCTGCAGCTCTCAGCTCCTTGTAAAATCTACTCAATACTCACCTGCATCTCAACTTCGCAGCTCAAGAAAACTGGAAAAAGCCAAAATGTATTGGGGGAGGGGGGGTCAAAAGCCCAAAAACCAGGGACACATTAAACATTGCTTGTATATAATCTTGGAAAGTTGCTAGAATAAAATGTTGTGTTGCCACCATACATTTTACTGCCAAGGTCCCTGAGCAAAAAACAGTCAGAGTAACATACCACTACGCCACATCAGCTGCTTTGTAAAAGAGAGGAAGACTGAAACTTAAATGGCTATCATTTAATGAATTCAGTTCTCACCATAGCTGTCAACCTCTTAGTACAAAACACCTGGACAAACCCAGTAATGAGGGAATACAGCCCTCAAACATATTCAGTGAATTCAGTTCTTGCCATAGCTGTCAACCTTAGCACAAAAACCTGGACGAAGCCAATAATGGGGGAATACAGTCCCAAAAATAGGGACAAATTTAAAATATTCATCTTATAAACTTAGAAAATTGCTAGAAAAAAAGGTTGTGCTACTATGTATTCTGAAGAACATGAAGTTTGAAATTCAAATGCCGGTCAATTTTACTGCTGACAGAACAAAAACAATTTTCAGCAGAGACCCAGGGATTAATACTGCAGACACGTCTTTGTTAAATGACAGGGCACCAGAGCAAATCCACACAAACACAGGGAGGAGATGCAGACTCCACACAGAAGGCACCCCAACCAAGAATCAAACCAGAAAACCTATAGCGGTGAGGCAACAATACTACCACTGCATCATCAAATATGCAAGGAATTAAACATTCAGAAACCTGAAGTCTGAAATTCAAATGCCTGTCAATTTTACTGCGGACAGAACAAAAACAATTTTCAGCAGAGACGCAGGGATTAATACTGCAGACACGTCTTTGTAAAATGACAGGGCACCAGAGCAAATCCACACAAACACAGGGAGGAGATGCAGACTCCACACAGAAGCCACCCCAACCAAGAATCAAACCAGAAAACCTATAGCTGTGAGGCAACAATACTACCCCTGCACCATCAAATATGCAAGGAATTAAACTTTCAGAAACCTGAAGTCTGAAATTCAAATGCCTGTCAATTTTACTGCGGACAGAACAAAAACAATTTTCAGCAGAGACGCAGGGATTAATACTGCAGACACGTCTTTGTAAAATGGCAGGGCACCAGAGCAAATCCACACAAACACAGGGAGGAGATGCAGACTCCACACAGAAGCCACCCCAACCAAGAATCAAACCAGAAAACCTATAGCTGTGAGGCAACAATACTACCACTGCACCATCAAATATGCAAGGAATTAAACATTCAGAAACCTGAAGTTTGAAATTCAAATGCCTGTCAATTTTACTGCGGACAGAACAAAAACAATTTTCAGCAGAGACGCAGGGATTAATACTGCAGACACATCTTTGTAAAATGGCAGGGCACCAGAGCAAATCCACACAAACACAGGGAGGAGATGCAGACTCCACACAGAAGCCACCCCAACCAAGAATCAAACCAGAAAACCTATAGCTGTGAGGCAACAATACTACCACTGCACCATCAAATATGCAAGGAATTAAACATTCAGAAACCTGAAGTTTGAAATTCAAATGCCTGTCAATTTTACTGCGGACAGAACAAAAACAATTTTCAGCAGAGGCGAGGGATTAATACTGCAGACACGTCTTTGTAAAATGGCAGGGCACCAGAGCAAATCCACACAAACACAGGGAGGAGATGCAGACTCCACACAGAAGGCACCCCAACCAAGAATCAAACCACAAAACCTATAGCTGTGAGGCAACAATACTACCACTGCACCATCAAATATGCAAGGAATTAAACATTCAGAAACCTGAAGTCTGAAATTCAAATGCCTGTCAATTTTATTTAACATTTGTTAATCAGGACAGTCTGACTTGGAACAAAAGAACAATTTTCAGCAGAGGCCCAGGAAGAAATAATGCAGACATGTCTTTGTAACATGGAAGGACACAAAAGCAAACCCACACAAACACAGGGAGAAGATACAGACCCCACAAAGAAGGAACCCCAGCCAAGAATCAAACCTGAGAACCTGCAGCTGTGAGGCAACAATGCTACCAGTGCACCATCAAATAAAAGCAAACCCACCCAAACACAAGGAGAAGATAACAGACCCCACAAAGAAGGAACCCCAGCCAAGAATCAAACCTGAGAACCTGCAGCTGTGAGGCAACAATGCTACTACTACACCATCAAATATCAAGCATTGCAACATTTACAAACCACAGATATTATGAGGAACAGATCAGATCAAATATGAGGCAAAAATCTGCAATTTTTTTTCAAATGGTGGTGGGTAGGGAACTCAAGTCTTTAACACCTGCATACAGGGTTCAAGCCTGAGGTATTTCCTACCACACCACCATGTGCACCTGGGGCATTTTCACACACACACACACACACACACACACACACACACACACACACACACACACACACACACACACACCTTGTAAAGGTAAAAATGCACATTCAAACAACAAGTACCATTACATGTAAAAAGCACATTCAAACAAATACCATTAAATGTAAAAAGCACTTACCTGTCCTTTCTCACTTCTCCATAATATCCAGCTACCCACGCAATACTCCAAAGACCCGCGGGATCCCTGAAACTTGAAATCAAACTTACTTCCTTCCCGACGAGACTTGAGACTGTCCTGACTGCTGCTGTTGCAGTCCGGCCCCTATACATAATCCCAGCGAGTCTGTGCACTTTAAAAGTGCACAGACGTCTCCCTGTGTTTCCCTATGGGTCCTGCCGGACTGCCTGGAGCATGCGCATAGACGCGCAGTAGTCGGGACTACTGTGCATGCGCGAAGTCCGCGAAATTTTAAAATCTTTTTTTTTTCTATTTTTCTTTCTTTTGAGGGGGCTGCAGTCCGGCAGTCCAATAGCACGGGCCGCCCCTGGTAGTGGACATTTTTCCTGTGTATCATAGTATCAAAATTGCCATCTCTGAACATAATACTGATATCAAAAAATTAATTTTATCATAGGTTCATAGGAGTGTACTAGGCTAATGGCCCTGAAGCTTTTACAAGCCTAGCCCAAAGGATTCCCTGGCAACATGCCACCCAATGTTATATCTCCAATATCCTAGAAAAATGTGTCTATACTCATCTTCTCTGCTACTTTCTGGACAACCAAATACTATCATCTTCACAACATGGCTTCAGACCTGGCCGTAGTACCACTACTACCTTTCTCTCCTTTATGGATACAGTAAGCAGAGCCCGTGACACTGGAAAAATTGTCTCAGCCCACTTTCTTAACCAATCCAAAGCCTTCCACACCATTTCTCACACTCTTCTCATCACCTACCTCTTTATGATCAGTCTGTCCCTCCCCCACCCTAAACTGGTTATTTAAATGTAAGACAACTGGCTGTTAGATGGCAAAACACCATCTCTTCTTTCCTCAACACCACCACCTATGTTCCCCAAGGTTCCATATTTAGACCAATCCTATTTAGAATATTCATAAACTTCAACTCAACTCTATCTCAAGGAACTGTCATTCAGTATGCATACAACTGCACTACCATCTGCTCTAACTCCATTTCCAACTTACACTAATGTAAAATGCCTTCTCCTCCACAGAATCTTGGATGTATGACGACCACCTAGCCCTAAACCCAAAAAAATCCCAAATTATACGTTTCTCCCCTAAGAAAGCAACCCACTTAAATATGACAGAGTTCACTATCTTCTCTCTTAATAAATCATTAACAGAAGTCGTTGCCCAAATGAAACTCCTTTGAGTCACTATTGATGAACACATTAAATTTGACCTTTGTACACAACAAAACCTTCTCAAAATACACCTTAAACTTGGTACTCTTTACAAGCATAATCACTTCCTAAGCCCATCCACAAGAATAACATTAGTCACAACATACCTGCTACCTTCTCTCCTCTACAGTGCCCCTTTACTTACTAATATCCAAAGCTCCTCTAAACGTAAACTTGAGACATGTTACAATAAAATCGCCAAATTCGCTGCACTGTTTTAAAATCAATTAAATGGCTAGAACTAACCACAGCTCACTAAATACTCTTCAAACCCTAAGACTATCCTGCTCTAAAGCTCAATATTCAACAACTACCACCCAAATAGGCCCATTAGATCAGGGGATCAGAAGCTCTTACAAGTTCACAAACCTAACCTCCCACCTGGCCAGCTTCTTTACTCTTTCTCAATAGCCAAGAACTGGAATGCTCAGATTACCTTACCTCAGATCTTGCTGCGTATACCAATACCATATGTCATTCTTTCACACCCAGAGAAAGGAATAGAAGGTTTGAGTAACCAGGATGGATCCTGCATCTTGGTCATTTTTCAGCCCAGGAGGGGGTAGGAGGGAGGAACGTAAGAATGAAGGTGAGATGAGCAACTCAAATGGAATGTTATGGTAAGTACATAACTTCTTTATGTGAAGTTGTTCATTCTTTACTGATGGGTAGCGTCCCAAGCACCATCAATCTCGGGTGGCTCACAGGAGTATATTTCTCAGGACCGTGGATCCAAAGGAGGCCCTCTCCCTGGAGGCCTTGTCAACTTTGTAATGAGTGATAAAGCTATGAGGTTTTGACCAAGTGGCTGCTGCACAAATGTTATCAGTGGGGAGTCTGACAGAAAAGGTAGATGATGTAGAGACTGCTCTGGTTGAGTGAGCTTTAATCTTATGTTGTAAAGGCATATTGGCAGCTGAATAGGCAAAGGTGATACAATCAGATAAGCATTTAGACACAGTTGTTTTAGCCACTGGTCTCCCCATCCTGGAGTCTGAAAATGAAACAAAAAGCTGATCTGATTTTCTGAAATCTTTTATTCTATCCAAATAAAATCTGAGCTGTCTGTGAACATCAAGTTTGTACAGCACATACTTAGGGAAGAAGACTGGCAAATCAATAACTTGGTTGAGACTGGATTCCGTGCAAACTTTGGGCAAGAATGAGGGATTTGTTCTAAGAGAGACTCTATCAGCATGGAATATCAAATAGGGAGGCTTGATGGATAAAACCTGAAGCTCTAACACTGCGGACAGAAGTAATAGCTACCAGAAAGATGGTCTTCCAAGACAAAAATTTAGGTCACAAGATGAAGCTGGTTCAAATGGAAGAATTATACATGAAAGCATAAAATTTAGATTCCATGGAGAACAGGGAGATTTCACAGGTGGTCTAATATGAAAAGTCCCTTTGAGAAAGGTTTTGGATAAGTTGTGAGACATGATATTCAATCGTTCAAATCCAAGATGAAAATTAGAAAGAGCAGCCAATTGAACCCAAACTATTGCTGCTGCAACTCTTTTGTTAAAAATCATAGTCAAGAACTCTAAGATGGAGGCCATAGGGGCTTGGTAAGGATCAATATTATTTTTAGAGGCCCATATGGAAATTTTCTTCCATTTTCTAAGATATAGCTTTCTAGCAGAAGATTTATGAGAGGACAAAAGGATCTGTTTTG
This sequence comes from Protopterus annectens, assembly GCF_019279795.1. Lineage (NCBI taxonomy): Eukaryota > Metazoa > Chordata > Ceratodontiformes > Protopteridae > Protopterus > Protopterus annectens. The sequence goes on along the minus strand of NC_056732.1, from coordinate 1,277,817,111 downwards.
TCTCATTGGAAAGATTATGGAACCTGGCTATGATGGGAACTGGAGCAGGCAAGCTGTCAGCTTCAGGGACTGCAGAGAGGGATGAAGGTTCCCGGAAGGGTGTGTGAGAAGGTCTGGAACTGGGTCCAGAATCTAAGGATCCTCCAAAAGATGAAGTCGAAGGAAGGGGAACCAAATCTGATGAAGCCAATGAGGGGCTATTAGAATGATGGTCCTTCCCAGGGCTTTTGCTTTCTGTAGAACCTTGGGTATTAACGGGATTGGTGGAAATGCAGAGAGGAGACCTGGAGGCCAATAGTGTATGAGTGCGTCCCTTGGGGCTTCCCCCAGAGGGGAAATCAGGGCAAAGTAGCTTCTGCATTTCATGTTGATGTGACTGGCAAAGAGGTCGCACCAAGGCTGGCCCCACCTGCAGAATATCCTGTCCGCTATTTCTTTCTTGAGGGACCACTCATGGGGCAACAAGATTGCCCTGCTCAGTTTGTCTGCTATCACACGGGATCTCCCCGGGATGTGTGTTGCCAACAGAAAGCGCTGGGTGGAAACAGCCGACTGCCAAACTGACAGCCTCACGACAAAGAGGGTAAGACCTCGGTCTTCCTTGTTTGTTCAAATACCAGACCACCGACATGTTTTCTGTCTGAATCGCAATCGTACCCAGAGGAAGAGAGTCCTGAAAGTACTGCAACGCCAAAAGTACTGCTCTCATCTCTAGGACATAGATATGCAGATGTGTCTCTTGGTCGGTCCCTATGCCTTGGGCAGTCTTTCCATGAAAATGCCCCCCCACCCCACCCTATCAGGGAAGCGTATGTGGTCACTGTGGCCACTGGAGGGGGTAGCACAAATGGGTCTCCTATCATGACAAGAAGTGAGGTCAACCACCACTGAAGGTCCTTTTTGCAAGAAGTTGTGATCATTATAGTGTGAGTCATGGGGAGCTCTTGGTAAGACCACTGAGTGAACAGCCACTGTAGTATCTGCATATGCATGCGAGCTAGTGGTATGGCTAGAATTGCTGCTGACAATCATGCCTAATACTTTCAGAAATTCTGATACTGGTGGTTTGTCTTTTGATATCAGAATGCTGACATGTTGACGAAGACAGACTCTTTCTATTGGAAAGCCTTAGTGCAGTGGTGGTGTCCAACTCTGCCCCGATAAAAACGATATGCTGCGATGGCGACAAGGCAGATTTTTCTGAGTTGATTATAATGCCCAGATGATTGCAGACTGACAGAGTGGACTCCCTGGCCTGAATGAGTTGATGCCTGGTGGTGGCGGTAAGGAGCCAATCATCTAGGTATGGAAACACCTGGAATCCTAGACACCTCAGGTGAGCCGTGACCACTGCCATGCATTTGGTGAACAGTCTAGGGGCTGTAGTGAGACCACAGGGCAGGGCTCGAAACTGGTAATGATTGGCTCCCAGCCAGAAGTGCAGGTGATCCCTGGATGGCCTGGCCATTTTTATGTGGTAGTACGCATCCTTGAGATCTATCGAGCACATCAAATTGTCTTTCCCTAAGAAGGGAAGTATGGACTGAAGCATGACCATCCAAAACTTCTCTTTCTTTACGTATTGGTTTAGTCTGCTGAGGTCCAATATGGGTCTCCAGTCCCCTGTCTTCTTTGGAACCAAAAAGAATCTTGAGTAAGTTCCGGATCCTGTCTGGTCTGCTGGGACTGGTTGGATGAGTCTTTTTCTTAGCAATGTTTGGACCTCTATTGTTGCCTGTTTCCTAAGACCTTTATCAACAATCCCAACTATCTAAATATTTTAACTAGCAAAATATTTTTTACAAGATTGTAATGAAAAAACAGCTTATCTAGCCTGAGCTAAATCAGAACCTCCACTCTGTTGCAGCAGCAAACTAGATCTGAGGTAATTCACAGGTGCATCATGGGATAAGGACTTGGCCTCGAGCTACTTGAAGACCTCAAGCTTTGCAATTGGCCGTATCGGAGCTGAGGGCTCGGCTCCGAACCCATCAGTAAAGAATGAACGGTGAGACTGAACAACTTCACGTTTAGTTAGGAATTTCAATACAGATAGGATCGGAGCTAGGTAAGGATCAACATCATTCTGAGAGGCCCATAAAGAAAATCTCTTTCATCTGTTAAGATACAACTTTCTGGTAGATGATTTATGAGAGGATGTTATAATATGTTGGGTCTCAGTTGAGAGGTTGTAAATCCTGGCTATTTTGGGAATTGGAGCAGCCAAGCTGTCAGTTTGAGGGAATGAAGTGAAGGATGAAGAGCCCCCGATGAATGGGTCAACAGATCTGGAACTGGGTCCAGGATCCAGGGTTCTTCCAAAAGATGAGGCTGGAGGAAGGGAAACCAAATTTGCCGAGGCCAGTAAGGGGCTATTAGTATCATGGTCCTTCCCAGTAGTTTTGCTTTCTGTAATACCCTGGGAATCAGAGGGAAGGGAGGAAATGCATAAAGGAGACCCAGGGGCCAATTGTGCACCACTGCATCCCTCGGTGCTTCCCCCAGCTGGGGAATTAGGGCACAGTAGCTGCTGCATTTCGTGTTTGTTGGGGTTTCAAAAAGATCGCAGGAAGGCTGGGCACACCTGCGGAAAATCCTTTCCACTACTTACTGCTTTAGGGACCACTCGTGAGGCAGTAAGATTGCTCTGCTCAGCTTGTCTGCTATCAAACTGGATTTCCCCGAGATGTACGTTGCTAACAGAAAGAGCTGGGAGGAGATTGCCCACTGCCATACTCTCATGGCCTCTTGACACAGGGGGTAAGATTTGGTTCCTCCTTGTTTGCTGATGTACCAGACCACTGACATGTTGTCCATCTGAATTGCAATTGTTCCCAGAGGTAGAGAGTCTTGCAATGCTAGAAGTACCGCTCTCATCTCCAGGACATTTATATGCATATGAGCCTTGGGCTGTTCTTCCCTGAAAATGCCCCACCCAATCAAGGAAGCGTCCATGGTCACCGTGGCTATGGGATTGGGTAGAATGAATGGACGTCCCTGAGATACATGTTGAGACATCAGCTACCATTGAAGGTCCTTCCTGCATGCATTTATGACAATTTGATGTGATATGGAAGTTCCTGAAAGGACCACTGAGAGAATAGTAGCCACTGTAGAATTTGCATATGCATTCGTGCAAGGGGAATGGCAATGATTGCTACTACTATTGACCCTAGCAATTTGAGTACCATTGAGACTGGGGCTTTGTTTCTCAGAAGCAGGTCTTATACTTGTTCTCGTAAAAGAGAAATTCTTTCTGGAGGCAAACAATGTCATAGAAACTGTGTTTAGTTTTGCTCCTATGAAGACAGCCTGTTGTGACAGCGATGAGGCAGATTTTTCTGAGTTGATGGCAATCCCCAATTGATTGCATAGGTGTAAGGTTGTGTCCCTCACATGAATGAGTTGATGCTTGGTGGTGGCAGTGAGGAGCCAGTTGTCTAGGTATGGAAACACCTAGAATCTCAACAGTCTCAGGTGAGCGGTGACTACTGCCATACACTTGGTGAACACTCTGGGGGCTGTAGTGAGACCAAAGGGCAGAGTGCAAAATTGATTATGGCTGGCTCCCAGCCGCAAGCATAGATGATCTCTGGATAGTCTGTCCATTTTTATGTGGTAGTACATCCTGGAGATCTATAGAGCACATCCAATTGTCTTTCCCAAGAAAGGGAAGTATTGACTAAAGCATGACCATCCGGAACTTCGTCTTTTTCATTGACTTGTTTCGTCTGCTTAGGTCCACAACAGGTCTCCAGTCCCCTGTTTTCTTTGGAAATAAAAAGAACCTTGAGTAACTTCCAGATCCCTCTTTGGTCTGCTGGGACTGTGTGGAAAAATACTGAAGTCAACATATTTTGTATTCTGTATTTAAAGGGTTAAGCAGAAAAAATGTTCACTGCGTGCAAACTGAAATGTTCTGGAAAATGTTGATCACTGAGGAATGCAGAAGTTAATCTTAAACTGCTGATAAGAAAGTTAATGGTGCAAGAATAACTGTGGTACTGGCTGGTAAAAACAAGTAATCAAACTATCACTTCTAATGAATGTTCTCTGTGCTACGTGTATATACGTGCAGGAGGGAGAACTCAAAGTACAAGTAGCCAGACTGCTGGCATACTACTATCATGTAGCAGGTCTCCATGCATGTAAAATAAAGCTGTTTTACTTGCTTACAAGAACTTGGTGTGATTCTTCCAGAATATGTTAGAAGAGTAAAATCTTTCGACATAACTGGCGCCCAACGTTAGGGCGGCCCCTTCACGGTGCGAATCGAACAAAGAGAGGCTGAAAACCTGCGCAGGTGGAGAGAGATCAGGCTCTCCTTGAACAAAAGACCTCCGACTGAAACAGGTCGAAATTACAGGCCAGTCACTCTTTCCAGATTCAATCCGTGAGGTGGCAGCGAAACAGGGCGGAGGAATCACAAAGGTAAGCAAAACGCTATTTTTTTGTTGTTTCTGATTGGAATTTTTGTCTAAATTTTAAGGGACTAGTCAAGGGAGAAATTTAATTTTCTCAAAGTATAAGGGGTATATGTGAATAGATTCCATATACAAGAGATCTCAGGAACAGGAATAGTTTCTCGTAAGAGAAATGGGAATAGGAACCAGTTGCGCCAAAGGCGATGACAAAACTGAAGATGAAAAGTTTATGTTTGATTTACACCCAAAGAATGTAAAATATTTAGATAAATGGAAAAAAGATCATGGGTTTAGTGGATGTTTAAATAAGTCAGAATGTCAAAATCTAGTAAGATTACTGCGCAAACAGGCAGGAAATAAGACAAGGAATCAAAAGAAGGTGGGGTTTCCCCAGGCACAGAAATGGCTGGAGGAAGCAAATAAAAGACATAGGGAACAAAATTTGAAAAAAGGGTGTGGTAATTCAAGTGAAAAAGATGTGTACTTTGTTCGAAAGGAAGATAATGAAACTTCCACAGTCAGTCGTAGTCACCAGAATCCCTCGGCCCCTCCCATCCAGTATCCAGACCCTGCACAGGTTATTGAGGTGCCCCCCGACCGGGACCCACCACAATACCAGGCTTCGGTGAGTGGCCCCCCCACGCCAAGTATTATATTACAGAGAGAGCCTGCCAACACTCTTGACTTACGCAGCGGAAGTATTAGGAGAGAAGGGCACTGGAAAATTAAGGAAAAGGTAGATCAGGAAGGAGAGGAATACCCGCTGATAGAAGTGGCAAATCCTCAAGCAGGCGCAGAAGGCGAGGGTCCTACCATATTGGTCTACCGACCGTGGACCCGTGATGACATCCGAAAAGCGGTAGAGGGGATTCCCCATCCGAAAGTAGATATGCGTAAATTCCGTACAGACGTAGGGGGCATGAGAATGAGTTATAGATTAAACGCTGTAGAATTTGAACAAGTAATAAGGCAAATCCTAGGACCAGATTGGCACCTTATTTGCGGAAGTTGGGACCTCCTGTTACCAGGGGAAGGAGGAGCCTTGCCGTTTAACTCCGAAGTGTGTAGAACCAGAATAAAGACTCTCTTAGATAAAATAGAAGAACATTGGAAGCCCAAAGCAGATTGGACTTGCATTAATCAATGCGTTCAATCAGATGACGAAACCGTAGAGAATTATCTACATCGTCTCACACAATGTTTTGATGCTCATAGTGGGTTGATTAAGACAGAAAATCAGGAAAATGACTCGCCCTATGAACAGCAATTGAAAAATGCATTCCTAAAGGGCTGCAAGACAGCCATTGGTAACTTTATACAAAAGCATATGATCACACACAGGACAGCGCATCTACAGCCCCTTATGGAGTATGCTAGACATGCTGAGAAATACCTGAAGGAAAAAAAAGATAAAAAAGCCCAGACTTTTACAGTTAGTGAAGATGGAACTTTAATGTTAGTTCAGGGTTCCGCAAACAGAGGAAGAGGGCGTGGCAGGGGAAGAGGACGAGGACGGGGAGGCGTAAGTCATTCTGAGGATTTCGAAGGTAGGCAAAAGAGGGGGGAATGTTTTAAGTGAGGTAAGAAGGGACATTTCGCCAGAGATTGCAGAGGACCAGAGAAACCGATGGTTGCTTCCGGTGGTACCGCATGACTATATGATGGTCAAAAAGACGTAGATGGAGGGTATGAGGAAGAAGAAGAAATTGAGAATGGGGAAGTAGGTACAAGTGAAGACGATGGGTGGGGACAGGAAATGGCAGAAAATGAGGAATATCAAATGGTAAATCTAACAGCACTAGCATCAACTATGCAATTGGAATCCCAACCAGTGATCACATTTCAAGTTGAGGGCCGAGACATAGAATTTCTTTGTGACTCAGGGGCTTCACGAACGTTAGTCAGAAGTACTGCCATATCATCCGATGTCACCTCGGATGAATATGTGCTTGTAAAAGCAGCAAATGGTCGTATTTACAAAGAGCCATTGTCCAAACCTCTGTGGTTTACCGACCCAGAGATGAACCAAACCATACAGTTCCGAGTAATAATTTAAAAAATCTGCCCAGTACATTTACTAGGAAGAGATTTAATGCAAGTGTTCGGCATAGCAGCCGTCCCAACCTCCACTGGGATGGTGGCAAGGAGAATTGAACCAAATAGTGCAATGCTATTAGAGGGGCAGGGAGATCTACATTACTGGTATAGTAATGATTTGATAGAGACAGGTCCCCAGAGTGTAGTGACGGATCTTACAAATTTGGCATTAAGCAAATATGGCATAACAAATCCGAAGGTGTCAGATCCATTACATTGCACAATGTATTACAGAAGATGTGACGGATCTGATTTAGAATACGAAAAGAAATTTCTTAGTTTTAAAGTCACCAAACTACTATTGCATAGCCTTTTTTGGGACACACTAGGTAATTCTGCAGTCACATGTAGCCTTACAAGGGATATGCAGCTGCTGTATAAGAATGAATTAACCACACATATTTCAGTCACGGAGGGTGAAGGAATGTCATGGTACCTCGTGGTTAAGAAAATAACTGAATGGGTAGGATGGACACCAGAACAGTTGGCAGGTAAAGGCGTTCAGGTTCAAAAACTTAACTGGGTTACACAAGCCAGACCGACCGTGCACCTCTGGGAAGACGAACCGATACAATCCCCTGGGAAATTATGACTATGTCTCCTTACCCCCATGGAGGAATCTCAATTGCAGACGATTCCAAACTCATTATGGTCGCAGGGTCAGCACGATATCGGACTGATTAGAACGGCAGGACAGGTAAAGATTACACCCAAGTCAGAATGTAGACCTCATAAACGGCAGTATCCCTTGAGCAGAAAGGCAGAGGAGGGCATTTTACCGGTAATCACAGCACTTTTGAAAGCTGGAGTATTAATTCTGTGCACAGACTCACCGTGTAATACGCCCTTATTTCCAGTAAAAAAAAACGGATGGGACATGGAGGATGGTACAAGACTTACAGGCAATAAATGCCGCGGTGGTACCTCGGGCCCCCATAGTCCCGGATCCGTCTATTCTGCTGAACGATATCCTTCCTACGGATAACTACTTTTCTGTAATTGATATCAGTAATGCCTTTTCTCTATTCCCTTGCAGGAAGATAGTAGATTTTGGTTTGCATTTACGTTTATGGGCAAGCGTTATACCTATACCAGGTTACCGCAGGGATACTGCCAAAGTCCGACCATCTTCTCACAAGAGATGTCCACCAATTTGGCTCAGTTCCAACCCACCCAAGGGTGCCACCTACTGCTGTACGTGGATGATATCCTCCTCGTCGCGACTACGGAAGAACTCTGTAAGTCCGAGACTATTCGACTACTACACTTTCTGGCACACGAAGGACATAAGGTAAATAAGTCTAAGTTACAATTTTGTAAATTAGAAGTACGTTACCTAGGTTATACTATCTCTGGGAAGGGCAGGCGATTAGATGACAGTAGAAAGAATGCTATTTTACAAGCCCCCATGCCAACTACAAAAAAAGAAATGATGTCCTTTTTAGGCATTACGAACTTCTGTCGTAGTTGGATTCCCAACTATGCCGAAGAAGTGCACCCGCTATCAGACTTAATTTTTGCAATACCGATGGCGGCAAAAGATTTGCTGCACTGGACAGACAAGGCAGTACAGGCATTCACTAGAATCAAGCAACTGATAGCTGGGGTCAGCGACATTGGGGTTTCCAGATTACAGTAAGATCTTTATGCAGACTGTAGATTGCAAGCAGGGATTTATGACATCTGTTTTAATGCAAATGTATGGAGATAAGTTAAGACCATTGGCATTTTACTCTAGCAAATTAGACTCAGTAGCACGAGCATTACCACACTGTGTGCAAGCAGTAATTGCAGCCGCTTTGGCGGTACAAGCGTCTGCCACGTTGGTATTGTTCCATGATCTTATGTTAAAAGTCCTGCACTCTGTAGCAGTCATCCTTCTGCAGGACAAGTTAACATTTCTGTCACCTAGCAGACATTTATCTTGTATGACTACGCTGTTATCACAGCCACACATGACAATTGAGAGATGCACTACCTTAAATCCAGCGACATTGCTACCCGTTGCTGAAGATGGTATCCCGCATGTATGCTTAGATCTCATACATTCTAAAGTTCTACCAAGACCGGATCTTGAAGATCAACCCTTACACTACATGCGGACTGGACACTGTTTGTAGATGGGTCAGCACGCAAAACAGAAACAGGCACCACGCAGGTAGGGTATGCAGTTACTACTGCAACTCAGATAATAGAGGCAAGACCACTCCCTGGGAACTTATCCGCTCAAGCAGCGGAACTGATTGCTGTGACAAGGGCATGTCTCCTTTCGGAGGACAGGAATGTCACTATCTATATGGATAGTCAATATGCCTTCTCTATGGTACATGTGTTTGCTCAGCAATGGAAAAATAGGGGGATGGTTACAACCTCGGGGAAAGACATCATGCACAAAGAACTAATCCTTGAATTACTACAAGCCGTCCAATGGCCACGGGGTTTGGCCATCTGTAAATGCGCTGCTCATACCCGTGCTAAGGACCCGGTATCACTTGGTAATGCCCTAGCAGACAAAGCAGCCAAAGAGGCAGCTATGTCCAGTACCTTTTCACTTGAAACCACACCTACAGAATTACAACCAACAGATAAGTTTGATTTGCAAACCTTACAAGTCATGCAGGAACTTAGCACAGTACCGGAAAAACAACGCTGGACTAGGTATGGTGTTAGACAGAACAAGGGAATCTATGTGGGACCGGATAATAAATATGTTTTGCCTACTAATCTTTTTAGGTATGCAGCACTAGTTGTGCATGGCCCTTCCCATCTGGGCCCTGCAGCTATGGTTAGAATTATCCACCTTACCTTTTGGACCAAGGGTTTCATTGCATATGCAAAACGTTTTTGTCTATCCTGCATAGTATGTGCTAAATACCACGGGGGAGGGGTCAGAGTTGCCCCGGCATCATTTCCAACACCCCCCTATCCATTTCATACAATATGTATGGACTTCATCGAATTGACCCCGGCACAACTAAAGAAGTTTGTGTTAGTGATAGTAGATGCATTTACTAAGTGGGTTGAGGCTTTTCCGGTGACACATCCGGATGCTCAAACAGTGGCTAAAATTTTGGTCAATCACATCGTCCCGCACTTTGGACTTCCTACACGCATCTACTCTGACAATGGCACGCATTTTGTCAATCAGATCATTCAGAAACTGTCTACAGTTTTCCAAATTGAATTGAAACACCATTGTGCCTACCACCCACAGTCAGCAGGGTTGGTGGATCGCCACAACGGCATTCTAAAAGGCAAGTTAAGAAAACTCATGGCCGAGACACATCAGTCTTGGATTACCTGTCTACATCTAGCCCTCCTTTCCATGCGGACAACTCCCACCTCAAAAGGAGTCACCCCATTTGAGTTATTGTATGGGAGACCTTATTACGTCCCGCAGTGGCAAAACTTGTTGCCTGCGGAACGTGAGGGGGGTGAGGAGATAGCTGAGTACATGAGGAAAATGCTGACCAATACTAACAGATGTTTAACGAATGATTGTTTTTCAGGTTCAAGAGACGACAAAAATCACGGAAATCAGACCCGGCGAGTGGGTCTGGATCAAAATAATAAAGCGCAAGAATTGGGCATCCCCCAAATGGGAGGGCCCCTACCAGGTGCTAATCGCAACTCCAACGGCAGTTCGGATTAAAGAAAGGTCCTCATGGATCCACCTAACGCATTGTAAAATTGTAAGACATTTTCAGCTAAATAAAGACTTGAGTTCCCCTGAGGAACAAATAGACAGCAGCAATCATGAAGGACAATAATGAGAATAAGAGAAAATGGTTCTATTGCAATGTTTTATTGTTTATAACTATTGTAATTTTAATATTTCTGTTTTGGCCATTTCTGTTTTTTAATGAAGCTAGCCATTCAAAAAGAGACAAACACACCAGCTGGCATCCAAACTTTAATACATATCAAGCGATTAAATATGCATATGCATCCTCAATGAATGTCTCAAATTGTTGGGTATGTACTGCAATACCTACTGTACATAGTGGCTTAATGTTAGGGACAGCCCCTCTGGGAACAAATGATACTTGGAATAATTTGTTGCTTGAAACCACAGAAGTACCACTGAGAGACAAGGTGGCGCTGCCTCTTCTGGGGCGCCAAAATGGAACAGTGTGTTTTCAAAAGAGTGGAAAGGTTAAGGTGGGGCTGAGCCTATGTAATTTGACAATAGTTCATAATTGTACCCTAGAAGGGCAGTGTGAAACCAAGTTTGGAGCTATAAAAAAAGACATTAATGTAAATGATACTAGTTTTGTTGAAAAAATGCTGTATGTATATGGCCTGTTATTTAAGGGGCTAAAGCCAAATGGGAATTATGAATTTGCAACCAATATCACCATAAAAACGAATGATTGTTATTTTATTTGTGGTAGGAAAGCATATAAATGGTTACCATATGGCTGGACAGGAAGTTGTTTTTTGGGATATCTGATACCAGCTATCAGACACGCAAATGTATTACCTCAAGGTAAAATATGAAATGCACGTTCTCTTAATAAACCTATTAATCCCGTAGGTAACATTGATGCGTCATGGATTTATCACCATGACTTGGCACACGTCAGCAGCAAAGGACTCTCACATATGGACCTAGGCGATGATGTAATTGCTTGGGCTGGTATTTTGCCAGCGTATGGGACAGTAAAATCCATCTGGGAACTGAGAAAACTGTCAAAACTGTTAGAGACTCTGAGTAATGCGACATTTTCAGCGCTAGAATTGGTGACGGACGAATTAACGGCGATGAGAACAGTAGTGTTGCAGAACCGTATGGCGCTCGATTTCACCCTAGCGGCGAAAGGAGGTACTTGTGCTCTCATACACGAGGAGTGCTGCTCGTTCATTCCTGATAACGAGCATGCGATTCAGAGCCATCTTGAAATAATTCAACAAGTTTCTGAACTGACTAAACCTGGTCCAAACCCCTTGACTGACTTTTTCCAAAACCTGTTTGGAAACTGGGGTTCTGTGTTGACGAACATTTTAATTGCTGTATGTGTTGGTGCAATCATATTTTTGCTGCTTGGCTGCTGTTGCATACCATGTATCAAAATGATAATATCGAAGGTTATCTCTGCCAATGCTACAAAAGCATATTTCTCTGATTATGAGAAGGTATACAACGTATCTGGGATTGTGTAAAATAAACAGTATACAAAATGTTGTAAGGGGGAAATGTGGAAAAATACTGAAGTCAACATATTTTGTATTCTGTATTTAAAGGGTTAAGCAGAAAAATGTTCACTGCGTGCAAACTGAAATGTTCTGGAAAATGTTGATCACTGAGGAATGCAGAAGTTAATCTTAAACTGCTGATAAGAAAGTTAATGGTGCAAGAATAACTGTGGTACTGGCTGGTAAAAACAAGTAATCAAACTATCACTTCTAATGAATGTTCTCTGTGCTACGTGTATATACGTGCAGGAGTGTCTATATAAGGAGAACTCAAAGTACAAGTAGCCAGACTGCTGGCATACTACTATCATGTAGCAGGTCTCCATGCATGTAAAATAAAGCTGTTTTACTTGCTTACAAGAACTTGGTGTGATTCTTCCAGAATATGTTAGAAGAGTAAAATCTTTCGACAGACTGGCTGGTTGACTACTTTGTCCAACAACCTTTGGACCTCTAAGGCTACTAGGTCCCTGTGATTGGGTGGAACGTCTGGGATTTTCTTTATTAGGCGGGGTGGGGTGGCAAAGAGAATAGAGTATCCTCTGGATACTATGCTTTGTACCCAGCTGTCTTTTGTTACCTTTAGCCAGGCATCTAGGTACAAAGATAGGTGTCCCCTGACTGTCTCCAGAGATGGACAGTCGGGCCTCCTCTCAGGAGCGCTAAGGCTTGCCAAAGAACTGCTCTGTCGCTCTGGTTCTGCAGACCCCCTCTGCCACGTGGATGGCATCTTCCATTATTACCCCCTCCTCTGCCTCTAGAGGGGGTGTCACCACGAGTGTTTTGGAAAGATCCTTGAGGCTTCCAGAACCATATCTTTCCACCTCCCCTCCCTTTGGGGTAAAGTCTGTTCAGGGTAGAAAAATGTACACTGACGGCAGACATGGTCTTTCTGTCTTTCTCACTCCTGGTAAGAGTTTCCTTAACCTTAGGACTTAAAAGGGACGAACCGTCAAAGGGAGTGTTAATGAAGGAACACTTAAAGGGTTCCACAAAGGAACATAAGTGCATCCAGGAATGTCTCCTAAGAGCGATTCCTGTACCCGCTGCCCTGCTCTTACCATCAGTTACATAAGACAACAGACGCATGGAAGAGTTCACTATCAAATTATGAGTGGAGAGCTGGGAAGTTACTTTGTCCGAAACTCCCACAGCTACTGAACCCTGTTGGTATCTCCTAGCTCATTCAGGAGATCCCTTTGCAATCTGGTAAAATGTTTGAGGTAGTTCAGCGATCGAAGGACAAAGGCCGCTGAACTGAACATATGCTTCCCGTATCTGTCCATAACCCTTGATTCCCTATTAGGAGGATGAACAGAAGTCGTCTCCAATAATTCCTTCTTGGTGGCTGCCGCCACCACCATAGCATCAACCGGTACTCCTTCGGTAAGGAAATGGTAATAAATTTGTTAGGCATCCTAGGGAGAGGCTCTGTGGTTTCTACGGACTCCCATGCCCTTCGAGTGAGTAATTCTAGCAACTCATCGAAGGGTGGAGACACCCAAGAGGTGGAGAGTTGAGATCTGAAAGCCTTCGGGAGAACTGACTCATCATCAGAAGGGTTAAGGGATTTCCAGTCACCCCTCTGTTTAAGAATCTCTAAGATAACTGCAAAGGAGATATCTTTTGAGGGGGACCGTGGGGACTCTTCTGACTCATCTAAGTCAGCAACCAAAGTGACTGACTCCTGTGGGGAGTACAAATGCTTCCTCTTGCAGAGTCTCTTCCTAGGCATTTCTACCGTGGGGCTTCTGGAGAGGTCTCGGAAGAATATGGCTCACCCAATGGAGCTTCCTGAGGCTCAGGATCTCTACGCTTCAAAGGAGCATGTGATAAAGAGGCAGACACTGGTGCTTTCAGGGAGGGAGCTGCTCGAACTGATGGAGTGGTTGTCGAGGTGGACAAAGCCCTCCTCATAGCCTCGAAAGCCCCTCAGTCCTGATGAAAAGAATCCCTTGGATCTGAAGATCCGATGGAAATTGTCTGCGCCGGTAGAGAAGGCTCCGAGCCAGAGGTTGGGGCTGAGCTCACCCAAGCCAAGGCCCTGAGAGTTAAAGTCGGCACAGACAAGTCAGTCCGATTATCCTCCCCGGACCTGACCAGTGAGTGTCGGCCCCGACATTCTTCGGTCAGCGCTGAGGGTATCTGGCCAACAAACCTATAGAAGGTGACGGACCCAAAGGGTCCACAATCATTAGTTCCGTGCTCTCCAGCTCTGAAATGTCCATGCAAGTCAGAGGAGGAACAGAAGATGTAGGAGGAACTAAGATCATCTCTGAAGCCCCTGGGTTGGTGCCAATAAAAATTTTGCTAGCACCGGTATCTGTAGGAGCTTCTTCACCACACAGTCCACATCCAGGTCAGACAGTGTACTTGAGGCCTGTGAGGAATGTGATGACGCCACAGATTGTAGAATAGGAGACTTTAAGGTTGGAGATACCAGCTCCAAGGTCAGGGACCAGCGCCGAACCATAACGACAGTTGGTTCCGAAAGCTGTGGAACTGATGTCTATGCTTTACTGGAAGCTGACTTTGATGTAGATGGAGATTTTGATGGCTCCATCTTCTTTGAGTGTTTGGCTTATCCAAGGATTCCTGAAAAGATGATTTAAGTAGACCTTTATCCATCAACTTTCTCTTCCTCTCATGGAACACTCTTGAGCTGAAAGAGTGGCATATAGAGCAGCTTTCTTGCAGGTGAACCTCACCCAAGAAATAAACACATTCAGTATGTCCATCTGTTAGGGACATCATTGGCCCACATCTAGGGCACTTCTTAAAGCCAGACTTGGCTTTCTCTTTCTCCTGGTGTGACATCGTCCACAAGCAATTCACACAACTATTCAAGCCTTGTAATAAAAGGGCTTAAACTAATCAAAAAACACAGAAATTATTTGTACGCTCTGTGTAAAAAGAAAGGCTGCAATTGCACTCTAACACACCACGCTATCACTAGTAAGAAGTAGAAACCTAATGGCCTAAAAATACGGCCACTACTTTACTAAATAGGAAGAAAATGTAAGTATATGCCCTGTAAAAAAGAAAGGGCTAAACACACACACTAATAGAGAAGAACCTCTGTGCCCTATGAAAAACTACGGGCTAACACTATTAAACGCACTAATTATGCTATAATATCTATCTATATGCTCTACAAAAGAGCTAACACACACTTTAAACTAATAGAAAGAAGAATTAAAGGGCCTAAAAGAAAAACGCGGCCACTAATTCCTCTTAAATACACTAACTATGCTAAGTTAAGAGAGATAGGGAGAATAGTAAGGCTAACCACAAAAAACAGCCTTAAAGACTAAATATCTAATTCAAATGTAGCTATAAGCACAAGCCTACACACTCTCTGTTTTTCTTTCAGCTTTTCCCGGTTAGGGGTCGCCACAGCGGAACTCTGGTCCGCTAATGATTGGCAGTATATTTTTATGGGTGCCGAGGTGTCAGCTCGATGCCCAACCTTCAACGAAGGCACGCCCATTCTACGCATGTCTTTCGAACGACACTTGACCGTGGGAGGACATGTAGACACCACACAGAAGGTGCTCCAGCCGAGAATCGAACGGAAGAACCTCTTGCTGTGTGGCAACAATGCTACCGCTGCACCACCGCAGCTTACAAGCCTACACACTCTAACTACTAATAATGGTAATCTACTAAATTTTTGACAAAAACTAAAGCTATAATATATTGAAGAAGAAAAGTATTCACTGGCCAGAGCTGGTGAACGTCCGATCAAGTTGCAGCGACAACTGAGATCTGGGGGAAGATCAGGGTGTATCATAGTATAAGGAGTTGGCCTCGAGCTGGTTGAAGACCTTGAGCTTTTGCAGATGGCCAAGTCGGAGGCGAGGATCAGCTCTGAACCCATCAGTAAAGAATGAACTGTGAGACAGAACAACTTCATATCACTTGTTTAATCTCATTTTATTTTACTTTATTGCTTTTCTTTCTGTTCTTTGATTTAATAACCGTTTTCTCTTAATATTAATTTACACTGTGTTTAGATGTAAGCATAGTAACTAAACTTGACTGACAAAAATACAGTGCTTACCTCATGTTTCCCCTCTGTGATGGATATTTTTCTATGTCCACCCTTAATCATTTTACTTAAATCAACATAATACTACAACTACATGAATTTCTTAATACTTAAAATTAGTATTTATCTTGATGTGTTTCTTGCAGGATATGTATCAGCATGCCATTTCAATCAGTTGCACATCCATCACATTCTTTCTTCATACCAGTGTGTGATGTTCTCATAGCACTATATTTGCCAGACAAAAGTGAGAGGCTACAGCTATACCAATTATGTAACAGATTCATAGGGTTGATAAAGATGTCACTATTTTAACATGCACATGTTGTCTTCAACATATACTTTGCTGTTAAATGTCTCATATATATGTGCCATGTGTGTACACTGTCATTAAAGTACTGGAAATACAGCCACCCCTTGCAGTGTAATGTACACTTTCTGCAGGACATGTTGACGTGTTATAGCTCTGTAACATGTGAGCAACATGTCACTGCTTGTGTCAATAATGTAACATGTGAGCAACCTGTCACTGCTTGTGTCAATAAATTCCATGCTAAATGCTGCTGTTTCATGTTCTCCATACATTCTGACAGCTATATACACTCAAGGTTTGCATGACAGTCATTGGTCATAACAAGTGTGTTTGCATACTTGTACTTCCACTCACATCTGTAACACGGATATGCGTGTACTCAGTTAAGGAGACAAGGCTAATAATAGAGCTTGCAATATTAAGCCTTGCATGATGATGCAATGTGGTATAGCTGCATGTGTGCATCTGTAAGAGTGCGTGTAGGTGTGCATGCATGCATGCTCACGTGCATCTGTCTCTCTCTCTCTTTTCATGTGAGTTGCTACACAGGTTTGTCCTGTTTCTGTACCCATGTCTTTCTCACTGCCACTAAATATATGGCAAAAGAAGCAGCAAGAGGCATGTCAGGAGATGGTGTCCAATGTGTAGCAGGAGATGGAAACCACAGGAGAGAGGGTTATCCATCAACTGTAAAGTCAGGTGGCCATGCCACAGCAGCAGACATAATGAATAAAGCATCTTGCTGGCAATTCATCTGAGGACCTGCAGAATACTGACACAACCATACAAAGACAGTAGTTAATGTACATGCTCTTCTTGAAGGTCTTGGTGTGTACAATGGTTTCTAGCTGGTAGCATCTTCTATATATAAATGGCATAGAATGTCTTTGCCCAAAACACATTAGACAGTTGTGCTGCTGTATCATTTGCACAGCCTCTGTTATAACTGGAACCTATGCAAGCATACTTTATATACTTCCAGATCCACAGTTCTCAACAACTCTGGAAAATTGGCACGATATGCCCGCCGTGTTATCCACAGTATGTGCAGTACAGCAGTGACACTGAAAATAATCCTCTCTGAGATTTGCTGGACAGTAAGGACAAGCTACGAAGTCACGTCTTGCACTCACTAGCTTTAACTGGCATTGTACTAGTTGTTCCAGTCACTCTTCCTTTAGATTTTATTTCAGGAAGAACTGACAGATGCAAATGTAGAGTAGACTATATAGTCATATTTAGAAACCTGAATAATGCCACAGTCTGACCGAAGCACATACATATTTGTGCCACTTTCTTGTCATACGTAATTGTCCCATGCAAACCAAAAGATCGACAAGGTAAGAATACTGCCACTTAACAGCTAAAATATAGCTTCTTGCTTTTAGTTACAGCTGTCCCTGAAAAGCAGTATTTAATGCCATCCCCATTAGAACCTTATGCTTAACAGTATTTACTGCCCATGCACACAACATCCGTATTCAGCAGCTGAAGTTACCCCCCAATGATCTTTCAAGCTCCTCTTATCTCACTGCAGCCAGACATAACCAAGTCGGAAATAATTATTTATGGAAGTCCTCTTCCTTTATGGGGAAAAAATCTACACACCTTAAGTCAGCTTTCTAGCTAGGGGTTCTTTTATCACCTTGATCCCAGAGTTGCTTGAAATTGTCATGTTGAATCAAGGATGAAAGACACATCCCATGGCACACCATCTCATTTGTTCATTACCCGAATTAAGTGCTGGTGTAGTTGGTGCAGTTCAGATAGAGGGCACACAGTACTCAAGTACTTTCATGAGAAATATATACTGTACTACTCAAACAAACGGACTGACATACTTGAGTGTGAGCACTTGTGTTTCACTCTAATCACTGGCATGTATCATTAGTCAAATGTACATACAATTGAACTCTTGTGGGAATATGAATAGCCTGCAGGCATTGAAACAGCAATACACATATGCCATTACATAACACCTCATGTGAAGTGCTAATGCTACCTGCAACACAAAGAACCACAATTACAACCAGCAGAACATCAAGTGCAAAAATTCAGGTAGATGCACAAATTGAAAAAAAAAATGCATTTAAGCAAAATAAAAAAGAACAGCAAACGTGAATGTATACTTGCACATTATGTACATTATTTTTTATGAATTCTTTCCCTCTTCTGTGTTAGACGAAAAAGGATCTTGACCATTCACAGCATCTGTATTGGCAGATATCATTCCAGAAAACATCTGTTAGTGCTATTGGAACTGAGTATTCTTGTTCCACATGGCACTAGTTATTGTTTGCATATGGTTGTATTACAATTTTGTGTCTACCATGGACACCATAGTCACTAGGTGTAGTTATTTCAGTCATCATCAACACCCTTTTTCTCATTCTTACATGGGGTTTTTGTATGTCACATCAAGATTAGTCAATGTGACCAAAAGAGTTAGCTACTCAGTGATTAAACACTGGCACAACGTGTGATTATTTCAGTAGTTAATGCTAACTTTGTCTTCTTTTATTCAATTATATTAAATGTATTTTTCCTCCTTAGTAACGGTTGGTATTGAATTACCTGAAGTGATCATTACCTTTCATTTTTGGTAATTATTTGTGATTCATGCTTTCACTGCTTCTCAGCTAGTTGCATATTTTACTTTTGGAGCTTCCAGTGCATCAGTCTTTACATATTACTGTGTTTTTCACTATACAGACCCTAAGCCATGCATTCATGACATTATTATTTAATTATTATTTTACATTTGTTGACCGGGATAGTCACACTGGATACATGTCCATTTTCAGGGGAGACCCGGGGAGAAATGATCTACACAGTAATGTGATATATGCAATACAACAGACAGTTATAGAATACATGAGACACACTGTTTATACAAATTTGATATACATAATTCACTTCATTTGTGACTATTTCAAGTTCTAGTTCTGAATTAAAGAACCTGTATAAGCCAGTATCTCCTACCTTTTTTTGAAAAAATTGTGAATCGTCCTACACACAAACCAGTATTTTGAGCTACCACTGTCAGGATTTCATCCTTTAGCTTAAGTTCACCTCTCCTTAACAATTCATGTACTGGATTTTGACAAACACATAATTGTCCCAACAATCATCTCTATCTGACATTATTAACTGCAACATTCTGTTTTCTTTCTTTTGTTTTTTCCTGTTGTTCAGCCTTATATTCCTCCTTTTGTTTTTTTGTACTTTCTGGTGCTACTTGTTCCTTGCCCGTGTCTTAGCTAATTTCCCTACATACTCTATTTTGAAATACTTGTGCTAGTTTCAGGATGGATATCATCCTACCTTTATTTTCATTATAATTTAGAGATTTTGTGTCCTGTCAGAATTTTTAAATGCACTGTGTCCCTGATTAAGAGTGTTCATTTTCTGAAGACTGCAAAGGCTTTCCCATTTGTATAGTACCGTAATAAATTCAGTCTGTCACATAAACGGGGAATTAAAACTGGGGGAGGCAACATTTATTAGACCTTAGAGTACAAACTGAAAAAAATCTGGCTATACCCCTGTTCTAGAGTGAAATCTTTTGCCTTTGTGTATTGCAGGCATTGTTTGTATGACTCCTATTTCTACCATGTGAAGGAGCACTGGAGGAAACAGCTCTGTCTGCTGGATGCAGAGGAATTCTCCTGAAAGGGGGAGAATTTTCAGTCCATTGTCATGTGAATCCACTCTGAATTACTTACAGAACCCATTTGTCTGAGGATATTTGTGGCCAGGCTGCAGGGCTGTAAGAGAGCCTAGGGGAAAAAGGAAGAGAAGGAAAGGTGTGGAGGCGGGTAGGGGTGCTTTGTGACTTGGCACAGTCATCCCTTTGTAGGGAGTTGATCCTTTTTCAGAAAGGAACCTCTCCTGCTTGGTTTTGAAGAATTAAAGTCCTGCCATTTCCTTGTGGATCCCTGTTTTTTTTTTATGGCTGGGATTTTTGTTTGTTCTGCTCCTGGAAGGAAGACACCTTCTTTGGGAAGAACTTGGATACATGAAATATCCTACTCCATGCATTAATTTGCTTCTGTCATCCCACTGTTTGAGAACCTGTGTAACAGAGGGCCCAAACACCAATTGAGAACTTAAAGGTGCATTCAAAATTTCATCTTTTAAAACATCAGGTAAGTTCTGATTACGTAACCAAGCATACCGTCTTACAACAAAAGCAGCAGTATTTCTTGAGTCTATAACTGCATATTCAAGTACAACTTGAGTCAAATTAGAAACGATTTAATTCATACAAGATTCTTGCTATACAGATAAGGATGAGCAAAATCATCCAGACTGCATGCACATTGTAAAATACATTTCCACATATAGCCTTGATAAGTTTACATTCTAACGGCTGGATTACTGGAAAGAGTCATCATTTTGTCTTGATGATCTAAACTCTTCCCTCTTGATAAGGTGCCTTAGACATTTTATTTAAGCAGGCAGCTGGGGAAACCAGAGCTAGAGCAGCAGTCAAATGAGAAAAAGAGAACTGCCACATCCAGGGAGAACATATATTTTCTCTAAGCCTTTTTAAAGACTGCTTGAACACATACTGTTGTCCTGCAGGCAGCTTTATAAACATCTTCCAAGATCAGTAATAGAAGGGGAATAACCACAGAATTGGGCATATTGTCCTCTATAAGGTCATATACTCTGCCTAGCACTGAGGAAGATCCTGACTGCGCTCAAGCAAAAACATCACCAAATCTAGCAATTATCTGAGGAAAACTTAACACTGGCTTGGACTTGGCCTCATATTCACCTTCTGAAATATCAGAATGATTGTACACAGTAAAAAGGAATAGGAAAAAGCGCACCAAGGTAACCGCACTTTATTGAGTCACAAAAGACAGCAACAAGTAATCCAAAACATATAATCCAAAGCAGGCAGCTTTATAAACATCTTCTAAGATCAGTAATAGAAGGGGAATAACCACAGAATTGGGCATATTGTCCTCTATAAGGTCATATACTCTGCCTAGCACTGAGGAAGATCCTGACTGCGCTCAAGCAAAAACATCACCAAATCTAGCAATTATCTGAGGAAAACTTAACACTGGCTTGGACTTAGCCTCATATTCACCTTCTGAAATATCAGAATGATTGTACACAGTAAACCTATAAAATCACCATTGTCCTCCTCAGATTCCTGATCATTCTCTGAAGCAAAATAAGAAGTTATGTACTCACCATAATGTTCCATCTGAGTAAGTAAACTTCATTTGTCAGCAACCTTTGGGAATCGGATCTGACCTCGGATCTGAGCCGGCAGTTTTCAACAGCTTTAGATCCGAGCTCCAAGCTCCTCCCCCTACCCATAATCCCCTGCCAACCCTGACTGACCCCAGATCAAGTTTGCCCAACAGCAGAAACTGCTAGCAATGATTAATCCCAAGATAAGTGGGTAAAACCCATGGACCTGAGTATGAGAACATTCGCAAGGGAGGGACGGTTGTTGACAAATGAAGTTTACCTACTCAGATGGAACGTTATGGTGAGTACATAACTTCTTAATCTGAAGTAGTTAACTTCATTTGTGCAGTAACCTTTGGGACAGAGTCCCCAGCTACCTGAACCTTGGGCGGCCTTCATGGAATGTTCCGGAGCACTGCAGAGCCAAAGGATGCTCTCCCTCTGGAGATAATGTCCAAATTGTAATGATTGATAAAAGTATGAGATGAAGCCCAAGTGGCTGCTGAGCAAATATCATCCAAAGGAACTCTAGCTCTAAAAGCCGCAGAGGTAGACATAGATCGAGTAGAGTGGGCATGGATTCCCTGAGGTGTGGGCCTGCCCGAACTTTTGTATGCTAAAAGGATACACTGTGAAATCCATCTAGAGAGTGTGACTTTAGACACAGATTTACCCAAGTTAAATTTGGCAAAGGAGACGAACAACTGGTCGGATTTCCTATGACCAGATGTCCTGTGGATGTAGAAGCGAAGTTGTCTATGCACATCCAATGAGTGTAATTTGTATTTCCCTTTGTTATGGTAGTTAGGAAAAAAGGCCGGCAAGTTGATGGATTGGTTAATATTTGACTCAGAGGCAACCTTGGGAAGAAAGGAGGGATTGGTCCTGAGGTAAACTATATCCTTGTGAAAGGTCAAGTATGAGGGTTTTACACAGAGGGCCTGTAGTTCAGAGACCCTTCGAGCCGAGGTGATAGCGACAAGAAAGGATGTTTTCCATGATAAGAATTTAAGATCTATGGAAGCTGCAGGCTCAAATGGGGGAGCTGTCAAGGCCTGAAGCACCAGCGTTAAAGCCCAAGGAGGGACTACAGCCTTCACTGGGGGTCTGAGCAGAAAGGTGCCCTTCAAAAAGGTCTTACACAATTTTGTGGTGATCAAAGGGCTCAATTCATTTCCAACGTGATAATGAGAGATAGCTGCTAGTTGGACCTTGACTGTGGAGGAACTAGCTCCCTGATGAAACAGTCCTGACAGAAAGTCTAATACAGTGGGAAGAAGAGCTGTAAAAGGATCCAAATTTTTGCGTTCCGCCCAAATGGAGAAACATTTCCATTTGCTGCTATAGGTCTTTCTAGTAGAAGGCTTGTGCGCAGCTACTAGAATGGTTTTAACTGGGGAAGAGATACCAGGAGTCCTAGCTATGAGTGGAACTGGAGCAGCCAAGCTGTGAGCTTGAGGTTGTCCAGGTTCGGGACTGGGAGATCTAGGGGGTGGGATATTAGATCCGGACAGGGATCCAGAATCCAAGGAGGATTCACCAGATGAGACCAAAGGTAAGGAAACCAGGTTTGACGAGGCCAAAATGGGGCAATGAGTATTATCCTGCTCCCCAACCGACTGGCTTTCTGCAGAAACTTCAGCATTAGAGGAAGAGGAGGGTAAGCATAAAAAAGACCGGGAGGCCAAGCATGCACCAGAGCGTCTCTCGGGGATTCCCCGGAGGGGGAAATGAGAGCGAAGTAGTCGTAACATTTTGTTTTCGAGGGAGAGGCAAAGAGATCGCAACAGGGTTGACCCCATTTGGCGGAGATCCGATTCGCTATCTTGGGATTCAGAGACCACTCGTATGCTAACAGGATGGTGTGACTTAGTTTGTCCGCTAGGATGTTGGACTGTCCCGGAATGTGCGTTGCTATGAGAAAGCGGTTGGTGGAGATCGCCCATTCCCACATCCTCATGGCCTCTCGACAGAGTGGGTAAGACCTGGTTCCCCCCTGTTTGTTGATGTACCAGACAACCGACATGTTGTCCGTCTGAATCGCAATCGTTCCTACAGGAAGAAGGTCCTGAAGTGCTTGCAACGCTAACAGCACTGCCCTCATCTCTAGGACGTTGATATGCAGTGAGGTCTCCGTGAGGTCCCACGTGCCTTGGACTGTCCTGCCCGAACAATGCCCCCCCCACCCGTGGCGGGAGGCGTCCGTGGTCACCGTGGCTAGTGGAGGGGTCATAGAAAAGGGGCGTCCTTGCTGAAGGTCTGGAGATTGGAGCCACCATAGGAGGGCCCTCTTGCAGGCCCTGCTGAGGGGAACGGGATGGCTCAGAGGGTAGTGAAGAAAGGACCACTGGACCTGGAGGGTCCACTGTAAGACCCTCATGTTCGAACGTGCCATTGGCAATAGGTTGATCGCTGCCACCATCGAGCCAAGAGCCCTCAGGACCAATTCCGCCGGAGGAGCTGGAGATTGTAGAATGGCCTGCACATGTAGCCTCAGGGATAGTAGCCGGTCTGTGGTCAAGAAAGCTAGGAGCTTGTGCCCAATCTGGCCCCTATGAAGTCTATAGTCTGAGTCAGAGTAAGAGACGACTTCTCTATGTTGATATGATCCCCAGCCGGGGAGCTAGACGGAGAAAGTAGTTTCTGGCTGTACAGAGTAGATGTCTTGTCGGGGCGGTCAGGAGCCAGTTGTCCAGGTACAGGAAGACCTGAATTCCCTGGAGCTTCAGGTGGGCCGCTATCACTGCTAACACTTTGGTGAACACCCTGGGGGCTGTGGTGAGACCAAAGGGGAGGGCCCTGAATTGGAAATGACTGGCTCCAAGCCGGAAGTGGAGGAACTTCCTGGATCGCCTGTCCATCAGAATGTGGTAGTACGCACCCTTGAGGTCTATAAAGCACATCCAATCGTTCTCCCGCAAAAGGGGGAGAATGGATTGAAGAGTGACCATGCGGAACTTCTCTTTGGTTACTGACAGGTTCAGGGAAGAGAGGTCGAGGATCGGTCTTAAGTCCCCCGTCTTTTTTGGCACCAAGAAGAACCTGGAATAAAACCCGGACACGCACTGGTCTGGGGGGACATGTTGGATGGCTCTTTTTTCCAGCAAATGTTGGATTTCCATTGCTGCGGCCTCCCTCTGCTCAGGTGGGACATCGGGGACGTATCTGGGGCTGAGTAGATAACGAGAAAAGGGAATTTGGTATCCTCTGGATATGATGCGAAGCACCCAGTGGTCTGTCGTGATGGACTCCCAAGCTGCTGGGTGCTTCGAGAAACGCCCCCCGACTGCCTCCAGAGTGGAGCAGTCGGGCAACCCCTCAGGGGTGTTGTGTGGGTTGGTCCGAGAAGGGTTCTCTGGATCCAAAGTTCCGCGGGCCCCCTCTGCCTCTAGGGCAGCGTCCACCCTGCCCTCCTCTGCTGCGGGACGGGACTTTTGCGACTTCCAGAACCACATCTTCTTCTGTCCCTTTTGATTCTTAGAAAAAGACCTCTGGGGAGCAGAGAAGCGGACTCCGACGGCAGACAACGTCTTCCCATCCTTTTTGCTCTGGACCAAGGTATCTCGCACGGTTTTGCCGAAGAGGGCAGAACCATCAAAAGGGGCATTAGTGAACGACGCCTTAAAGGGTTCCGCGAAATCACAGTGTCGGAGCCAGGCCTGACGTCTCATAACGAGGCCCGCTCCGCCGGCTCTAGCGGCTCCTTCCATGGCATGAGACAGAAGCCGCATAGAGGTGTTAGATATGGATCGTAGAGTGGCCATCCGGGTGGAGTGCAATTGTTTGTCCTCCACCGACATGGACTCGGGGGTTGACGCAGCTTACTCTTTGATAAGGTCCCGCTGCAGTCGGAGCACATGTGCCATGTAGTTCAGAGGCCTCACAGAGAAGGTCGCTGAACTAAACACCCGCTTCCCTAGGCGGTCCACCGACCGAGACTCCTTGCTCGGGGGATGAACCGAGGGACTCTCCTGAGCAAGTTCCCGCTTGGTGGCCGCCGCCACCAACATGGCATCTACCGGGGTTCCCTTACTCCAGTGGGACTTGTCAAAGGGTGGGC
This sequence comes from Protopterus annectens, assembly GCF_019279795.1. NCBI lineage: Eukaryota > Metazoa > Chordata > Ceratodontiformes > Protopteridae > Protopterus > Protopterus annectens. The sequence continues at coordinate 1,277,791,756 of NC_056732.1, read as the reverse complement.
TAAGGATCTTGTCCGGACGCTTGGGGACTGGCTCCACAGTGTCCGGCTCCTTTCATGCCCTGGTAGTGATCAAATCTACCAGGGGGTCGGTCGGAGGGGACACCCAAGAGGTAGACGGGCCCACTTCAAATGCCTCCAGGAACACGGATTCGTCAGAGGTAGGCTTTGGGGCAGACCACCCCCCCTTTATTCTGAGCATCTCCATGATGTCACCAAATGAGACATCTTCGGGGGGTTATCTTGGGGAGCCTTCCCCTTCTTCCAAATCCGTGTCCTCAGTCAAGGACTCAGGGGAGTCCAGGTACCTTCGCTTGTGAGGGACCTCCTCGGGGGGGCTGTCCGAGGAGGTCTCACAAGCAACGTCTTGTTCCACTGGAACTACCTGGGATGTCAAAGCAGGCTGTCCCTTGGGCCGGGTGATGGAAGCCGGGCCCAACTGAGAAGGACTGCAGGGTGGAGCCGTGGCAAGGGTCGGGGGCCTGGAATCCCTTGACAGAACCCTCTCCACCACGTCGAATGCCGAGGGAGAGCTGCTCTCTCTGGGATCCGAAAGCAGACTCTCCCTCGGATCCGATGGACGGATCGGGGCCAGCGCCGAAGCGATCGGATCCGACAGACTAGCATGCTCCGACCCGGACGGAGCCGAAGGCATACCAATACCACCGGATCCGAAGCTCAGCCCTCTGCTCCGACAGCTCGGATCCGAAGAAAATGGACCCAACAGACTTGAGGGAAGTGTCGGCGCCGAAGTACCCGAGACTATCGGCGCCGACACACCTCGCCTCCAAGGCTGCCCGGCTCCGAAGACTCCGAACCCGGGAAATGGGACGGAGAAGGAGCTATCGGGGCAAAGAAGGGGATTGAGCTCCCCCCCCCCGGGGGGGGGGGAGGCAGGAGCACTCCCATCTGCAGTTGGGCCTGAAGGAATCTTCTCATCATCCGGTCCAAATCTGCACCTGTGAGACTTCTCGTAGATCTCGACGAGGCCACCAAGGCGGGGCGGGAGTGTTGCCTCGATGACCTCGAAGGAGATCGGGTCTCCTCCTCCTCAGGACCTGGTGAAAAGCACGGGGACCGGATCCGAGAAGGAGGAGAACCAGAAGACCTGGAGGGAGAAGACCGCTTAGCCGAGGGGGCCGAAGCGGAGGCCTCGGCCCACCACTTGTGGTGCTTCTCCCTCTTCCTTTCTTTCCTAGCCTCCCTCTCCTCCGAGCCTAAGGCGAGAGGTTGAGTCCCGGCTGGGGGGAGGGAAGCAGGAGTGGCAGCCGCTGCAGTAGCCACGGAAGGACCAGAGGTAGAAGCCGAATCCGGGGGCAGAAGACCCGCCAGAATCAGCTTATACCTCCGGTCCTTAAGTGCCCTGGGGTTGAACGCTGCACAAATGGTACAATCAGAGGACAGGTGTTCAACCCCAAGGCACAATACACACTGAGTGTGGCCATCTGCTGGGAACAGCTTATGGCCACACTCGGTGCACTTAGAAAACATTAACTTTGGGGCCTCAGACATACTCAAGAAAGTAACTCACACACACAAGGCCCCAAACACACACACACAACACTGACGGAACCACGAAGGTAGGGGAAGGATAACTAGAAGTAAAATAAACTAAGAGAGTTTAGAATAAAAAGGGGGCTAAACACACTCTCCCACCAAAGATTAAAGAAAAGATGTAAAAAGTTACATTTTTCCTCACAAAGAGAACGAGAATGCCAGGAGACTCTGGATCAAGCTGCTGAACGAAACCGCGGCAAACTAGATCTGGGGTCAGTCAGGGTTGGCAGGGGATTATGGGTAGGTGGAGGAGCTTGGAGCTCGGATCTAAAGCTGTTGAAAACTGCCGGCTCGGATCCGAGGTCGGATCCGATTCCCAAAGGTTGCTGCACAAATGAAGTTAACTACTTCAGATGAAAGGTTTCTAGCCAAACTGACATTGCAGCTAAGTATGGGAACACAACCAACAGAACTACTTGTCTACAGAACACTCTCAGCTAGTCTTCTAAACAGCTATAATCTGATTGTCAGCTGTATGGTGAAGCTTCTGTTCCTTTTTCCTGTGAACTTCATTACTAGATAATATTATGTCTGGCAAGGGGTATCTTAACCCAGACTACTCCTTCCTCTAAAGGATTTGGTTCTTCCACATCTGTGTCAGGTACTGGAACAGGCCCAGTTGATGTTTCTAAAACCCATTTCATAGAGGCCAGCAATGCTACACTAGAGGGAGAGGGGGCAAAAGTTAAATAGTCTTCTGGCACAGCAGTGGTCCTGACAGAATCACTAACTGTAGGCTGAGGCATAGTTATTTTTTTTTCTTTTAAGGTGCAACTGGACTTGATGGGGATACCAGAGTGAGGATCCATCAAGTCAGGGGAGAAAACACCAGCTAGAAAAATAAACTGACACTATTATTTATTTATTTGACATTTGTTTACCGGGATAGTCCGACTGGACTAGTAATCCATTTTCAGTACAGGCCTGTGGAGAAAAGCTCCACTACAAACTAAACACACAAAACAATATATACTAGGTAATACAAAGAAAGTGTCTAGAATAAACAGAGAACAATATGTAGGAGCATCTAACTAAAAATATAAAAAAAGCTCCACTATATACTAAACACATATAACAATATTTACTAGGCAACCCAAAGAAAGTGTACAGAATAAACAGGGTACAATATCTAGGAGTGTCTAACATGAAAATGTAAAACATTACAGTCAGCATACAGTATTATGACAGCACTATATACAGCAGTGCATTACAAATATAAGACATGTAGATGATCAATTGGAAACAGCAGTGAAAGGACTTGAGTGTATGGGAACTTGGATATAAAGGGGCTACTTGAAATTAAGTGTCCAAGGTACAGAGAACTTGGGGAAGGGAGGACTGTAGAAGGGAGAGATAAGGGGGGAATGTGGGAGTGGAAGGATGACAGATTGGAATAGAGAGAGAGAGAAAAAAAAACAGATGTGATGTAGGGAAGCTAGAAGACTGGGATGTATAATCACCCCGGAGATGATCATACAGTACTGGATAATGAATCACAATAAGCACATAAAGGTTCTAGTAACAAGTATGTCTCCACACAACTAAATTCTGCCAAACTGTGCTATATCACAAAAAAAGTTTGAAATGTGTTCAAAATTCTTTTACCACAGACAGAAGTTAAAGAATTTCCAGTATGCAAATTCCAAACACCAAAGCAACCAATGTGTCAAACCAGGGCTAACAATTAGCCCTTCACACTTTAATGACATTGAAATGATGTTTAATAGCAGTTTCAACTATATTTTCTTTCTCCACAGCATATTCAAATAAATTCATTTGCAGTAAAATTGGGATACGATACCAAAACCCAGAGCGGTGTCATACATAGTAAATAATATATAAATGCTGAACAAATCAAAATTCTGCATTATTTTCCCGTAAAAAGATGGAAATAAAGCAGAGTAACAATAGTAAAGACAGGAACAATTCATCTGCATTTCTGACAGCACGAGACAGCCCTTTGTGTCTAACAGCACACATGCACACTGCACTTCTGAGAAAAAATATTCAAAGCTTCCTCAAAAACAGTAAAAACAAACATTTGTCAAAAACAGAAGCCAAATAAACATTGTTACAAACAGAAATTCCCACAGGATTTACTGCAAACACTGACAGAAATAAAATATTAAAATAAAAAAATTTCATTAAGTTAACAATAGAAAGAGAATACTGCGGTGGTGGTGCTGCGGTGGCATTGTCGCCTCACAGTAAGACGTTGTCCTGTTCGATTCTCAGATAGAGCGTCTTCAGTGTGAAGACGTGTGGATGGGCGTACCTTCGTTGAAAGTTGTGGGTCAGAGCTAGCAACTTGGCATGTAAAAATCTTCTGCCAATCATTAGCAGACCGGAGTTCCGCTGTGGCGACCCCTAACCGGGAAAAGCCAAAAGACACAAACAAACAAAATAGAAAGAGAATAATAAATCTAATAATAAAATGAGAGGAAAGGGGTCCCCAAAATAGGGCTTATCAGGTAAGCTAGAAAAATCAACACTAGACCCTGTGAAGAGTCAGAGGACTTTCTACTTTGAATGGAAGAAAACGATTGAAAATGCACTTCCTGTGTGTACATCTCAACCCCTTAAAATTTGGACAAAGTCAAAAATAATGGGGGATCAAAGACCCAAAAATAGAGATAGATTTTAAATATTGCTCTTATAAACTTAGGATATTGCTCTTATAAACTTAGAAATTTGTTAGAAAACAGGTTTTGTGTTAGTATGCATTTTTTGAAGGATCTGAAGTCTGAAACTCAAATGTCTGTCATCATTTAGTGATTTCAATCCTCAATGATTTGCGAGAAAACCACAGATTTTATGAGTAACAGACCAAAAATATTTTGCAAAACTGTGGACATTCTCCAAAAATCTGAAGAGTTGTGAGAGATGTGTTCCTGTGACAGCTGAAGGCTTCCCTTTAAGGATATGCTCAGCCAGTCACCTTTTACAGGAAAAGAGGGAGGAGAGTTTGAGATTTTGAAAGCTGGCCAGTACTGGACTGCAGTGGCAGTGGGAATGATGAACATCAACAGCTGTTTGTATCAGTTTAATAGCTTTTATTGTTCACAGATTATTTACATTTGTTTGTCTTCTGCATTTTAATTTGCTTTTCAGAAAGTGCTCTTGAATCTAACGATGTATGTAGGCTGTGAGAGGTCTGACATTCTACAACAAGGCATTTAGCAAAGTAAATAAATAAGTACTACAATAAAATGAAATGCTAAATACAAAATTGAATTGTTCTTGGGATGCAGGTCCTTAAAGAAAACCAACAAAGCTATAATAAACCCACAGGCACTATGAAGATAATCCCGGGTTCCACAAATCATCAGATATATTTGGGAAACATCTTGGTTTAAAAAAGTTATATGTTATATGATGTTACAATGTTTCTGGAAAATTGACTATTCAGTTTCATATTCCACTATGATGTTATTTATGCTATAGTTAAACAAGTTTTGACCAAAAACATCTGTAACAATACCATAAGTCCAACACTGGTGTTTTTTTAATATTTGTGTCACACACTTTCAATATGTTATTTTTATCACCCTATCTCAAGAATCACATTCTGGACTACAAATATTGATTTATCCTGGATATTAAACATGGCAATTACTGTGGCCACAAGATGATTTAAAGAAAGTGCTAAACTGCAAAACATTGACTAAAAATGTCAAAAACTACTGAGGTAATAAAAATTGCTTGTCAAAAATGTGTCTGCAATTAGGTGTTCCTCAACAGTTTTAACCCCATTTTAATATGGTCATTTTTATGACGCTACTGAATGAAAACAGTGAAAAAATGCAGGTGTACATGCATACTCATGACATTAGTAGATATTCGAATAATGGCATCAGCGCTGTAGGAAATCATAATATGAGTGCTCAACAGCTGAAGGTGGACGTCAGTCCCCTGGTCTATCTTTTCTGAAGTTTCCAAGGAAACCAGAATGTAGCCTCACGTTACAGTCATTGCAGAGAGACAGGCTATGAGAAAGTGAACACTGTGATCTCTACTAGGAACTCAGATCACTGGAAAAGATCAGGAGATTGATGTCTACCTCTATGTCCACAATCACAATATCATTTCCAGTAGCAGTGATCTATATGTTGAACACTGTGTGTTTGTGCCTAAAAGGTGATTTTGCACAACTGCTGTGAACATACTTCTCAACCCCCCCCCCCCCCCGATGTTCAGGGACGTTTCTGATTTTGGCTCAGATTTTATCCCTGACCCTCTTAATCTTCAATACAACTGAGGACTTTTGGAGAAAAGGTGGTGAGTCGTCACACTTTATAATAACAATAATTAGAGTTATAGGATCATAGGAATTTACTAGGCTATTGCCCCCGAGGCCCTTATAAGCCTAGCTAAGAGTTTAGCCCATGTTTAGACAAGTCAGCATTCAAAGCCCCTGTCCAGCATGGACACAAGTGGAATCCCAGGGGGTGTACTTTCTGTTTCCCATCCAGTTATCCAGGTTGCGCTTGAAATGTGATAATGAGGTACTCTGCTTGATGTGAAGGAGTCTGTTCCAGAGATGGGGGGAGTCTCTGGGACACAAATCTGTCCTGTCAACACGTCCTATTGATGTCACAGACCAGGCTGAGGTAGAGCGTGTGGGTTACTCAAGTGGAGCTTGACTTGCGGATATGCAGCAGTCCCATCAAGACGGGGTCTGAGATTGCTTTGTATGCCAGACAGAGGTCACCTCTGAGGAGTCTGTATAAAACTGAGTAGAGGGACAGGGCTTTTAGCCCATCTGTGTAGGGTAGATGTTTGAGGCCCTGGATTCTTCTGGTGAAAAACCTTTGCGGTCTCTCCAGCTGCTGAATGCGGTTTGTGAGGTACATGCCAAAGGAGGAGTTATACTCCTGGCCTTATAAGGGAAGAATAAAGGGATGTTATGACCTCCTTATCCCTGGATGAGATACCCTTACTTATGAGGTGGGTCATGTAGAAAGCTTTCCGTATAATGGAGGCAACACAGTGGTCAAAACTCAAGTTGCTATCAACCTGGGTGCCCAAATCCCTCATGACTGATTGCGTGCTTAGGACAATGTTATTAATGTGATAATATGTAGGAACTTCACTCACCCCAAAGGGGATGATGATGAATTTTTTTGGCATTCAGCTTGAGGCCATGTTTCTGTCACCAGTCATTTGTTTGGGTGAGACCCTCTTGGAAAACATCCACGTCACTTGGGGAATTTATGACTGCTTCCAGCTTGCAATCATCTGCAAACTTGGTCAGCCATAGCCACTGGGTTTGGCCTCCACCTCCGAGAAGTATATCCTGAATAAGAGAGGCCCCAAAACCGATCCCTGGGGTATGCTGCTCGTTATTGGTCTACTGCTTGAGGTGGTTTCTCCTATTTCATTAAGTATTAAAGAATACTTCCAGTATACATATAATTTGTGCTAATAAATATAACTTTTGCTAATCAGTTTTTCATTTACACTTAAACTCCTATGGTTACAGAAATATGAACATTTGTTTGAAAAATAAGGACAATTTGATTACATCAAAAAGAATAGGCTTCGCCCACTGGACGTTACAGTGCAAACTTCCAGAGCTCCCTGGGAGTGAATGAGCAAAAACGATACAGGAACTTTATACATTATATCTGTTTTATGGGCAGCTGGCTGGCTATCAGGAAACTTGCAAGCAGTGATGCACATGTACTCCAAAGTTGATAGAACTGGAACACACATCCCCAGTTGACAGAACTGGAGGAATAGGTGAAGGTTCTGGAAATTCCGTTTGTAGCAGCTCAAGGTATTTTCTGACAGATCGAGAAAACTCAGTATTCTCCCAATTAAAACACTGGCACATTTTCAGAGAATGAAGTCCTACAGGGAGGATCAGAAACTGAGCTCTCATCGGACTCAATCAGAATTCTGAACAGAAAACCCTGTTATCTGCCCCTTCATCTTCCTCCCCAGATTCAGAATCTTGAATCTCTTCAGGAAAAGAGAATATTGAATCTCTTCAGAAAAATATGTCTCTCTTTTACCAGAAACTACCTTATAAGACAGATCAAGAGCCTGAATTAAACCCAGAGTCAGAACCAATAAACTACTCCTGTCTAGGGAAACTTTGTTGAGGAGTAGATTTGTGTTTAGTTTACAGTTTCATTTTGACAGGAAAAAATGGGGCCAACACTTATCACTGGCAGCAGCAACATCCCCAAGGATCAGCATAAAATTCTGATGAAATAGGAAAACTTCCCTGTTCCTTCTCCCAGAGCTGACAACAGCAGCTCTCTTGTGCCCACTAAGGGGGACCCCAACAGCCACAGAGGATGTGGCTAACCTTCAGTCCAGAGTGACTCTAGGTGCTACACCAGAGGGATCCAGGGTAAAGAAGAGTGGTCTGAGGAACACCTAATGGCCACTGCAGAGTTACCAACCTACAACTGAGGCAAACTGCTAGTCTGCTGTGGTGGCAATGGCTGTTTGCTTAACTTCTTTCTGTGTCTGGAAGATGGACTGACCTTGGGACCTGTAGTTTGTTCTATGGTCAAGTTGAAAATGATGCCTCTTTACAGGTGAAAACAAGCAGCAAAACCCAGTAAAAAAACAAAGTCTTTAAAAAGCACTTTAACACACATTGCGTGCCTCAAATACTTTACTCAACTTTTATACCGAGGGGAAAAAGCGTACTCGCCTTTAAAAGTACAATACAGTCTCATGATGGTCTATTAAAGCACAAACGCCTAGCTTCAAAATATTTTTTTCGGAAGAGGAAAGTGTTATTAAAAATAAGGGAACGTATCTCTCCAGCCAAGAAAAGCATAAGCTGATCATCTCAGAGGAGCATACTTTTCAGTGGCAGGAAAGCTCTGAAGGGCTTGGTGCCAAAACCTGTCTTTTTAGTCAGTCAGCTCATGACTGACTGAGAGTGTGGAAGGTGCCTGAAGTTCTTGAAACTGGCCGGCCGTTATATCCTTAGCAGGATATAATCCATACCTATGGCTACTGCAATAGTGATCAATTTGATGAGCATAGAAAAGTTATGTACTTACCACAATGCTATATCTGTGCTGTCTTCTTCAGTCCTCAAATGATGGATCTTACTCAATATGAATGGAACAGACATCGGCAGCTGTAAATGTTTTGGGTACAAAGCTCAGGCTCCGCCCCTACCCATAATTCTCCTGTCAACTGAATACCTTAGATCAAGGTTTGTCTGCCTAATACAGAAACACAATGACTTCTTTCACTAAAGAAAATGAGTATTAATCCACATCCTCTTATTTTTTTCAATGTCTTAAACTAACAGTACCAGTATTTAAAAGTGTACCTGATCATTTCTGAATTTGTCCCTGATTTTATTGAGACCTAACCTTGAATGGTTGAGAGCTATGGCTGTAAACCTACCCTTTAAGTCAAAATCATACATCTCAGTTCAAAAATAGAATCTCACACATGATGTAGTGAAAACTTGAAGGCAGCATATTAAAAACAACCATGCAATGACGACAAAAGGAAGGAGAAGAGGGAATTTTGAAACACATGGCAAATAAAATGCATTATAGTGCCTACGTTATTCTGTAGTTCTTCTCCTAGGACTGAAATTAAATATGCACATCAAGAAAGGTGATATTTCTACAGGTCTGAGTGATGAGAATAAGACAAACGTGTAGCCACGATGTGGCAGTAAAATAAAGCCGGCCTGCTTTCCATTTTGTAGGAATAAAACAGAAAAGATGCTTACATATCTGAAGAAGGTACATTTGTTTTTTTACGTTACATATTTGACAACAAGGTGATAAAGGTCTAAGGCTGTCTCTTGACAATGCTACAAAGGTGTTTGCTTAGGAGTACTGACAACCAACTCATTTGACTCGCACATAAACAAAGGCGATCAGATCACTTGAACTAACCAAAAGAATCTACAAGGCGAATACAATTCTATCCAATTCTGTTAGCAACCGCAGTTTTTCTATCCTGCTCTATTCAGCACAGCTTCTAAATTGCCTATCATTATCCCAAATTTCATAAAACTAAACAGTCTTAAAATCATACACCATATTTACAGCTGGTTGTTCTGACAGTACTCATTGTTGTTTCTTCTTTGGTCATTTATAATGGTTTACCTGACAACCACCTTGCATCTATGCAACTTTGTTTTGCACACAAGCTACTACACTTTAAAGTGCAGTTGTGTACACTTACCATAAATGTAGATGTTCAAGTGTATTCACTGTTGCAGTCATCACACATGGGTTATCCTGCCAGGGGTAGCCCTCAGTCAGCCCGAATACCACAGGCTTAGTATTTCTGCGTCGGTTGCTGTCACTTCATGACTGACATCAGGTTGTCAGGGGTATAAAAACAGGCAGCCAACGCCATTACATCAGTTTTTCTTGCCTCAAATGTCAGGAGCCCTCAAACAGGGAGCTAAGTTACGGTGGAAAAACACTACCATTAAAAAGTAAACACCAACAGCCCTGTAAGGAGTGAGAAAGAGAGAGAGAGACAAGGGGGCTGGAGGGTGGGAAACCAGGACTGCAACAGTGAAATACACTCGAACATCCACATTTATGGTAGGTGTATATAACTGTACTATGTTCTTCGTGTTTCACTGCTGCTATCATCACACTTGGGTTGATTCCCAAAGCTGAAGTATGGATGGAGGCAGTCAAGAAGAGTTTGGGCTGGCTAGTATGCCCTGCAGGACTGCTGTTGCAAGAACCACCCTGGATTTGGAAAAGATAGGCAGGTGTTAATGCTTGGTAAGATATGAACAGAACTCCAAGTAGCAGCTTCCAGAATGTCCCTGGTAGGGAATCCTCTGAGAAAGGCTGTAGAGGTTGAAGCTGCCCTAGTGGAATGCGTTCTGACCCCCTGAGGGGGTGGTTTCCCATGGTGTTTGTAACAAATGGATACAGTGTGCTATCCATTTGGAGATGGTTTGTTTTGATATGGCCTTGCCCTCTGCACCTGGTGCAAAGCTGATTAGTAACTGGTCAGATTTCCTAAAGGGCTTAGTCCTATCAAGGTAGAATCTGAGCTGTCTGTGCAGATCTAAAGAATGCAGGATCCTTCCCCCCTTATTTTGAGGATTAGGGAAAAAGGTGGGCAAATGGATAGATTGGTTGACAGCCACACTGGACACCACTTTAGGCATAAAAGTTGGGTTAGTCCTGAGGGAGACCCTGTCAGCATGAAAAATAATGAAGGGCTCCACAGCCATAAGTGCTTGTAGCTCAGACACTCTTCTAGCTGGTGATGGCCAGAAGCAAGACTGTTTTCCAAGAGAGGAATCTTAACTCTGCTAATGCTGCAGGCTCAAAGGGGGGGGGGGAGTAGTGTGAGCCTTTCCAACACAAAATTAAGGTCCCAAGCAGGGGTGGGGACTCTTCATGGTGGCCTTAAGTTGTTAGCCCCTCACAGGAACTACTTGATGATAGGGTGAGAGAAGAGAGGAGCTCAGTGCTGCAATGAGCAGAAATGGCAGAGGCATGGATCTTAATGGAAGAGAAGGACAGGCCTCTGTGGAATAGGTCTGCTAGGTAATCCAGGATGAGAGGTAAGGAGGGCTGTGCTGTATCCACTCCTTTATTGTGAACCCAGGAACAATACCTTTTCCACTTATCAGCATAGGATTTCCTTGTACTGGGTCATCTGGCTTCACGTATGACATCAAGTACCTGCTTGCTTAGGCTGGCCACTGGAGGAGAATTCAAGTAATAAGCCAGGCTGCAAGGTTCAGGGTCTGCATTTGCGAATGCAATATCTCTCCCTCCTGCTGAGTTATTAGAGTTGGGATTTGGGTAGGTGCCATGGGGGCACTGATGACAGACTGCAAAGTAGTGGGTAGCAGTGCTGGTGTGGCCATTCTGGGGTAATCAGGATTGCCCTTGGTTTTTCCTGCCTTATCTTGAATAATACTCTTGTAAGAAGGGGCAGAGGGGGAAATGCATAGATTAAGAGGTTTGCCTACTGGAAGGATAGGCCATCCACTTTCCAGGCCTTGCTGTGAGGTACCTTGATGCAGAATTTGCTGAGCAGGTGGTTGTAGGGGGAGACAAATTGGTCCACCTTCGGGGTACCCCATTTCTGGGTCACAAGGCTGAAGGTGTTGTGGTTTAATTGCCACTTGTGTGGGTCTAGGAGATTTCTGCTTAAGTTGTCTGCCAGTGAGTTTTGGTTGTTTGGCAGGAATTGAGCTTGCAGGTGAATATACATGGCTGAGGCCGTGTTCCACAGGGTCATGGCTAGCCTGCAGAGTGGATAAGAGTGGGTTCCCCCCTGCTTGTTGATGTACCACATCACTGCGGTGTTGTCAGTTTTGATTAGTAGGGGCCCCGGTGACAGTAGGGATCTGAAAGCTGTCAGAGCATGCTGAACAGCAAGCATCTCTTTTTGGTTGATGTGCAAATGAATTTGGTTTGGGCTCCAGTGGCCCTGAATACACCTGCCGTCCAGATGTGCACTCCAGACATAGTCTGATGTGTCTGTTGTTAGGGTCTGGGTGGCGTGGGGTTGTGTAAAGGGAAGTCCCTTGTTGTGGTTGCATACTGCTGCCCACCAAAGAAACTCTTTCCTTAGATAAGGTATTATAGGTATGATAGTTTCCAGGTCCTGAGAATGTTGGCACCAAAGACTTTTTAAATACAACTGAAGTTTCCTCACATGCAGTCTGGCATATGGAATTAGTAGAATGCAGGAAGCTATGAACCCTAGAGTCTGCAGGATTTTCCTTGCGGATAGCTGGGTTCCGGTGGCCATTTGAGCAAAGTAGCCTGTCAGGCTTTTCAGGAGTAAGGAATGCCATCTGGATGCTGTGTCCAAGCTTGCTCCCAGGAATACAATTTTTTGACTGGGCACTAGTTTGAATTTCTTTTCACTGATAGTGTACACCAGGGAGATTAGAAGGTCCTTTACAAATGTCAGGTGCTGCAATAGCATTTCCTGACTGCTGAATCAGGCAATCGTCCAAGTAAGGGTAAATTTGAATATTTCTCTGTCTACAATAGGCAATGGCTGGAGCCAGGCATATTGTGAAAACTATGGGAGCAGTGGATAAGCCAAAGGGAAGTGCAGAGAACTGATAAAGCATAGATCCTGCCCTGAAACATAGATATTTCCTGCAGGAGTCCCTGATTGAGATGTGCAGACAGGCCTCCTTTAGGTCTAGGGTGGCTAACCCGGCATCTTTGGAAAGCATAGGGAGAAGCTGCTGTGGTGTGAGCATTTTGAATTTTAGTACTACCAGGAAGGTGTTTAGAATGGATAGATTTAAGACTGGGCGCCAGGTGCCCTCTTTTCTGGGTACCAGGAAAAGTCCAGAATAAAAACCTTGGCCTATCTGTTCTGGAGGAACAGGCTGAATTGCCCTTATGGAGAGTAGTGACTGAACTTGGTTTTGTGCCTCTCCCCACTGGTTTGGAGGAAGGTCTGGGAACCCATTTGGGGTTGGCAGTGTGTGGAAATAAAATTTGTACCCCTGGGATACTACGTTAAGGACCCATCGATCGTTGGTGATGTAGGTCCATTTTTTTGCATGGTGGGCAAGTTTTCCTCCTAGGGGCACTAGCAATTGGGCAGAGGTGAGGAGTGGAGTTGAGAAGTCATTGTGAATTCTTTCCATAAGGGGGTGGCTTAGCACTCCCTGCTTTAGAAGTGGAGGTACTCCACTGCTTAGATCTCTGCATATCCTGAGACTGTAATCCAGGGGGTCTGTTTCCTCTGGGTCTAGTTTGAGATGGCCTTGAGGGGGCTGGAAAGGACCAATGTTTTGTTTCCTCTGGGTCTAGTTTGAGATGGCCTTGAGGGGGCTGGAAAGGACCAATGTTTTGAGGGGCAATGCCTACCGACTCTTGGAGGCTGCACTTGCAAAAAATCTTTGACTGTCTGCACAGACTTAGCCTTTTCTTCCATCTTTTTTTAAAACCTCTTCTGCTTTGGTGCCAAACAGATTATCCTGGTTCAGAGGAGCGTCCAATAATTTTGATTTGACATGGTCTGGCAAGGTCTGCTCCTTAAGCCAGGCATGCCTTCTAAGTACAGAACCTATGACTGCTGCCCTGCAAGGTACTTCTAGGGCGTCAAATCCATGCTGCAGGGTATGCTTCCTGACTTGGCTTGCAGAATGGATAAGCTCCTGTAGTTCTTTATTTTCTGCACAGTCAAGAAAGGTAGATAATTTTTGCTTAATAAGTTCCACAGTATGTTGCTGGCATTTCAGCATGTGGAACTGACAATTCAATGCTCTAATGGCGAGAGTTGCAGAGGTGTACACTTTTTTATCCCATCTGTCTAAAGCTTGGGAATCCCTGTCTGAGGGGGTGGGATTTTTAGCTGTAGTTGCTTTTATGCCTTTAGGTCCTTGGGAGATGACCTCCGGGATCAGCAGTATGATTGTTGAAGAGAAATTTGTGAGAGTCAGGGACTCTGCAGTACCTGTCGGGTTTCCTTGGAGCAAGGGGTAAAATATCAGGAGTTAGACTGGATTCCATAAATACATAATCCACAACATCCAGAACAGGAGGGATAGCTAAGGGTCCGTGCTGTGGTAAATCTAAAAATTCCCTAAGTCTCTTTTTGGACTGAGGATAATCTTGGCATTCCCAATGGAAATGCTCTCTCAAAGTATGTAGGGTTTAACCAAAAGAAAAATCCTCTGGAGGGGAGGCAGAAGGAACGGATTACTCTGCATCTAAATCCTCATAGGCAGATAAGGGCATGTTCTTCATATTCAGAAACCTCAGAGCCGTTGCACTCTTGGTCAGATAAAGCTGCCGGGGACAAGTCTTTTTCTTCTAGCAGGGGAAGGCTGGCTTCCCCTAATCAGCATGATCAGGTCTTCTGCCATTTTAAGCATCTGAGATTGTGGCAAGGAAGCAGGAGCTTGAGTTTGGGCCATCTATTTTTTAGGCGTAGCTCATACTCTTGGCCTTAGAAAATAAATTTTAGAAATAACTGAAGATGCAAAAGAAGTTGTCGGTTTGTGTCGAATATCGGTAGTGCGAAGAACTTCCTCAAAAGTCAGTGTCTGCACAGCGGCTCCGGACCCATCCAAGGTAGAGAAATCGCAGGTTCCGTAGTCGAAGAAGCATCTCATGGCATACCAGACTCCGAACGGGTCTTGGTAGCGGCCTGCGAATCCATCAAAGCAGGCATCACGGACTGCAAAAGCACCTCACTGAGTATGAAGAGGGCATCAGGGGCTGCAAAAGCACCTCACTGAGTAGCGGCAAACTGGCGACTAGCTTAACGTAAGTGTCGTTGGCAGTTTTGGAGCTGTGCTGTCTCTCTCCGTCTTTATCCTTATTTTTTTTTGGAAGATCGGTAGTCGGATGGCTTACCAAAGCCATTTTGGAATATGGAGATCGAGAATGAAAGTATTTAGCTACAATATGGGCCCAACAATGAATAGTTTGGGTGTTGAACAAAGCACAAAACCGACAGCAAGATAAGTTGTGGTCTGGGCCTAAACAGGTGACGCAGTAAGAATGGAAATCTTGGTGTAGTATTTGCTTTCCACAGGCGAGACAGTTGTTAACTTTTTCTGACATCGGTTAGACCAAGAAAAAAGGATCCCCAACAGGATACTTAGCTTTAGAAGACTTCAAGATGATTAAATTTTTGAACGAAAACTTAGGTAGTGGCCGACCGGCACTCATATGAACTGCTTCTGCTTCGGGCTCCTCGGCAAGAAAGACCGATGTACTGGCATCGGCTCCCTGTTTTTATACCCCTGACAACCTGCCCTCAGCCCTGAAGTGACACCAACCGATGCAGAAATACTAAGCCTCTGGTATTCGGCTGACTGAGGGCTACCCCTGGCAGGATAACCCAAGTGTGATGATCGCAACAGTGAAACATGAAGAACATCTACTTCTAGCAGAATCATGATCTGTAGGGGCACTCAGTAACATCTTAAAACATCCTTCAGTACATCCAGAACCATGTTATTAGAAATAAAATGTTAACTACATGTTTACTGCCTCTACTGGTAAAGACTGCAACAAAATTCCATTTAGTCAGAGAGATTTGCCTGAAAACATCAAATGCAAATAAGCAACCAAAGCATATTTCCTTACCAAATGGAAATGTTCCAGTGGGATAACAAAACATATCCCACTTTTACACTGTTTACCCACTTTCTGTCATTTACATGTTAACCCTCTAACTGATGAGTCTTCCTTACCTTTATTCCCCAGCATTTCTTTTCTAATGGTCTTTCTTATTTTGATGCATCACCTTTATACTAGCCACCTCCTTTTTTCCTTTCTTCTCAATAATATTTTTCTTATTAAAATGTTCTCATCAATTTTAAACGTTTTATAAATGTGTTACACTGATTACTGAAGATGTTTCTTGAACCATATATTGCCTTTAATCCACTGTTCTTTTACATGACTATTCTTCTAACTGACAGTAATATCTATACATATTTAATATGCTGGTGCTACTGCTGTTTCGCTCTGTGCTTCCTATACGGTATTTTGGAAATTACTTCAAATGGAAATGGGACCTTCCAGTTGGACTACCTTATCAATAAATGTGAAACTAAAGAATGAATTCAAGTATGAATGAGAGTCCTAGGTTGAGCTTAATGTGAAATGAACAGGTTTGGAAGGCAATGTAAAAGGACAGCTGTCTTTTAAATACTTGATGCTAGTGGAAATGGTACACCCGTTGCAAATGGCTCCCAGTGTCTATAAAATTGTCTAGAAATGATGGTGTGTACACTTCAGGGGTAAGTGGCATTCCAAATGTGAAAAAGAGTAATGGATGACAGCAAGACACTTAAGAAAATGGTTATTTAGAGAAGAACATTGTAGAGAATACATGGATGGCTTTTTTGTGCAAGAATTTACTTGAGAGCACAATACTGTTTACCTCAAAGTACTGTAGCTCTGTTTCAGATGGCATCCCAAAAGAACAGAGAGAAAAAAAATGGGATATTTGGAAGGATACTGTCATTTTAATCCTAAAACACTGAGACATCTGACCACACAGTACAAACTTATAACAACTGAAAAAAAAACACTATCTGTACGAACACTAATCCAACCACTAGTGTATACTGAGATTAAGAACAGAATTTATTCAAACATTGGTTATTCAGATATTGGTTAAATGGATTTTGGTTCTGAGGAAGTCCCATTCAGGAACAAAAGCGCTTAAACTTTGAGTAAATTCTGTTTTTAAAGTCAGTATACACAAGTGGTCAGATTAGTGATTGTATAGATAGTGACATTTTTTCATTTTAATCTAGAAAAGGGTGGCAGGTGACTATACATAGTGTGTGTGTGTGTGTGTGTGTGTGTGTGTGTGTGTGTGTGTGTTAGAGAAATGAAAAGAATGATAAAAACACAAAAATAAGACATACAGGTCACAGGTAAAAACATTAGGCAGCACGGGAAAACACGGTCAGCCAATGAGCCATATTAAGTGACATTAATTCTACCAGACACTGCTAAAACAGCATTTCATGATATTCTACAGATTTTCTGTGAGACCGTTTAGATAATTACCTATGGGTTGGGTGAAAGAGAATAGAAGGCAGATCTGCAAATAAAACAGATGGGTGGGATGTTTTACCTACTATATGAATGGGCGTACCTTCATTGAAGGTTGTGCGTCAGGCCTGGCAAGCCAGTACGTAAAAATCAACTGCCAATCATTAGCGGACTAGAGTTCCGCTGTGGCGACCCCTAACCGGGAAAAGCCGAAAGACACAAACAAACAATATTGTGACCATCATCTTCCAGCCAATGGGCTTCAATCAATGAACTGTGATAACTCAAGAGATATGAAAAATAAAACTCACATAATAGGTGCAAACCAGAGAAATGAACTTGGGTGGGATGCGGGTTTCTTGCAGGATATGTAGATACACTAAGGGCCATTTGTACAGACTACCAATTCACTTACCGACATGTTTTTATGATGTAGGAAGAAACTAAACAAGATGAAAACATTTGCAGACATATGGACAATATGCAGACTCCACAAAGAAGGCATTCAAGCTTGGAATTTAATCAGAAAGTCAAGAACAGTGACAGCTGTGCCACTGTACCCTCCACACCTTCCAACATAATGACTTTTGCACTGAATGAAATGCAGTAAAGCACCAGTGACTGGAACAGGTGAGTGTTATGGGACAGCACACTAGATTTATCTGCAAGTCAGCAGTGAAGAGCTAAACAAGTCCCCACAAGTCAGCACACAATTTCCTGTTATCAGTCTAGGCCATTTTTCACAAATAGTTTATTGCCTTTAAGCAGTAATCTGCACTCAGCACAAAAGCAAATGTAAAAATAAACATATTAAACATATTACAACATATTACATAAAACGCTCATATGTTTCATTTGTTAACCAGGTAAACTCACTAGGCATAGGTGTGTGTTTTCAAGAGGAATCTGGAAGCAATGCTGATTAACTGACTAGCATACTGCCACATAATAGAGCCCAAAAGATTCAAATTCAGTACGTGAAAGGATGAAGGTTCATTAGTAATCTAAAAATGTATTACTGAATAGTTACAGCTATTATATTATTTGAGAATTAACAGATCTATGGAATCACATTTTTTTTAAATGGGGAAAGATTTTAGTTGTTGTGTCTTTCGGCTTATCCCGGTTAGGGGTCGCCACAGCGGAACTCCGGTCCGCTAATGTTTGGTAGTGGATTTTTATGTGCCGAGTTACCAGCCCTGATGCACAACCTTCAACGAAGGCACTCCCATTCACGCATGCCTCCACACAGAAGACACTCTAGCTGAGAATCGAATGTGACGTCTTGCTGTGAGGCGACAATGCTACCACAGCAAAGATTTTAGTACCTAGTAAATATTCTTCAAGGGTAGCATTGCTGCCTCCCACCAAGATATTTTCTAGTTCACTCTTGGCTGGGAGTGCCTTCTGGGTGCAGTCAGCATGTCTGTGTTTGTTTACATGGGTCTTATCCAGGAACTCTGGTTTTCTCCCAAACCCCAATGGCATGTGATAAGTGGATTCATAACTCTAAACTATTCATAGGTGTGTGTCTGCGTGACTTGGAAGAAAGGCATTGCAACCTACTTTGTCCTATACTTGTCTAAGCTCAGTGGACTGCAGTGTCTGTTCATAAGTTTCTTTTAGGATGTGAGCTTACAGCATCACATGGAGAAAAATATTCTTCAAATGCACACACACAAACACAGACACAGTACAAAACTATATAACTGTTTCTAAAGAAATGCAAATACATGTTCTGTTAAACTGTGGCATTCATATTGGAACTTACTCTGTTTTATGCTCTGTGCACAAAAAGTGTGGGTTTCAAATTTATGCCACAGCTGCAACTGCTGTACTTGACATTTACCAGTGCAGCAGCTGTGAAGGATATTGGAAATGGATTTGTCTGTTGTAGCAATACTGCACAGTTGTAAGGATTTCCTGGACAAAACTTTCTGCTATCTACCATAAATCATGTCATACCATGGCTCCATTTTCATAAATACCACAGGTGCAAGAAAATTGCCTCAGTCTGCAGATTTGCAAGTAAGTCTGCTGCTTGTATTTCGGTTTTAAATATATTTTGAACATTTTATCAATTTAACGTAGTATTCATTATGTCATGTGGCTGCAGTTTAAAAAAAATACAGTCCCACACTACTGACCCAGACCTTCCTCTGCTATCAAATGGAACCACTCCCCCTTCTCCAGCTTCCTGCCAGAACCCATTTTTCAAGCTGAGTCACAACAAAAAGTAACTATTATGGGTGATTAGGAGGACTCCCTCCCTCCTTCCCACAACAGACATACAACCTTCCCTAGTTCATACTTCAGTTAATATCAGATCATACCCTAAATCTAAAACACTGTAAACACTTATTTTCACACTGGGATGTGCAGAGCTACGGTTGCCAGACGTCCCTATTTGGGTGGGACTGTCCCGAGATCAGCAGCCTGATCCCGAGTCCCGCACTGCCAGTTTAAATCACAGGCAGCCTCCGCTTTGTCTTTTTTTTTTTTTTGATTGACCTGTATACCGGCATACGGGCCAATAAAAATCGCTAAACACGGAGCTTCTTGTGTTTAATGCAGAACATCGCAGTTCTGCATTAAACAGAAGTAGCTCCGTGTTTAGCTATTTTTTATTGGCCCGTATACCGGTATACGGGCCAATCAAAAAAATCGCAAAACAGAGCTACTTCTGTTTGATGCAGAACTGCGATGTTTCGCATTAAACAGAAGTAGCTCCGTGTTTATTTATTTTTGATTGGCCCGGGCCAATTAAATAAAAAATAAACACAGAGCTACTTTTGTTTAATGTGGAACTCTGAGGTTCCGCATTAAAGACCTAGCATGGAAGACCTTTTTTTGTTTTTTTTTTAGTCTTCACTTTGTCCCTACCTGGCCAGTCGGAAATCTGGCAACCCTGTGAAGAGCTCAGTTAGCTCATTAGGTAAATATTGGGCTTCACATCTCTTAATTTCTGTGGTTGACTCCTGACCTCAGGTTACTGTCTACATGGAGTCTGGGCTGCATGCTCTCCCTGTGTCCAGGGTAGATTTTTCACTGGTTACTGTAGTTTCTTTCCTCTCACTTCTCAAAAAAGATGTCAGTGTTCTCACATATGCACATGTGCATACAAACAATACCTGCATTTACTATTGAGGCCTTGGTCCAGGTCACAGCTGCAAAGGATTACATCATTAATCAAGTTAACACATAAATAAAACCACTGCAACCTGCTCTCCTATACAATAACTTTTATTGCATTAAAAAATCAGTGCAGGCTACACTGCAAAGCAAGGCAAAACAGTTATGAACCTGTAGCTTACACCCAATAGTCCCCTTTAGTTTCTATTGCAAATTGTACAGTATTTAAATATAAAAGCAACCACTTCAATGACTGCATACTCGTATTAAGGACTTGCATGTACTACAGTGCAATTTTAGTATTTCTGCTTCTTACAAGCTATTTAAATCCTTTATATTAAAATGTATCTGTAGTTTCTGTAGCCATTTGAATTTATTCCCACAGCCTGGATCACTAAACTCTGACCGTCTGTCGATCGTCACTTTTATATCACACATCTATATTTCATTATGTTATGTTACCTTAACTATACCCCAGCTCCAGGGATCTGCACCTCACAGTAGCATTAGCCTAATGTGACTTTCCAGGTTAACAGAATGAAATAAAATCAGGCCTGACTGTAAAAAGTTAAGATAAATGCTGTTGGTGGTGACTATAGCAATATGGAAATGGTGGTGGGGGGTAGTAAAGGCCTTACAGCTGTGAAACAGCGACCTCATTCTTTGGGAGATATTATCTCTCCCACCTGTCAGTGTTGCTAAATATAAGTACAAGCATGCACACAAACACTCACTGTAGAAGTTGCAGCCAACCAAGAGGCTGAGCCATAAAAAGTAACAGATTTTGTTCCTCATCCACACCCACAACTACCCTCACCCTTTGCCACTGATAAGTATACCTCTACTTCCCCCACCACCTCTGAAAAATAAAAGCAATAAGAAACCGAATTACAATGCAATAAAACTTTAGTAACATGGTTATCTGTAGCTTGAAAAAAAACAACATAACAAAAAGTATGATGATAATGCAAACATTACTTATCGTATCAATTTAAAGATTTGCTCCTGGTGTCAGCAAACAGATTTACCTAAGCTATATCTAAACCCAGTGGGGTTATTCTACAATGCTGCAAGAAATGCAGAAAGAAAACTACTTTTAACAGTCCACTTTAATGAGCATTCATGTGCTCTCTCCTCTCCCCAACATATGCTTTAATCAGTGCTTGTTTTGGGCTCTCAAAGTATTTCATGCATCGTCTGGCCACATGTAGTTTTTCTAATGCCTGGCCAAGGTTACATAATTCTGCTTCACAGTTTCAAACACTCATCTTTGTAATGTATTATAGTGGAAGGTTTCACATCTACCACTTCTACATAGGCACATTCAAAATAAGTTGCAATCTCCCATACGTAACTTAAAGGGTAAGTACTTGGCAAAAGAAAAAATAATTCTTAAAGTCTGAGACACTGGAGTCTTTAAGCCTCTGTTAGCATTTTGTTTCCTTTTAATTTTCTTTAATCACCTTACCATCATGTTACTTAAGCAATCATATACAGTGAAAAAGAAGACTGCTAGCAAACAAAAGCCCAAACTACAAGCTAGGTGACCAAAGTGCAATTAATGATTCAGGTACCTGCTGGAGGTGAGGAGTGGTGAGGCTTAACCTGTTTGCTTCTGTTCTGGGGTAGGGAAAAATATATGGCCAGGACACATGCTTCATGGCTGAATTCCTGCTGAAGACCAGGGATTGTAAAGAAGCACCTGTCAGCAAAGGGAGGTAGAGCTACCTAACTATGGCAAACAAGATGGTCCACTGCGGACCAAACCCTTGGTTACCCATGAGTCAAAGCTGTGGGGTTAGTGCTTAAAAGTCATTACCAACCTGTCAACCACTAGAAACAAACTCGGTATGACTATTCTCCAGCAACTTCACTTCTCAGAATAAAGTTTAGCCCTTGCAATTCACTCAGACAAGGATCTTATTTGTCAAGGGTTGTAGCCATGACTTTACCCTTGGTAATGGGGCACTGCAGAGCACTGCTGTTCTGCTTAGATGTATGCCCCTACCTGGTGAGGGTAAGAGCCTAGACTTGTCCCGAATGGCAGTGGACTTTTGAAATACAAAAGATCTAGGGAATGGGAGTGGAATGAAGTTAGCGGTGGCATAATATGCAGGAAAAGGTGAACAAGTGCAAATATATCAGGGCTACCTTGCTCAATGGCACAGAGGGATGGAGTTCTGACCGCAATCTAGGTGACCAGGTTTGACTAATGGCAGGGTCACTTGAGCAGACAAGCAAGAACAGGGTAGAGTGAAGGGCATGGCCTGCTTGTCTCTTTCTCTAAGAGGGTGGAGAAGGTTGCCTGCACTTACGGGAAGATGAAGCTATGAAAATTCCCTGGTGGAATTCTGGGAAATCATGACTAAGTCCTTTAGGGGTATGAGCAGGGCTGCCTGAAGAGAATATCCCTTGCAGAAATGAGGTGATGGCTTCTGCAGTTACTGCACTGCTGATCTGTGCCCCAGTGATTTGTCGGGTGTGAGGTTAAAGAAGAAAATCCTGAACTACCCAAATGGCTGTCTAAATGACAACTCCTTCTGTCTGACTCTCAGCCCAGTGATAAGGAATGAATGGGATGATGATCGACTGACAGCAGGTGTAAAAAAAGTAAAAGTATACGAGGGGCTTGAAGATCATGCTGTCTAGTACAAAACCGTATACAATGAACTGTAAGAAAAATATCAGAACTGCAGTACTATTAGAATAGTTTTACTTATTACACTGGTTGTGTATTTAACAAGCAAAAGCAAATCATTTTGATTCTGTTGCTCTTGCTTTTTCTGTAAGAGTTTCCCTCCTAAACAATGTATGCCAGCAAACTGCATAGAATGTATGCCAGCAAACTGCACAGACAAATCACTTAGCATGAAAATCAATTACCACACAAAGCAACAAAATTTGACAACTTCTAATTTACTATCAATTTTTGTTTAATATTAGTGCATGTACTAGCTATTTGAATGGATTCTTTGTTTACTTTGGTTAATTTCAGGAGAGTATTAACTTGACAACTTAAACTATTTGATGAACAGTTCCAATATACTATCAAGGTCTTACCACCTGATTTACCTAACATGTTAAATTTGGGGGGGGTATTGTTTTTAGAGTACCTGATCTGCACGCCACACGGGCATGATTATGATGGATAAAATAAGAAGTTATGTACCTACCATAACGTTCCATGTTAGTTGTCTTCTTCTCGCCTTCTTTCTTGCTGGATCGGTTCGGAGCCGATCCTCGGCTCCGACTCGGCCAATACTAAAGCTCGAGAGCTTATTCCACTGGCTCGAGGCTCCCCTATATCCCGCAATGCTAGGCGGTAACTACTCAGATCTCGTTTGATAGCTAAAACCAAGCAGTTCTGGTCTCCATAGAATGGAGAAGAGAGAAAAGGAACCCACCTCTATATAAACCTGTATGTAAGCTACCACAAACATATAAGGGAGAATAGAGGTGGTAGAACATGTGGGAAGGAAAACCCCAATGGAAGATCCCAAAAATTCCGATCGGTCTGTCCAGGCTAGGGGGAAGGAGGGTGGGACGCAAGAAAGAAGGCGAGAAGAAGACAACTAACATGGAATGTTATGGTAGGTACATAACTTCTTAATGTTAAGTTGTCAATCTCGCCTTCATTCTTGCTGGATGGGACCGCGTCCCTAGTACCTTACCCCGGGTGGCCTATCGGAACAGACTCTTGAGAACAGTGGAACCAAAGTTGGCACGGTTTCTGGAGGCCATATCCAATTTGTAATGCAAGATAAAGGTATGAGGAGAAGCCCATGTGGCTGCTGCACAAATGGAATCTATTGGTAGCCTGTCCTGAAAAGCTACAGATGTAGCTAATGCCCTAGTTGAATGAGCTCTAGGTCTTGAAGGCAGTTTTTGATGTCTGATTTCATAGATGAAGGTAATTATTGAGGTAAGCCATCTTGAAAGGGACACTTTAGTAACTGGAAGGCCCAATTTCCCTTCCGCATAAGACAGGAAGAGCTGATCAGATTGCCTGAACTGTTTAGTCCTGTCTAAATAATATCTAAGTTGGCGATGAACATCTAGAAAATGTAACTTTTGTTCCGACCTGTTGGAATAATCAGGGAAGAAGACGGGGAGATCAATCATCTGGTTTAGGTTTGCCTCAGAGGAAACCTTAGGCAAGAAGGACAGATTAGTCTGGAGGGACACCCTGTCTTTATGGAAAACTAAGTAAGGAGGACGACTGCAAAGAGCATGAAGTTCAGATACCCTTCTAGCTGATGTTATGGCTACTAGAAAAAATGTTTTCCATGAGAGCAACTTAAGAGGGCATGAAGCCGCAGGTTCGAAGGGGGGGGGGATTCAAGAATGCTAGGACCAAATTCAAGTCCCATTGAGGTGGGGGATCTTTGATTGGGGGCCTGAGCAAAAAGACACTTCTTAGAAAGGCTTTGCAGAGTTTATGGGACATGATACTGGAGTCCGAGACACCTACATGAAAGTTAGATATAGCAGCTAGTTGCACTCTAATGGTAGATGAGGAAGAGCCTAAATGAAAGAGCTCTGCCAGGAAGTCTAGGATAGACTGGATAGGTGCAGTGAAGGGGTCTATATTTTTTGATGCTGCCCAGAAGGAAAAACGCTTCCACTTACTATTGTAAATCCTTCTAGTAGAAGACTTGTGAGAGGCTATCAGGATGTTACGGACCGAATGAGAGATTAAGGGAAGCCTGGCTAGGGTAGGAATCAGAGAAACCACGCTGTGAGGTTGAGAGATTGAAGGGAGTGGTGCAGCTGGCCCGACTGGTGGGTCAAAAGATCTGGCACTGGGTCCAGATGCCAAGGCTGCTCCAAGAGGTAATGATGGAGGAACGGAAACCATATCTGTCGAGGCCAGTAAGGGGCAATGAGGATCATGGTGACTCTCGAAGCGATAGCTTTCTGAATTAATTGAGAGATCAGTGGAAAGGGGGGGAAAGCATACAGAAGTCCCCGAGGCCAATCGTGGACTAGAGCGTCTCTGGTGGGTTGGCCTGGTAAAGGGAAGAGGGTGAAGAAGTTGTGACACTTGCTGTTTTGGGGAGTAGCAAAAAGATCGCAGCAAGACCGGCCCCATCTTTGAAAGACTTCTTCCAGCACTGATTTTTTTAGAGACCACTTGTGAGGCATGAGAATAGCCCTGCTCAACTATCAGAAAACGCTGAGAAGAAATCGCCCACCTCCGAAGTCTGAGTGCCTCTCGACATAAGGGGTAGGATTTGGTTCCGCCCTGTTTGTTGATGTACCACACTACGGACATGTTGTCCGTCTGAATTGCAATAGTCCCTGTGGGAAGAGAGTCCTGAAGGGCTTGCAATGCTAAAAGCACTGCTCTCATCTCTAAGACATTTATGTGCAAGTGGCACTCGAAAGATTGCCACGTGCCCTGGACTGTCCTGCCCTGATAATGCCCCCCCCCACCCGATCAGGGAGGCGGCTGTCGTCACCGTGGCGATTGGGGGGGGGGGAATGAAGGTTCTGCCCTGGAGAACTTGAGGTGATGTGATCCACCAAGACAGGTGATTCTTGCATGATTGAGTTAGTTGGACGATGTGAGACATCGGGAGCTGTTGGAAGGACCATTGAGAAAACAGCATCCACTGGAGGATCCGCATGTGAAAACGAGCTAAGGGGAGAAGTGTAATAGTAGCTGCCATGAGTCCTAATACCTTCAGGACTACCCTGGCTTTGATCTTGTTGCATTGAAGTAGAAGGTAAACTTGTTTGCGGATATCTAATACTCTTTGCTCTGTTAGTCTGGTGGAAAGATGAACTGTGTCTAAGGTGGCGCCTGTAAAGGTAATAGACTGACAAGGCAGATTTTTCGAAATTTATTGAAATGCCTAGAGCTTGGCAAGTTTAGATGGTGAAGTCTCTGGATAGAAGCAGTTGATGCCTGGTGGTGGCGGTAAGGAGCCAGTCGTCCAAATATGGAAACACCTGGAATCCTTGACGTCTCAAGTGAGCCGCGACCACTGCCATACATTTGGTAAACACTCGGGGGGCTGTAGTGAGACCAAAGGGCAGGGCTCTGAACTGGTAGTGACTGGCTCCCAGCCTGAAGCGGAGAAACCTCCTGGAGCGTCTGTGCATTTTGATATGGTAGTACGCATCCTGAAGGTCTATCGAGCACATGCAATTGTCCTGACCCAAGAAGGGTAGTAAGGACTGTAGCATGACCATCCGGAATTTTGTTTTTTTGACATAATTGTTTAGCTTGCTGAGATCCAGTATTGGTCTCCAGTCCCCTGTTTTTTTTGGTACCAAAAAGAATTTGGAGTAGATTCCGGATCCTTGCTGGTCTGCTGGAACTGGTTGGATAGCTCTTTTTGACAGCAGCTTTGATATTTCTAATGCTGCTTGTACCCTTAGTCTGGGTGGAACGTCTGGAAGGGATCCTTTGAGTTGGGATGGGATGTGAATAAAGGGGATTTTGTAACCCTCGGATATGATCGACTGTACCCATTTGTCTTGAGTGAGGGAAAGCCAGGCTTTTGGGTACAGTGATAATCTTCCCCCGACTGCCTCCGAAGGTAGACAGCCGGGCAGCACCTCAGGGATGCTGAAAGGGTTTATCAGAGAAAGTTTCTCTGCTACCCTGGTTTTGCGGACCACCTCTGCCCCTAGGGCGGCGTCTATTGTTGTTCCCCCCTCTGCCTCTAGAGGGGAATCGACTTTGTGCGTCAGATGAGACTCCTTGTGGTTTGCGGAATCACCCCCCCCCCTGACCTTTGGGATAAGGTCTGGAACGGGTAGAAAAACGGACTCCCACGGCAGAGAGAGTCTTACCTTCCACCTCGCACCTAGTCAATGTATCCTTCAGCTGAGGTCCAAACAACATTGAGCCATCAAAGGGGGAATTGGTGAAGGATGCCTTGAAAGGGTCCGTAAAATTGCAAAGCCGCATCCAGGTGTGGCGTCGTAAAGCTACACCTGTGCCTGCGGCCCTACTCGCCCCATCAGCCGCATATGAGATAAGCCGCATGGAGGAGTTGACAATCGAATTCAGGGTTGCCAACTGGGAGTTCATTTTGTCTTGGAACCCCTCAGCTGTTGGATCCTGCATGGCCTCACCCACATCCTTGAGTAAATCCCTCTGGAGACGGGTGAAGTGACACAAGTAGTTCAGCGACTGCATGGCAAAGGTCGCTGAGGAAAACATCCGCTTACCGTACCTGTCCATGGTCCTAGACTCCTTATTAGGAGGATGGACAGGTACCGAAGGATCGGCTAATTCCTTCTTAGTGGCTGCGGCCACCACCATGGCATCAACAGAGACACCTTTGGACAGGAACTGTTTCTCTTTTGGGGCAGTAATAAATTTTTGACGGCCTCCTTGGGGTAGGTTCCACCGAATCAGGGGCCGTCCAAGCCTTCCTTGCCATCACTTCCATGAGGGGGTCAAAGGGAGGAGACACCCAGGAGGTGGAAGGGCGACAGCCAAACGCCTCAAGGTAAACCGACTCGTCCTCTCAAGGGTTAAGGGTGGGCCAGTTCCCCCTCTGTTTAAGGATTTCAAGGATGTCAGCAAAAGAGACATCCTCAGAGGGGGACTGAGGGGAACCTTCAGATTCCTCCAAGTCAGTGTCAGAGGTGATGGACTCAGGGGAGTCAATGTGCTTCCTCTTCCACTGTCTCTTCCGAGGGGGTTCTCCTACCAGATCAGGAGAAGCCTCCGAAGAGGAGGATATTCCCAATGGGGAAACCTGAGGAGCTGGCTCTCTACGGTCTGTTACGAGGGGGTGGGTAGAAACCACCGCAGGCACTGAAGAGGGAGGAGCTGACGAAGCCGACTGTGGGGTAGACACTGGGTCTAGCACGCTCCGCATGACCTCGAAGATGCCCCAATCAGCCAAGGCCGAAGGTCCCCGCTCCAAGGAGACAAGGACCCCCCCCGGCACCGACAGGGACGGCTCCGAGGCCGATGTCGGAGCCGAACTCACCAGCGCCAACACTCCGAGAGGGAGAACGGGGTCGGATAAGGGTCCGATGCCACTCGCCCCTCGGAGCCGATGAGGGAAGCTCGGCACCGAAATCCCTCCAAGGTGGAAATCGGAGCACACGACGGAACCGAAAGGGAAGGTATCGGCTCCGACGAGCCCTGGCTCCAAACTCAAAAGAGTCGGAGGAGGAATAGAAGCAGGGATGGGAATAGCCGCTGACTGTTGAGTAGGGCTATGCAGCATTTGGGCCAGTGCCTCGGACTTGAGAAGTCTACTCACCACCCTTTGTAAGTCATGGTCGGACAGCCTGGAAGACCGAGAGGAATGGGACCTATGGCTCCGCTCCGACAGAAGAGGGGATCCCGGAGCCGAGTGGATGGAGCCGATGGAAGGGGACCTCGACCTCTTCTTTGAAGGTGGCTCCGATAAGACTATCGGAGCCGACTGATTCTTGGCAACCTCGGCTCCAGCTGGAGCCGAGGTAATGGTTTGAGACTTCGAAACATCGACTCCAGCCGGAGCCGATGTCGAAGCAGCCTTAATGCTCCCAGCAGACGGCTCTGAAGCTGGAGCCGACGGCCTGGAAGTCTTTGAAGGCTTGCCCGACGCAAACTGGGTCGAGGGGCCTTCAGGCTTTAACAAGCCTCGAAGTATAAGTTTGTTTTTGCGTTCCTGCAGGACTCTAGGGCTGAATGCATGGCAAACAGCACATGAGTCCTGCAGGTGCAAAGGTCCCAGGCAATAGACACAAGAAGTGTGACCATCTGTCAGAGACATTTTCTGACAGCACGAATCACACTTCTTGAAGCCTGAGACCTTGGAGTCTTTAGACATCCTAAATAGACTGCATGTAACACAGACACAACACACAGACACACCCTTTAACCAAATGAAAAAATCCAGTCACACTGAAAAGAGGGGAAAAAAGGGAGTGGGCCAAAGGCCTAAAAGTTAAAAGGGAATAAAAAGGGAATACAAACACAAGGGAGACCCGATTTAAACTAAAGGGATACTCTATATTAAAAACTAAACTAAATAGAAAGGATAGGGGTAGACATTTGAAGTTTTTGACAAGAAAAACTCACTAACCTGCCAGAGCTGGTAGAAGAAAGCACCTCGTCAGCTAAGCGGCAAATGAGATCTAAGTAGTTACCGCCTAGCATTGTGGGATATAGGGGAGCCTTGAGTCGGTGGAATAAGCTCTCGAGCTTTAGTATTGGCCGAGTCGGAGCCGAGGACCGGCTCCGAACCCATCCAGCAAGAATGAAGGCGAGATTGACAACTTAACATTGGATGTTTTATTGGCCTTTCACACTTCTAATCCCCCAGATTTCAAGTCTCTGTATTTCATTCATGTAAAGATAAATGCCCTAAGAGGCTTGCAGGAATTAACCATGTAGGAATTAACCATATCATCTTTACTGAAGTTCATCTACCACACCACAGGGATTGAGCAATGCTCGCAGGGACAGAGCTCCACTCACTGTGTGAAGGAACCCAAGAGCCTACACGTAACCACGTGTCAGTAGCAGAGACTTGCAACCCTGCACAGAGTGCTACACAAAATGTGAGGTCAGTCGATAACATGTAAATTGTTATATCCAACTTGTTGCTTGATGCTGACTACACATTTACTACAGAGACCTGGATGTATTCCAGCTTTTACTCAACCACTTAGCTGCAGACATTCCTCCAGGCTTCTGAAGATTAGTAATGGAGAAGGAGGCATTGGTAACTTTCTGTTTTACTCACTTGAAATGGTTGAAATTCCTAACAGGTCTCGCAATTCATTCCTGTATGTCCTTAAAGAATGATAAAACTGAAGATTCAGTCAAACATCTTTATTAAATTATCAGTTATGACACAGGCAATCTTACATTTATATAAATGAAAATAAACTATACAAACACAACTCCAGTTGCAAACGTTATGCATTACACACCATGCCGACACAACTGTGGCTGCAAACATTATACATCACTTTTATAATATATCCAGTCATTATCAATCAAACCTTACATAGCTTATTCAAATCTTGCCTTCTTTTAAACCTCATTCCTCCTCTGCATGTACTGATCCCACAATTCCCATTTTTTCCCTAAGCAATTTGCTCCTACCCTTCTCTAAAGATCCCAATTCTAGTTGTTTTATCTCTGTTACTATCTTCAATACTTCTAGTAATGTTGGTTTAGACTTTGATTTCCATTTTTTAATAATTGTTTTTTTTTTTTTGACAGCCACCACAATTAGACTCAGCAATGCTTTATTATATCTAAGCAATTCCGATTCTGTATCATAGCTCAAAAAATAATTTCATTAGTTATACCCATTTGCTCACCCAGTATGTCTAACAAAGCAGTCTGCAGCCATCTCTAAACTTTGCCAACTCGTTACACTCCCAGAAAATATGTTCCTAGTTGCATCTTTCTTCCCCCTCACACCTTCATTATTTGTTGTCTACTTAAGGAAAAATTCTTTGGAATCTACTTGGGGTATAAAATTATCTATGTAAATGCTTCCAAGCAAAGATCCTAAATCTTCTTGACTTTGTTGCATAGTTGGGAAACATACATATATCCTCCTTGAAGATTCATTTGCATATACCATTATTGGGAGAATGATAGACAAGATTCATTCTCATATACCATCCACCCAATAGTGTTAGCGGTTTTTCCACAGTTCACTGATTTCTTCATCAGTTTGGTGTTCAGTCACCCAAACTGGTCACTTCTAAGTAACTAACATCTGTGATTATTACGTTCCCTATTAAGTAAGCAAATGGTTAATATAGTGAACGCTGTTAATCAACAGCTAAATGTCAAAATCCTGAAGACACGGAATAGCGATTTTTTTCCCCAGGGAAAAAAATCACTGGGCTGTTTTTGGGACTTTGCCATTTCCCCCACTGTGGCATGATCTCAGAGATGGTATATTTAAGTATGGGGGGGGGGGGGGGGGGCAAAGCTCACCACTTTATTTTGTGTTTGTTTTTTTTTTTTGTTTTTTTTTGTGGACCAGCAATTTGTTTCCCTGGGAAAAAAAATCACTGTTCTGTTTGTTTGGAATTTTGTGTTTTCGTTTTTTTTTTTTGGATCGATTATATAGCATTCGCGGTTGTAATATAGACCCAATTATTAGGTGCCAATAGTCCTAAAAAATGAGTTTTCCTCTATTATGAAGGACATGGGTTTGCTCAAGTAATTACTTCTACTACACACACTAAATGAACCTCTCTTCAAGTTGAACTTCAGGTTCAGTTTTATTAACATGTTCATTATCTAATTTGGGACATAAATCCACAAACAACATTCAACATATTCAAAACATAATGTCCACAAAAGCATCCAACAAACCACTCAATGGCTCCAAAGATTGTAGATAAAAACAGGTAAATTTATTCGGTGAGCGCTTTCGTGGTGTAGATACACCACTTCATCAGACCTAAAATGAATTGATCTGTACAGTCTCCATATACTAATGGTAATTAAGAACCAACCAATCACAAATGACAAAAATCAATTAAAAGTTTCTACTTAAAGAAAGAACACATCACTGTTATAAAATTAACTACATATTTGTCTATAATAACTAGAACTGTACCATAAAAATAATAAATAATAAAATAATAAACCTGTGTGAATGTATGTGTGTATGTATACACATACACACATACATATAAAAAGTATAACAAATTGTTCATTCAAATAATCCTATAACTCTCCCTGTATAAATAACCTATAACATTTCTTAGTTCAGCTATCTAGCTAATAATCTAGATTTTAACAGGGGTTTGAGAGGTACCCTGTCATTCAAGCCTCTCCCGTTATCTGCCCTAAGTCTCACTATCCACCTGCTTTCAGTTGTTTCTGTAAAATTCGCAATGTCTCCCCCTCTTTCATTTTTGTGAACATTCTCAACCACAAGAAACCTAAATGTGTGCGATGTGTCTGTCCGTGTTTCAGTAGAGCATCTGTACAATCATTATTCCTGATTTTCAACATATGTTCCCTGATCCTGAATTTCCTGTTGGTCTTGCCAACATAAAAGGATGGGCACAAGTTGCAAATAGCAAGATATACAACATTCATGCTATTGCAACTTGCTCTGACCTTAAAAGTATACTCCTTCTTGAGATCTGGATGTATAAATTTATTGCTGCTATCAATATACTTACACTGGTTACAATTGTAGCAAGCAACAGCCCCTCCCTTTCTGTTTACCTCATCCATGTGTGTTTCTTAGGGTAACATAAATGCTGTCTGAGTGACTTTTTGTTCCTAAAAGAAAAATTAGGCTTGTCCCCTACAATAGCACCAATATCCAGGTCTTGTGTTAAAATCGACCAATACTTGTTAATAATGCCCGTGACAACACATATATCACTTGAAAACTCAGTAGGCACACGTACACAATCGTTCACCCTCCTCTTCTTGTGGGTGATATTATGTGTTGATAGGCTCCCCCTATCAGAGTAATAAGGTTTCCCAGTGTCACATCTCAGATCTGGTGCCTTGGACAATATCTCATGAGTAGTGTGATCAGTATAACCCCTCTCCAAGAACCTTTGCTCTAAGTCAATCAGTTCACTATCAAATATTTTTTCCTCAGTGATGTGTCTGGAAGTTTTCAAGGTCTGACTTTTGACAACACTGGTAAATCACATACATTTAGGTTTCTTGCGGTTGAGAATGTTCACGAAAATGAAAGAGGGGGAGACATTGTGAATTTTACAGAAACAACTGAAAGCAGGTGGATAGTGAGACTTAGGGCAGATAAAGGGAGAGGCTTGAATGACAGGGTACCTCTCAAACCCCTATTAAAATCTAGATAATTAGCTAGATAGCTGAACTAAGAAATGTTATATGTTATTTATACAGGGAGAGTTATAGGATTATTCGAATGAACAATTTGTTATACTTTTTATATGTATGTGTGTATGTGTATACACACACACATACATTCACACAGGTTTATTATTTTATTATTTATTATTTTTATGGTACAGTTCTAGTTATTCTAGACAAATGTATAGTTAATTTTATAACAATGATGTGTTGTTTCTTAAGTAGAAACTTTTAATTACTTTTTGTCATTTGTGATTGGTTGGTTCTTAACTACCATTAGTATATGGAGACTGTACAGATCAATTCATTTTAGGTCTGATGAAGTGGTGTATCTACACCATGAAAGCGCTCACCAAATAAATTTACCTGTTTTTATCTACAATCTTTGGAGCCATTGAGTGGTTTGTTGTGGATTTGAGATTTTCACAGACACACACACACCTGGGAAAGGCTGGCACAGATTTACCCACTATACCACCTTCATCCAGACTATAAGGTAGATTCACTTCCACCAGCCATCTACTTTAAGGCTTTTACCAGGGTACCCAATTACTGTCAGCAAAATTAATACCTATACAAATGGTAATGTTTGACCTAGCAGCAAGACTTTCAGGAGCATGAAGCTCACAGTGCCAGCAAATAAATGCAATTACTCTCAAGGGTAAAAATATTTTCTTAAAGACCAGCCACAACGAAAGGTTTAGATATATTTAATAATAAATAATAAAACTATCTATTTAGAATAAACACAAACAGTTTCAATTCACAGGAAATATATTAAAAATAACACAGGTGGAAAAACTCAGACAGATACAGGAAAACAGTATTTAACTAATTCTCACTATATTTTCTTAGTGACTAAAGAATTACTATTCCCTAGTTAAGTTACTTACAAAAGCAAGGCAAGATGAAGTGAGTGAGTGGTCTTTGTTGTCAGGTTCCCAAAAATGGAGTGCTGAGTATTACTATCATACCGCTCACTAATATCTAAAATAATTTCACTGCTGGGTATAGAATAACATCACATCTGGTCACCTGACTCCATAGTTCCCACACTACACCCCTGACTAGAAGATGAACCAGGATCTAGTACAGATGTATCACAATACACACCTAGGACTTTGCTAAGGCATCTGGAGACAGTAAAACAATTCCAATACTTTCACCCTTCTTGTAGAGACTAACCAGTCATTCTCTGGCACCCAGGGTAGCAATTAGTGAACCACTAAGGACAAAAACACACCAGGTCTTTCACAGACATTGTGTCCCTGGCTGCATTCAGGCCTGTGAGATAAAATCTTTATTACCTAAGACAAATCATTTAATTTCTGGCTATTCTTAAGGTAAGCTGAGCTGAGCGTATGCCCTTCCCATTCACCATCCTCTGTTAGCATATACACACCTCCTCAGTTACAACACAGTATGACATGCATGTATATTTATTTTCTGTCCAGCAGGGCCCACTGTCGAAACATTTTAACACAAGCAGCTTTACAAATACATGTTTAACACATGCATCTGTACAAATCAATTTGAAATAGAAATGAAATGAAATGGAGTTGCAAAGAAGAACTGTAAAACTGGAATACACTTGCGCTATCTTCCCTTGCAACAAAATAAGAGGAAACGCAGTGTATACAGCTGAAACAGCTTGAATATTTAAGCCTATATGGGATAGGTAAAAGCGCTAAACTCTGGGACTATTGTTTGTTATTGGTACAACACTTGTGCGTTTGGCCACTGGTATACTTTTTATCGTGGTTGTGTGTAATTGTGAGTTGCTTTTTTTTATTAAATATTCAAGCTGTTTCAGCTGTATACACTGCGTTTCCTCTTATTTTGTTGCAAGGGAAGATAGCGCAAGTGAAATAGAAATGACAAATGTCTTTAGAAAACTCCAGCTAACTATGCTGGCATATATTAAACATGCACTGCCTTGCTCTCTCTGGCATAGTTGTCACTATCTCACATCATTACAACTATAATGACAAGTTTTTTATTTATTTATTTATTTTACATTTGTTTACTGGGCTAGTCTAACTGGATACATGTCCATTTTCAGTAGAGGCCCGGGGAGAAAAGCTCCTAGGTAAATACAGCTAAATTAACAAATTTCTGTGAGTCAAGCATATAAACAAAATCAATACAAGAAATAAAAGCAAAAACAGACTGATTTACAGGATAAATTTTAACAATTCAAAGTAAATTGTCAGTATAGAATTCAGTCTTAACAGTAGATGCAGTTCATATGGCAGAACCAAAAAAACAAAAACATATTTTTTTTTTTTTTTTTTTTTTCCTGAAGGAAAAGAAGGGGAAGATCAGAGTTTAGGGTGACTATAGAGCTAGTCAGGTTTGGAACAGTAACATAGCCAGTGAGTTGGGAAAAACAAACTACACGAGGGAACTTGGCAGCAACAAATTAGTAGTGGGTGGTCTTTTCAATTTTAAATCTTTCCTCCCCTTCCCCAAAGGACCAAGCCTGATGGCTCCTCTAGGTGCACTCAATCAGTCCATTCACCCTACAGTTGTTGGAGCAGGAATTCCTGGGAGAGAAGCAGTGCGAGAGCTTTATTACCATTTTATTCCTGCCCAGGAATCCCTCATGACCTCATCTGCTCATGGGAAGTTAGGTGGTAGTTAGCCGGAAAGCTTGCCAGTCCTATGGGATGGCTTATCCTCTTCTCCTGATGGAGCCCTCTCGCCCTGCAGATCTTCTGAGCTCCACTACAGCTTCCCTCTGAATTCCCCTCAGCTCACATTAAGACTTGCAAATGTCAGTGTGAACTAAATATACTCAGCCATGTGGTGAGCCAGAGCTGGATCTCTCCTCCAGGGTGGATGAGCCAGCAGTGGACACTTGCTCCCATCTTCCCCTACCAGCTCCTTAAGGTACCCAATCTACTACTCAAATTCATGTTAATTGAAACATAACCAGGAGCTTTATGTTCTCTAAGCCACAGACTGACTTTGGTGGTTGATACTGAAATGGCAGTCACTCCAGATTACTAAAACTGCTTATATGCAATCCTGGTAGAGGATATAAAAACTACTACTAAGAGGGAAACACCATCAGACATAATTATTGGTAAGCCAGCAGTTGCCTCTGAGGAAAGTACAATTGTGTAAATAAACTTACCATAACAGTACAGGTTCGAATGTTCACTGCTGCAGTAGACTGAGCTATATGAGTTATATCTTGCCAAGGATATAAATCTTCAGGGTACCTTCCATGCATCCATACAGTCAAAGTCAGCTCAAGCTTGAGTTGAGCTGACCAAAAAGACAGGTTTAGGTGCCAAGCTCTTCAGAGGCCTCATGACAACAGAAAGATGGAGGCTGAGCCTTAAAAGGACAATGCCAGGAACAACAAAAATGTGTATTCACACCATGGCATAAACAACAAACTAAAAAACATGGGAGATGGAGGGAGGGAGCAGCCACTGCAGAAGTTATCATTCAAACATCTACTGTTATTTTAAGTTTACTTGCACAACTGTACTATGCTCAACACATTGATTACTGCTGCAGTAGACTTAGCAATGTGGGTAGACTGCTGTAGTTTACTACACTTGGGAGGTTGAAGGATAAGAGTCCAGTAGCCCTTGGTAAACAGTCCTAGCAAAGCCTAATCTAGACCTACAGAAGGAATCAAGCTTATGTTGCTTTGTAAAAGCAAGCACAGAGACCAAGAGTGGATCATTAATTAATCCATACAGGAACTGTATGTCCCCAAACTGTGGCGTGCAGCCTTTATCCTACCCCTCCACAAAGGAAGCAAAAATAACATCATCTCTAACTTCCGACCAATAGCCATTCTCTCCCCTATTTCAAAAATTATTGAGAACTGAAACCACTTCCAGCTCATGCCTTTCCTTACCAATAACCAAATCCTCACCCCAACACAACATGGGTTCCGTCCTGGCCATAGCACAATAACTGCTCTTCTCTCTTTCCTAGACATAGTAAACCATGCCCATGACTCTGGAGAACTTGTATCCACAGTCCTCCTTGACCTCTCCAAGGCTTTTGATACAGTCTCCCATACCCACCTCCTAAACCACCTTTCTAATCTTAATATCTCTCAAAACACCCTTACCTGGTTCAGCAGCTACCTCTCTGACAGATCTCAGGCCGTGAAATGGAAAACTGGCACCTTAGCTTTCCTTCCTACCCCGACCGGAGTACCCCAGGGATCCATACTCGGCCCAACGCTCTTTAATATATTTATTAATGATTTCCATGCAGCCATTCCTAACACTAAGACAGTACAATACGCAGATGACTCAACTTTAGTCTGCTCTTCTTCTAACCTCCCCAAGCTCCAAACAAAAACTCAAACTGCCTTCTCAACTACTGAGAACTGGATACTTCAAAATCACCTCTCTAAATGCCAACAAATCTAAAATGTGACTATTCTCTCCCTCAGAATCTCACCCTCTCGACAAAACCTCTTTCAATATTATCAGCCATGCCAACTCCACTACAGAAGTAGTTCCTTTTTCTAATCTTCTTGGGGTTACTATTGATGAACACCTAAAATTCGATACCTATATTCAGCTAAATATTAAGAAAACACATCAGAAACTTGGCATGCTGTACAGAGAGTACCACTTTCTCTCCCCTTCTACAAGACAGACACTCTCCACTACCTACTTATTACCATCACTGTTGTACGGTGCTCCCCTACTAACCAACCTATTTTCCTCTATTTCTTCTAAACTGGAAATCTGTTACAACAAAATCTCAAAATTCGCCACCAAGTCCAAATATTCCACCCACCACTGTATACCTCTCTAACTGCTGCATTGGCTAGAACTTCCCAACTGCCTTGACTACCTCCAACTCACTACAGCCCACAAGCTTATTTTTAAACCAACTAAATGCCCAACACTAAGAAACATCTTACCATCATACACCCCACACAGAACTCTAAGATCTGCCCACCAAAATCTAATTTCTGTATACAAACCAAATCGTCCTGCTGGTCAGCTTCTCCTATCCTTTTCCTTAGCCAAAAAATGGAATTCTCTAAGAATTTCTGAAAACTTTGAACATTTAAAAACTCAGCTCCATTCTTTCTTCTCCTATAATTGGAAATTCAATTACACTCTACCTACCTAACCTGCTTATTACATGAATACATTCACTACACATAATGTACCTTCCACCTGTATTCTCCCTTTTCTGGGGATTAATCTTATTTACTGCCATCTTACAAATGTTAGTTTTATACCATTCATAGATGATTTACAACCTGTGTACAATTTAAACTCTGTACTACATGTTCTCGAATCTGTAAGCATGTAAGTATGTAACGTATATTATTCTATTTTGCAGTTATACTTTGCTTAGTTTTACTATATAATATTACAATTTGCTTAATTGGTACTATTTTTACCATGCAATAGGGAACTTTTCTCCCCGGGCCTCCATTGAAAACAGGCTCCTTGAGCCCAGTGGACCTCCCCGGTCATCAAACTGGAAATAAATAAATAAAAGTTGCTGCTTCTAGAATACTTCTAGAATCCAACACTTGCCAAAAAGCCAAAGATGACAACAAGGATGTCACAGAGTGGGCCTTGACCCTGCCTGGAATAGTTTTGCTGTGGTGAATATAACAAAAGGAAATAGCCTTAGACAACCATTTGGAAGTAGTATGTGTTGACACAGGTTGCCCCTTCTTCTCATCTTCAAAAGAAATGAACACCTGTTCTGATGATGTGAAAGATTTAGTTCTGTCAACATAGTACCTGACTTGTCCACAGACTGCAACATCCCTTCTCTGGGCCAGTAATCAAGGAGCCTGAATCTTCACCACTGACACCGGAGAGGGACATTCACTCGGAACAAAAACAGATGCACAGTTTTTCCAGATGCAGCTCTCTGCATCAAGCACAATTTCCCTTAAGAGCACACAGGCAATGCACTCAGTCTAGGGCTGGGTTTCCCTCCATCTCTCTCTCTCTCTCTCTCTCAGCCCCCAGTAAGACTCCCCACTGGTACAGCTGTAGAGTTGAGTTCTCAGCCAAGTGTCCAAGCCAAGTCCTCCACCATTCTCTCTGTGAAACTAGTACTCTGTGTCCCTGCGCCAAACGGCTGGCGCACACACTTTCATTTGCACGAATACACACCTAAGAAAGGCTGGCACAGACTTACTCACTCTGCTACCCTTTGCCCAGACTATAAGGTGGTTACTGGCATCAGACACCCCAAAGTCACCTACTCTAAAGCATTTACAAGGGTACCCAATTACACTGAGTAAAAGTAATACCAATACAAATGGTAATGTTAACCAAACAGAAATGCTCTCAGGAGCGGCCACAGTGTCACCAAATAAATATAAGCACTTTCAAAGATTAAAATATTCTTTAAAAGACCAGCCACAATGAAAAGTTTAACTATATTTAATAAATAATAAAAGAACATGAAAATACTAAATATCTACAATAAACATGAGAGTTTCAGCCACAGGAAATATTAAAATAACACAGATACAGAAAAACAGTACTTAACTAAACTGGGTTCATATTATGTTATCGAAACTTTAAAAGTTCGAACACTATATGATCGAACCCATATGTTCGAACTTTTAAAATTTCTAAAACGACAAAAAAAAAAATAATAAAATAAAAAACAGAAAAACACCTACCTAATGGTTGTAAGCAGGGGGGCAAGCCCCCCCCTGCACCCCCCACTCTTTAAATATACCAACTCTGAGACCGCACTACAGTGCAGTAAAGGGAAATCTTCCCTTTCTGCACTGAACAGAGATCTCCGTTAACACGTTCGGACTTTTAAAAGTTAGAACATATGGGTTCGGCCATACGGCGTTCAAACTTTTTAAAAGTTCGAAAACGTAATATGTACCCAACTAAACTTATATTTTCCTGATTGATCTAAAGAATTACTATTCCCTGGTTACTTACTAAAGCAAGGCAAGATGAAATAGGCGAGTGATCCTTCTATGTCAGGTTGCAAAAACAGACTGCTCTATGACTTCTGTCTCATTTAGTATAAAACATAATTTCAGTCCTGGATTACACAATGACATCACATACTAGTGCTCATCTGACTTCTGGTTCCCATATTACCCCCCCCCCCCTTTACTAGAAACTAAATCAGAATCTCACACATATGTGTTACCATACACACAGTTAGAGCTTTGCTAAGATCTGTTGCAGGTTCTAGAAGTCATAAAACAATTTCAAACTTCCACCCTCCCAGAGTAGCAAATACTTCACCCCCAAGAACAATACAGAAGGCTTCCTAGTACAGACGTTTTGTCTCTGGCTGCATTGAGATTTGTGAGATACAATCTTTATGGCCTAAAATAATTCAATTAATTTCAGGATATTTTTCAAACATTAGCTGGGTCTGAGCTTAACCTCTTCTCTCCAGTACCCTCTGTTACAATATATTACCTTCCACAGTTACAATACAGTCTGACACACAGGCATATTTCTTTCTGTCCAGCAGGACCCACTGTTGGTACATTTTTAACAAACAGCTTTACAAATACATTTTTAAATGCAAGCATATGTACAAATCAGTTTGATATACAAATGACAAAGAATGCTTTACAAAACTCCAGCTAGCTATGCTGGCTTATGTTACTCATCCACTACCCTACTTCACTTGACATAGCTCACATCATTACATGGACATCCAAGGTACGGAATATCCTTTCTCCCTTATTTTTAAGTTCAGGACAGAAAAGTAAACTTGATACCACTTTAGGCATAAAAAGAAGTATTAGTTCTCAAAGAAACCCTCTGTTGGA
The DNA here is from genome assembly GCF_019279795.1 of Protopterus annectens. Classification (NCBI taxonomy): domain Eukaryota; kingdom Metazoa; phylum Chordata; order Ceratodontiformes; family Protopteridae; genus Protopterus; species Protopterus annectens. The sequence goes on along the minus strand of NC_056732.1, from coordinate 1,277,751,003 downwards.
AATGAGACAATGTTGACTCATCATAAGGGCTTGAAACTCAGACACCCTTCTTGCAGAGGTCAGAGCAATGAGTAAAACTGTTTTTCATCTTAAGAACCTCAAATCAACCATGTTAGCTGGTTCATATGGTGCAAGTGTTAGCTTCTCCAACACAAAATTAAGATCCCAAAGAGGGGCCACTGGTTTTCTTGGAAGCCTCTTATGTAAAAACCCCTTTCAAAAAATTTGACAAGAGAATACATAGAAAGAGTAGGATCCATGGTCAGATACCCTGAAATGGCCGATACATGAATCTTGATAAAAAAGTAAGAAAGGACAACATATACTAACTCACACAAATATTGTAAATAAAGAATAACTAGCCCTGAATGGGTGCTAGTTAATGTTGTTGGCACCAGCTAGAAAAACGTTCCTATTTGCTAATGTATGATTTTCTTGTAGCAGGCTTTCTTGCTTCCATTAGTACCTACTGTACCATCTTTAATAAACAAGTGCCTTAAGGGAATTAGGACCCTGTCATCCAGGCAACCAGTTGAAGCTGATTGAGATCAGGGTACATCAAACACTCCTGTTCTTGTGTGAGCAGATCCAGTCTGTGAGGAAGCTTGTGGTAATTGCCCTGGGCATTTCCAAAAAAGGGAGAAAGGCAGTTGTGCCCCACTTACCGCAATTGTAGATATTCCCATTGATCAATGTTACAGTACTGATCCTTCTGTCTTCCTGTCATGCAGAAGTCTGCGACCAGCCTGACTTCCAGAATCTTTATATCATCCCTAGCTGAGTGACATCTGGACATCAAGGTATAAAGAAGGGAGTCCATCAGTGCCATCTTCAGATTTTTCTAAGCAGTCTGATGCCTGAGACAACACGACTTCCCCAGTTGTCTAAATTTAAGTGAAGAGGAGGAAAAAACATAGGAGGCAGAGAGAGAAGATGAAGATAAGAGGACTATCTGCCAAAAAAACTCCACTATCTCTCTCTTGCACCCAGCAAGGGGGAGACACGTGGTCAGCAGATAAAGCTGGGGGAGGAAGGGAACATGTACTGCAACAATGATCTGCTCGAACATCTACAATTATGACAAGTGGGACACAACTGTACTGTATTCTTCACAGTAAGTGTTGAAGTACTGATTCTTGAGAGGACTCCCAAAGCTAAAAGTTGGGTGGTGGGTCATCTGTATGACCTTAAGAAATAAGATTTTGCAAGATGACGGCAGTGAAACCTGTTTTAGTCCCACTGCCTAGGTTACAACGTTTTGTAAAGGTGTGCACAGAGTTCCATGTGGCTGCCTCTAAGATGGCCTGGGTGGTATTCCTTCGAGGAGAGGAAAGGTAGTTGCCCCACATCTATTGGAGTGGGTTAACTATGCTCAGGTAACGCATTCCATGGTGTGTGTAACAAAGTACAGTTGTGTAAAATCTTACTAACGGTAGAAGTTCTTCTCTTCACTGTTGCAGTATTCTTTACCTAAGGAATCTCCTGCCAAGGATAGCATAGGCATCATACATCACATGTATGTTACCCACGCAAGGTAAAGGGCATAAAGGTGACGTACAGATGCTTATACTCAAATGAAAAAGCCCTACGAGGAACAGAATGCCCTAAGGGACAAGGAGAACATGTGCATTCAGATGGAGAAAAATGAAGAAGTTGTCAAAACACCTTGGCCAGAAGAGCTAGAAAAGTACAGGGCAAAAGCTAAAACAGAGGGATTAGGATGGAGGGAGGGGATATTGTAACAGTGAAGGGAAGGACGTCTAGATTTTAAACAACCATACTATGTCCTTCCATATCACTGCTGCAGTATTCTTTACCTAAGGGTCAGAACAAAAGCTCAAGAGGAAGCCCAGGAGGAGGAAGGCACAGAACAGCCCTCTACAAACCCATGCAGTATAGCCCTGGCAAAGCCTTCTCTGGCTCTGGAAATAACATTCAACTTGTAAATGCTTAGTGAAAGTATGTACGGAGAACCAAGCAGTAGTCTCAAGGATGGAATTGGTATTCAGACCCTTGAAAAATGCACCAGAGGAGGCAACTGTCCCAGTAAAATGCACTTTCACTGATGATGAAAGACATTTTTCATGAAAAGAACAACAAAAAAATGGCATTAGAAATCCAGGAGATAGTCTGCTTAGAAACAGCCAAACCCAAAGTCCTGGGATGAAAAGAAACAAAAAACTGCTCAGATTTGTGAATAGCTTTACTTTTACCTAAATAATATCTGAGCTGTCTATGCAAATCCAAGGTGTGAAGAACCTTGTCACTGGCAGACGGTGGAGAAGGAAAAAAAGGAAGGGAGATGAACAGACTGATTAAGGGACAAGTTATTGATCACCTTGGGCATAAAAGGAGGATTAGTACAAAGAGACATCTTGTCTCTGTGGAAAACTAAAAAAGGAAGAATAGCCATAACAGCCTGAAGTTCAGACATCTTCTTGGCTGAAGTGAGAGACAAAAGAGCAACAATCTTCCAAGTACAATGTTGAAAGAAGGCAGAAGAAGCAGGCACAAAAGGAGCCGAGTCAATTTTTCAAGTAGAAAACTGAGGTTCCAAGAAGGCAGAACAGACTTCCTGGGGGGCCTGATAAGAGGGATGCCTTTAAGAAATTGCTTGACCTCAAATCTAGAGTTAGAGGAGACCAGCAGAAATTACTGACAGGTGGGCTTTAAATGAGGAATATGCCAACACTGCATGAAGCAGAGCACACAAATAAGAGAGAACCAGAGGATCCTCCACAGACAGGGGATCCTGATGACGACAGAGGCACCAGACAGAAAATTGCTTCCATTTGGACATATATGATTTCCTGGCCTCCTTCAGAGCCTGAAGCATGTCCTCAGAAAAAAGGTGCCTGAAAGGGGTCAAACCCTATCATTCATAGCATCAGTTGAAGAGATGATGGATAACAGATCCCTTGTCTTGTATGAGAAGATCCACCTGGTGAGGCAACTTGTGGTGATTGCCCCTGGCCAAAGGAGAAAAAAGGGGGAACTAATGTTGCCTGGGTCAAAAGCATCATTGGCAAGATTTTGTGAGAGTCCTGCCTGATCTTTTGCAAGGCTCTTGGTAAGAGAGAAAGGCACAGAGAAACATTATTTTCCAGGGAAATGCAGGGTGTCCTCTTTCCAAGCCAAGGATTTGGGACTCTGGAACAGAATAAGGAAGATGGCTGTTCAGAGTTGAGGCAAAAAGATCTAGCTGAGGACTACCCCACCAATGGACAATGTCCAGGAACACATCTCTGTGAAACTTCCATTTGTGAGCTTGTGTGCTGGACCTGCTGAAGGAGTCTGCCACTAGATAGCACTCTGAGGGAATGTAAAGTGCCTGAAGGGTTACTTGATACTGGATAGCTAGATCCTAGACCAGAAGGGCTAGCTGGCAAAGAAGATAGGACCTTGTGCCCACTTGCTTCTTGATATACCATACCACGGTGGCATTGTCAGTGAAGATTTTGAGAGGCCCAGGATGAAAGAGGGAGTGGAAAGCCTGAAAAGCCATTAGGAAAGCCCTTAGCTTCTTTATACTGATGTGATCTGACCTCTGATGAGGAGGCCAGAGAGCCTGTACCTTGAAGGGGGGGGTGTCACAGAAGTGACACCACCCGCTGCCCAAGGTGTATGCAAAGAGCTCCTGAGTTGGGACTGGAGCTTGAAAAGAGGTCCCGGGTTAAGTTAAAGCTGATGAACCCACCACTGAAGCTCGAGTGTGAGACAGGGAAGGAAAAGTACCAGGAAGTCCAGGGGTTGGCAATGTTAAAGCCACACTGACTTGAGGTACCACTGAAGCTTTCTCATATGGAGCCTGGTGACAGGGAGCATAATAATGGTGGAAGCCATGAACCAGAGAACCCTGAGAAATTCCCTAGTGGAGACAGAATGAAAAAAAGGAAATTAAGAGGCAGAGCCTTGGAGGGTAGGCAGAGAAACCAGCATGGGAACTGTGTGAAGCCTACAGTTAAGGAAAATATGATCCTGCTAGAGAGTCCGAACTGATTTCTGAAAGTTTATGGTGAACCCCAGACTTTGTAACAGGGAAACAAGTAAACTCGAGATCATGCAGCAGAGTGTTCTGGGAAGAAGCATGAATAAACAGATTGTCTAGATAGGGAAAGATCTGAATTTCTCAAACCCTGCACAAAGCAATGCCAGGACCAAGGCATTTGGTGAATACCCTTGGGCCAGTAGAGTGTCCAAAGGACGAAGTAGAGAAATGAGAATGCAAGGAAAACACAGAGAAACAAACATTTCCTGAAGACCAGAAGGATGGGGGTGTGAAGGTATGCATCCTTGAGATCCAGAAATGCCTGGTGTAAAAAATAGAGGAAATAACACCTGCAGAGATAACATCCAAAAGGAAAGAATCTTGAGAAAAGTGTTCAGCTGGGAAAGATCCAAAATTAGTCTCCAAGCACCCTACTTTCATGAAACCAGAAACAACCTGGAGTAAAATCCCTTCCCTTCTTGGGCAGGAGGCACAGACTGAATGGTGCCTTGAGCCAAAAGAGAGTGAAGAACCTCTGGGAAACAAAAGAGCTGTTCCCAAGGAGGTTGAGGAATGCCTGAAAAGGGGGGCTTCCACACATAAAATATCCCTGACAGATAATGGACAGAACCAGAGAGTCTGAAGTGATCTGAAGCCAATTTGGAAGAGACAGGGACAAATGGAGGGACAAGGAAACCTGGCTGAGTGCAGGGCAAAGCAAACTGTCAAATAGAACCTAGTTTATCCTGGAAAGGAGGTTTCTGGGAGACAGAAGTCTAAGTAGACTTAGCAAAAGCACATGCCTAGTACCCCTTCTTGCCCTTAGGAGGAGGGCAATATTGCCTATGGATAATTCCTTTGAAATTTGGGAATAGGGGAAACAAAAATATGTTTCGGCTCCTGCAAGGCTTTACCCTTGTCCTGGAGTGACTTGAAAACTTCAACTGCAGCAGATCCAAAAAGATTTTTCTTATCCAAAGGAGCATCCAAAAGTTTGGCCTTAATGTCATCAGTCAAATCCAGAAAATGAAGCAAAGAATAATGTCTCATAACTGAACAAAAGGCAGCAGCCCTGGCTACATTTAATTGAGTGATGGGCAACCTGAAATAAAGCCCAGCAGGAAAAGGGCAGAAGCCTTCCTATCAGATTAGAGTCTTTATTATTATCATGTACTTTAGTTATGGTACCCAAACTGTACTATTTACTCTTGCCAGTCTAATTTACAGCAATACGGACCAATACGTCCTAACTGCTACCATTTTTCTCGATATGACATGTGCCTTCAAAATTGTAAACCATTTATTCCTGCTTAACAAAACAATTTTCATAAGGCTTCTCTACTGAAGTTAGTACTTTGTTTAAAAATTACCTTATAGGACGTAAAATATGAATTCTGGAATTAGGCTCACAATCCACAATCCACAACTGGAGATATACAGTCATGGAACCCACAAGTGTCAGTTTTAGGTCCTCTGCCCTATTTCCTTTTTTAATGATTTGCCTTGGGATCTCCCTCAAATAACCAGTCTATTTTATGCAGATGATACAGTAATTATTAAATCAGCCAAGAACATCAATGCTCTATCTAAAGATTTACACACTGATTTCTCTATCTTATGGAACTGGCTACATGAAAAAAAAAAACAATTTTAAATGCATCTAAAACCAGTTCAATGCTATTTGGTACTTCCAACACCTGAAAAACATCAACATTTTCACCATCACTGACCAATGTGGGATACCACTACCTTTTAAAGCTACATAAAAGTAACTTGAGCTGATCCCAGACCCACACTTAGCATTCTCTCCGTTCTTGTCTTTATTGACTGTACTGTGTGTGTAGCACTTTGCATAAACATATAAACGCTGTTAATTCTTTGTAAAACTTCATGCCTACATTATAAACTGTTCTTTATTTATACCTCATTTATACTTTATAAAATGCGTTCGGAGATTTTCTCCCTGGATCTCCCTTGAAAAAGGATATGTTTTGCCCAGCCTGATTTTGCCGGTAAACAAATGAAATAAAAAATAAATACCTACAGCTGGTCAGACATCAATTCAAGTTCTAACAGAAACAGCTTTCACTTATATGTCATCATCCTTCTGGAATGACATTCCAAAGGACATAAAAGTTGCAGTGACCTTTCGTCATTTAAAAAGCCTCAAGTTTTGTATATTCAAGCTAAGCAAACTTTCATGCCTTAAAGACACTGGCTGAGGAGCCACCAAATGTATTACTATATTTCTTCCCTATAGCCTTATCACTATCTGTTTAGTTGCCACATCTATAAACATCTCACATTTTCTTCTTCAAAATAATTCATTATATATCCCTAGCTAACAATCCCACAATTTCTTCAGCGTGCATACATCTTGGATATGTAAATATATGTAAATTAATTCATCTAGTACAATGTTATTAATGTACATTTTCTCTTCCACCATTTTATATTTATACTCTCAGCTATTTGATTTCACAGATATATGACCTTAATGTTATAGTTCTAGGCCTCTGTTTACAGATGCGATGTTTATCATATCGCTCAACTGTACAGATTTTCACAGAATGTCCATATTTCTGCCTCATATTTTTGGTCTGTTTTTCATAAACTTGTGGTTTTCTGGCAAATTAGTGGCAAATCATTAAAGACTGAAGTTAGAAAATAAAGGCAGACATTTTAGTTTCAGACTTCATACCCTTCACAAAATTCATGCTAATGTGAAACCTGTTATTCTATCAACTTTCTACGTTTGCAAGAGCAATATTTAAAAACTGTCCCTATTTTTGAGCCTTTGTCTCACTTTTATTTATGGCTTTGTCCAGATTTCTTGCACAAAGAGGTTGAGAGGTATGAAGTGCATATTGCTGTGTTATGTAATACTGAACGCTGTCATCTTGCTTTGTGTGTGTGTTGTACTAGTTTTTGTCTTTGGGTCCAAGTCATGGCTGAAACGGGTCCTTGTATCAGTTCATTTACCCAGCTACCAAACTGACATAAATAAATAAACAAAAAGAAGACACTGTTCAGGAAGAGTATTTTGAGGAGTGGCTGAAGCCTAAGTTTGTTCCCTCTTTTGAGGAGTTATTGCCAAAAGCTACAGGCAGGATTAGATTACATCTATTTCTACCAATCAGGCATTGTTGTAAGAGATCTAGGTACTCTTGTTGAGAATTCCTTATCATTTGACCATCATGTGTCCACAGTACTTCGGAAAGCCTTTTATCTGGTCCATCTAATTTCAAAAAGCATTTTCACTAGATCCAAAGAAGTCTTAATCCCCCTTTACTCATGTTTTATCAAACCCATTATTAAATATAATGCACCATTTGGCATGTACTTATCTAAATATGTCACACGACTTGAGAGAACTCAAAGATTTATAGTAAAAAGATCAGTGGCCTTAAAAATCTTACTTATCATGAAATCCTGGGAGCTCTTTCCCTTTTACAAACTCCACCATGGAGGTCTATATGTCTAGCTTTTCGAGCCATGAAAGATCCAAACCTATTTGACCTGCTATTTCTTCACAGAACTAATGGTACATTAAATACATGATTAAAGGAACTAAACCTTCATCAGCAGATAAAACATGTTGGCCTGATAGATTCATATCCCAGCGTATCCCTCACCTCTGGAATAAACTTCTACTACATAGTTTTTGCCTAGGTTTTGTTGTCATAATGTAACAAATGTGTATTTTCTTATGTATACTACATTTTGTTTACTTTATACTTTATTGTAATTCATGCATTAAAATTTACTGTTACTCATGCAGCTTTTCACCCGGGCCTCCATTGAAAATGGACCTGTATTCAGTTGGACCTTCCTGGTAAACAAATGTTAAATAAATAAATAAAATAAATACATGTCTAGCAGAGTAGCACCCTTGCCACCTTCAAGGTAAACCTAGATTATGGAATGGAGAGCCTCAGATTCTCTCCTAGTCTATCCTGTCTTGCCCTCCTTGAGGCTAGGATGAAATTCTGAACAGGGTGTTTTTGGCTAGGCTTGAAATGGTCAGCACACTGGCTGCCTAGTACTTACCTATGAAAATACAGCTGTTCAAAATCTTACCGTAACAGTATATGTCTTCTCTTCACTGCTGCACAGTTCTTCACCATAGGGATCTCCTGCAATGACCAAACTCATCATCTGGCCACTACACCAAAGCCTTAAGATCTTGTATGCACCGTACTTGACATGTATGATCCCCATTCAGGATGTACAGCATAAAGATGATACAGGGATGCTGTTACTCTGAATTGAATTGTCCCAGTAGAGAACAGTCCCCATAAGACAAAAGAGGCTATGCATATACAGAAAGAGAAAATGCAGATAGAAAAGGAAGACCATCGGCCAGGAGGGAAACCAAAACAAAGATCAAAAGGTTAAATATTGCAACAGTGAAGAGAACGAAATCTACTGTTCTGATAAGATTTTACACAACTGTACTATGTTCTTCTATATCACTGTTGCAGTATTTGTCACCATAAGGAGAGTACAAAAGATAAAAAAAAGTATTGGGAGGCAGAAGGCTGGTATGAGCCCTCAACAAACCCATACAGAATGGCTCTAGCAAAACCTGCTCTGGCCCTAGAAACCATATCCAACTTATAATGCTTAGTACATGAATGCACTGAAGGCCAAGCAGTAGCTTCAAGGGTGGATCTGTTGTCCAACCCCTTGAAGAAAGCACTAGAAGAGGCAACAGCCCTAGTGGAGTGAGCTCTAACGGAAGTAGACAGACATTTGCCATGAAAAGAATAACAAAAGTAAATGGCCTTAAATATCCAAGTGAAGGATGGTTTGCTTAGAAATGGTCAAACCCAATGTCCTAGGGTGAAAAGAAAAATAGCTGGTCAGACTTACGAATTACCTTAGTTTTATACAAATAATACCCAAGGAGCTGTCTGTGCAAATTGAAGGTATGTAGGACCCTCTCACCAGCAGACTGAGGAGAAGGAAAAAGGGAAGGGAGTTATACTGCCTGATTCAAAGACAACTCATTAACCACCTTGGGCATGAAAGAAGGATCAGTACGAAGGGACATCCTGTCCCTGTGAAAAAACAAAAAAGGAGGGATATATCCATAATGGTACGAAGCTCAGAAACCCTACGAGCAGAAGTAAGAGCAAGAAATAAGATAAACTTCCAAGTACAATGCTGCAGAGAAGCTGAACCTGCAGACTCAAAAGGAACCTGGGTCAATTTTTCTAAAACAAAAGGAAGGAGACACAGGCTTCCTTGGGAGCCTAAAATGCAGGATGCCTTAAAGAAACAGATTTATCACAAAGCGAGAACCCAAAACAGGATTCGTGACCAGAAAGGCAGAAATAGTTACCAAATGGGCCTTTACAGATGAACAGGTCAAGCCAGACTGGAGCAACTCACAAATTGGAGATAACCAAAGGGACACCCACTGAAAAAGGGTCCTGGCTATGAGCATGGCACCAGACAGAAAATCTCCTTCACGTGGTCATATAAGACTTCCTGGTTGCAGGTTTTCTTGCCTTTTGTAAAGTCCTGAGCACATCCTCAGAAAAGAGGTGCCTAAAAGGGATTAAAATCCTATCACTTACAGTGTCAGTTGGAGAGTGAAGAAGTGAAGATAAATGAGTGACACCTTGTTCTGTGTGAGGAGGTCCAACCAGTGGGGTATCTTGTGGCGATTTCCTCTGGCCAGATGCATTAAGAGGGGAATCCAGTGTTGGCCAAAAACGGGTGACTAGCAAGATTTTTGGGGGAGTCCAGCAGAATCATCTTCAGGACTTTTGGAAGTAGAGGGAAGGCAGAGAGAAACAACCTGTTACAAAGAAAAGAAAGGGTGTCTGCCTTCCATACCAGATAGCATGGTACACTGTAAAAGAAAAGAGGGAGCTGCCTGATAAGAGGGGAAGCAAAAAAAGATGTACTTGAGGAACACCCCACCAATGGACTATGTCCATAAACTTCTCTGTAAATCAAGAATTTGTGAGCCTGTGTTTTAGACCTGCTCAAAGCATCTGCCATTAGATTGTGCTGTGAAGGAATATACACTGCCTGAAGAGTTCATAGGTTCATAGGTAGGTACTAGGCTATCGGCCCAAGGGCCTAAGTAAGCCTAGCCAACGAGGTTCCCTGGCACATGCCACCCAAGAAGGTTATTTTCCTGTGCCCCTGTCGAGCAGATCCACAGAAGTGATCTCTTTCCTACTTCCCATCTACTCATCAAGATTTTTCCTGAAGAATGCTAATGAGGAACTTTGTTTGACATAGATGGGCAGCTTGTTCCAGAGTATGGGAAGTCTCTGGGACAGGAATCTATCCCTCCAGCATGTCCTGTTTATTGTGGTGACAAGGTTTAGGTCCCTAGAGCATGTAGCTCAGAGGGATTGGAATTTCTTTAGGTGTAGCATATCCAACAGCTCTTGGTTTGACATAGCTTTATATGTTAGGCAGAGATCACCTCGGAGTAGGCGATATGCTATGTTGTAAAGCTGCATTTTTTGACATGGTCAGTGTAGGGCATCAGTTTGAGGCCAGTAATCATCTTTGTGAAGTACTTCTATGGCCTTTCCGGCTGCTGCAGATGTCTTGTGAGGTACATTCCAAAAGGGGAGTTGTACTCTATAATGGGTCTAATGAGTGTCGAGTAGAGGGGAACAATGACCTCTTTTTTCCTGGATGAGAACCCTTTTGTGATGAGATGTGCCACGTAGAAGGATTTCCTGACTACTGTGGCGATGTGATTATCAAAGGAGAGACTATTGTCCACCTGGGTCCCAAGGTCTCTTATCACACATTTGGCATTGAATAGACTGCCACCTATGTAGTAGTTCATGGGTACAGAGTTTTTACCAAAGGGGATGACAATGCTCTTTTTGGCTTTGAGCTTGAGGCCATGGCTCTGACACCAGGCATCTGTCTCAGTGAGTACCTTCTGTAAGATGTCCACATCATTTGGGGACTCAACTACGGCTCCTAGTTTGCAGTCATTTGCGAATGTCGTTAGCCAAAGGCCTTCTGTGTTAGCTTGTACTTCAGAGAAGTAGATACCAAACAGAAGAGGTCCCAGAACTGAACCCTGTGGTACTCCACTTGTCAATGGTTTGAAGTCAGATTTGGAGTCTGTAACTTTTACAGTGTGAGTTCTGTCAGTGAGCCAGTTGGCAACCCATCTTGTGATGTAGGGATTTATACCTAGTTTAGTGAATTTAGCTATATTTCCAGAATGGGGAATGGTATCAAAAACCTTGGCAAGGTCAAGATAGGCTGTGTGAACCACCTTACCTACCCTCATCTACGGCTTTGGCGACTGCCTCAAAGAAGTCGATCAGGTTCAGGAGGCATGATCTGCCTTTCACAAACCCGAACTGGGTGAGGTCCAGAGTTGGAGATTACCAATGTCTTTGTTTATGAGTTCCATGATGATATGTTCCATGGCCTTGCAGACCAGGCTTGTCAGGCTAATAGGGCAATCGTTCCCGTGATCAGTGGTGGTTCCCCCTTTGTGGAGTGGGATAACTGTTGTTGTGTGCCATTCAGTGGGCACAAAGCCTGACGTGAGATTATGATTGAACATGGTGCTTAGGTGGGGAGTCAGTTCATTTTGTAGTTCATGTAAAACGAAGCCTGGGATGTTGTCTGGTCCCATGGATGCTGTGTTTTTGGCTTTAGAGAGTGCAGCTTTTACCTGCGTAGTTGTGATTACAGGGACTCTGCATTCTTCCTGTATAGATATGGGCCATTTAGGGGGTGAGAGGGGGGGTAAAGTTAGCAATGAATCTATCTGCCAGGATGTTGGCAATATCAGTTGTTTCTGTAATTTTTGTGCTGTTGTGCTGTAACTCAGAGCTGATCTGGGTGTTGGCATTGAGATTCTTGACATAGCCATAGAATGCTTTGTGGTTGTCCCTAGAATCAGTGGAGATTTTGTTTTCGTAGCTAGCTTTGGAGGATCTTATAAGGGATCTCAGCTTCTTACTGAGGCTGACTAGGAAGCTCCTCCACTCATGGGATTTTACTCTCTTTTGCAACAGTTTCATCATTCTGTTGTAAAATTTGTTTATGGCAGGGGACCACCAGACTGGCATCTTTTTTTTGGAGGGTAGCATCTTGGTTCTGTTTGGGATAGCATGATCCATGTTCTCATGTAAGTGCTTATAGAGTGCATTTGTGTAGGATTCAGCAGTTGTAACTGTATTGTCCATCTGCATGGGTGTCGTGAAGTTCGCCACTTTTGTCTTAAGCATGAAGTCGGCTTTGGAGACATTTTTTACCATGGTTTCCTTAATGGGGGGTAGGGGTGGGATGTGGATACCGAGGGTGATTAGCTGATGGTTGGATATGACCATAGAGGAGTTGACTTCAGGTGTGGAACACCGGTCACGCATGTTAGTAATGACTAAATCTAGAATATTGTTGCCCCTGGTGGGGGTGTGGATAAGTTGATCCAGGGCATTGGAATTTATGAATTCCAGAAAGCGTTGAGCAAAGGAGTTGGTACGTGAGTAGTTTTCCCAGTTAATGGTGGGGTAGTTGAAATCGCCCATTATTAGGGTGTTTGGTTGAACCCTAACATTTTCCAGTATATCAAGAAATGAGGAGTGGGAATACTGGGGCATGGTGGGGGATCTGTAGCAAGCTACAATTTGGACTGCAGTTTTGCCCAGAGTTAGTTGCACTTGGATAACCTTGGATGCATTATGCTGAGCAACTAGCCTGGAGGTGTGGATATCCTTAGAAAATATGGACACACCTCCGCCATTGGTGTTCCGGTCCAGGTTAGGTGGCTGAAAAGTGTGGTATGAGTTATAGCCTTGTAATGCAGGGATGCTCTCTGGAGCCTTGAACCAGCTCTCAGTCACTGCACAGTTATCGATGTTCTCCATTTTAAGGAGTGCCTCGTGGGAGTGCATTTTGAGATTTAGACTTCTAGCATTGAGTAGCATTACCCTCAGTTTTTGCTTGCCTGTTCCTGTTACGCTGGTGAATTTGTCATTTGAACCTTGCCTAAAAAAAGGCGCGGCAAGGGCCTTAGCCAGTATCCAGAATCCCAGGGGTAACAGGTGTAGGCCATCTCTGGCAAAGCACTGTGGTCTGTCGACCATGTCGTCCCAGGCAGACAGATACTGGATCCCCTTAGAATGACACCAGAAGCTTAGCCAATTGTTGAAGTCAGTGAAGATAAGACTTTGTGCCCCCCCCCCCACACTTGTTGACATACCACATCAATGTATTGTTGTCCATGTAAACCTCCAGAAGACCTGGAGAGAGGATGAAGGATCACAATGAGGACACTCATCTCTTTGATTTTGATATTGTCTGACTTGTGAAGGGGGTCCAAAGACCTTGGACTTTCAAGTGACCAGATGAAGCCCCCCCACCCCATGTCTGAAGTATCTGTCAGCAGTTTTTGAGAAGGAACCGGAGGCTGAAAAGGCAGGCCTGGATTGAAGGTAGGTTGCTGAATCCACCACTCAGATTCTCCTTCAAACAAGGAAGGAGAGGCACACTGAAATCCAGAGGGTGGCAATTCTGAAGCCAAACTGACTTGCAGTACCACTGAAACTTCCAAATGTGCAGTCTGGCAACATGCAGTAGTGGAATAGAAGAGGCATGATTCCTAGGGGTTGAAGAAATTTTCTGGCTGGAACAGTAGGCAGAGGAAAAAAAGACTGAAAGAAAGCAATCTAAGACATTAGTTTTGGAGATGGAAGAGAAGCCAACAATGCCACTGTCGGAATTCTGCAACCCAGATACACATGATCGTGACAGGGAGTCAGGACAGACTTTTGAAAGTTGACAGTGAACCCCAGACTTTGAAAGAGAGATATGGTGAACTCTAGATCCTATAACAGGCAACTGGGAGAAGGTGCCTTAGGCAACAGGTCAACTAGATAACAGCAAATATTAATGCCTTGGAGCCTGCAAAAGGCAATCACAGGAACTACGCATTTTGTGAATACCTTTAGGGCAGTAGAGAGGCCAAAGGGCAAAGTAGAGAAAGTACAGTTTTGTACCTACCATAAATGTAGATGTTCGAAGATCCACATTGCTGCAGTCCTAACAATTGGGTAGTCCGCTGTCCCTCGGTCGGCCCGAATATCAGAGTATAAGGCTGACGTCGGTCAGGGCGCATTTGACTGACATCAGAACGTCAGGGTACAAATGCGCATGACCGACGTCATATCCTCAGTCTTTTCTTGCCCCAGATGTCAGAAGACCCTAAAGAAAAAGGTCCAAACCCATAGGCAACAGCTAAACAATCAACAAGCCTAACACCAAGAATATGTACAATATATACAATATATACAATAAACACAATATACCTCAGCTGTATAATCCAACCCACACAACCACCTCAAACTACAGAGGGGAAGGAGGGAGGGTAAATTGGACTGCAGCAATGTGGATCTTCGAAAATCTACATTTATGGTAGGTACAAAACTGTACTATGTTCTTCATCTCACATTGCTGCAGTCCTAACACTTGGGTAGAATCCCAAAGCAGAGGTAAGGGAGGATGGCTAAACTATAATGAAGCAGGAGCTGACAGAATGCCCTGCAACACAGCAGTGGCAAACCCAGCCCTGGATTTAGAGTACAATGGAAGGTAGTAATGCCTAGAGAAGGTATGCACTGAACTCCAAGTGGCTGCCTCCAAAATATCCTTAGTTGCCACCCCCCTCAAAAAAGCTGTTGAAGTGGCAGTAGCCCTAGTGGAATGAGGCCTAATCCCAGCTGGAATCTCCTTGCCATGATGGGAATAACAGAAAGCAATGCAAAATCCAATCCACTTCGAAATAGTTTGTTTTGACACGGGCTTGCCCTGAGAGCACAAAGCAAAAGAAACTAATAACTGCTGAGATTGTCTGAACCCTTTAGTTCTGTCCAAATAATATCGCAACTGCCTGTGTACATCTAAAGTGTGCAAAATCTTTTCCCCTTTATTTTGGGGATTTGCATAAAAAGTAGGCAAATGAATAGTTTGGTTTAAAGCCACACTAGAAACCACTTTAGGCATAAAGGCAGGATTAGTACGTAAAGATACCCTGTCCTTATGAAAAATTAAGAAAGGCTCAACTGCCATAAGGGCCTGCAATTCAGAAACCCTTCTTGCAGAGGTAATGGCCAACAAAAAAGCAGTCTTCCATGACAAATATTTCAACTCAGCAGTCGCTGCAGGCTCAAAAAGGTTGTAGAGTGAGTTTCTCCAACACAAAATTGAGATCCCAAGCAGGAGTAGGAGCTCTTCGTGGGGGTCTTAAATTCTTTGCCCCTCTAAGAAATTGCTTGAATAAAGGATGAGAAAACAATGGTGGGTCACAGTCATAGTGAGCTGAAATTGCTGCAGCATGAATCTTAATAGAAGAGAAGGACAAACCTTTGTCCAATAACTCAGTAAGATATTGAAGAGCCACACTTAAATTAGGCTCAGAAACATCCAAATCCTTAGCTGCACTCCAAAACAAAAATCTCTTCCATTTATCTGCTTACACTTTCCTTGTACTAGGCCTTCTAGCTTCCAAAATCACATTCAAAACTTGTTGTGGAAGTTGAGACCCTCTATGGTTTAAAACAGAATATGCCATGCTGTTAGGTGAAGAGAGTGAAGTTTGACATTGAGCAAATGGCTGTCCTCCTGGGACAACAGATGTGGAATCAAAGGCAAAGGCCATGGAGGCTTCCGGACTAGACTTCTCAGTAGTGGGTACCAGTGCTGCCGAGGCCAATCTGGTGCTATCAAAATCATCCTTGGCTTGTCCTGTCTGACCTTCAGAAGTACCTTTGAGAGGAGAGGCAGAGGTGGAAAGGCATACACATGAAGATTTGTCCAACTGAAAGAAAGAGCATCCACTTTCCAAGCTGTGGGATGATACCGCTTTGTGCAAAACTTTGGCAGCTGGTGGTTTAGTGGAGAAGCGAACAGATCTATGTCTGGAGTTCCCCAGGACACTGTCAATTTCTGAAATACATGAAGATCCAGTTTCCACTCGTGGGGATCCATGATTTGTCTGCTTAACACACCTGCTAAGGAGTTCTGTGCTCCTGGCAGAAACCTTGCCTGAAGATTGAGCTGTAAACTGAGAGCAGTCTCCCACAAAATCATTGCTTGCCTGCATAGAGGATAAGAATGCGTTCCCCCTTGCTTGTTGATGTACCACATGACAGTTGTGTTGTCTGTTAGAATCAACACCTGCCCCGGAAGAAGTAATTCCTTGAAAGCCATTAATGCAAACTGGACTGCTAACATCTCCTTCATGTTGATATGCAGATGTTGTAGTCTGGCAGGCCACTTGTCTTGTATCCACTTTCCATTCAGATGAGCTCCCCAAGCTTTGTCTGAGGCATCTGTCGTTAAAATCTGACTCGCCTCTGGCCGGGTCACAGAGAGTCCCTTGTTTAGGTGACATTCCTGAGCCCACCACAAAAATTCCTTTTGAATGCAAGGTATTATTTGAATGACAGTGTCCAGATCCTGGCAGTGCTGTGTCCATACATTTTGAGATACCATTGTAGCTTCCTCATATGCAGTTTGGCATTGGGAAGCACCAGAATACAAGATGCCATGAACCCTAAGGCTTGAAGGACTGTCCTTGCAGTCAGCCCGGACTGATGAGATAGTTGATGGAAGTAAAGGGAAAGATTCTTTTGTTTGTCTGGGGTTAAAAAGGCCATCTGGGATGCTATATTCAGTCTCACACCCAGAAAGCACATGTCCTGAGAGGGTACTAGACTGGACTTTATTTCGTTCACAGAATACCCTAGGCATCTTAGCACTGCTATCACATATTCCAAATGATGAAGAAGCTCTTTCCCTTTCTTGAGCCAGAATCAGGCAGTCGTCCAAATAAGGATAGATTTGTATTCCTTTTAGCCTGAAGAAAGCTATCACTGGAGCCAGAACTTTCGTGAACACTCTGGGCGCAGTAGATAAGCCAAAGGGCAATGCAGAGAACTGATAGTGGGAATTCCCAGCTCGAAAACGCAGATACTTCCTGCAACTTAGTCTGATAGGAACATGAAGGTAAGCTTCCTTGAGATCCAAAGTTACCATCCAATGATCTTTGCCCAGCAGAGGTAAAAGCTGCTGCAACGTCAACATTTTGAACTTGGGAATGTCCAGATAAGTGTTGAGGATGGATAAATCCAAAATTGGTCTCCACGTGTTCCCCTTCTTTGGTACTAGGAACAGGCGAGAATAAAATCCTAGGCCCCTTTCTGGTATGGGAACCGGCTGTATGGCCCCTATTTGGAGTAACAGTGTAATTTGCTTGTGAGCCTCCATTCTTTGTGGAGGAGGAATGTCTGGCATGCCTTTGAAAGGAGGCAAGGTATGGAAATAAAACCTGTATGATATCCAGTACCCATTTGTCTTGGGTAATCAAACTCCAATTTTCTTTGAAAAGTGCCAGCCTTCCTCCCAAAGGTGCCGCCAGGCGAGAAGGCTCTGGCAGCAGAAAAGGTAGGTCATTGGGTCTGCTTACGAAAGGACTGACCCCTGCCCTCACTCGAAGACTGTGCAGGAGAACTCCCTGTTCTAGGCCTAAAAGAGCCCTGACCTCTGCCCCTGCCACGTCTAGATCTACCCCTAGACTGGGAATCATAAGAAGGATACGTCCACCCCTTAGTAGGCCAATTTCTACTAAACTTTGGAGGCTGAACCTGCAAAAAATCTTTAACAGTCTGCATAGACTTAGCCTTGTCTTCCATCTTCTTTAAAACTGCCTCAACAGGAGAACCAAACAAGACATCAGATTGCAAAGGGCATCCAAAATCCTAGTTTTAACATGGTCAGATAAATTTTGATCCCTCAGCCAGGCATGCCTGCGAAGAACTGACCCAGTGGCAGCCACCCTAGAGGAGGCCTGTACAGCATCAAAACCACATTGCAAAGAATGCTTACCCACCTGTTCAGAAACATGCACTAAATCCTGTAACTCTTTACAATCAATACCTTCCGCCAGAGCATCAACCTTAGATTTCAACTGTGAAAGCAGATAACTTTGATATTTTAACATATGAAACTGGCAATTCAAAGCTCTCATGGCTAGGGTGGAAGAAGTATAAACTTTCTTTCCCCATCTATCCAAGGCCCTGGCCTCTTTATTTGCAGGAACCGGATTCTTGACAACAGAAGCCTTAACACCCTTGGGCCCCTGGCTAACAGTCTCTGGGTCTGCCCTAGGACTCTTAAAAAGATACTTATGAGCTTCAGGCACCCTGTAATACCTATCTGGTTTAACAGGAGCAGGGGGCAAGGAATCAGGATTAAGAGAAGCCTCTGCAAACACATCTTCCACCACAGTCAAAACAGGAGGTATAGCCAAAGGCCTATGCTGGGGTAAAAACAAAAATTCCCTAAGCCTTTTCCTAGAGTCAGAGAAATCCTGACCCTCCCATTTAAAGTGCTCTCTCATGGAGTGAAGGGTCTCTGAAAAAGAAAAATCCTCAGGAGGAGAAGCAGAAGGAGTAGAATCATCAACATCAGAGTCAGAATAATGAGAATACTCCTGCAAATCTTCAGCCGAAGACTCAGACACATCTGAAGCCTGCTCATAATCCCCAACACTGGCTCCATCCTAGGCCTCTTATCAGGAGGGGGCATAGAGCCTCTAATTAAAGTAATTAAATCTTCTGCCATTTTAAGCATGTGCTTCTTGGGCACAGAACCTGAAGAACTAGGAGTGACACCCACAGCAGCTAAACTAGATCTGCCTCTAGGAGAAGCCTTGGAAGCAGAAAGAGAGGGCCTAGACACCTTAGGAAGGGAGGGGAGTAAAGTAACCTGAGAAGCCCCTGTAGCCTGACTTGCCTCCTGGGAGGCCACATCCTGTAAAAGCAGAGTTTCTCCCTGGGACTCCAGCGAGGCCTCCGTCGGAACCACTGGTTCCACTGACGCCTCTAAAGAACCGGCGTCCGGTTCGGATGACTCCTCTAACCTAGGTTTAACAGCCTTGTCCTTGCGCTTCTTTGAGGAAGCCGGCGTCGGAGCATCCGACGGCATTTTGTAATTGCACCGCTTCCCAAAGACCAACCTGGCACAATCCAACCTCCGCTTGATAGTGCGTTTATTGAACCTAGCACAAAAGCGGCACCCAACAACGTCGTGCTCAGGTCCCAAACAAGGTATACACAAATTATGGTAATCCCTATGCGGTATCTGTTTCCCACAAGAAATACAGTTATTCACTTTTTCTGACATCCGGTAAACCACTGAGGCAAGAAAAAAACAAAATATTCCCCAACGGGGTACTTAACCAACTCTGACTTCGGTCTGAAACTCCGAATTCGAAAAATTTCAGAACACCGAACGGCACTTGCAACACTGCTTCTGCATCGGACCATGCGGCAAAAAAGACTGAGGATATGACGTCGGTCATGCGCATTTGTACCCTGACGTTCTGATGTCAGTCAAATGCGCCCTGACCGACGTCAGCCTTATACTCTGATATTCGGGCCGACCGAGGGACAGCGGACTACCCAAGTGTTAGGACTGCAGCAATGTGAGATGAAGAACATCTGAAAATGAGAGGAAAAACAGAGAAACATAAAAACTTCCTGAAAAGATGGTGACTAGGAATATGAAGGTAAACATCCTTCAGATCCAAGGACACCAGAAAAGCCTGGGGATAGTACAAGAGGAAAAAGGGTTTGAAGAGAAAGCATCAGAAAAGAAGGACCAATGAAAAAGTTGTTGAGCAAGGAGAGATCCAGAAGAGGTCCCCAAGTACCATGGAGTAAAATCCCTTTCCTACTTGTGAAGGAGGGACAATGTAAATAACTCCCTGGACAACCAGGGACCCAAGGATCTCTGAGAAATGAGGAAGTTGTTTCAGAGGAGGTTGGGAATCCCTGAAAAAGGGAGGAGACATTTCCACACCATGAAGTAACCCTGACAGATGAGAGAAAGTACAGTTGTGTACACTAACCATAAATGTAGATATTCAAGTGTATTCACTGTTGCAGTCATCACACTTGGGTTATCTGCCTGGAGGTAGCCCTCAGCCAGCCCGAATACCAGAGTCTTGGGATTTTTGCATTGGATGCTGTCACCTCATCTATGATGGCAGGTCGTCAGGGTTATAAAACATGCAGCCGATGCCATTACATCAGTTTTTCTTACCCCAGATGTCAGAAGCCCCCAAAATAGGAAGCAATCAAATAGTGTGGAACACCTCCAGTAAAAAGTAAATACCATTTCCATAAGATATGGCCAAAAAAAGTGGATAGGTAGAAAGTATAGAAAGACAGGGGGCTGGAGGGAGGGTAACCAGGACTGCAACAGTGAAAATACTCGAACATCTACATTTATGGTAAGCATACACAAATGTACTATGTTCTTTGTGTTTCACTGTTGCAGTCATCACACTTGGGTTGACTCCCAAAGCTGAGGAAGGGTGGAGGCAGCCAAGAAGTAGTAGGGCTGGCTAGCAGGCCTTGTAAGACTGCTGTGGCAAATCCAGCTCTGAATTTGGAAAATATAGGCAAGTGGTAATGCTTGGTGAAGGTGTGTACAGAACTCCAGGTTGTAGCTTCCAGGATGTCCCTCATAGGAACTCCCCTGAGAAAATCTGTAGAGGTTGAGGTAGCCCTAGTGGACTGAGGTCTAATACCCTGTGGGATAGGTTTACCATGGTGTTTGTAGCAGAAATGGATGCAGTGTGCCATCCATTTAGAAATGGTTTGTTTGGAAATGGCCTTGCCCTCTGTCTCTGTAGCAAAGCTGACCAGCAGCTGGTCAGATTTTCCGAAAGGTTTAGTCCTGTCAAGGTAGGACCTGAGCTGTCTGTGCACGTCCAAGGAGTGCAGGATCCTTTCCCCTTTATTCTGAGAATTAGAAAAAAAGGTTGGAAAATGGATGGATTGGTTTAAAGCCACACTGGATACCATCTTGGGCATAAAAGATGGGTTAGTCATGAGGGAAACCCTGTCTGCATGGAAGATAATGAAGGGTTCCACAGCCATAAGGGCCTGTAACTCAGACACTCTTCTTGCTGAAGAGATGGCTAGCAGTAAGGCTGTTTTCCAAGAGGGGAATTTTAACTCTGCTGTATTAGCAGGCTCAAAAGGGGGAAGCGTGAGCTTCTCTAGTACAAAGTTAAGGTCCCAGGCAGGAGTGGGAGCTCTCCTTGGGGGTCTTAAATTGTTTGCTCCTCTCAGGAACTGTTTAATCAGAGGGTGAGAGAAGAGGGATGGCTCAGTATTGTAATGAGCTGAGATGGCACAGACATGAATCTTACTTGATGAAAATGAGAGGCCCTTGTGGAGCAGTGCTGCTAGATAATCTAGGATTTGAGGCAAGGAGGGCATGGTTGTGTCCTTCCCTTCAGACTGGCTCCAAGAACAGTATCTATTCCACTTTACTGAATAGGATTTCCTAGTACTGGGCCTCCTGGCCTCAAGGATAACATCCAGCACCTGTTTGCTGAGGGTTGCTGGTGATGTATTCAGGGAATAAGCCAGGCTGCCAGGTTCAGGGTTTGCAGCTGAGGATGCAAAATCTGTCCCTCCTGATGGGACAGCAGAGAGGGGGTCTGCTGTAGGTGCCAGGGTGGTACTGCTGTTAGACTGCACAGGAGTGGGTACCAGTGCTGGCGTGGCCAGTCTGGTGCAATAAGGATTGTCCTTGGCCTGTCCTGTTTGATTTTGAGGAGTACCTTTGGAAGGAGGGGCAGAGGAGGAAAAACATAGATTGAGAGGTTTTCCCATGTGAAGGAAACGGCATCCACTTTCCAAGCTTGGCTGTGAGGAATTCTTGTGCAAAATTTGTTTAGTTGTTGCTTTTGGGAGGACACAAAGAGGTCCACCTCTGGTGTCTCCCACCTATGTATTAGAAGTTTGAATGAGTTTGGTTCCAGTTTCCACTCGTGTGGGTCCATTAGATTTCTGCTTAAGTCATCTGCCAGTGAATTTTGTTTGCCTGGCAGGAACTGAGCTTGTAGGCACACTTGGTTGCTTAAGGCTGTGTTCCACAGTGTCATGGCTAACCTGCAGAGTGGGTAGGAGTGAGTTCCCCCCTGCTTGTTTATGTACCACATAACTGTGGTGTTGTCTGTCTCTATCAGGAGTTGTCCTGGCAGGATAAGGTATTTGAAGGCTGTCAGTGCATTCTGTACAGCTAATATTTCTTTTTGATTGATATGCAGGTGAATCTGTCCTGGGCTCCACTTGCCTTGAATGCATTTGCCTGCCATGTGAGCCCCCCCCCATGCACAGTCTGATGCGTCTGTTGTCAGAGATTGGACGGCGAGGGGGTTGAGAAAGGGAGTCCCTTGTTGTGGTTGCAAGCCTCTGCCCACCAAAGGAACTCTGTCCTTAGGCAAGGAATGATAGGAATCACTGCTTCCAGGTCCTGGGAATGTTGACACCAGAGACTAGAGTTTCCTCATATGCAGTCTTGCATATAGAATCAGTAGAATACAGGAGGCCATGAATCCTAGGGCTTGCAGTATTTTCCTTGCAGATAGCTGGGGTTGGGTGGCCAGTAGTTTGAAATAAATTGTCAAATAAACCTGCTTTTCTGGAGTGAGGAATGCCATCTGGGAAGTTGTGTTCAAGCTTGCTCCCAGGAATACAATCTTTTGGCTAGGTACCAGATGTGATTTCGTTTGGTTGATGGTATACCCCAGAGAAGTTAGGAGTCTCTTTACAAAGATCAGGTGCTGAAGTAGCAAATCCCGACTGTCCGCCTGAATTAGGCAATCATCCAAGTATGGGTAAATTTGAATATTTCTCTGCCTGCAGTAAGCAATGGCTGGAGCCAAGCACTTCGTGAATACCCTGGGCGCAGTAGATAAGCCAAAGGGAAGTGCAGAGAACTGATAGTGCATAGAGCCTGCCCTGAAATGTAGATATTTCCTGCAATATTCCCTTATGGGAATGTGCAGATAAGCTTATTTTAAGTCTAGGGTGACTAGCCAGGAGTCCTTGGCTAGCATAAGAAGGAGCTGCTGGAGTGTAATCATTCTGAATTTTGGTACCACCAGGAAGGTGTTTAGGGTTGACAGATCCAGAATAGGGTGCCAAGAGTTCTCTTTCCTGGGCACCAGGAACAGCCTGGAGTAGAAACCCTGTCCCCTTTGCTCTGTTTGTAGAGGCTGAATAGCCCTGATACTAAGAAGAGAAAGTACTTGCTTTTAGGCCTCTGTCCACTGGTTTGGAGGAAGGTCTGGCAATCCGCTTGGGGTAGGCAGAGAGTGGAAACAGAATCTGGATCCCTGGGATACAATGTTTAAGACCCAGCAGCCCTGGGTAATATACTCCCAGTTTTTTGCATGCACGGCGAGTTTTCCCCTAGGGGTGCAAGTACTTGGGCATGGCTGGGAAGGGTTACGGACAAGTCATTGTGAACTTTTTCCATAGGGGGGTGACTTACCACTCCCAGTTTTTGAGGAGGGAGCACTCCATTGTTTAGATCTGTGCATACCCTGAGACTGTAGTCTTTGTGGTCTGTTGCCCCTGGGTTTGGGCTGAGAAGGTCTGGAAGGGACTGGAAAGGACCAATTTTTTGAAGGCCAATGCCTACTGAATCTAGGTGGTTGTACCTGTAAGAAATCTTTAACAGTTTGCATGGATTTAGCTTTTTCTTCCATCTTTTTAAGAACTACTTCTGCTTTCGAGCCACACAGTCTTGGTTTAATGGAGCATCAAGTAATTTTGCCTTGACATGGTCTGGCAAGATTTGTTCCTTCAGCCAACCATGCCTTCACAGAACAGACCCAGTGACAGCAGCCCTGCAAGATGCTTCTAAGGCATCAAAACCAAACTGCAAAGTATATTTACCAACTTGGTTTGCAGAATGCATCAAGTCTTGTAAGTCCTTATTTTCTGCACAATCAGGAATCAACAAAATTTTTTGTTTAATTAGATCAATAATATGCTGCTGGTACTTCAACATGCGAAACTGGCAGTTTAAAGCCCTGATGGCAAGAGTTCCAGAGGTATATACCTTCTTACCCCATCTGTCTAGAGCCTTAGAATCCCTGTCCGAAGGGGTAGGATTTTTGGCTGTAGAAGCCTTAATATCTTTAGGTCCCTGGGAAATGGTGTCTGGATCCGCAGTGGGATTTTTAGAGAGAAATTTGTGAAAGTCAGGTACTCTGTAGTATCTGTCAGTCTTTCTAGGAGCAGGTGGTAAAGTATCAGTGGTAAGGCTGGATTCCATGAAAACATCATCTACAACAACCAAGACGGGGGGGGGGGGGGGGGGAGGCCTATGCTGAGGCAAGTCTAAAAATTCCCTGAGTCTCTTTTTGGACTGTTGGTAGTCATGGCATTCCCAGTGGAAATGCTCTCTTAGGGTATGCAAGGTTTCACCGAAAGAAAGGTCCTCGGGGTGAGGTGGGGTGGGGGGCTGAAGGAATCGACTCCTCTGCATCAGAGTTCTCATAGGCAGATAAGGGTATGTCCTGGTAATCACAGGGGTCAGAGTCATCAGACTCATGATCTGAAGAATCTGAAGGAAAATCAATTTTATGCCTTTTAGAGGTGGAAGGCTGGCTTCTCCTAATTAAAGTAATAAGGTCTTCAGCCATTATAAGCATTTGCTTTTGTGGCATGGGAGCTTGAGAATGTGCTTTGGTCGTCAGTTTCCTAGGTGTAGTGTGAACTCTGAGCCTGAGAAATTTGGTAGATTTAGTTGGTTTAATACGAACATCGGAAGGTCTGAATACACCCTCAGAAGCCAGTGCCTGCACAGTGGCTCCAGACCCATCCAAGGTATAGACATTCGCAGGTTTCATAGTCGAAGAAGCATCTCGCGGCATACTGGACTCCGAATGGGTCTCAGTAGAGGCCTGGGAATGTGTAGAATCGGGCAACAGGGGCTGAGAAAGTGCCTCACTGAATACCGGCAGACTGGTGACTAGCTTAACGGAAGCGTCTTCGGCAGTTTTGGACCTATGCGATCTGTCTTCTCTGTCTTTATCACTGCGTTTTTTCGGAAGCTCGGTAGTCGGCTGGTTTACAGAAGCCATTTCGGAATACGGAGAATGAGAGCGAAAGAATTTAGAGACAAAAATAGCCCAATGACGAATAGTTCAGGTGTTGAACAAGGCACAAAACTGACAGCAAGGGACGTTGAGGTCTGGGTCTAAACAGGTGACGCAGTAAGAATGAAAATCTCTGTTTTGTCTATTTGCTCTCCACAGGCAAGACAATTAACTTCTTCTGACATCAGTTAGAGCAAGAAAAAAGGATCCCCAACAGGGTACTTAGCTTTAGAAGACTTCAGGTTTGAAACTCGAAAAACGAAAATTTTAGGTAGCTGCCGACCGGCACTTGTGAACTGCTTCTGCTTCGGGCTCCTGCGCGGCAAGAAAAGCTGATGTAATGGCATCGGCTGCATGTTTTATACCCCTGACAATCTGATGTCATGGTTGAGGCAACAGCATCTGACGCAGAAATCCCAAGACTCTGGTATTTGGGCCAACTGATGGCTACCTGCAGGCTGATAACCCAACTGTGATGACTGCAACAGTGAAACATGAAGAACATCCCAAAAATCTGAGTTGATGAGATGCCAGTTTGGAAGGTAAAGGGAGAGCCGAAGGGACAAGGGAACCTGGCTGAGGGGTAAGGGGGGAAGATGTCAGAGAGAAGCAGGCTTGTCAGATAAAGGAGGCTTCAGAACCACAGGAGCCTGAGAAGACTTAGCATGAGGAGCTCACCTACCACCCTTCCTACCTTTAGTGGCCTGACAAGGCTTCCTCTGAACGAAAGCAGGCCTCGTAGGATTGTTCCTCTGGAACTCTGGGATACGGGACACAAAAATATGTTTAATGTATTGCAAAGTTTTATCTTTTTCCCGAAAAGACAAACATACCAGCAGCACCAGGACTAAAGAGGTTTTTATTATTCAAAGAAGCATCCAGTAACTTGGCCTTAATGTCTTCACGTAATGACTGCAGGCATAGCCAATAACACCACCTCATTGCAGACCCAAGTGCAGCAGCTCTAGAAGAGAATTAACAACATCATAGCTACACTTGACAGAATGATGAGCCACCTGAGAGGTAGAACCCAAAATATAAAGATCAGCAGATTTTGCTTCAGAATCAAGAAGGTTGGAAAGAACCTGACAAGCCTGGGCAAACAAGGCCACAGCATTTATGGTCATATGGGTCTGGTAATTGATGGCCCAAAAGGCCAAAGTAGAAGCAGTGTAAACCTTCTTACCAGTTCTGTCCAGTGCCCTATTATCCTTATCTGAAGGCAAAACCTTGGCAGAGGGCAAAAGTTTAGGCGGCTTGTCAGAGGAGATTGACACCACATCAAGGTCAGGAGAAGGACACCTGAATAAGAATTGACAATCCTCAGGAACCTGTCAGGTTGCTTTGAAGCAGGAAACTAAGAATCAGGAGACTTAGAAGCAGCTATAAAGGTGCCTAACAAAGCAGTCAACACAAGAGGTACTGCAGAAGGTTTAGGAGTGTACACCTGAAAAAGCCCACAATACCTTTCTGGATATCAGCCACTTGAGAAAAATTACACAAAGTATTCCATCATTCTAGCTATAGTGTCTCCAAAAGAAAATTCCTCAAAAGGAGACTCGGGACTAATTGACTCTTCTTCATCCGAACCATAAGTCAAAGGTGAAGGCATCTGGGAAGAGTAAGACAAGGACCCATCATCAGACTCTAAATCCTCATGAGGAATCAGGTTTCCTATGACATTTGGAAGAAGTTGAAGTCCGGGGGGTGGGGGGTGGCAGTGAAATCCTTTGGGGAGGCTTCAGGGCCATTAGAGTATTAAACAGGTCCTGAGTAAATTCTTGCCATTCCCTTTGAGGAGCCTTAGAACGTACAGAAGCATGCTTAGTCTTCTGTTTTTCTTAGTAGGGACGTCAGCCCTAACAAACAATGGAGATTCCAACCCTTGATGAGATTCAGTAAGAGCATCAGGAACATCTTCCCTGATCAGAATTTGCAGAATCCCTCTAGGAGCCTCAGAGATGATCAACCATGGTTCCCCCTCGATGTCCGGAGCAGATGCCTGCAAAGTCTCAGAGGATGCGCAAAAGAAAGGATCCATGCCAGCCTCCAATGTTAGAAGATTCCTCCATGCTACCCTGGGCTAACAGTTTAAGCCTCTGGTTCTCGAGACAGATGGCCAGGGAAGCCAACCAGCTTCTAAGAGTCTTAGACACAAATGTTTTACAAATGTTAAAGGACATATAGTCATGGGAAGCACCTAGACAACAAAGACACTGTTTGTGATGTTCCTTATGGGGAATCTGCCTCTCACACTTAAATTTTCCCCTCTTGGATGAGATGAACTCTAGGTAACCAAAAGAAAAATAAAAAAAGACCCCAACGGGGCACTTATCTGAAGGCTAGGTTAGGTATTCAACACAGCAAAAGGGCATTCAGATCAATGAGCAATGATGGTTTTTGGACTGACGGCAAAGAAGTTCAGTCCATACATCACCTTTATGCCCTATGTGTTGAACAGGAAGCATGTGTGTGATATAAGATGCATACAAGATCTAAAGGCTTTGGCATACTGGCTAGACATTGGAGTATCTTTGACAGGAGAGCCCTATGATGAAGAAAACTGCAACAGTGATATAAAAGGACATCCTATAATGTCACAATGGCTATTACTAAACAGTTTAAAGCAGGGAAGGCTGTGGAAGTATACAAGCTCTGGTCAAAAAAGCTGAAGGCTCTAGATATTGTCAAGGTGTCACATTTAACATCTTTTTTTCAGTGCTGTGTTGGCAGTCGGGACAGTGCCTCTGTCTTGGTAAACTAGAGTGATAGTCTCTATTTTTAAGAAGGGGGGAGCAGAAGGTGCTTTCCAATTAAAGAGCTTCAGCCTCCTGATAAAAACATACACAAAGATACTGGAAAGAAACATTCATCCAAGTAACTTAACCTCTGAATTCATCAGAAGCCACAAAACAGTGGGTAAACTCATTCCCTATAATAGGATACTGAAAGGGATGTGGAAATTTAAGGAAAGTTAACATATGTTTGTGGAATTGGAAAAATAATATGTCCGCATACCCAGAAATGCCTTGTAGGAGGTACTACACTGTTACCACATGCCATTCAGCCCTTGCATTTGCAGACCAAAGCTAAGACAATAATTTAAGTCAAACAGGCTCAGAGTCCAAGACTCTAAAATTTTCATAGCTTAGATTTGGAGATTAGCCAGTCCAGGGATATAAGTATGGTTATGTCTTTGTAGCTTACACATGATGCCTTCTTGGCCTCAAATGACTGTGCTCTCCAGCACAGTAATGAATTGGCTCACTACTGAGTGTGAAGTGCCAAGGGTGAAAAACAGCATGTCTAAATCATAGTCATAGTTTTTACTTGAAGAGAGTGGATTATTCTTTGGATGAGGGGTTGCCCAACAGAAGGATGTAACAATGGCAGTTTTGGAGGTGTTGTACTGGACTTTGGCTGTGAAATGGAACTGAAGTCACAGGATAAAGCTCTCGTCTCTCAGCTGCTCAGTCCATGACTCCATCCTCACCTACACGCTTAAACTACTTACTGAAAATGCGAGTATGTGGATACAGGCAATGGCAACAAGATCACCTCAGTATACTATTGGCCATGCCATATATGAAAATACTTTGCAGCTTGGCAATTTAGAAAGGCCTTTGTGTAGAGCCACTTAATCCATCAGGTTGAAAAGAATCAGTTCAGTAGTTTCAGCACCTTTGGCTTTAAATAATCCACTAGGAGGAGGTCTTGGTTTAGTCCTCAGACATACTAAATACATTATCTCCAGCAACTGTCTAGGAATAATTCAGGATATGTGGAGGACATGGAAGTCTGGTCTGTCCTGAAAAGTTTGATACCATCACCTACCTCACAAGGAAAAACAGTATAGAAAATAGACAAGACACAGACTTTGTTATTACAGAAACAAAATGTATGTGTGCTTCATTTTGTCTGTGTGTACTTATTTAGTAACTGATCAAGTGAAGTCATCCAAAATAATCCTTTTAGTCATGACTCAAGATTGCATTTAAAGTGACTGAGTGAGGAGAATCCTTCAAAGATGCTATGGGGCAATGTGCTTACTCTCAAAAAAAAAAGGACAAAACAGCAGGAAGGTGGGAGCTCACTTCAACATGTTATCCAAAGGGTAATAACTCCAGAGACCACCACCAATCCCCCTACCCTCCAAAGTACACAATGCAATGTCAATAACTGAGTGGAAGCCAACTGTGGGGTACAAGAATGGAAACCTCAATTTTTTTTAAGTAAGTGCTTAGTTAACACTGAAATACCTACAATTGACAAATACTTCTGAAAGCTTAGTAACATGTTTATATAAAACCTTCTGCATAAACTGAAAGGGGGCAGTTTTATCACCCTTCTGTGAAATAAATGCATCAGTGCAATATCTCCACCACAAAAAATATGCAAGCAATTTGAACATGTAGGACAACTACTGGGAAATCTATATATATTTAATTTATTAATTCTATATTTTCCATTGGTCCAGGGGGAATAGCCTCCTACTGGCAGCCACATGACTTTTGCCCTTTGATCTTAAGAAAGCTCAAATTGTCAAAAACATCCTCTAAACAAATAATGTGTCTATGGGAACGTATATTTATGTACAAGTCTCTACAATCAAACCATATGTTGCTTACAAGACAGATACTAAAATTCACTGAAACCAAGCAATATGTTTTCTTCTTACAAAATTACAAAGTACTACATATATCTATCATCAGCAGCAGCAGACTACTGCAACGTCAGTTTCAGAGATTCAGAAACAAATTTTAAATATAAACTGATAGTAATCTGATTCATGTTATCAGGTTACTTCTTCCAATTATTAAACTGAAATTGAAATTCTGTATGCAAAAAAATCAAAATTAAAATGAATGGTATCTAAAATGTCCTACTCCAACTCATATCTGTTGCAGAAGTGGCTGTTTTAAATGAGACTGACTGGAGCACCTTTTAAACAAGCCAACAGGCAATACAGTAACTCAGAATTTCACTTCATTCAGGACAGCAGTGCTAACTCTCTGGGGCCTACTTGAAAAAATGTATCTTTTTTTTATACTTGAAGTAAAATGAACAGACTCAGCACATTTTCCATTATTTAGAGAATAAAATTAACCCTCGAAGGCCTGAATTGGTATTCTTCCTTCCCTGTTAAATATGGCATGCTCAGCACTTTCCTTTTCCTGTATATAATTACAGGCTGCTATCCATCATCTCTAGGAGAATGCTTCCCTGACACTCCCAAAACGACACAGTAAGCACTTTTACTAATAGCATAAATATTCTAAATATCTCTTTTATATTCTCATTTAAATTGGAATATCTTAAAAATAATTGTCCGCAGAAGGGAATGGGCAACCAGTTATTGAAGGCAGTAACACCGCTCTGTGGCATGCTCCCTTTCCCAAGATAGTCAGGCAAAGCAAAAAAGAAATAGAACAACAAACACAACAATATTATGAAAGGTCCAGGGTCAAAAGGATAGAAAAAAATTATGTACTACTATTTGTCCTTTACCGTTGACCTGACTACTACTCATTTTGCAATCTACTTCTAATACTCAGAAATGTATTTTTTCAAACCAACTGATTAGACCAGGAGAGAATAACTGAGGTAGAATACACTGTACTGCATGGCTCTTTAGATTATGTATAGCTAAATGAACTATACTGCAAACAGGTTCAATGACTTGTTCAGAATTACTCAAGGAAAGGAGGCAATGACAAGGATTAGACTGCTTTTGACTTCTTATATACTTTGTAGGCAGAGCTGCTAATAACAACACTTCCACAGCAAAGTCTCTGTATTGTAATTAGTTTTGTGTGTGTGTTCACTCTTTGTTAACTAAAATAATAACTAACTCATGACAGCCGCACTCTCATTAAAAGACTTGTATAAGCTCATGTAACATGCAAGCAGCAATCAAATATCTCTCTGCAGAGTGAAGGTCATTTACAGCTTGTTACTTAAAAACACTGTGATTCAGCCCCACGGTTAAATACAACTGGTATTCTAGAACTAAAGTTCCAGCGTATTTTATGGTGTTACTTTAATTTTTAATATCCATTTATTGCAGTAATGCACTGATCTCAACGGACCATTTACAGGCACAGTCCAAGTCTACTTTGTGCATCAATGCTTCTCAACAATGCAACGTATGAATGGATAAAGCTTTGATAAAGTTATGCTTTAAGAAGACCATACAACAGTTAAGATATGAATATCTGCAAGTCAGTTAGTATTAATACTGCTTTCAAAGAATTGGAGAAACATGCACTTTTAACCGACTTTGTAACAGCTTACAAACCTGCACTTAATACAGGTGATAAGATCATTACTGATTTTCAGTGGTGGACCTAAGCATTTTTTATTAGTTTTATTACTTCATTAATACGAAGAGGTCGACTGTTAGAACTCATTTACAATGACGTTTCAGGGAGGGTGAAAAAAAAAAGAAATAATAGCCTGACATACAGCCAGCTGAGGTGCAGTAGAGAAATAAAACCCTCATTAAATGTGAGGTGACCGTAATTAGATGAATAACTTAGGTTTCATGGAGCTGGTCAGAGAAAATGAGCATTCTCATCCGGGGGAGGGTGTAGCAGGATAACACTTCTACAATCCCTTGGCGAAGGGACAGTGATGCAACTATGAACTCTGTGGGTGGATTTTTGGCTCATCAAGATGGTAGTTCCCCTCACAGTGAGTGTACAGGAGGGCGCATTTGCAAGGGAAAGCACAGTGGGCCTTTGTGATGATGCAGGTAGTTCATCCACTAGCCTAGGGTTATGCCTAGAGCTAGTCCTCACAGTCAGAAAGTAGACAACACCTTTATGGTTGTCTGTTTGATGGCCACTTGGCTCTCACCCTTGTACATCTGGTGAGTAAACCCCTCGGTGAGATGAAGGCTTGAGGTATGAAAAAAGTTTGATGCAATATAAAAGGCTGAGTTACATTGTATTATGTAAGTAGTAATGTCCAGGATGGTCCTTAAAGAGAAGCAGACAACCTAGGGGCATTTCTAACATTATTTTCCTATAACATGCTTAGCAAATGGCATTTGTGTTTATTTTTACTGTGTTTTTAATTGTATATTTTCCTTCTTGATTATTTTAAAATAAGTAATCTATTTGCTTATTTATCTGCAGTGAAATGCTTCATATATTGTACTATTAGAAATGGCTATAGATAACACTCCATGAATATGTGCATCAGACTACTAAGCTGCATGGGTGAGTGTGCATGTGGTTGAAACTGGGAAAAAAATGACAAGAGTTATTTGACATACATCAGAAAATATGCCAAATTGTCATTGGTTACTGATTCAAATGATTCTGCAGACTAAGTTAATAGCTCTTTGACATCTATTTTGACAGCTGCCAAGCAAATAACTTATAACTACAAGAACTAAATCATTTTTAACTGTGAACTACTTCAGCCTGACAACTAGCATTTTCACACAGCTGCCATGGTATTTGGAGTGATGGTAGACATCACAGGTCCACAACATCCAACGGGCTACCACTGTTCTTTCCAAATAAAATAAAACACTACACAGGACATATTTTGACAGCTAATTGGAGCTATGCATAACATTCATTTATCTGACAACTGTCAAATAGTGGCAGTTCTAATAGTTACAGAAGCTGGAAAGATCAATTACTTTGCGGATTACAGAACTGGCAAAGCCCTTTAAATAAGTATAATTTGTGCCAAAGAAGCTGAAAAGTAAGGTGTACAAAACAGTGGCGAGACCAATACTACTGTATGGTGCAGAAACCTTGGCAGTGAAGGCAGAGTGGTTGAGGAAACTAGAGGTGATGGAGATGAAGTGCCTGAGACAAGTGGTACAATGCACAGGAGAAGTAAGGACATTAGAGCAGAAGCCAAAGTAGCTCCAATTGCAGGGAAGGACAATACAGAACAGATTAAGGTGGTTTGGGCATGTGCATAAAGTCAGAAGACAATTTGGTCAAGATGATTTGGGACAGACAGGTAGATGGTAAGAGAAAACAAGATCATCTAGCAAAGAGGTCAATGGATTGTGTAAGAAAAGGTCTATGGCAGTCAAAGAAGGTAGGAAAATGGCACTGAATCAAGAGAGAGATCGTAACCATTGACAGAACACCCCGATCCCACGTAGACAAGGGGGAAAAAGGGGTTGATGACGATAATGATTCTCCAGTTTGACTAATCAGATATTTGGACTCCCAAAAACTGTTTTTTAATACAGGCATAACGATTGTAGAAGTATGTGTCATTGTGGGATTTTGTAAAGCATGACTAATTTTAAGCAATTTGGTCTCTATTTGTCTGTTTTAACTTTAATATGTTTTATATTTACAGACATATGTACGGAAGTATCACGTTAAGTACACTTCCTTTCAATTTCTTGTTCTTATTTTCATTTAGTGACATTGGGTCCTTGTATTCTTTCTACTAAAAGAATATTTTGGTACAGCTGTATCATAAAGACTGGAGGTCACGGTTCTACACTTTCAATGGATCAGATGGTTGAATTATCAATCAACTAACATTAATGCTTTTTTCTCCTGTGCAACAAGGTCAGTCAACCATAGCGAGGCTGACAACTATACTTTTCTATGTTGAGAAAGTATCCTCTTCCATATGTTCAGAGTCCGACGAGTTCAGTGGAATCTGCTTGATTTTCTTTCCTTCCTCACAGTATATTACATATGCACACATGGTATCCCTGAAAGGTACTGAACGATGAAGTTATCAAAACCAGTTTATCATGTATTTTACTTATATGTATATTCTATTATGGAAGGTGTTTATATCAATAACAGCATATACAGAATGTGTTCTTACAGTGGGGTATGTACTTTTTTTTTTTTAAATGATGTAGATTTAGCTTATATACAATTTCTGCTGGTTAGAACATACTTGTAGTCTGAATGCATGCCAGCAGTGATTAGTATTCCAGGAGATTTCTACCTTCTGCTAGTGTGTTATACGAGTGTATACCAGCAGTGATTTCATTGATTAGGGAGATTTCTCCCTTCTGCAATTTGTTCTCAGAGGTGATTTAAATTATGTGATGTGTGTATAGCTATTAGCTGTAGTTTGGTGAGAGTGTAGGTAATACGACTGATTGGTGGCTTTCTCTAGATAATGATTTGACATTCAATAACGTGGATTCCTGATGAATGCCTTTCCTAGATGGGTGTGTGCAACAAGTGGAGAAAATACATTTGATGGCTTTATACACATACAAGTACAAATACATATGGAATACATGGGGGTATGGTGTGAGAAACAAGAAATACCTTGCAGTGTAGCATCAGAGAACTCTGCTCATCAATATTGGCTTTGCCACTCATAGGAAATTCACTACCTAAATTTGCAGTACAAGATATTTCGTGCATCACAAAAGCCATACTGTCACATATTACATCTATCTATTTTTATCTGTGTTTATTATGTTAATAATGTCCACCAAGTTCAATACACATTTTAACTGTTAAGTTTTTACTGAATAAGGCTTTAGGAAGGCTACAGGAATTTCTCTCAATGGAGCGCCTCACTAGTGATTTTTTACTGTACCTTCAGGGTTTTTTTTTTTTTTCTTGTAGTAGTACTAGTAGTTTTTTTATATATTGGACTGTAGTTAGTTATTCTTTAATTCTGATTGTTAGAGTGGGGGTCTGTTTTGCAAGCAATCTCTACTTTTCTAAGAGCACTTTTTGCTCCCTGCTTCATCCTACTTTCTTCAAAAAAAAAAAAAAAAAAAATTAATGCCATTTTCTGATTAGCAATTTTTTTTTTTTTTTTTTGGTGACTTTTTCACTAAATGGGGTCTGATTTATGTAGGTAGTGTTTTCTGTTGGGATTTATGTGCATTTTTGTGTCTAATGAAATTTTGCACTTCAGAGATGAGGAAATGCAATCAGTATTTTATTGCATTTTTTGATTATTTATATTTTAAACTTTTACACGCTAACATTTCCAAGGGATAATTCATAGGGGCAGTAGTGCTGTTGCTCTTATGGGTTACATATGTGTGAATTTTGTACATGTGGTATGTATACATTTTTCTGTTTTTTACACTACACTGAAGAGGAAATTAGGACCATGTTTGTTAGCTGAGAAAAAAAAAAGTGCAGTCAAATATGGGTTTAGGAAGGTTGCTAGGGTGTATTCAGTATGTCAGTGTCTATGGTTCGGGAGTTTAGTGTATAAACTTTTATTTTTGGTGCTCACCATACATGCTGCATATTTATGGGATTTTTTTGTAGCTCTCAAGACAGAGAGCTGGGGAGCTGTTAAACAAATACACCACACACTCTTGTAAATGGGCTGCAGTCAGAACTCAGTCCTATTCCAACTGCTTCTTGCATTATAGTAGTTGCCACCCAGAACATCAAAAAAATTCTGTAGTTATTAAAGGTCAATTAGTGAGAGCAGCTCGGATGGTGACCAAGTGTGATCAATTTGAAGAAGAAGTTAGTTTTTTTACGAGAGATGTTTCTTAATAGGTGTTACCCAGAAGTATTAGTTGATACTCTCATACAGGAAGTCACCACTAAGAGACTGAAAGGACATTTTAAACCTATATTAAATAGACTAATTTCAGTACATAGTCAGAGCAGTCCAAGTGATATTAGTGAAGTCTCTCAAATCAATGATGCAACAAAGTAAGTTAAAGAAAGGGATTAACTATTCGAGAGCCTTAGTGCTCACTTTCACTCACGAGCTTAACCTAATCTGGGGCATATTAGTAGACAATTGGACCATATTACTCGAAGACCCTCATTGTAGAAACCAGATCAATGACAAACCCACAATAGTCTATAGAAAAGGCAGAAGCTTTAAATAAATTTTAAAATATGGAAAAGATTCAGCCAATTATACAAATACAGGTATGGCTAAATGTGGAGCCCGTCATTGGTGTCATAAAATTTAAATAAATTAAAGTTTCTATGTTAGAAACAGGAAGTACTATTTGCATGGTAAATATAACTGTAAATCAAAAGCTGTTGTTTACCTGGCTACATACAATTCATGCCCAGTCTTCTATATTGGAAGAACAGAAAGACACTTAGCTCAAAGAATTTATGAGCATGAATATGCTATAAAGAAAAATAAACTTAACAATGCACTGGCAAAGCATATCAGTGAATATAGCAATCATCAGTTTTCTTTCATAATAATAGACCAGGTGAAAATTGGGGACAAGAGACCTTGGGGCCTTTATTTAGAACTTAAAGAATGGCAAATAAGAACACAAGCAGATATGTGGCCTGGAATAAATGAGTGCAGCTCAATCACACCAGCACTGAAATTGAAAGCACTACAAAGAAATAAAATTGTATGAGTTGAACTATACTCAATAGTGTTTATAGAAATTAGGGATCAAGCAGTTAAAGTATTTTTACATTTGATCAAATGTTTTTATAAATTTTTCTAACAAAGAATTTTAAAATATTGTTTTTAAAATAAAGATTTTATGGTAGATGCATTTACCATAGAATAAGTTGATCATATGGGATTACAAGATGTGTAGTAATAATTAATGAACTATTTATTTATTTAAGCTATTTATCTATTCATGCACCTTTAATTACATTTATAAAAAATATATATATATGTATATCTCATACAAGAGATATTTAGTCTCTGAATGTCCCCTTTTGATGACAGTTATACATAATGCACATTCCCTTTAAGTATTTGAATAAGCATATTAGTAACAGCAGCAATATGAGCTAATTAATTGTCTTAACTGAATTATGTTCTAATTGAAATGAGCTAGAATGTATAAAAGGAAATGATGTCACTACTTTTAAATTGTCTGATGAAGTTTAACAAGGTTTAAACAAAAGCGCTTACATGATTTTATGTGGATTACTTTTTTATTTTTTATTTTAAGTAATAAAGTAGTGGTTTGGTGCACGACTCAAGGAATCGTTTGTCCAGCTTGGTGGCTCCTCGTTCATTGAGTGTTTTCTTCAGTTGTTTGTTCATTTTCTATTTTCGTTAGTATGGCTTCAGGACACGAACCAGAGGGTGCCGTACAGCTGGATGATGAAACAGGAAGGACCGAAGGGTCAACTGGAAAGTTAACTGCACTTATAATACAACTATCCCAAAGAGTGGATAGTTTGTATGAGCGAATTAATGGTTCTGGGTCTAGTTCTGTCAATAATGGTGCAAATGCACTCAGAGATAGCACCTCATTTGACTTTAACGCCACGCTGTTTTGTTTGGGGAATTCCAACCCCTCCCCCCCGCTCACAATGCTGCTGTTGGATCTGACCAGCGTTCTCAAACGGAAGTCCACAGACATCAAGTAATACGCACACACAATTCAGGGCAGAATCCAGGCCACAACAATGGATATAGAAGGGAAGTACCTGTCCTCAATGAATGGCTGGAATCAGCATTCAATTTTTCAAGTGAAAAGATACAAGGTACAAATAATATAGAACAGAAATTGAATGACTTTGATACTAAATTACTTAAATGTAGAAAATTGCAGTTAGAAAATGCATATCTTAGAGAATGCATTAAGCTGAACATAATTCCAAAGGGATTGCGCTTTTTGGCGCTATCCCACGGGCTTAGTCAACAACTAGACCTTACACACGTAACTAATGCAGCTATTTGATAAAACTGGAAAAGAACTGTTAAACATTATGATGAAATATAATCAAATGGATATAGAAGCTTTTATGAATGAACTCAGTGCATTAGATAGGGACATCAGA
The DNA here is from genome assembly GCF_019279795.1 of Protopterus annectens. NCBI lineage: Eukaryota > Metazoa > Chordata > Ceratodontiformes > Protopteridae > Protopterus > Protopterus annectens. The sequence continues at coordinate 1,277,713,313 of NC_056732.1, read as the reverse complement.
GATGACATCACATATGAAAACATGAAGTACGAACTGTTAAGAATATATAATAGCATTGATCAACAGATTTTGAAATTAAAAGGTGGCAAAATGCAAAAATTAGAGAGAGACCTGAACCAGTATGCCAATGGGATAGCATACCCAAAGCCCCCTGGAAACCAAAGGAAACAGAGGCACAACAATAATACAGATAATATTAATACTGATGGGGCAAGAGAAACTGTTCAGCAAGGTGATTTTGTTTATGATCAAGAATTTCCTGAGCTCAGATGATCGGAGAGACTAAAAAATAAAAATCCCCACTTTTATAATCAAGCGGCGGGGTTTTAAGGAGCCAGGCCAAAAAACAAGCAATGGAGGACTTAAATAATAGCCTCAACCTCACAGATGATTCATTTGTTGTAAAACAACCTAATAACATGTTAAGTGAATATGATAAACATGTTATAGTGAATACTAGAGGGGATTTTAAGGTTTTTAACTTTTCTGAAATTCATGTAGATGAACAAGTTGCAAATATTTTAGCTAAAGGATATACTTTTGTTCCAGCTAGGTCTTTTGATTTCACTGGCACTATGATTGATATCAAAATGTTTTTAAGGAAAATTTATTTTAGCTTACTATATCAAGATGGTTTATTCAATGTGAATAATAAATTTAACATCAGCAGCATCTATAACCCACCTTTACATCCTAAATTAATTGTATATGAGAAGATGTGCGAACATTAATTAAAGCGTCTAGATATTTTCAATAAAAAGAGAAAACATATACAAAATTTGAATGCAGATGAACAAAGTATTTTGAAAGAATTAACAAATGAGCAAGTAAGAATTATGAAACCTGATAAAGGAGGGGGAGCTGTCATTATGAACCAAGAAATGTATAATCATAAACTAATTGACATACTGAATACAGACACATATATAGAAATATCATTAAATGAGCTAAATATTGCATATAAAAAGATTTATGGACAAATAAATTAAATTTTTTAGAAAAACGTACTTATGTAGACTTATACAATTATCTTAACATTACAACTCCCAGAATACCGGTGTTTTTTGGCACCCCTAAAATTCATAAAAATATAGATGGCCCCCCCCCATGCACCCATTAGTTGATGGAAGAGATTCTATCACTTCAGCATGTGCAAAATACATAGATTATGAATTTAAAAAGATCCTTGGAAAAGAAATACAAATTTGTAAAGATTCCTGGACTTTGTTAGAGCACATGAATGAGGTTGAGTTTGGTTATAACGACATTCTGGTCACTATAGATGTATGTGACTTATACACTGTGATACCACAAACTACAGGACTAGAATGGGTCAATGAAATGTTATTCCATCATCATATGGCACATGAGTTAACAAATTTAGTTAGGGAACTTTTAGAGATAGTATTGAGTAATAATTTTATAACTTTTAAAAAGAAATATTTTTTGCAGAAAAAAGGCATAGCCTTGGGGTCACCTGCAAATTTAGTAATGGCTTTCTGAGAAAAGAATTATGTATTTAATAGTGAATTTAACACTTTTATTAAATCATACCATAGGTTTCAGGATGATATTAGTATTATTTGGAATGGTACACTAGATATGTTGAAACTATTCTTAGAATACATTAATACTACTACAACTTTCCTGAAATTTACATGGAACATTAATAGTGAATACATGAATTATCTGGATGTACACCTTATGAAAGACACTTCTAATCAAGCTTATAAAGCACTGATTCATAGAAAAGAGTCCTATTCCAACTGCTTCTTGCATTATAGCAGTTGCCAACCAGAACATCAAAAGTAGTTAAAGGTCAGTTAGTGAGAGCAGCTCGGATGGTGACCAAGTTTGATCAATTTGAAGTAGTTCGTTTTTTACGATAGATGTTTCTTAACAGGTGTTACCCAGAAGTATTAGTTGATACTCTCATACAGGAAGTCACCACTAAGAGATTGAAAGGACATTTTAAACCTATATTAAATAGACTAATTTCAGTACATAGTCAGAGCAGTCCAAGTGATATTAGTGATGTCTCTCAAAACAATGATGCAACAAGTAAGTTAAAGAAAGAGATTAACTGTTCGAGAGCCTTAGTGCTCACTTTCACTCAAGAGCATAACCTTATTAGGGACATACTAGTAGACAATTGGACCATATTACTTGAAGACCCTCATTGTAGAAACTAGATCAGTGACAAACCCACAATAGTCTGCATAAAAAGGCAGAAGCTTTAAATAAATTTTAAAATATGGAAAAGATTCAGCCAATTATACAAATACTGGTATGGCTAAATGTGGAGCCTGTCATAGGTGTCATAAAATTAAAATAAGTGAAAGTTTCTATGTTAGAAACAGGAAGTTCTATTTGCATGGTAATTATAATTGTAAATCAAAAGCTGTTGTTTACCTGGCTACATGCAATTCATGCCCAATCTTCTATATTGGAAAAACAGAAAGATACTTAGCTCAAAGAATTTATAAGCATGAATATGCTATAAAGAAAAATAAATTTAATAATGCACTGGCAAAGTATATCAGTGAATATAGCAATCATTAGTTTTCTTTCATAGTAATAGACCAGGTGAAAACTGAGGACAAGAGACCTTGGGGCCTTTATTTAGAACTTAAAGAATTGCAATGGCAAATAAGAACACAAGCAGATATGTGGCCTGGAATAAATTAGCGCAGCTCAATCACCCGAGCACTGAAATTGAAAGCACTACAAAGAAATAAAATTGTATGAGTTGAACTGTACTCAATAGTGTTTATAGAAATTAGGGATCAAGCAGTTAAAGTATATTTACATTTGATCAAATGTTTTTATAAATTTTTCTAACAAAGAATTTTAAAATATTGTTTTTAAAATAAAGATTTTATGCCTACATGCATTTACCACAGAATAAGTTGATCATATGGGATTAACATATATGAAGATGTGTAGTAATAATTAATTAACTATTTATTTATTTATTCTACTTATTTATCTATTCCTGCATCTTTAATTACATTTATAAAATATATATATATGTATATCTCATACAAAAGATATTTAGTCTCTGAATGTCCCCTTTTGATGACAGTTATGCATAATGCACATTCCATTTAAGTATTTGAATAAGCATATTAGCAACAGCAGCAATATGAGCTAATTAATTAATTATGTCTTAATTGAATTATGTTTTAATTGACATGAGCTAGAATGTATAAAAGGAAATGATGTCACTATTTTTAAATTGTCTGATGACGTTTAATAAGGTTTAAACGAAAGCGCTTAGATGATTTTATGTGGATTACTTGTTTTTTTATTTTAAGTAATAAAGTAGTGGTTTGGTGCACGACTCAAGGAATCGTTTATCCAGCTTGGTGGCTCCTTGTTCGTTGAGTGTTTTCTTCAGATGTCAGTGTCTATGGTTTGCGAGTTCAGTGTATAAACTTTTATTTTTGGTGCTCACCATAGATGCTGCATATTTATGGGATTTTTTTGTAGCTTTCAAGACAGACAGATGGGGAGCAGTTAAACAAATACACCACAAACTCTTGCAAATGGGCTGCAGTCAGAACTCAGTATACCTGGCCATAACATTACTGAGATACACAAAGCAACAGCAATCCAATTTAGCATCAAAACACAAATCTGGATCCCATACAGCCTTGCAGGCAAGAACTGCGCATATAGTGCTCAATGTACAGAGCTGGATAGCAGTCTGTGTCACCAGTCACTGGATTATGTCATGTCTCAACTACTGATAATCACAGAGTGTTGCACTAAATGATCCACCAGTATTTCGTTGGGGGCATGTTTAAGGCAGTTTTTCAGTGGTCAGTCACACTCTATCGAGTGACATTCTAGGACAAGGGGACAGCACAATAATGTCCACTACTGATCTATGTCTATGGTGTAAATATCTATGTCTATGGTGTAAATATTTTGCAGCTAAAGGGGAGTGCTGTGATGTGACCTCGCTCAACGATTATTGCGTGCATGTACTGTGAACAGGTAGCCAGAGGCACACAGAGATATTTACTTACTTCATTTATTCACTTATTTGCATTTGTTAAGCAAGGTAGAACACTGATCTCATGGACCTTTTCAGGTTCATCAAGGGGATGCAGAAGCATACAGGATGGTAGAATAGAACACATAAAATGCAGCTGCATGGCACTAAGTAAATGTTTTCTACTATTTAAAATTCGGTTGTAAACCAGAGGAAGATCCATATTTCAATGTAGCCTGAGTGATAAAACTTTGAAAATAAGACACTTGAGATCTTTACAGTGATGAAAGTGAGTACATAAAACAAAGTGTGGGCTTAGCAGTAAAGACAGAGTAAAGGCAGAAACATAGTGGTAGCTTAGCAGTAAGGGTAGAGTACAGAAAGAAATACAGAGGAAGCACAAAGGACAGGAATAAGAGGAGGAGAAGAGTGGTTAATTACAGTGGAAGAAGCGACAGTGTAGAGGAAGGGGGTGGGTAAGTGTAATGCAGGAGGGCACATGGGAGAGAAGATGGTGGGAGAAGAGTACAGGTGGATTGCTGAAATGGTTGCTGAACAAAATTATGGGTAAAAGTAAAGGACAGATGCTTGGTACTAAGGTCTGATATTATTGTTCTGGACACATCTACGTTGTACACACTTAAACAGGTGCTTTTTAGTTTGATTTCAAAATGTTTTAAAGGAATCTTAGTTAGCTTTGTTGGGAGGGAGTCCCCATATTTTTGGTGCCAGAACAGAAAAAGAGTGAACTGTAGTATGTAGTCCAAGTTGAGGGATTTTTTTTAGCTTGGCAGTGAGAGGGGTATGTGATCTCAGTTTGCAGGGATAGAGCTGGTGGTAAGTATACTGGCAAAACAGAGGAATGAATGGAGATTCAAGAGCTGTACATAAGAGTGGCTAAAATAAGGGTAGTTCAATGCTGGATTGGAAGCCACTTTCAATTACCTAAGGTGCTACATCTGTGTTCTTTAAGTGGGAGGGGAATGAATCTGTAGATGTTACTGCCCACTGTCAGATGGGCAATGAGGATTTTCACAAAAGTGAGATTTTTGTGAAGATTATGGAAAGTCCATATTCTAACCGTTAAAGAAAGACTCCTCTATTTGTTACTGCTCCGGCAGTGGGTGAAAGAACTGAGATTTATTTTCTGGCCCAGAACAGAAATCCATTTACTCTGACTTTAGTAATCTGAATTTGATACTGAATGTCAAAAGATTCATAAAGCCATGTGCCCATGTGTTGGAATTTATCTACTGGTTCTAAATGTTTGCGGTGACTAATCCAGTTCTCTGGAACTTTTCATCATTTTTTTTTTGTTCTGCATAAGTTTTTGAAGGGTCACCCAATTTGAACACATGCCCAGATCATCCTTTAATTGTGCTTTGATAACAGGAGAGAAGTGAATGATCTATAGATTACCACACTGACTACATAAAGGGTAACTGGATGGAAAGTGGGTGTGGTCATCAGATAATTACTTTCGGGAGAGCAATTTTGCCACCTCTGCCTGCCAACCATCAGACAGACCCTTTCTCTCAGTATATCAGCTCATTCATTCCCCTCACTGAGCAACAGCCAATCAATAGTGGGTAATAATGCAGGCAGCTATCAGTGTGGAAGTTATACTGTGCACTATCAAGACAATGGGGAGGGGACACCACCCTGTGCTCCCTCCTAGCAGCCCTGCCCCATCCACTGCAGAAAGAGCAGTGATCTGTTCAGTCTCCATTAGAGAGACCACAGTGCCCACACAGCCCTTGGAGGCACCCAAGGCAATACGGTATATCCACCAGAGAGACCACACTGCCCTGGGCGTCTCCAAGCATAGGCAAGCCACCCCTCCTTAGAAAGGGCAAGCGGACCATGCCTCTTCCCCCTTCAGGCCTGGACTCTCCAATGACTAGGCCACTGTTCAAGAGCTAAATGCCAAGATCTCAGTCAGGGTTCCATTCCTCTCTGCCATGCAGCCAGATGGTCATCAAGGGGCTTTAGTCAGAATTGTGACTTTAGCATAATCATTACGGTGTTTATGCTGCAGACACAAGGTCCAGGGTTCAATTCTCACCCATGGGAAACATGAGAAAGCTTAAAAAGGCCTCTGGGGGTCATTAACTTAGTAAATGTATCGATGAAACTAAAGTAATTTATTGAAAAATATTAAGAAAATTATGGGGGAGACAACTGAACTTTAAGGAATGCCTTTGAGTAAAGGGGCATAGGGGAAAGATGAAGTTCCAACATGGACAGAAAAATTCCTGTTGTTGAGAAAGGATTTGAACCAGTTTAGCAAAACCTGCTTGACGACATTAAGACTCTGTGGACAGGCAGGTCAAATACTTTGATAAAAATCAATGAAGGGAGTTCCAGTGAGATGGCTTTTATTTTTGAGGCATGTCATCTGTAAATGTGTACAAGACCATCATAGTGCTCCAACCTGTCCAGAAACTGTGTTAGTGGAGGAGATGAAATCTTTCAGGCTTGAATATATGAGACAAATCATCATTAGCCCCTTTTTTCAGCATTTTCTGTATGGGGTTGGGGTGCTGCATCAACTGTTCTCATCTCTATTGAGTCAATGCCACATTATTACCTTATTCTACTGTTATCCCTGACTGTCCCAAGTATTCTCTCACACAACCCATCCACCTCTTTGTTGCATACTGTCACTTTCTCTGGTCTTCTATCTGTACTAAATCATCTTCACCAGATTGTATTCTGTTTTCCTGCATATCTGTCCAAACCACTGTAATCTATTCTTTTTGACCTTCTTCGCAATTGCAGCTACTTGGGCTTCTGCTCTGAAGTCCTTATTTCTTCATCTGTCCCATAGACTGCAATGTACCACCCATCTCAGAGACTTTATCTCCATTCCCTCTAACTTCCTCAACTGCTCTGCCTTCACTGCCCAGGTTTTTGTACCATATAGTAGTAATGGTCACAGCACTGTTTTGTGCACCTTACTTCTCATGTTTTTGGCATTCATTTGTAACACATTACCCCGACACTCTGATAGTTGGTTGCAGCCGGTCTGATTCCAGCTTTGATCTCTTCATTCCAACTTTCCTTTTCTTCAACCACCTCTCCCAAACACATGAAGCTGTTAACCCATTCCACTACTTTCCCTTCAGACTCAATTTTTAGCTTTTTCTGATTCTCCCATTTGCTGTCATTGCAACTGTCTTATCTGTACTCAGTTTCATCCCACATGCCTTCATTTTTGCATTCCATTCCCCTATCAATTGCTGAAGCTTGTCTGAATATGACTGCAATGCCACATCATCTGTACACAGCAGCACTGTTGATCGATTCCATCCCACCTGTTTACTAATTTAGTCCATTACTGGTTGGAAAAGGTGTGAACTCAGACTTGAACTCTGATGAACACCCACTCCACCTGGGGACCCCTCTGTGAGTCTGAACACTCCTCGTACTGGTATCACTGGGTCATTGTACACAGCATGCATTAACTCTACCAATGTTTCTGTGACTTTGAACCACCACAAGATTGCTCAGCTTTCTTAGGACCTTGTCATATGCTTTCTCCAAGTCTAGGAATGCCCAGTTGGACTCTTTCCTTGCCTCTATCATCTTCTCAACTAACTATAGCACTCTAACGTTGGGTCAGTTGTGATGCATCCTGATCTGAATCTGAAATGTCATCTCTCATCTTGATTTCTACTACTCAGTACTTGTTTATCAGTCACCTTCTCCAGAACTTTTATGCTGAATGACAGGAGTTTGATACCTTTATACTGCCCATAGTTGTGAATGTCCCCAGTGTTCTTATACAATGGCACTAGAATGTTTATTCTCCAGTCATATGGAATATGTCTTTCTCACCTTGATCATATATGCTGTGACCTCATCTGAGCCTGCTGCTTTCCCCAACTTCATTTTCCTTAGTGATGTTCTTACTTCTAGGATGGGCTCCTCTTCTTTCATTGTAGGTTGTGTCTGGGGCAGTACAGGAGTACTCCTTCCATCTGTGTTTGATGTACTGTGCACTGGTGAACAGGCTGTTGCTGGCATTCTTTATGACTATAATGAGAAAATTGGCTGTAAACTAGTTCAAGAAATTTCCCAATAGATGGAAGCATAAGGATAGAAGGAAGAATGTTTGAGGATCTTGGATACAGGCTTGATAATGGTAGGTTTTCAATGGGATAGCATGACTCTCTGGGTAAGGCAAAGGTTACACAAGTGTTTTCAGGGGCTGTAGAATGCGACTGTAGCACAAGACAATGAACCAAGAGTAAAGACCATCTGCACCAGCAGGGGCATAAAAGGGATTTTTCTAGACGTGAAATGTTGTGTTTAGTTTTTTTACTGCTTTGAAGTAAAAATGAGAATCTCAAGAGGAAGAGATAGAGCCTGACTAACTCTCCAAAAGGGAGGTGGGGTTTGAGTGTGAGGGAAGCAACAGTGAATAAAATTCTGGCAAAGTGTGATGATAACAGTGACAGAGCAAAAGTGGTGATGTCCCCTGTGAAGATACCATTAGCTGCTGTTCTGCCTGTTTTTTGTTGACTACATTCCAGAATGCTTTGGGGTGTTAAAATTGAAGTTTTGAATGCTTTGGAGGAGCAGGGATTTGCATCACCTGGTGGCATTTTCAGCTAGATTCCTTAGCAGGATAAATGTATCACTACTCTTTACCAAAGGGTTGTACTTCCATTGGATACAATTTTCATGAATGAGTTGACAAAGGGATTTTGGTTGCTTTGTGATCAAAAATTTTTGAACAGGTCTCAGCACACTGGTAATTTTTGGAAAATATTTGTTTTGTAAATATCAAAACAGTTCTATTAATGTGATAGCAAGGTAAGTAGGATCTTGAAGAGAAAGTGGAGGTTCTCAGTTGGTTTGCGTTAGCTATAAGTGAAAGGCTTGATGTGCTTTTTCAATTTTGGGCCTGAACAAGTGGGGATATTTGTAAGGCATTTGTTAAAATTAAATATAACAGGACAGAGGTCACCTATAAATGGAGGGAAGATTTGGATGTTAGACACTAAATAACGAATGCCACTAACCAGTAGGTCAAAAAATTCTCAGTTCGAAATTTGGTCTGGTGTAGTCCTTGACCATTTGGGCAAGTCCATGGCTGGAGAGGAAGTCGAGTATACCCTAAATGGAGGTGTTAAATACGTCACAATTAAAGATCCTAAGAATGATGATTTTTTTTAAGGTTTACATTTTAGAATGATGTTATTTATCAGTGTGAAAAATTTGTTTATAGTGATGGGGAGATATGTATATCAAGGTTAAGCTTACAACAGGGGCCTATTAGACAGGAATGCCTACTGCCAAACAGTTGGTCGTGGTCATTTACAGGTGACCTATGCCCTATCAGGTGAAACTGAAACATGTTTTTAGCCAGGAAGATGGTTCTAGGTCCTACCTCCAACTCTGCACCATGAATGTGTGCTATAGACAAACCTGTAGCTTGGGAAATGGGACTAAAGGTTGTGCATGATTTACTGATGATAAGAATGTCTGGTAGCTGTGTGAAAGGAAGGAATTAAGTTGTTCTAAATTGTTTACCACGCTGCCTACATTTTGAAATGCTCTTTGAAGAACTGGCATTTTATAAAGTGAAATGATATTATGTAATATTGTTCACAGTGGGCCTGTGTTTGTTTTGATTAAAGTGCACAACAGTAACATGTTTAAAAGGTGAGTAGATGTTACTAAAATTTTAGAAATTAAGCAAAGAAAAGAGAGTTTTTGGGAGACGTAGTATAGCCCCCTAATTCAAGTAGTGTGAAGATATGTGAAGACTGCCAGCCTAGCTAGATAGGATTTTGTAGATAATTCTATGTCATTGTTAATATGAATATAATCCACAGACTTGTCCTCTTAATGTAAGAAAACTGTGTTAAATGTTGAATTCCAAAATGTAACCACAGTGCACTCTGCTGGAAGAAAGCTGATAAGTCAACCACTGTATGACTGATCTCAAAGCTCGGAGACATAATGTCTGGACTGAGGAATTCCTTCTACTGTTTTGAGACCAGCTTGATTTTACATATATAATGTATTTTATTGCTGTAGTTTCCTGGCCAGGTGCAAGGTCAAAGAAATGTTAAAACTCTTGAGTTTCTGTTAGCCTGGGAACCAGAGAAGAATGATGTCATCTAAAATGAGTCAGCAGTGGTGTATTATTTTTAAGACTTTCTCAGAAAGAGACAGAATCAGAGCATTTTGCATTTGTCTTCAGAACTGACCATTCACCAGCACTTGTTTTGCTTGCTTTGCTCTGTCTGTGTGTAAGTAGGATCTTAGACTTTAGTGCTTATCTTAAGAAATAGATAGAAAATAGCAAGTTTAGTCAAGCTGTTTTCTATATTTATGTCAGATTATTCCACAGTATTAATTTAAGCATTTTCCTGTGATTTCTGAACTCTTGACGCACTGTGTTGAATTGAGAAGATTTGTCTTATGTTTTTATTATTATTAAATATTTTTAAACCTTTCAACTGTGGCTATTTTGTGTAGAGATAATTTAAGCTCTAGAGTACATTGCATGTATATAGTGACACTGTACAAGCCACTCCAAATAAGCCTTGCTCTTCATCACACTTACTAATTGGATAACAACATTGCACAGTAACTGGACACCCTTTGGTAAGGGCCTTTTTAGTACCTGATAAGAGTAGTCAGTGGCAGTGATTACTACCTTATAGCCTGGCAGGAGGGGGCATAGCTGGAGAACCTGTGCCAGCCTTCCCTAGGAGTGTCTGTGTGTTTGTATATAAACCAAATCTCAAAGTGTGTGTGTGTGTGTGTGTGTGTGTGTGTGTGTGCGAGTGTGTGTCAACTACTTGCACAGGGACACGAAGCACTGGTTGGACAGAGAGGGGACTGGAAGTTTTAGCTAGACTACTTGGCTGAGATCTGTACCCTACAGTTGTGCTAGTGGGGAGTCTTACTGGGGATCTGGAGAGAAAGGGAAAAACCAGCCCCAGACTGACTGTGATCTCTGTGTGCTCTTAAGTGAAATTGTACATCACTGTGTGTATATTTGTTATCCTTCCCAATGTGGATGCCCCTCACTGGTGTTAGTGGTGAGGACTGAGGTTCCTTGACCACTGGGCCAGTGCAGGGCGTCACAAGTAGTACAGGTTAAAGTTGTCTTGGGAGTAAGACATGGGAGTGATGGAGGAGGAGTAAGACTCCGAAGGGCAGGATATACGTTTGAAGTACAGAAGGTGATTTGCCTGCAGATGGTTTTGCCAACTATAAAGGAATGTGTGCCTGTTTATTCCTTGATGAAGGAGAAAGAAAGGGGAAGCAGGAAAAAAGAAGTTATGTCTTACCATAACGTTCCATCTGTGTTGTTCATCTTCTTTCATTCATCAGTGATGGGTTCGGTTCCGAGCCCTCAGAACTGAGTCGGCCTTTTTATCAAGCTCGCGCCAGCCAAAAAACTCTGAAGGTAAGTCTCTAACCAGAAAGCCCTTCTTCCAATTACCTCATATCAAGTTTGCTAGAGAAAAAAAAGTAAAGGCCACTTCTGTACAAATACCCTAAGTCACCACTTAGACCGAAAGCATCCCCCAGGAGCCTTTGGAGGGGGAAGGAGGGTGGGAAGTGATAAATGAAAGAAGATGAACAACACAGGTGGAATGTTATGGTAAGACATAACTTCTTTATCTGATGTTAAGCTTCTTTCCATTCATCACTGATGGGACAGAATCCCAAGCTACCTTGACGTCCACGGGTGGTCCTTATGGAAGAAAATTCCTGAGCACCATTGAGCTGAAGGCAGCTCTCCCTCTGGAGACCAAGTCCAATTTGTTATGATTGATAAAAGTATGAGGCTTAGCCCAAGTTGCTGCTGCTAAGATGTCATCCATGGAAGCCCTGGAATGTAATGCTATAGATGTTGCCATAGATCTAGTAGAGTGAGCTTTAACTTTCGGCATAGGTTCATTATTGAGGGAATAGATGAAACGTATGCAGTCCCTCAGCCATCTTGATAACGTAACCTTGGAAATAGCCTCTCCCATTCTGGGCCCAGGAAAAAGAGATGAAAAGCTGTTCAGATTTACAGATAGGTTTGGTCCTGCCTAGGTAAAATCTCAATTGTCTATGTCCGTCTATGGAATGAAGGCAATACTCTCCTCTATTGACAAAATTCGGAAAGAACACTGGTAGATCAATGGTCTGGTTAATGGAGAATTCAGAAACAACTTTGGGAAAAAAGGATTCATCTAAAGTGATGCTCTGTCTTTATGAAAGACCAGATAGGGCCTCTTGATACACAAAGCCTGCAGCTCTGAGAATCTTCTAGCAGAGGTAATGGCTACTAAGAACAAGGATTTCCAAGACAAAAACTTTAGGTTACACTTCGCAGCAAGTTCAAAATGTTTTTGAGTCAAAGACTGAAGGGCTACAGTGAGGTTCCATGGTTCCAAGGGCTGTCTGACAGGAGGTCTGATATGAGAGGTCTCCTTAAGGAAAGCCTTGCAAAAGCATAGAGAGATAAGAGAGGTGCCATCTATACCATTGTGGAAATTGCCGATAGATGTACTCATACAGTAGAGGCAGAGGCTCCATTATAAAAAAACTTAACCAAGTATTGAAGCACTGCAATAACTGGGGCCAAATATGGGTCTAGCATGTTTTCCTTGGACCAGATGGAGAACCTTTTCCATTTATCCTGATATAGCCTTCTGCTGGATGCTTTGTGAGAGGCCAGAATGATGTCTCGAACAGGCGAGGAGAGATTACCTTGCCTGGCAACTAGCAGAAGTGGAGAAACTAAGCTGTCAGCTTGAGACTGGACAGATTTGGGTGACTCAACCCTTGGGGGTGAGAAATCAGATCTGGTAGAGAGTACAGAATCCAAGGAGGGTATAATAGGTGAGGCCAAAGGAAGGGGAACCAAACTTGTCGAGGCCAGAATGGGGCTATGAGGATCACCTTGCATCTCAACTGAAGAGCTTTCTTGAGAAATTGTGGGATCAGAGAGATGGAAGGATAAGCTTAAAGAACTCCTGTGGGCCAATCGTGGATCAGAGCATTGCTCGGTGGCTCCCCCTCTGGGGGGAGTAGGGCGAAATAGCTGCTGCACTTGTTTGATGGGGAGGCGAAAAGATCGCAGCAAGGCTGGCCCCAGTGGCTGAAGATTTCAGTTGCTACCTTGGGGTTGAGAGACCACTCATGAGGCAAGACGATGCATCTACTCAGTTTGTCTGCAATCATGTTGGAGCTCCCTGGGATATGCGTTGCTATCAGAAAGCAGTTGGAAGCTAGCACCCACTGCCAAAGTCTCATGGCTTCTCGACATAGGGGGTAGGACTTGCTTCCTCCTTGCTTGTTGATTTATCAGACCACTGACATATTGTCTGATTGAACTGCAATTGTCTCGGAAGGGACAGCTGGATGGAAGGCCTGCAACGCTAACAGCACAGCTTTCAATTCCAGAACACTGATATGCAGCTGGGCTTCTGAGGTGGACCATGTGCCTTGGACAGTCTTTCCCTGGAAATGGTCCCCCCACCCGATCAGGGAAGCATCTGTGATCACAATGGCTGTGGGCTGAGGAGACTGAAATGGATGACTCCAAAGTTCTACATCTGGCCTCACCCACCAAAGGAGGTCGTTCTTGCAGGAGTTGGGTATTTGAATCTGGCAAACGAGGAGGTGATAGTTTGGGAACTATTGACATAGAAGGAGCCACTGACGAATCTGCATATGTAGCTTTGCTAGAGGCACTATCGAGATTGACGCTGCCATAGAACCTAGGGCCTGAAGAACTTCCCTTGCAGAGACTCTTGTTTGAAAGAGTATCATCCAGAGTTGAAGCCTCAATCGATGGAGTCTGTGAATCGGGAGTGACACCAGACAGGACTGAGTATTGAACACTGCTCCGATGAACTCTATTTGTTGTGTAGGTGTAAGGTTTGATTTCTTCCAATGTATCATTATTCCCAACAACTTTTCCAGAGAGAGAGTATAATGCAGTGCTGTTACCAAAGATGCTCGGTGGGGGCAGTAAGGAGAGCCAGTCATCCAGATATGGAAACACCTGGAATTATTTTAGTCTCAAGTGAGTTGTCACCACTGCCATGCATTTCGTGAACACTCTAGGAGCTGTAGAGAGACCGAATGGCAGGGCACAGACTTAATAATGACTGGCTCCTAGCCGGAAGCGAAGCAGACTCTTGGAGCATTTGCCCATCTTGATGTGGTAATACGCATCCCAGAGATCTACAGAGCACATCCAATTGCATTCTCTTAAAAAGGGGAGAAAGGACTGAACCGTGACCATCCGGAATTTGGTTTGGGTCACAGACTTGTTTAAGCTGCTGAGATCCAAAATGGGTCTCCAGTCCTCTGTCTTTTTTGGCACCATAAAGAATCTTGAGTAAAATCCGGATCCGCGCTGGTCTGGTGGGACTGGTTGGACAACTCTATTTTGAGACAGCTTTATAATCTCTGAAGCTGCTTCTTCCCTTTGACTGGGTGGAACGTCGGGAAGTTTTCTTGCAAAATTTGGCTGACAAGAAAGGGGAATGGTGTAACTTCTGGTGACGATACTCTGCACCCAACGATCGGTGGTGATGGATTGTCAGGCAGCTTGGTGCAGACAAAAATGACTCCCGACTGCTTCCAGAGGTAAGCAATCGGGCTGCTCCTCAGGAGCGCTAATAAGACTGTCCAGAGAAAGAGACCCTGGAGCCTTGGTTACGAGGACTCCCTCTGCATCTATAGGGGCATGTTCCAGAAATGTTACCCCCTCTGCCTCTGGGGGTGTCATCACCACGTGTGGTATGGAAAGGACCCTGAGATTTATTATGCCACATTTTTCCACTCCTCTGATTCCTGAAGAAGGTACACTGAGGGTTGGAAAACCATAGGCCTACGGTAGACAGGGTCTTTCCGTCTTGCCTGCCCCTGGCTAGCATGTCATTCACTTTGGGGCCAAAAAGGGATGAAGCTTTGATTGGAGCATTCAGAAAGGAAGACTTGAATGGATCCAAGAGGTCACAAATGCGCATCCAGGCATGAGGCCTCAAAATGCCCAGACCCGCTGCTCTAGCTGCCCCTTCGGTAGCATGTGACAGCAACCTCATGGACAAGTTGGATATTGATTCTAGGGTTGTGAGCTGCGAGGCCAATTTGTCCCTGACCTCGTCAGACAACTGTCCTGCTAGCGTCCCAGACAGTTCGGAGATCAAGTCCCACTGGAGCCTCATAAAATGTGCCAAATAGTTCAGGGACCGCAAAGATCCCTGATGCAAAAACACGCTTTCCAAGTCTGTCCACCGCCCGGGACTTCCTGTTGGGTGGGTGGACAGTGAGACCTTCCTCAGCCAAGTCCTTTTTTTTATGTTCGCCACCGCTGCCACCACCATAGCATCTACTGGTAACCCTTTGGATCAATGAAGGTTCTCCTCGGGAGGGGAAAGAATTTTGTCTGGTCTCCAAGGGATCATCTCAATGGAATCAGGGTTCTTCCAAGAGTATTGCACGACGAGCTGGATGAGTTTGTCGGCAGGTGGGGGTCACCCAAGGGGTAGAAGGCTGGGCGTGAAAAGCCTGCAGGAACACGGACTTCTCAGATGAAGGCTTGGAGGGCTTCCAGTCAGCTCTTTGCTTTAACATTTCCAGGATGTCTCCGAAGGAGACATTATCAGGAGGTGACCGTGTGGACCCTTCACCATCACTGTAATCCATGTCTTCCGTTAAGGACTCCTCGGGTGAGTCCATGTGCTTCCTCTTGTATGTCTTCTTTCGAGGGGGGCTCCTCAGTGGGGGTTTCTGAGGAGGACTCGGAAGAGCGGGGATCCTGAACAGGGGTATCCTGCGGTTTCTCTGCCCAGTGTCCCGCGGGGGTGGTCTGTGATAGCTGTAGCTCAGGGGGTGAAAATAAGAAGTTATGTACTCACCATAACGTTCCATCTGAGTAGGTATCTTCATTTGTCTGCAACCTTTGGGATATGGATCCGATCTCGGATCCGAGCCGGCAACTTCTACCACAGCATAGATCCGAGCTCCTAGATCCTCCCTTTACCCATAATCCCCTGCCAACCCTGACTGACCTCAGATCAAGTTTGCCCCATATAACAACTGTTACTATGTCCCAGAAGGGACTCATCTAGGACAACTCCTAGTCAGAATCATATTGGTCAGGGGGAAGGAGGGGGGGATGGTTGCAGACAAATGAAGATACCTACTCAGATGGAACGTTATGGTGAGTACATAACTTCTTAATCTGAAGTAGGCACTTCATTTGTCAGCAACCTTTGGGACAGAGTCCCCAGCTACCTGAATCTTGGGTTGCCTTTATGGAAGGATATTCCGGAGCACTGCAGAGCCAAAGGACGCCCTACCTCGGGAGACAACATCCAGTTTGTAATGGCTGATAAAGGTATGAGATGAAGCCCAAGTGGCTGCGGAACAAATATCATCCAAGGAAACCCTAGATCTAAACGCAGCCAATGTAGCAACGGCTCTAGTAGAATGAGCGCGGACTCCCTGAGGTGCAGGGTAACTTTAGAAACTAACTTGCCTAAATTAGTTTTTGCGAAGGAGACAAACAACTGGTCGGATTGTCTATGATCAGCAGTTCGATTAATATAAAAACGCAATTGTCTGTGCACGTCCAAAGAATGTAGTTGATACTCTCCTTTGTTCTGATAGTTGGGGAAGAACACGGGAAGATTAATAGATTGATTAATGTTAGCTTCTGAAGATACCTTAGGTAGAAAGAACGGATTGATCCTGAGGTAAACTCTATCCTGATGGAAGGCCAAATACGGTGGTTTGACACAGAGAGCCTGAAGTTCAGAGACTCTTTTAGCTGAAGTAATGGCCACCAGAAAGGCCGTCTTCCAAGAGAGGTATTTAAGATCAACCGTGGCTGCCGGCTCGAAAGGGGGCTTTGTCAAGGCCTGTAGAACCAACGATAAATCCCATGGGGGTACTACCTCCCGAACAGGAGAGCTTTACAGAGCTTGGAGGTAATAAGAGGGCCCGACTCATGCCCTACATGATAGTGCAAAATCGCTGCTAGTTGTACCTTGACTATAGAGCAGCTAGCCCCCTGATGAAAGAGTGTAGTTAGGAAATCCAAAACTGAAGTTAAAGGTGCCGTAAAAGGATCTAAGTGACGGTGCTCAGCCCAGATGGAGAAACGTTTCCACTTACTCTGATAGACCTTTCTGGTGGATGGCTTGTGTGCTGCTACTAGAATAGCTTTGACTGGTGAGGAAATTCCGGGAGTCCTTATCAGGGGTGGAACTGGAGCAACCAAGCCATCAGCTTGAGGTTGACCAGGTTGGGGGTCGGAAGACCCAGAGGGTGAGTAATGAGATCCGGAATGGGATCCAGAATCCAGGGCGGATGAATCATGTGAGACCATCGGTACGGGAACCACGTCTGATGAGGCCAGAATGGGGCAATGAGGATCATCTTGCTCCCCAACCAACTGTCTTTCTGTAAAAGTTTTAGCATCAGGGGCAGTGGAGGGTAAGCGTAAATAAGACCGGGAGGCCAAGCATGTACTAGAGAGTCTCTCGGGGACGCCCCCTGAGGGGGGATCAGACTGAAGTAACTGTTGCATTTGGTATTTGAGGGAGAAGCAAAAAGATCGCAACAGGGTTGCCCCCATCGGGCAAACACTCGCTCCACTACTAGAGGATTGAGAGACCATTCGTATGGGGTCAGAATTGTACGACTGAGCCTGTCTGCTAAGATGTTGGACCGTCCCGGAATGTGCGTTGCATTGAGAAAGCGGTTGGTGGATATCGCCCATTCCCACACTCTCATGGCCTCGCGACAAAGAGGATAAGACCTGGTTCCCCCCTGTTTGTTGATGTACCAGACAACTGACATGTTGTCTATTTGTACCGCAATCGTCCCAATCGGAAGAAGGCTGTGAAGTGCCTGCAACGTCAAAAGCACCGCCCTCATCTCTAGGACATTGATATGCAAGGAGGTCTCTATGTCGTTCCACGTGCCTTGGACTGTTCTGCCTGAATAGTGCCTCCCCCACCCCAGGCGAGAGGCGTCCATGGTCACTGTGGCGATGGGAGGAGGCATCGAGAATGGGCGTCCGTTGTGGAGGCTCGGAGACTGGAGCCACCACACGAGTGACCTTCTGCAAGCCCTGCTTAGGGGAATGGGATGAGACAGAGTGTTGCGGGACAGTGACCATTGTACCTGGAGGGTCTACTGTAGGACCCTCATATTTAGACGGGCTAAGGGCAGCAGAGAAATTGCTGCCGCCATGGATCCTAGAGCCCTCAGGACCAAATCCGCCGGTGGGGCTTGGAGTAGGAGGATGGCCTGTACATGCAACCTCAGGTTCTGAAGCCGATCTGGAGTCAGGAAAGCAAGCATTAGTCTGGAATCCAATCTCGCCCCTATGAAATCTATTACCTGTGTAGGAGCCAGAGAGGATTTGGCCATGTTGACAGTCAACCTTAGGCGTGGAGCAAGATTGAGGAAGTAATCCCTGCATGAACAGAGTAGATGCCTTGTTGGGGCGATGAGGAGCCAGTCGTCCAGGTACGGGAAGACCTGAATTCCCTGGAGTCTCAGGTGGGCCGCTATTACTGCCAAGACTTTGGTGAACACCCTGGGGGCTGAGGTGAGACCGAAGGGGAGGGCCCTGAACTGAAAGTGACTGGCTCCCAGCCGGAAGCGGAGAAATCCCCTGGAGTGTCTGTGCACTAGAATGTGATAGTACGCATCCTTGAGGTCTATCGAGCACATCCAGTCGTTCTCCCGTAACAGAGGGAGAATAGATTGCAGCGTGACCATCCGGAACTTTTCTTTGGGGACTGCCAGTTTCAAGAGAGAGAGGTCGAGGATGGGCCTCAAGTCCCCCGTCTTTTTTGGCACCAGAAAGAACGTGGAGTAAAACCCTGATCCGAGTTGATCTGGGGGAATTGGTTGGATGGCTCTTTTTTGTAATAGCTGCTGAATTTCTGTAGCAGCCGCCTCCCTCTGACTGGGTGGTACATCGGGGAGGCTTTTGGTTTTGGGGTTTACAATAAAGGGAATTTGGTAACTTCTGGATATTATTCGAAGCACCCAGCGATTTGTCGTTATGGACTCCCATGTTGCTAGGTGCCTCGAAAAACATCCCCCGACTGCCTCCAGAGTGGAGCAGTTGGGCAACCCCTCAGGGGTTCTGTGTGGGTCTCTCAGAGAAGGGTTCTCTGGACCCAAAATTCCTGGGACCCCCTCTGCCTCTAGGGCGGCATCCTCCCTGTCCTCCTCTGCCACGAGAGGACTGGTTGTCCGGAGCAGACTGGGATTGCTGCGATTTCGGGAACCACATCTTCTTCTGACCCTTTTGGTTCTTGAAAAAGGACCTCTGGGGAGCAGAGAAGCGGACTCCGATGGCAGACAGAGTCTTCCCGTCTTTCTCGCTCTGGACTAAAGTGTCGCGAACGGTTTTGCCGAACAGTGCAGAACCAGCAAAGGGAGCATTCGCCAATGACTCCTTAAAGGGTTCCGAGAAGTCACAATGTCGGAGCCAGGCTTGTCGCCTCATGACCAGGCCGACTCCGCCAGCTCTAGCGGTTTCCTCAGTGGCGTGAGACAAGAGCCGCATAGAGGTGTTAGAAATGGAACGTAGAGTAGACATTAGGGAGGAGTACAGTTGTTTGTCCCCTTCCGACATGGACTCTGGGGGGGAAGCAGCGTATTCTTTTATTAGATCCCGCTGCATCCGGATGACATGTGCATATAGTTCAGTGCCCTTAACGAGAAGGTTGCTGAACTGAAGGCCTGCTTCCCAAGGCAGTCCATCGCACGAGACTCCTTGCTCAGTGGGTGGACCGCGGAGCTCTCCTGAGCCAACTCTCTCTTGATGGCCGCCGCCACCAACATGGCATCCACGGGGGGACCTCTGCTCCAATGGGTTCTCTCTGCAGGGGCACTCAAGATCCTATCTGGGCGCTTGGGGACTGGCTCTACAGTGTCCGGCTCCTTCCAAGCCCTGGTGGAAATAAGGTCCACCAGGGGGTCGGGGGAGGGGACACCCAAGAGGTAGATGGCCCTGCCTCGAACACCTCTAGGAATACGGACTCATTAGAGGAAGCATTGGGGGCAGACCAACCCCCCCCTACTCCTAACCATTTCCATGAGGTCTCCAAAGGATCCGAAGCGGGGATCGGACCTGGGGCCGAGACCATCGGATCCGAAGGACCCGTGTGCTCCAACCGGGACGGAGCCGAAGGCACACCGAATCCCTTGGATCCGAAGCTCGGTACACGGCTCCGAGAGGTTGGATCCGACAAGCTCGAGGGACCACTAGATCTAAGGTCAGTCAGGGTTGGCAGGGGATTATGGGTAAAGGGAGGAGCTAGGAGCTCGGATCTATGCTGTGGTAGAAGTTGCCGGCTCGGATCCGAGATCGGATCCATATCCCAAAGGCTGCTGACAAATGAAGTGCCTACTTCAGATCTGGGGTTCCGACATCAAAGGAGTGCTGCCAGAAACAAGAGCCTCTCCATCGTGCGGAAGGCAGGCCCACCCAAAGAGGGATGGGAGCCCAGAACTGAGAAAGACAACCTCGGGACTGGTGTCACACCCCGTTCAGTTGAACCTGCCCCCACGGATGGAGCCTCAAGCAGTATCGACATGGATGTGGCTATCTCCGCAAAGGATGGAACCGGGGAGGGAGGCAGCTCCATACTCAGTGCCGACACGCCCATGCCTCAATCCCCAGATTGAGGAAGGACCGATTCAGTGGGAACCGAAGACCAAAGGGACAAACTCTGAGCCGGAGTGAGATGCACAGTAGGCGCCGATGTGATGGGTTCCAAAAAGGATGTCGGAGCAGAAGGCTTCGGAACCAAGATGGTCAAAGGAGGAGTGTAGGATGGAGTCCGTGGATAAGACAACCCATGTCCTGCAGGTGAATGGGTCTTAGAGGAGATCCCCTGGCTAACAACAGCTGGTCTACAAGATGCACCACGTCGTGTTCCAGCAGGCTCCTGTTGGACTTAGTGGACACTCTGGACAGGGAGTCAGGGCGTTCGATGAAGGGGCTATACACTTGGCCCAGAACCGGGTCTACAGAAGGGGAGTATCGGGTCCGTGGTGCAAGGTCTGCAGGCACCCAAGCCTCTAGTTTCAAGACCGGAAGTAAAGGGGTCAAATCCAGTGAGGTCGGTACAATGCTCGGTGCCGAAGTGGCACTCGGAGCCAAAACGGTTGGTTCCAAAATGGAAGCTAATGGAGTAATCGAAGGTGTGCCCTGAGCCAAAGTGGCCACAGGTGCCGAAGTCGAAATAGGTAAAGTAAGGTCTATGGTTGGTGCCGGAGGCAGGACTGGTGCCGAAACAGGTGCCGATATCAAAGGTTTTCGAGATGGTCAGAGCAGAGGAAGACAGAGCCGTTGAGCCAGATTTGTGCTCCAAAGATAACTTTGGGACCTCTGATTTCCCAGGCTTGCTCTGATCACCAGATGGTGAAGAGGGAACAGAATGGGATTTCTTTTGTTCTTAGTAGGAAGGGTTGAAACCTCCATCACAGAAATGGCCTCTGAGAAGGGAGACTTGAGTAACCCTTTCAGAAGGAGTTTATTTTTGCGCTCATTAAGAGTGCATTGACTGAAACTCTGACAAGTGTCACACGGAGCCTGCACCGAAAGGTGGGGCACTCCCAAACAGTATACACAGTCATTATGAAAATCACTATTAGGTAACCTGCCCTTACACGAAGTACAATGCTTAAAACCTGATGTACCCTTCTTATTTGACATCTTGAAAGAAAAGACAGCACACGCCAACTGTATAATCCAACTAGAATAAATCAACTCCTTACAAAAAAGTCACAACAATAACAATACACTGGTATGTAGAGAAAAGAAGGAAAACACCTGAAGAGTCAAGGCTACTGGGTTAAACAGGAGAGACAATACCAAGTATGATATTAAGAAATACCACAAGGGTAAGGGAGGAAAGGCCATACCAACAATGGTACTTGAAAGTTTACCAATGGTAACAATGGGTAGAGAGGAAAAACAAGGTTAGACAGAAGAAAAGACACTAGAAATACTAATCGCTTAATAATATATGAAGATATCTAAAATTTTTCACACAAATATCACAAAAGTTCCACTTAGCTGAGAGCTCCGCTGAAAAGCGGCTTTATGGCTAAGCAGCAAACGAGATCTGAGTTAACAGGGAGAAGGACATTCTGAGTAGAGGCTTAGCTCAAGAGTTTTTTGGCTGGTGTGAGCTTGGTAAAAAGGCATACTCAGTTCCGAGGGCTGGGAAATGAACCCATCAGTGATGAATGGAAAGAAGATTAACATCATCAGATTTAAGATTACTAGTAGGTGGGTGGATGGGCAGACATTGCTGGAGACAGATATATATGTAAAGGATGGGAAACAGAGTGGCTGAGTATGGCAAATTGACTAGCATGTTGTTTTATGTGGTTATGGATTACCACAGTGAAGACAGAAGAATAATACAGTGCTGGAAGTTCTTGTGTCTAGCAATGGAATACTGTTGTAGGATGATGCAGGAGGAGAATTAAAACGAACAGTATTGAACAATAAATGTGACGAAGGCAAGTGGAGAAGCAGGTGAATGGAGTTGAGATGAGTAAAGTGCTTATAGGAAACGTTGGGAATTAAGAGCTGCTATCTGGAGCTTGGTGGAGAGGAATACTACTCTGATACAAGTGTGACTGTAGGAGACGAAACTTGTGTACTTTAGAATTGTAGTTGTGAATGTTGAAGGTGTTCCTTTAAAGAAGTGGTGACTATGGTGAAATAAAAGGAGGGGATTTGACACTATAAAGATGGAGATGGGCACAGTGGCAAAGGTATAAAAATGTGAAGGGAGTGAAGCAGGCTATCAGTATCTGAGCACTGTAGCCAATTAGTGCTAGCTACACAGGAAGAGTTGCAGCACTCCAACAGAGTACACTAAGTAGACCTTGAGCTTCTAATTTAACATTACCTAAACTGTAAACTGTTTAGTGAGCAACAAGTAGCATAAAGTAGAGTTGTGCAAATAAACCTACCATAACTGGAAAAGTTTTAATAGATCACTTTTGCAGTAGCCTAAGCCATTTGGCTCCTAACCCTTGTCACCAACCACTTTTCGAAGTCTTAGTATATCTTTCACACTCTACAACTGTCAGGAGCTCTATATAAAAGCACAGCACAAACATCCTCAGAGCATTTTTTTCCCTAAGAAGGAAGGACAGAGACCAGAAAGAACAATGCTAGGAAAGAAACCCAACAGTAAATTATATACAAAAGAGTGTATATATCCACACTTTGGTAAGACAAAAGGGAAAAATAAAATAAAGGGATCTGGAGGTAGGGGCTACTACTACAACAGTAATTCATCTCCTGATATAAGTTTACGTGAACAGCTGTACTATGTTCAGCATATAGATCTCTATTGCAGTAACCTAAACTATTTGGGTAGATTACCACACCTTAGAAACTAAGAAGGGAGGGTGATAAATAAAAGACTCCAGCAGCCCCTGGAGATTGTTCCTAGAAAAGCCTGTTCTGGACCTAGGAAAGGAATCTAGAATACAGTTTTTTGTAAAAATATGTACAGAAGACCACTCTACTGTGTCTAGAATGCTTCTAGAGTCCACCTCCTTTCCAGAAAGCCACCGTAGAAGCCAAAGCTCTTGTGGAATGGGCCATAACCTTACCTGAAATTGGTTTATTACAGTGAGTACAACAAAAAACAAAAGTATGAGACAACCACCTGGAAACAGGCTGCTTTGACACCGGTCATCTTTTCCTCTTACCTTTATAGGAGACAAACAGCTCATCATCTTTCCTGAAGACTTGAGTTTTGTCTGTGTAATATCTGAGCTGCCTGTGGACATTCAGAATGTAAAGAAGGTTTTTCTCCATTGTTCGTAGGTTCAGGGAAGATTACAGGGAGATTAGGCATAAGAGGAGGATTAGTTTTCAAAGAAATCCTGTTGTTGTGAAAAATGAGGTAGGGTCAGCTCACCATACCTGTAACACAGACGTTTTTGTAGCATAAGTCAGAGCAATAAGTAAAACAGTATTCCATGTCTCAGCCTCAATTCAGCCTGATTAGCTGGTTCAAATGGTAAGAGAGTAAAATTTTAAGCAGAATGTTAAGATCCCAACAAGGAGGAACCACATATTTTCTGGGTGGATGGATATGCAATGCTCTTTTCAAAAACTGTTTAACTTGAGCATGGTTGGAAAAGAGAGGAAGAGAGGGGGGAATCCAAGGGCAGACTAGTAGAAACTGACAACAAATGCCCCTTGATAATTGAATAACAAAGGCCAGAGGACAGAAATTCACACTAATCAAGGACCAGAGGCAGCTTGGCTCGAAGAGGGTCCTGGTTCTTGTTCTGGCACCAAGTAGATCATGTTTCCGGTTGTTCATAAATGATTTCCTAACAGCAGTTTTTTGCCTCCTTTAATACCCGCTACACATTCTCAAAAAAAAAAAGATGCCTAAAAGCTTTAAAAATTTTATTATCCAGGCAGTTAGTTGAAGAGTTTTTAGGTCTGAGTGTGAGCAAACCCACTCTATAGAAAAGTCTGTGGTAAATGTAATTGACCACAATGAAAAGAAGGGACAACCACTGCTGCCTCAGTCCAGAGTCATAACCACAATTCTTGGAGAGCCTTCTGAATCTTTAGAAGAAACCTGGATATCAGTAAAAAAAAAGGGTGGAAAAACATACAGGAACATTCCCGTCCATGGGAATGAGAGGGGATCTGTCTTCCATGTGTGTTTTCAAGGAATTCTGAAACAGAATTTAAGTAGTTGTCTGTACTGGGAGGAGGCAGGCAGATGTACTTGAGGTGTTCCCCACATTTGGATCAATTCTCTAAATACCCAGGATGAAGTTAACATCTGCAGGGGTCTGTCCTGGTCCTGCTGAGCTTGTCCGCAATCAAATTTTACTCTGATGGAGTGTATGAAGCCTTTACCCGGCTACTATAACATGTCCACAAGGACGATAAGATTTGGTACCCCCTTGTCTGTGTACCATGTCACTGTAGAATTGTCTATGAAAACTTGCAGAGGTCCTGGGGACCAGAGACGATTTAAGGCTTTCAAAGCATTGACCAATGTCAACACCTCTCTGACATTTATGCACTTCTATCTGCCTACATGGTTCCACAGAGGTTAACGTTTTACCTTTTTGGAAACTGCTCCACACTGAAGGTCTGATGCATCTTTAGTGACAGAATTGGGGGTGGGGTCAAAAGGGAGAATGGGAGACCTGGATTACAAGAGATCTTGGCTTCGTACCATAGAATCTCCTTTACAAATCCCAGAACTGGGATCTATAAAGATAAAGGGTACAGGATGTTGTGTCCAGACTGAACTGAAGTACCACTGGATTTTCCTTATGTTAAGTCTGGCCAGAGGTAGCATGAGAATCACTAATAACATGTACCCCAAAATCCTCAGAAATTCCCTTGGAGATACCAGGCTCTGATTAGGCTCAGGGTAAACTGTTACAGCAAATCTACTTTTTCTGGAGTCTTCCCAGGGCAGAATCTAATAACCATCCCAGAAATACAGTTCTGTGAAAAGGAGTAAAAGATGACTTCTGAAAGTTGATTTGAAAACCAAGACTGAGTAGAAGAGTCTGCACAACTGCTTAAGACTCTTGACGCCTGGAAAGATAGGAAAATCATCCAGTTATGGAAGGATGTTAATGTCTTGAAGCCTGCAATAAAGCAGTGACTGAAGCTTCACACTTTGTGAATACTCCTGGTGCAGTGGGGAGACCAAAGGGTAAGGCAGAGAACTGATAATGCAAGTCAAATACAGCAAACTATAAAAAAAAAAAAAAAAAAGACTTAACTGTTTACCAGTGGAAATGTGATGTAAGTTATCTTTTAAATCTAGTTTTATCATCAACACTAGAGATGGCAAGAGAGTTTAAAGGAATAACATTCTGAACTTTGGAATCCTGATACACATATTTTGTAAAGAAAGGTCCAGTACAAGCCTCTAGGATTCTTCCTTCCTTGGTACCAGAAAAATACCTGAATAAGAGCCTTTTCCATTTTACAGAGGAACACTGGTTCTTGTACTCTCTAAGCAAGCATGTGATGCAGAATGTGAGGAAATTGTCATGTGTTTCCTTGCTGAAATACATTTAGAACTTGTTTGTCATAATCTGATACCACAAGGAAAGATGAAGCATCAGGGATATGGATTGGATGCCAGGGCAGGAAGGGGGAATCCTAAACAGGTAAACAGTCATAATGACTGGGGGGACTGTCCTTGATTTTTAGAGGCGTTCCCTTTCTTTTTGGAGTCTCCTTGCCATTGCTTTTTTAAACTCCTCTTTAATAGCTCCTTACATCTTAAATGGATTATTGAAAAGGAAGCTGAGGAAGTAGGGAAATTCTTATTTGCTTTAAAAATTGAGGGTTGAAAAATATTAATCAACCCTTGAATCACCTTTCTCCTTTCATCACACTTCTTGAGTATCTCAGCTGCAGACTGGCCAAACAGAACTTCATCATCTAAGGGTCAATTTAAAATTTCAATTTTTACATCTTCAAGAATATTTTGAAAATTAAGCCAAGCTGGTCTTTGTAATACTGATCCAGAGGCAGCAGCTCTAAAGGAGGAATCAGTATCATCATAAACTCACTTTAAATATGCTTTGTAATTTGAGAAGCTGACGTGACAAAGGCATTCATCTTTTTTTTACATCAGAAGGAAGATGGTTAACCAATGAAGTCCGCATCTACTCAAAGAATAAAAGAAAAAACTTTAGTAAAGGAACATGACAGTTTAAAATTCTGTATGTTAAAAGTACAAGAAGAGTACATTTTCTTCACTATTTTATCCATTGCATTCCCTTCTTTGACAAAGGGAATGGGATTAGCAGCAATGAAGTATTTAGCAAAAGCAGATTTAGCAACAAAAAACAGCTGTGTCTGCTTTAGCATTAGACAACAAATGCTTATTAGTCCGAGGTACCCTGTACAACCTGTCATAGAAGCAGGAATTTGACCGTCAGGTGAGCTAGAAGCAGTGAGAAAACACAGAAGGAACAGCTGCAGATTTAGGTTTATTCACACCTATAACAACTCATAATACATTTCTCTGCCATAGAAATTTCATTCTCCAACCAATGAAAATAACTCTTTCATCTTAGATAAAGTCTTGGAAAATGACATATCTTCACGAGTGAAATCTAAAATAATGCTTTCTTCAGAATCAGAATGTTCAGATAGCAAACAATGGTAATATAAAAACAATGTCAGGTGATCTCAATCTGTTTTGCAAAAGAATGGAACATGAAGGAGCGACAGGTATTTATCACAAGACAATCAATACTGCTTCTATGGAACAGTCCCACTCCACATAAAGCAAAGTACTTTTCTTATTCTATTCAGACGTTATCTGGATGAATGGATGATGGTGATGATCAACTTCCTTTTTCCCCATTTTCAACATTGGGTCAGGGTGATGCCATCAACATTATCATCTCTCTTGATTCAATTCCACTTTCACCTTCAGCGACAGTCATGCCTGGCTGTTGCAGGTCTTCCCTTACACAATACAGCCATCTCTTTGCTAGATGTTATCATTTCCTCTTGAATTTTTTCCTTTCTCTCCAAAATATTCTTCACCAGTTCATCTTTTGTTTTCCTACATGTTCCCAAACCACAGTAATCTGTTCTCTTTGACCTTCTCTGCAACTGGAGCTACTTGGGCTTCTGCTCTGATGTCCTCATTTCTTCATTTGTCCCACAGTGTGTACCCTATAACCATCTAGCACACTATCTCCATCACTTTTACCTTCCTCAACTGCTCTGCCCTTGCTGCCCAGGTTTGTGTACCATACATTAGTAGTAGTAGTACATGTCATATCACTGTTTCGTTCATGCACCTTACTATTCATCTTCTTTGGCATCCTTCTGTCACACACTGACACACTGTAACAGTTACCTGCAGACCCCTGACTTTCACTTTAACTTCCTTATTTAGACCTCCCTTACCCCTTTCCAGATACCTGAAGCTTTTAACCTGTTCTACTATTTTCTCTTCTATCTCAGTTCTCATCTCACTCTGACTTCCCCCAATTTGCTGCCATCACAACTGTCGTATCTGTACTTATTTTCATCCCATATGCCTTCAGTTTTGTATTCCATTCCCCTTATCAGTTGCTAAAGCTCTTGTTCAGAGTCTGTCTGTAATGTCACATCATGTGCATATAGTAACTTCGTTGATCTGTCCCCTTTGACTTGTTTGCCAATGCAGTCCATCACCAGTATGGACAGCAATGGGCTTGGAGATGAACCATAATAGACACCTACTCCTACTGGGAACCCCTTTGTGAATCTGTATACTGTTCATACTTGTGTCATTGAGTTCTTGTAGACAGCCTGCACTAATTCTAACAATGTTTCTTGGACATCAAACTATCAAAGTACTGCTGAAATCAGCTTTCTTGAGACCTTGTCATATGCTTTGTACAAGTCTATGAATGCCCAACTGGGATCTTTCCTCACCTCTAGCTTCTTCTCGACTTTGTCTCACTGACGATACTGGGTGAGTTGCATACATCCTGATCTGAATCTAAACTGCTCATCTTCCATCTTACCTTCTACTACTCTATGAACTTATCAATCACCCTCTCCAAAACTTTCATGCAGTGTGACATCAGCTAGGTACCTCTATTACTTCCTACAGTTGTGAATGTCTCCTCTTTTCTTGTACACTGGGACTAGTATACTTATTCTCCAGTCATCTGGGATAAGTCTTACTCTTCACACTGCTATGAGTACCACTTATCCCCTAACTCACTCAACATTTTGACCATGTCTGCCATGTCTGATGCTGCTGCGTTCCCTGACTTTGTTTTCCTTATTGCCATTCTTACTTCTTCTAGGGTGGGCTTCTCTTCTTTTGCCACAGGTTGTGTTTGGGGCAATATAGCTTCTGAGGGATTTTTTTCATTCAGACACTGCAGAAAGTATTATTTCCATCTGCCTTTGATGTCCTATGAACTGATGAGCAAGCTGACACTCTTTATGAATGGTACCTAGTAACTATCTTTTTTACTTTTCTGTCTTTGCCTTGCAACCCGATAGAGTTCCTTTGTGCCATCTACTGAGTCACTTTCCAGATGCTGGTAGCATGCCTCTGATGCCTTGTTCCTTGACACTGCAACTGCTCTCTCAGCCTCGTTGTTAGCCAACCAGTATGCCTTCATAGCTTGGCCTGTCTTTTTCTGTATCCCACTTTTTCCTGCATGCCTTCTTTGTTTTGATGACTTCCTGGACTTCTGCATTTCACCATCAGCCTTCCTTATGTACCTTACTTCCATACTTGGCTTGGCTTGTGTATCAGTAACCACAAATACATTTCTGTCGATCAGGAATAGTGGAAACATGTAAATGTTCCACACATCCTTGTTCATCCAGTCTCTAAGTTACTTATATGCAAAATATAATGGCTAGAAACTACAATGGCAATGTAAGGCTACGCTTCTTAAGATCCTCACAGATCATTTGTAGGTACCTATGAACCTGTAAGAAATTCTGGATTACAGCCATCAACCTGTAGAGCCTGTTCTTATGATTGAAAATCCAGATCAGAAAGACAAGGAGGGA
The DNA here is from genome assembly GCF_019279795.1 of Protopterus annectens. Taxonomy (NCBI): domain Eukaryota; kingdom Metazoa; phylum Chordata; order Ceratodontiformes; family Protopteridae; genus Protopterus; species Protopterus annectens. The sequence goes on along the minus strand of NC_056732.1, from coordinate 1,277,683,719 downwards.
ACTCTTTTTTTTTTTTTTTTTTTTGCTTGGAGGAAAAGAAGGCAAAGAAAAAGAACTAAAGAATTCCTCACCAAATCTCAGTGAATAGTCCCTCTCCATACAAATAGAAACAAGAGACAAAGATTCTCACAATGTTCACTTTTCCTGTGAATCTCCTTGGAAAACGACTGATAAGACTGATTCACAAAAGACATAGTAAACTTAGAAGCAGATTCTCTATCACAGCTAAATGAAGAAACTTTAACTGCCCCTTTCATTGAGACCAACAGAGTGATTCAGATTCTCCCTTTCCCACCAAGGACATCCCTACAGTCACAGAGGATGCAGTTAGCCCTTGGTATTTGGTGGCAGCATCTGCTACACCAAGGGATCTGGAAAAGGATGGGTGGTCAAAGGAACAATGAGTGGCCATAGCAGAGTCACACATTAATGGCTGAGGCATAACAGGAGCTGCCCTGACACCCAAAGACTCCATGAGAACTTTGTTCTTGCAGACAGAGGAAGGAAAAAAACACAGGAAAGCAAAGTTGCACTATAGGTAAGCCAAGAAAGAGACCCCGAAGACAAATAAGAGCCTAGATGAGTCAGTAACAGATAGAGAACAAGCGTTTCTAGGGCAAGTAAACCACTGACAGTCTCCCACAAGCACAGTATCCTGCCCCAAACAAACAAAACCTGACTAAAATGTTAGTCAAAATTTAAAATTTTCCACACAAAATGTTCAAATAAACATTTACATACAACACTCCCTTAGAAATACAATGGCACTCCTAAAATAAAATATTTCCTAGCAAAACACCATAACTCAGTAATAAAAACACAAGTTTTCCTCAGAAATTTAAAGCGGTAGGTTTTCTCCAGCAGGGGACTTATCTGCCAAGCCTTAACGGTTCACCAGCCAATAGATAATTCAAAGGAGTACTCTTCAACAACAAAAATTAAAACCCTGATGATAGACACTCTGTCTTTATATGGAGCTCCACACGAGCTCCTGAAAGAGTGAGTGGAAGGTGCCCTAAAGCTTTAAAAGCTGGTCAGTGAAAAGGGGTAGGACCCAAACAGCTCAAGCTACTGCAACAGTGATCTACATACTGAACATTAGTTGTGCTGCCAACTCCATTTTGTTGAGGGATAAAGCCCAGACTATGGCTCAGGCAACCTGAGTTCTATCATCAGCTCAGGTGCCTTTAGGAGCTGATCAGAGAGGATGGGATTGAGCAGCTGCTGCTAACTCACCCATCTTGGAGACAGGGAGGTAGTGGTTACGACTCATGACAAGGATGAATGGCTTAGCAGGAATACTATGTGCTACCTAGTGGAGTTTGAACCTGACTAGTGCTAGCAAGGTTCATTCGCACCAGGTAGCTGACAGGAATTCTGTGTATGGGGCAAGCTTCCCCCTCAGGATACAGTGATGGTAGAGCTCAGAGAAGCTACCGTGGGACAGTGCTCCCAAGGTTAGAGGGTCCTGCCACCCAATGCTGACAACGAAGGGAGTGTTGACAAGGATTCTTGGGCAGGGACAATAGGGTACAGGGTGCTCTCTTAGTCCAGGAATGCCCAGTCCTGTTTCCACGGAATGAACTGGTGCCAGTAGTGGAGATATTAGCTAAGGTTCTGGGGAAAATCCCCAAAAAAATACTATAATAGTTAAGAAGAGATAAAGGGAGAACAGGGTTGGTGAGTACTACCTACTAGAGGGGATTAACTTAAGGAAGGATGGAAAGCCATTCCACATGGAGTATGGTGTTAAGGAAGGAGTGGCACTCCTGCACCCCTCCATGCAAAAGATGTGGGGGCTATTAGTGTCTGGAAGTCAGTACTGGAAGAGGTACCTAGTTGCCGATCCAACTAAAGGTACCTTTCCCGAGGTCAGGCAATAATCATGCTTTGAGATGAGGGGATCACTGAGTACTCCTGATTTAGATTTCTAAGTGGAGACAGTGAACAAGAGGAGCCATAGATGCTGCCCTAATCCCAGTGTTTCTCTGGGATCTTTAGAGAAGCTCTGTAGCTAACGCAAAGTTAGTAGGGGAAGTAAGACAAGTGTTGATCCTGCACACATCCAGTGATAGCACAGCAGAACTTTATGCAGAAACTGAAAGTGTGAGCTGCAAGCAAATGCTGCACTCTCCATAACATCAATGCAGAAACAAGTTTAGGTGAAAGAAGTGCAGCCATGCAGGGTCATTCTTGCATGCATTACATGGGTGTATATCTGCCAGCTTCTACAGCATCCCACATGAGCCTGCACCATATAACTTTCAACATGTCACTGTGAATGTGACAAGTGTCTAGAGTGAGCTCAGTGGTATGTACTTTGACAATGCAATGTTCAGACAGCCAGGATGTACATATGACAGGGGACTGGCAGCAGATCTCAGTGCACTCCCTAATCTGCAGTCTTGGAAAAGGGACATTTACAGATATTTCCCTTGCTTTGGCCATGAAAGTGGAACAGGACTTGAACATTACAAGTAAATGAAGAGATCACGTCCTGCTGATGCTGTCACTGGCAGGGCCTATATGGCATCACTGTGCGCAGGCAATTATATGGCATGGTCATTGGTGTGTTGCTGTTATCGGCATGCTTTCCAGCTAAAGGCACTGATATAGAGCACAATAAATTTACCCATGCAAAGTCACTTTTACTTACATACAATCACCTTTTTTATTAGATATGTATGCACACTGAGTTGCTCAGGTGAGTTCTGCTGACCTAAACAATTCATTGACAGTCATTTTTGGACTTACTGTGTCTTTTATTTTCACAAGTCTGTACTTGTACTGTCTTACTTTTTATGATTTCCTAACATAATTCCACTAGTCACATATTTATGAACTGCAGAACATGCTGCCACACAACTGACCTACATACTCTATACCTGGAATCTTCCGGGTATTTGGTGGAGTGTTCTGTCTTTAACCACTGTAAATAAGTTTGCTGATTTGGTGCAGGGTTGTGGAATGTGAATTTTACCTTATACCAGTCATCTGCATCAGACAACAGGGTTTTTTTAAACTGTCTGACCACTTAAGTAGACAGACAGAGTCTGGGTGGTAGTTAACAATTTTAAGTTGGAAAAGTGTACTGTACGGAACTGAATGATTACAACTTATGCAACACAAACCAGTAATGCAGCAAAGATATACAAAAATTAAAACCACACTGTTTTATTAAAAATATAAGAGTTAAGCACTTTTTTGGATACTGAGATTTCTAAAGACTTTGAGAACAGTAGATTTATATCTAACATATATCATAAACCAACATTTTCTAACACTTATTTTCATTTCTCCAGCTGGCATCTGGTGCACCAGAAAAAAATCTGTTGTAAAGGGCCAGCTGGTGAGATTAGCTAGAATGGTATCTGATCCAAAGAAACAGCTGTGAGGCAGTTAAGCAGTTCTCAGTCACAAAATCAAGTCCAAAAAGAAAAAGAAAACTGGAAACACTCTAAAACAACAATGTTTAATCCAAGTTCAAGTTCTCAAGTAGACACTTTCACCTTCAAGGCTTCTTCAGGCCCAATAAATACTATCAATTAAACAACATAACGTAAATATATTTTAAAAAGTGAAGGTGAAAGTGTCTACTTGCGAACTTGAACTTGGATTAAACATTTGTTGTTTTAGAGTGTTTTCAGTTTTCTTTTTGGACTAGAATGGTACCTGAGATAGATATGTTCAGGCATGAATGTGAGGTTTGGATGAGCATGTTTTTAAGGACGGAGTACCCCTTGAAGTTTTTAGAAGAAATAAAGAAGGAAGTTTTCACCAAAAGGGAGAATGAGTATTTTCAACCCACTCTACATGGTGGAGAGTTTATGGGTAAAGTTGTTAAAAAGGATATCTACCACAAAAAATGTTTTATATCCACACTTAGTTTGGAAAGCAAAGCTATAGCTACAGCTATCAGACAAAATGGGAATGTAGTTAAGGAAAATCAGAATGTTAGTGCAAAAATGGGAGAAAAACCCATAATGCTTTATAGAAAGGACAAGTCATTTAAGAATTGGTTAGAATGGGGGTTTAAGGATGAGCAACAGCTTATAAATATGAGTATGAACAAATGTGGCTGTTGTGCTCAATGCCCCTATATTGTTAGTGGTAATGAATTTGTTGTCAGAAATATTACCTACAGGATTGAAGGAAGATATAACTCTAACAGCTTGAATGTGGTATATCTTGCTCAATGCAAACAATGCTCAGCCTTCTATATGGGGAAAACCTTCAGGAGGCTAAAAGATTGTATCTATGAACATTGTTTAGACATTCAAAAACGTAAACCCACCAATGCTCTTTACAGACACTTGATGTTTAATTCTAACCATTCTTTAGTTTTTTTGATTATTAATAAAATTAAAAAATGATTTACAGGGCAGGGTAGTGGATGAACACTTGGATTTGTGTGAGTTAAAATGGCAAACAAGACTAAATGCAGCCCATTACCCTGGTCTAAATGAAACACTTTCTATTAGTTCTGTGTTGAAATTGAAGCTTATTAACTTTAAGTGAATTTTATTGGTTAATTAGGGGTCATGTGCTTTTTATTTTATGGTTTTCAAACTTGGAAATGTGTTACAATGTAGAGTTCTGAAGAAACATCAGGAACAAAAGTGCTTAGTGCTTAAATAAAACAGTATGGTTTTGATTTTTACTGGCGTGTATCTTTGCTGCATTACTGGTTTATGTTGGGTTCCTTGCTTGTGTCTTGATTCTTAAGCAATTACTACTTATATTTACTGGAGTTATACTAATGAGGTGTCACAAAATTTATAAACTAGACTTCATAGTACATGGAAAACGTGAAACAGACTAGAAACTCTGTTGTTTAAAGTCTGATTTGGTTACCGTTAAGTACTCCTGAATCCTAATCATTTTCAGAATTATATAAACCTGCAGTATTTTAGAAATGTGGCAACTTCTTTCTCCCCTTTTTATTGACATTAACAATTGTATAAATAACTCCTTTTGCCATCATCACGTCATTTTACATTTTAAAGTATTTTATGGAGATGGCAAAGGAGAACACAAAAAAATATTACTTTAGCCTGACATTACCTCTACATGAAAGAAAGGGACTTTTCTGAAACACACTGCAATCAGGTCCATTACGAATAATTGTGTCTCATTTATTCTACAGACAATTGTTTGACTCCAAAACACCTAAAATCTAGGGAGGTCAGTAGTGAAAACATCACTATAGCCAAGGTCACAAAACACCCATTTTTTTCTTTAAGGGAACAAGCCCCACCTGATGTGAAGACAAAGCTCCCACAACCCGGACTATAAACCAGCTTAAAAATTGTTTATGTGCGCATATATATATATATATATATATATATGTCTATCTACTGAGATCACACAAATTCTGTGAAGCGGCAGAGACTGAGGAAATGCAGTACTCACTCTCTCAATCTTCTGCTACAAGCCTAACCACCATGATATAACACAAATGATCTTTTAGATTCGACCTTCTGAAAGTCAATCACCTGTATAACAACAAACAGTAAGGGCTCTCACCACAATCTTTCGTTGCATCACACCCATTTACTGTGACAAAGTTCTACAATTTGCTAGTTCATCAACTCAGTAACCTTTTCAGGTGTGATGTACTCAACGGTAAAGGCAGATTACATTTCTAATATGAAATAACTTTGGCAATTCTTGCCTGTAACATCTTTAGTAATCAGTGAAGTCTCACAATAATGAAGCAGAAAGAAGATAAAAGACACAAATACATGATATGCCAACTCCCCTTTACGTGACTGCTGTTCTCAGAACTAAGAGAACGCTTTTGAAAAATGCTATCATCTGCCTGCAGTTTTGTATGTTAGTCATTTAAAAGAAGGTAACTATGAGACTACCTGTCAAAATTACAGATGGTTTGGCTTGCTACTGTCAAATCTTACAAACAGATCAGTTCAGAATGGTCTTGTTACATCTTCAATAAGCAATGTACTCAGAGGAAAACACCTGCTTAGTAAAAAAACGTATGTACACTCAAATAACAGGATTTTCTTCTTACATGTCAGTTTACACACAGAAGAACCAATAAAGTTATCTGTCATAGGACATAAGGCCTTCAGACAGTTTTCAAACATTGTATTTTCTTTAACGTGTAGTCACAGGTGCCCTTTCTGCTGCAAAATGCTACACACTCCATCACATTGAGAAAGCACCTTTCATTTATGCAGTCAAAAAAGTGAAGAAAGAAGCAAGAAGGTTTTAACTTCAGTAACTTTACGGTGTTTTTCACAGCAAACTGCATCATCCCAAGGAGGTCACCTCCCTGTGTGCATTTAGGAAAAGTAGGAGCTCAGAATTAAGCTTCAATTCCAAAAACATGCATCTGGAGCATTTCTCCCCGGGCCTCCGCTGAAAACAGGCTCTGTTGAACCTAGTCGGACTATCCCGGTCAACAAATGTTAAATAAATAAATAAAAATTAATTGTCTATAGCTATCAATATATAAATGCATTTTCTTACAATTTACAATACTGCTGTCTGTCTGGCATTATTAGGTGTGACATATCGAACAGTTACAGCAAATTAAATTTCTCTCTACAAAAGAAAGACAGACAGTGGCCACAGCAGCAAATGGGAGAATTCAGAAGAAGCTTAAAATTGAGATGGAAGGAACAAAGTGGAAGAGACGGACAGTTTCAAGTATCTGGGAGGTATGGTTAAGAAGAAGGGAAGCCTGAATGAGGAAGTCAAAGTTAGAATCAGAGGTGCTGCAGCCAAGTAATGCAAAGTGGCAATTTTTGGATGATAGAAGAATGTCCAAGAAGATGAAAAGTAAGATATAAAACAGTGGTGCAACCAGTACTATTTACTATATGACACAAAGATCTGGACAGTGAGGCAAAAACAGCTGAAGAAGCTTAAGGTGATTCATATGAAATGTCCGAGATGAGCAGAAAGATAAAAACTTTAAAACAGATGATGAAATGAGGACATCACTGGAGAAGCCAAAGCAGACCTACATGTAAAGAAATTAAAGAAAAACCTATTATGGTTCAGTCACATAAGGAGAAAAGTTGAAGGTGGCTTGGTCAAGAAGATTTGGGACACAAAGAAAGGGGGCAAGAAGATACAAGGATGCTGAGTCAAGAGATGGAGAGACTGTGACAGGTAGGTATATCTGTCAAAGAAGGTAGGATAATGTTTGTGAATCGAGAGAGGTGTCAACAGTTGACAAGGCATCCTGATAACATGCAACATAGGAAGAAGAGCTTGATGATGATAAAAAAAAATACAGCTACACTTCCAGTAGCTAAAAGGTGGACCTTTTCAGTTGCAAAATTCCACCGCATTATACCAAAAATGACTCTCAGCAATCAGGAAGAGAGAGAACAGTAAGCAAGTAATATCTCCTAGGGCAAGCTACTACGCTTCTGCATACACAGTTTTCTTTTTAGAGCTCACTTGCCATTGCTTATTAAAATCTCAATGAAGACACTCCCTGCTTTAAATGATTTTTGAAAAAGGGAGCTGAGGTAGAAGGAGAAATTTTATTTGCCTTAAAAAATGGAAAGTTGGAAAATTTGGGTCATCCCTCGAATGAACTTTTCCCTCTCATCACACCTCTTAAACTGAAGGAGGACAACATTTCAGCTTTATCACCTTCAGGAATATTTTGAGAACACAGCCAAACAAATCTTCTCTTAACTGATGCAGAAGTAGCAGCATCATAAGACCACTCTAAATCATATTTAATAGCATGAGAAGCAGATACTATAGAGGCATTCAAATAATTTTTCATCTCAGTTGAGAGAAGGTTAACAGTTAACTTTTTCATTTCTCAAAAGACAGAAGAAAAGACTTTAACATGCAAGCCTGGCAGTTTAAAAATGTGAAAGTTAAGTGGCAGAAGAATAAACTTTCTTCCCAAATTTGTCAACAACTTTCCTATCCTTATCAGAGAGAATGGGATTAGCATTAGCAATTTGTCTAGCAGAAGCAGTTTGGCTAAGGAAATGACTGCAGGGTCTGTCTTAAGTTTAGGAAACAATTACTTGAGATTCAAATGTAGCCTTTATAATCCATCTGATTTTATGCAATTGAAGATCAGGTATTATACAATGACTGGCCAACATTCAAAAAGTAGCATGCTGACTGGTCAGCCCAACTAACGTGCCTGTTGTCCGAGCATATACTAATGGAAAAAGTCTGGTCACCAGGACTTTTTTTTACATTAATATATAGTACAGCTTTTTCAATTTTCTTCAGCTTTAAAAAATGTTTTGCATCTAGTACAGAAAAGAACTTAATACATTACATTCCTGAGATGACTACTATGGTTAACAATGACAACTCATTAAATAAGTCATACAAGTGCCTGAGATAAGTCAAGATTATCTGCAAAATGCCCAAATGGGGAGGTAAAAAGTAATGTTCAATCCAATTAATAGCATGTTCTACTTGGAAGGATACAGCTCCTAAGTGGAAGTCTTCCAAACTCTCTAAACAGCCTATGAGACCCTGATTTGCAAATCCAACAGGATTACTGCATCTACATCAAGAGCTCGACCCACAGATGAAGCTGTCTTCCTAAACATATGGGATATCCCTGGCTTAGATCAGAACAATCACCTGTATTGCCAGGACCCTTAACTCCTATAATTCATTTCCTTCTCGTCTATCATCATAGTTTTGAAAATGAGTGTATGCTGAATAACTTTTGTATTTTAACTTTTTTGTAACTCTTATAGTTTTTGAGATGCATACATTTGCTTACTGGTAAGTTGAAAACTGCATTATCAGAATTTCAGCTCAGGCAAAAGATGTCCAAGTAGGAACTCTACAGGTCACAGGAGTTGTGCTAGGTGTGAAAGAGTTAACATATGCTACAGCAAATTTGAAACATTAGGCAGATGAACTATTTTAGATAAAAAATAATATTAAAAAAAGTATATACTACTAAAAAATGCAAAACAATTTAACAGTACATTCTCTAAGTGCAATAATATCCCCCAGGGGTGTGTGCTATTGGTGAAACAATGCCCTTCTAGGGTGTAGAGCCCAATGCTGGACAGACAATATTTCTACAATAACACTCTTGGAAACTAGTTTATTCCACTTTTTACGATACAAGGCCTACAGACAGATGCATAATAATTTAAACATGGTTACCTTTGTTCCTTGAGGGCAGTATCCCTTGAGGAAATCCTGGCAAATGTCAGCTTTCCTAGACACATATACATGACTGTAAGGACAGTTGCTGTTGTTGCAAATTCCCCTAAGAAAATAAGAGCATACTGGCATCTGCAGGAAAGAAAAAATATGAACTTTTATTAACTTGAATTGTGCATTCTAGATTGAGATAAACAACCAGTGTATCTTAATGTGCAGCCTTTTTCTAAAGGGCTTTTCATGCACAACACCAAAAACAATAAAAAGATAAACAGTAAAAGTATAAAAAAATATAAACAGAAAATGAGTTCAATAGCAATGTTTCCTAAAATTAAAATAATAGTTGCTGTGATTCACTGATACCTTACATACACACATACTTGTGTGTATACATATATATATATATATATATATATATATATATATATATATATATATATATATATATATGTGTGTGTGTGTGTGTGTGTGTGTGTATACACACACCCACACTTATAAAATAATTCTGTTATAATAATCAAAATATACTATGCTAATCACCTAAACATTCACCACACTTTACCAAATGCACATTAACTAGAATGTGCATTAACAAACAAAATGCTTCTCTCCTTCTTTTGGAAAGAAATGATCCCCACCCCCCAGGTCCCATCATATCCCGCTACTCATATATACCAAAGAAAAGGTCATATACTAGTGGGGAAAATCCCTTAACCCCACTACTGCACGTTCTCACACTAGCTAAATTTTCTACAAACTATGAATTGGGGGAAAAAAATCAGTCAATTCATTGTTGGACCAAAAAAGTTTGAAAAAAAGACAACCATATTATTATAAACAGTTATTAACTACCTTTGCTACAAAGGTAACACTTCACTAGATATTAATGATCATTTTCAGATGTGATACTGGATCATTGCTCTGGGATGGCATCTTTGCTCACTTGCAGTTTACAAAAGGTAGATTGTAGGAATACATCACGAATCTTAAAGATTAGCTCTTATGTACAGTTTCTGTTGACTACAAATATCTGCTTCTAACCAAATTCCATCATCACTATGATACTTACATTTAAATATTATTTCTACTACTAAGCATTTCATTTATGTATCCATGCTTCTCAGTATTACTTTGAGTGTAGACTGGCTACTACAGAAAATACAATTAAAGATACGATATGATGTGAGAATTATCCCCATGCTAAAAACTAGTTGGTACCCTTTTAAAATTCAGAAACTAAATGCACAATTCATAGGGACACAAACAAAGCTCAGCGTACCACAGTTCTTGACTATGTTAATTACACACACACACAAAGTAAGTTAGCAAATAAAAATAGAGAGAGATACAGCACATCTAAGTGTTTTTGGTTATATTAATTAATGTTGATGTAATATCCCATTCCCCATGTGAAAATGGGAAAACAAGGGTTGATTACAACAATGATGGCAATTAACTACAGCCCACAAGATAATCTTTCAACCTGAAAGCTGCCTTTCCCTCACATCCATACTGACCATGTACCACCCCAATCACCATCTCAGGTCTGAAAACAAAATGTTATTATCCATTGAAAAACCTAAACTCTCAGCTGATCAAATGCTGTGTTCTCATTCTGTCTCTATGTTATAGAATAATCTTTCTCCTTCACTCAGGACAATCAGTAATCCTGCTTCCTTCAAAAAATCCCTCAAATTACATGTTTCCTCTCACTGGCTATGCTCCTGTACCTCACCCAAAACCCCAGCACCTGATTTCCTTCTCACTCCCCTCTTCTCCTCTGTACCTTTCTGACTTACTTCTGTAACCTTGCCTAACTCTGACCTATCAACAGCTTTCTACCCTAAAGTCAACTCTGCTCACATTAGAGCTCAACTTTCACATCTTTGGCGGACTGTAATTGCCACTACCACTACTTTTCCTCTTATGTCACACTACTGCCTATAACACTTGATCCTACACATTAACACAGTTTTACTCTTGCATATAGTTAGGGATTTTCGTATGTAATTAATGGAATGACATTGTCCTATGTTTCAACTTCATTTTTTACTTTTGTATGTAACAACATTGTTCTACTACTTATGTATGTAATACTGTGGAGCTTTTCTCCCCAGGCCTCCACTGAAAATGGGCTCTTCCTAGGCCCCGTAGACTTTCCTGGTCAACAAATGCAATAAATAAATAAAATAAATGTTCATTACTAGTAAAATTTTTTCCAGGTGAAAGCTAATTTAGTAGAGAAAGAGGATTACAGATGTGCCAAGTCACAGCTACAAGAATACTCAGCATAGCGGTAGATAAAGAAAGGAAACGTGCATGGAGAGCCAAGATTATATTCAGATACTGGTGTTAAAACCTTCTCTAGTCTGACACCCAATCATAAGAGCACTTAGGATGTGGGAGCTAGCAGCACATAGTGGTGATTAGCAAAGAACAGCAGCAGAAAGTAAAGCTGCTTTGTTTCTGCCAGCTGACAATGCCTGTCACCTGTCCCAGAGTTTGTATCACATTCATGCTCCATCCCTTGTAAATGTTTTGGATTTCACTGATGATTACAGTCAATGCCAGCCATTACAGTTTCATACTACTTTATTGTTGAGAAAATGCATGTGAATAACAGAATTTTTTAAAAACTCTTAGTGAATTTGATCCTTTGTCCCATTCCATTATTTATGGATTTGTCCAGAATTCTTAAGCAAACCAGCATTGTGGTGTTCTCCTGTCTGCATGATAGCGCTAAGAGCTTCACTGGCTTTCAATGCTGATAAAATATTTTGCGCTTCTACATTTTATTTTTTTCTCTCAAACTAGTAGTACATGGAGCAGACAAAGCACCACGCACGACACTGAATTATGATTGGGTCTCACTGATCATAACCTCGTGACCTCAACATGGATGCAAAAAGTCACCTCTCAAGCTTTGGCCTCAGAGTGAATTTCTTGACATTAATGTTTCGAACATATAATGAGCTGGTTATGATCACAGACCTGATCATAATCCTCTCTGCTTTTATCAGGTAATAACATATGGGAATTTTTAACTTAGGCAACCTCTTCTTGTCAGCACAATTTTTCCCCAGCCATTCCCACAATCTGGCTCAAGCATCCATCAGTGTTGCTTCATATATTAACAACTTTTATACAATAAAGACTCATTACTATTCAAAACTAAACAATCTGATAGGACAGCGCAACCAGTGTGCCAGTTGTAAATCCAGCATGTACCAATAGAAAAATGTCCGGTCAATGAAATGCCATTGAGCAGCCAGATGTTCTACTGGTATATACTGAGGGGACAGAACAAAACATAAAAAAATATATATCAGGTATGTTCTGAAAAAATAAACAGAAACCTACCTTATTTTCCTTTTATTCTGGGCTCTCCCTTGTAAAGTCTCTCATTTATTTTTTTAACAGAAAAAAATGTAATGAAAATTCTGTTTTCTCCATAGCTTCCTCTGCACTGCAATGATGTACTGTACAAGTGTAGAAACGCAAGCCTGATGTGGGTGCTCAGTACATCAGTATAGTTAAGATAATGAGGATGAGGACTGAAATGCACTTAAACTTTTTAGTACTTACGTATTATCGCAACCAGATTTTCACTGTAATAGTGGTTGCTTCCCAATCCTTGAATCTGTTTATGAATGCTGTAAAAATGTAATATAATGTGTTTTCTTTACCACAGCCATTGGTTTTGGTCAGTGTTAGCAATAACAAGATGAAAAAGTACTGCAGTTTCTTTATGCACTTTACTGCCGTATATCCCTTATTGCAACTCACACCAAAGTAGCATTGTCTACTTCGTCCGTGAAAAACAACCCCATAATAAATTGTCCACATAATCCACCCTCCCTTTAGAAAAGCATCAGTTGCTGCAACTTAATCATTAAAAGGGTTCTTTCCAACTTGTCAGAAATAAAACGTTTACCAAAAGCATGATTCCTGTCTGTCTTTTCATTCTTAGGATTCGTTCCTCACACTGGAAACATTCCTTTCATTAGTAAGACAGCAGTCATGTGAAGTCATGCTTGTGTGCGTAATGCACGCAAAAAACAAGAAGCGGAATTTTTCATTTATTTGTCGTCCTTAAGGTAATCCAAAGTTATTCCTTAGGAGTAACGACTTACAAAAACACTTTATAGTGTTTGCTGCACTTGTTTCCTTTCTAGTATGCGATTTTCACAACCGCAAAAATCTGGTTGCGATAATACGCAAGTACCAACTTTTTTAAGAAAGGTATGCAATTTCTTTCTTTAATAATGTATTTGTATAACAGCAATAATCCACACAACTGAGTGTGGGTATATCAGGATTTATCCATAGTGGCCTTTGTTTAATCACATAGGTAAATCCTGATATACTTGCATACAATTTGTGGATTACTGCTTAAATGTCAGCTCAATGTTGCTTCAGGTCTTAGTGAGAAACTTGCCATTTAGCTAGAAAAGAAAAGCCTTAACAACAGTGCAAAATTAAGTTTGTTCTGCATCTCCAGGGGCTGTAAACATAATTCAATATTATGACTAAAAACAATAATATAACCAGTAGGATCTAACACAAAACTGCTAGAAATACTTGAAAACACATGCTTGCAGCTGTAGAAGCTTACAGCAAATGGAAAAAAAAAAAAAGTCAAAAGCAAGAAAAAAGTACTTTTCTCTCCCCTGCAAAACCTTCCTTATTATTATTCTCACTCTGAAGCTCATGCACCTCAGAGAAATAATGCTCACAAATAGAGGAAATAATGCACACTTTCTCCATGAGGCTATGAGCTTGGAGACTATACAAACAGCACCATGCACTTGAGCGGTAAACAATTGCTCCTATACAAAGCACACAAGCAATTGCACTTATGCAAATGTCATATGAAGAATCTAGTACAGAGGAAGTAGATGTTCATAGGTAGGTACTAGACTATCGGCCCTACAGCCTATATAAGCCTAGCCATAAAGATTCCCTGGCTTTCGTCACGGAAAACATTTTTTTTTTCCTGTGCCCCTGTCGAGCAGAGCCACAGAACTGTTCCCTGGGGTGAATTTCCTATTTCCCATCCAATTGTCACAATCTTTCTTAAAGAGGGCTAATGAGGTGCTCTGCTTGACATGAATTGGCAGTTTGTTCCAGAGTATGGGGAGTCTCTGGAACAGGAAGCTATCCTACCATCATGTTTTGTTTATCATGGTGACAAGGTTTGGTTCCCTGGAGCGTGTGGCTCGGAGGGATTGGGATTTCTTTAAGTGTAGCGGAGAAGTACAGAGAAGGTCAGAAGGAGTTGCATTGTGTCTTTGTGGACTTAGAGAAAGCATATGACAGGGTGCCTAGAGAGGAGTTGTGGTTTTGTATGAGGAAGTCGGGAGTGTCAGAGAAGTATGCAATCATCAGACTGAAAAAAATAACTGTATTTTTGTTCTAACAATTTTTTATCTTGTATGGTATCAGTTGTATCCTGTGTATTACTATTATGTATGTATTTTGCATTCTGTGTATTAATATTATGTATTTTTATTCTCTGTATTTTCTTTGATTTTTCTGTATTATTCTGGAGCTTTTCTTCCAGGGACTCCATTGAAAATGGGCTCTTCATGGCCCAACGGACTATCCTGGCAAACAAACTGCAAATAAATAAAAATAAATAAATAAGAGTGGTACAGGATATGTCCGAGGGTAGTGTGACAGCGGTGAGGTCTGCGGTGGGAGTGACGGATGCGTTTAAGGTGGAGGTGGGATTACATCAAGGATCAGCTCTGAGCCCTTTCTTATTTGCAATGGTGATGGACAGGTTGACAGATGAGATCAGACAGGAGTTCCCGTGGACTATGATGTTTGCAGATGACATTGTGATCTGTAGTGAGAGTAGGGAACAGGTGGAGGAGACCCTGGAGAGGTGGAGATATGCTCTAGAGAGAAGAGGAATGAAGATCAGCAGGACTAACACAAAATATATGTGTGTGAATGAGAGGGAGGATAGAGGAATGGTGAGGGTGCAGGGAATAGAGGTGGCAAAGGTGGATGAGTTTAAATACTTGGGATCAACAGTTCAGAGTAATGGTGAGTGTGGATGAGAGGTGAAGAAGAGAGTACAGGCAGGATGGAGTGGGTGGAGAAGAGTGTCAGGAGTGATTTGTGACAGACAAGTACCAGTAAGAGTGAAAGGGAAGGTCTACAAGAGGGTAGTGAGACCAGCTATGTTATATGGGTTGGAGACCGTGGCATTGACAAAAAGGCAGGAGTTAGAGCTGGATGTGGCAGAGTTAAAGATGTTAAGATTTGCACTGGGTGTGACGAGGGTGGACAGGATTAGGAATAAGTACATTAGAGGGTCAGCCCAGGTTGGAAAGTTTGGAGACAAAGCCAGAGAGGCAAGATTACGTTGGTTTAGACATGTGCTGAGGAGGAATGCAGAGTATATTGGGAAAAAGATGCTAAGGATGAAGCTGCTAGGTAACCGGAAAAGAGAAAGGCCTAAGATAAGGTTTATGGATGTGGTGAGAGAGGACATGCAGGTGGTTGGTGTGACAGAGCAGGATGTAGAGGACAGGAGGAAATGGAAACAGATGATCCGCTGTGGTGACCACTAATGGGAGCAGCCCAAAGAAGAAGCATGTCCAACAGCTCAGGGTTTGACATGGCTTTGTAGGTTAGGCAGAGATTGCCTTTGAGTAAGCAATATGTGATGAAGTAGAGCTGGAGTTTTTTGAGACGGTCTGCACAGAGCATCTGTTTGAGGCCGGTGATCCTCTTTTTGAGGTATTTCTGCAGCCTTTCCAGTTGTTGTAAATGTCTTGTGAGGTACATACCAAACAGGGCATTGTACTCTAGAATAGGTCTAATGAGGGATGAGAAGAGACCTCCTTTTTTCTGAATGAGAAACCTTTTGTGATGAGGTATGCCACGTAGAAGGATTTCCTGACTACTGTGGTGATATGGTTATTAAAGGAGAGACTACTGTCCACCCGTGTCCCTAGGTCGCTTATCACACTTTCGGTGTTAAGTGGACTACTGCCTATGTGGTAGTTCATAGGCACAGGGTTTTTCCCAAAGGGGATGACTATGCATTTTTTGGAGTTGAGCTTGAGGCCATGGCTTTGACACCAGGTATCTGTCTCAGTGAGGCCCTTTTGTAGAATGTCCACATCATTTGGGGATTCAATAATGGCTCCCAGTTTGCAGTCGTCTGTGCACTTTGTAAGCCACAGACCCACTGTGTTGGCCTGAACTTCAGAGAAGTGGATGCCAAACAGGAGTGGACCTAGGACTGGACCCTGTGGTACTCCACTTGTCACTGGTCTGGAGTCGGATGTGGAATCAGCTACTTTCGCGGTGTGGGTTCTGTCAGTGAGCCAGTTGGCAACCCATTGCGTGACATAGGGATTTATGCCCAGTTTAGTGAGTTTGTCTATGATTCCAGAGAGGGGGGTGGTGTTGAATGCCTTAGTGAGGTCTAGATAGGCTGTGTGAATCACTTTACCCTTGTCCACGGTTCTGGTAACTGCTTCAAAGAAGTCAATCAGGTTGAGACATGATCTGCCTTTCACGAACCCAAACTGGGTGGGGTCCCGAATTTGAAGGTTACCTTATGTCTTTGTTTATAAGTTCCATGATGATACGTTCCATGGCCTTGCAGATCAGGCTCATTGCAAGTTTAATCAGTACCGTAAAATAAGTGCAAGGGCTGACTAACAGAAGAAATACTTTTTCCCTGAATACTAAGGCACATAATCAACTGGATAACATTATTCTGACAAACTATTTCATCAGTTAGTAACCTTAAGATATAGTCTTAAAAAGCATCCTCCATATCAAGGGTATTGGAAATCAAAACAATCCATTCAGTATAACCCTTAGATATTCTATCCAGGTTTAGGAGTAAAAATCCAAATTCTAATGTCTGATTAATGTGAAATTCGCCAAGTGGCAGCCTGTCTTACATCTTATGCAGACAAATCCCTGAAACATGCTTGTAATAGGCCTACTGTCCTGGCAGAATGCAGCATATACCAGCTACTGTACTGTGCCATGTCTTTCAAAGCCAGAATGAAAGTAGTCCTTCGTTTGTTCTCTCTGTCTTTGGCAAATAAGACAAACAACACATCTTTTTTTTTTTCCAAGTTTCAGTCCTATCCACATAGTACTGCAGTTGCCTATGCAAATTAAAAAGTATGCAAAAGTTATTCCTTTTTTCCTTGTTCTTGGAATATAAAAGGAACTAAATGATTGGATCACAGCTCCTTTAGACAATGTCTTAGCACAGAAATAGTGTTCAGCTAGCCCAAAGAAGATTATTTTATAAATCCAAGATTTTGAAAAGTAGGCAGAGAGAAAAAATATCAAACAAAATTTTGGTGAGCCTAAGATATGGGACAAACAACATGGAGCAGAAGCAGTACACAATATTGCAGTAGTATTCAAAAAGACAACATTCTGGGATCCTACCACAGCTATAAAATTTTAAAGAAAATCTACACTAGGTTACAAAAAGTGATGTGGAAGTAGTGCATCCTGGGTCAATCATTGTAAAGTTTTTTGTTTTTTTTTTTGTTGGTAATTAAAAAAAAAGACAGGAGCTTCTATCGCCTGCCATTCAAAGAGCTCTGGATGATGGTATTTACTTCTGTTTGGATCTACCACCAAATGCTGTGAAAGCAAGATGATCTTTTCCCCAAGTTAAAACATTCTTAGTAAAAAAAAAAAAAAAACCCTGTGAAACTGAAGGCAGTTCAGAATAGTACAAAAACACAAAATATTAATGAAGAAATGCAACTATAATTAAGAACACAAAGCATTTTGGATTAAAGTATATTGCCCTGGCTACTCTAGCATTACTTGCCTCACCCTTCTTTCCCCTAACAAAGAAACTTGACAACTTTTGCATTCTTATCTGGGGACACTTCATTCCAGGCTCAAGCATGCTTACCAGTTACTGTCTGGGTGGACTTCTAATATTTTTGTCATGCCTGCATGGGATGTCTCAGGGTACTCTGGTTTCTTCGAACCAACCAACAACATGCTGATTTGACTTGATCTGAACCATCCACAACAAAAATTATGTTTTCACCATAATGCTACATCTGTAAGAAGCAGATCCACGTTCTACATCACTAGGGCTATATGCCTCATACATTATGAGTGCTTAGCATCCAGAATGTCTTCAGTTTACCACTTTCTCTCTTCACTTCCATGATACTTCTCAGCTCTCATTCTCTCTAATTCTTGTTGGTGCACTTTTCTGGTACTGCAACTCATACAGTACAGGCCACCCTGGAGGAAGACTAAGCAGATTTAGTGCTGAGTAGTGCTGTTCAGTGGAGAATAAGGTTGATTGAGCAACTTCTTACAGTTCTAGCAATACAATAAGAAATCAAAGTTATGTACTTACCATAAAGCAAGATCCGTGTCGTCTTGCTTTCATCCAGTTCAAACTCAGTGCTATTTCAGAAGCTTGGATCCAGGGGTCTGACTCATCCCCTACCCATAATTCCCTCTGTTCCCCACAGTATCTCAGATCAAGTTTGTCTGTTTATAGCTACAATATTTTGTTTCCCATAAAACCTACGCAGACTTACTTGATACAGTGGTAAATATAATGATGAAATCATGAACAACATCAGGAAAAAAAGTCTGTCCAAAGACAAGGCCCCTGGTCAGGTCCAAGTGTTCGAACATGGTCTAAAAACAACAAATTACGCTTGGGGACAGAAGGAAGGATGTTGAACTGGACAAAAACATGACAACATGGATCTAGCATTATGGTAAGTAAATATGCTTTTGTGTACAATGCTGCATGTTTTCCTCCGTTTCAACTTTTGGGACAGATTCCCAAGCTACAGAAACATCTGGGTGGAATCAATGAAGGAGTTTTCTGAGAATGGTGGAGTCAAAGGATGTACAGGATCTGGACTGTACATCTAACTTGTGTAACAGTGGTATGAGCAGTAGACCAAGTAGCTGCAGGCTGCAACACATATCTCATTAACAGGAACATTATCGATAAGTGCAGCAGAAGTAGCTATCACCCTAGTGGAATTAGCCTTTGGTTTGCAGTGTAATGTCAGTCATAAATTTTCATACACAAAAATTACACAGTCAGAAAGCCACCTGGACAGAGTTGCTTTAGAAACTCCTTGACCAAATTTAGCTTTTGAAAGGGCAAGGAAGAATTGAACAGACTTCTTGATATCCTTTGTCTTGTGTAAATAAAATCTGAGCTGACTATGAACTTCTAGCAAATGTAGAATATATTCCACTTTGTTGGAAAACTTTGGAAATAACACTGGTCTTTATGGAAAGATACATATGGAGGTTTACAAGATAATGCCTGCAACCCCGAAATCCTCTTTGCAGATGTGGCAGCCACCAAAAAGTGTCTCTTCCAAGACAGAAACTTTAGATGTACCATAGCTGCAGGTTCAAAATGGAGCTTCTGTCAAAGCCTGAAGCATGGCAGTAATATCTCATGGAGGAATCATATTACTAATTAGACGTCATAAAAGGAAGATTCCTTTCAGAAAAGCCTTGGAGATCTTTAGAGAAGCAATAGAGGTTTATTTGTGCCCTATTTGAAAACTGGAAATAGCTGCTAACAGTACCTTGATGGTAGAAAAGCTGAATTTTTTGTGAAACAGTTCTGACAAAAAAAATCTGAAAATCGGTGAGAGAGGGACTGAGAAAGTGTACAAACCTCTGGAGGAAGCCCATATGGTAAACTTTTCCATTTACTGAGATAAACTCTACTAGTATTTGTTTTTTCTGAAAAAATAAAATTTGTATGACTGGGAAAGACAGCCTGGCGTCCTTTGCCTCTTTAAAATTGAATAAATCATGCTGTTAACTTCAGCTTTTTCAGGTCCTGGAGAGGCTGACCAGAAAGAAGATGGAGAAGCACTGGACAGGAATCCAACAACCAGGGCAGATGTACTAGATGAGGCCCGAGGAAAGGGAGCCAAACTTTCGAGTCCAAAAGGGGGCAACAAGGATTACTTTAGCTTTGTATCTTCAGGCTTGTAATCAGAAGAAGGGTGGGAGGCATACTGGAGGCTCAGAGGCCAATTGTGGACAAGAGTGTTCCTCAGTGTCTGACCCTGTGGGATAAGTGCAAAGGAACTGATGTACTTGTTTATTTACAAAGCAAAAAAGACAGCAGCAAGGTTAGCCCCAGTGGCTGAAAATCTGTGTTGCTACTGTCTAACTGATGGACCACTCATGGGTAAAAGAAAGACCTGCTCAGTTTGTCTGCCAGAACACTGGAAGTCCCCAGGATATGCACTACAATTAGAAAAAAAACTGCAAGACATCACTCATAAAAGGAGGGTACACTCACACCAACTCAGACTGGCTCTGAGGCCAACAATGGTGCCAAGCTGTCAAGTGCCTACGCAACAAGGGAAAGGGATGGTTCCAGAAACTTCAGAGTCAGCCTTGCCCCGGAGTCTCAGCTCTACAGCCACATCCTGATCCTACACCTCAGCAGTTGAGAGAGTGAGGGAAACCATAGGAGTCAAAGTAAAAAAAAACTATTGACTTTGAAGTCAGTCCTCTACCAGGGAGATTCAGATCTGTAGGCTTCGGATCAGACAGCCAGATCAGAATGAGAGACACAAATGCAGGGGCAGTCAGTGTCATACCTGCAGCCCCCGATGAGGTGAGTGCCAGAATGACCCCCCAGTTGGATCTGAGTCTAAAGGAACTTCCATATCATCCTGTCAACATCTGCTTCTGAAAAACTCCTTGATGAATGGAAGGACCTGAAACATGAAGTCATAGACTATCGCTGAGAAGAATGATTCTCCTGTAAAAGCATTCTTCTTGGCCACCTTCTATGACCGAGAAGAAAGCTTATCCTGTAGAAAAGCAGAATGAAGCCTTGTACTCACTGTCTCCTTTGTGAAGTGTGGAGGGGGAACGGTGATTGGATCCGATGAGGCTCTGGATCCAAACACTTTTGTGTCTTTGGTGTCAGGCTATTCGGACTTCAGATGATTTGTGACCCTTTTTTACATATTCTTTCCTGTTCTTTTCCTTATAATATACTACATTATATTACAATATGATGGTTAAACCTGAAAGAAAACTCAATTAACTGCGGTATTAGTGCAACTAAAAATGCTTTTAAGCTTAGTCTGAGTTTAAAAAAAATTAAAAAAATGGAAAGTATTATGGGCTTTAATAATTAAATTGTATTAATAATGTTGTGTTGTAATTTATAAACTGTCAAACTGTATTGCACTGACTGTATAATCTATTAGTGTTGGTTTTATTAACCTGCTTGTATTTGCATCTATACTTAGTTTTTATTACTGAGGTACCTTGGGTGATGGGTTTTGTTAATGGTTTGTCTGTATTTTGTTGCTATGATATTAAAAAAATAAATAAAAAGTTATTTTGAAAAAAAATCATCATCATCCCAAACAGACAACTGTCTCCTTTATATTTACTAGGTCAACAACAATCAACGGCTTCAAAGAGCAATCAAACTTGCAGACTGAACAGCTTTTAGTCCAAGGGAAATATCACGCTTTTTCCCTACAAAATGCGTAGTGGATACCAACTGATTTTCATGCAGTACAGCTGCTGTGTACATTGTTATACAACTATCTTTTCCATAATCCCTGTTCTCTAGCACTGAGGCTACAACTATCCTCAACCTAATAAAATCTTGATCAACAATCAGCTGATTTCATAAATGCAGACATGGAAAACAACTAATCTATTAAAGGCCGTCAAACTTTGAAAATACTTCTCCCCGACAATGGAACATTCTTCCCCAAATAATACATGCTCAACAACACATCATACTTCTTTTCAAGAAACTTTGTTTTAATAACATGGAAATGCAACAGGCCTTACACTCCAAATACACTGAATTACATAAGCAAGTGATGTGACCATTGCAGTAACATTATAAAATACAAGTTCAGGCACCCATAAATCAAGGATTACAACCATCATCTTGTTTTGGTAAAAATTAAGACTGCCAATTATATTTATAGTAAGTCATAAAAACAGCAATACAGTAAAGGACAAACTTCCCCAATTTAATGATTATGTTCTCCAGAGTTGATTAAATAAGGGGAGTAAATGCAGTTTTGCTTCTACTCTTCCTTCCATGTCAAGGTTCACTGTAAACTGGTCAACAGCTTCATATACAACCCTTGCTTTGAATTACCAAACATAAAAAGAAAGCATCTGGTATGATTACAAAACATCATTACCACAGTAGTCGCATTCCTAGATAACAAATGTCACTACACATACTGAAATAGAAGCATAGTCATTTTTATATATATATATATATATATATATATATATATATATATATATATATATATATATATATACACACACACACACAATACACACATGTAACAGCACGAATTTAATATATTTGGCAACATGTATGAAATGTACAGCTTTTTATGTAGGTATGACCTCCAGGTTTTATTAAAAGTTCTACTTTTTGATATACGCATTGTTCTGTGGTGGTCCTGTTTCCACTGTTTTATCTACATTGTGCCCTTGCCTGATTTTGCCTTTGTGGAACAGACCTTTGGTGGGTAGTTGTTTCTTCATTTTTCTACACACACACAATACCAAACATCATGAATCCAATTACTATATAAAATGCTCAAAGCTGCATTTTTCTGCGGACGACTTGCTGATGTATTTTCAATATGCTTATACCACTTATTTTTCTCTATGCACATTATTTGCTGTGATATATTTACACCATCTATTAAACACTTTAGACACTGCGGTGGTGGTGCTGCGGTAGCGTTGTCGCCTCACAGTTAGATGTTGCACGTCCAATTCTCAGTTAGAACGCCTTGTGCGTGTCGACATGCGTGAATGGGCATTCCTTCGCTGAAGGTTGTGCATTAGGCCCGGCAAGCCAGCACATAAAAGTTTTATTAAACACTTTAGACACTGCAATGAATATATGATGATGATAATCACCTGTAGAAAGGCTTGCTAATAGCATTACATGTAAAAAGGTCACTCTCACACTGCATTTAGTCATGCTAACTGATATAAAAGACATGCCAGGTTATGACTTAAGTTTCAAAAGACCACCTTACTTATAAACAAAAGCATGCAACAAAGCAAATAAAAAATAAAATGAACTGTGCCGTGGAGGCAGCAATGTGTGTGTTCCAAACAATGCTACTTTTCCCCTACTGCACATGTCTTGCATTATCTAGTTCTTTGTGTTCCCACATTCAGACTTTACGTCTCACATATGTTCTGGGGGGATACTCAGCACTTTTATCAAATATCATTATCAGCATTACTGCAAGTACTTCCTACATGGCTGTGTATAGCATGAATACCAGCAATACAGAGACAGACTCATGCATTCTTAAAAACTAGGACTTCATTTCAACAAATGGAAATGATATACTTGCCACACTTGTTTTCGAATCCTTAAGAGCAGAGTAGCACAGTGTTAAGGTTTAAATGAAAAAAAAAATTTGCTTGTATTCCCAATTAATTTTATCCAAATTTATATTGTGTATATCCTTAATACAACATTAAAAACTAATATTTCTCTAATTTCCAAAATTAGGTTGTCATGGTCCCAATTCACAAGGAAAGCTTTTCCACAGACCAGCCTCACAAGCATACTACCCAAACTGATGGACAGAAACATCATGGAGCTTACTCCAACAGACACGGGACACAACCTTTTCCATGACTTGTGACTACTGATGTCCTTCAAGGCTTTGTTCTCAGAAGTCAACACTGCAAACTTGTGAACACTGTCCTCAGCCACACTGCCACCACTTACCTTCACAAAACTCTTAATTATCTTCATCATCCTAAGAAGTCCTCTCTTTCCCATTTTTCTACATGGGGTCAGGGTGTCACATCTGTTGTGGCTACCACCTTTCATTCAGTTCCATTCTTGTACCTTCTTTTACAGTCATGCCTGTCATGTCTCCCCCCTCAGATAATCAATGCATCTCTTAGCTGGATGTCCTTGTTTCATCCTTCTTCCGGTATCTCTCTCAAGCCACTTTACCAAATTGACTTCTGCTTTCCTGCACATATACGTGAAACACTAGCATCCATTTTCCTTGACAGTCTCTGAAACTGAGGCTACACTATGGTTTCTGCTCTGATGTCTTCATTTTGTCTGTCCCACCATGTATATCCTACCACCTGTCTCAGTATCATTTCCATCACCTAAATTTTCAACTGCTCTACCTTCACTGCCCAGAAGTACTGGTTGTACCACTGTTTTATACTGCTTAATTTACAGCTTCTTTAGCATTCTTCTGTCATACATTACTTCCAACACTCCGTGCCAGCTTCCTACAGCACCTCCGTGTCTAACTCTGACTTTCTCCTTCAGACTTTCCTACTCCTCAAACACTCCTCCACAGATAACTGAATCTGTTAACAGATTCCACTATCTTCTCTTCTATCTCAGTTTTCAGTTTCTTCATACTTCTCCCATTTGTTTCCATGACAACTGTCTTATGTGCACTCAGATTCATCCCACTTGCCTTTAGTTTTGCATTCCAGTCCCTCATTTTTACTGAGCCTCCTGTTCAGAGTCTGCTTGTACTGCCACACTGTCTGCCTCCATCACTAGTATAAACGGACGGGGCTCAGAGCAGAACCCTAATGCACACCCTCACTCACTGGGAACACCTCTAGGAATGGAACACCATTCGTACTTGTGCCATTGGCTCTTTATACATAGCCTGCACTAATTTTACCAATACTTCTGGGGCTCCAACTCAGGACTGCCCATATTGGCTTTCTTGGGACACTCTCATATACCTTCTCCAGTTCAGGTATAACTCCATTCAGTTTCTGGTTCCACTCTGCTGACATGCCTCTCAAGTTCCATTGGGAGATTGGGTTTGAGCCCAATACCATCTATCCCCTGAGGTGCAAACAAACAGCACGTTTTTGGAAGGAACCCCATACAGACACAAGGAAAACATGCAAACTCCACACAGAGAGTGAATGCAGGTCAAGATCAAACCCTGCACCTTGTGTCTGTGAGGGAAAGACCTCAGCCACCTATGTCAAACAGATCATAATTCTGCACACAAATGGTGCTGCAGCAATGCCCTTGTCTTCAATGTCAAAAATACAGCATTCTGGCATGTGTAAAAATAAACCGTTGATTGGCAACAAGTAAATTTTGACAAAAAAATAAAAATATCTTGAAGTGTATGTAGATAATGACTTATCAAATACCCACATAGACACCACCTTTCAAAAAGCATAAGAAGTTGGCCATCTGATCATCTCTAGGGCTGACAGTTATTCCATAAAGGTAGGTTTTCTCCTATATACAGCTCTCATCAGACCAGCTATAGAATTATGTATCCTGTTCTGTAACCTAATTGCACATCAAATAGTGCAACTAAAGGAGGTATAGAGAGATCTAGCAGACTTCAAAGACTGTATCAACTGTCACTCTTTTTTTACTGCCTTTTAGACAAGACCTATACATGGCATACAGTGCATTAACGAACCTCTAACTAGTGGAAAAACTTTACTTAGAATACCCCCCAAGTAACCTAAACAAGAGAGGATACACCAACTGAATAATACCATGAAAATGTGACAACTCCATATCTGAAAGACTCCCATGTTTTAGGAATAAACTCCCTCTCTCGGTTAAACAAAGGCTGTCAATTCAAGACTTCTTGAAGGAACTGGTTGACTATATGGGCAGATGCAAATTCCTACAAGGACCCAAGACAAAGTAAGAGAGAGTGTGTGTGTGTGTGTGTGTGTGTGTGTGTGTGTGTGTGTGTGTGTGTGCGCGTGTATCAGGAGGTGAAATGTTAATGTTTTAACCCTAACATCTGTCATATTTCTTTTCTCTGGATTCGTACTGATTCATCAGGTGTGAAGTTATCACAGATGTGACACGTTGCTGTGATAGCTCCTGTTTCTCCTCTTTTGCTGTGGTTGTGTGAATCAGACAATGGTTATAAAAGTTAGGAAGATGTGCAAGGGTGCAGTGCCTATTACACCATGAGTCAATTTTTACATGTTTGGAAAAATTGGGCACATTGTTTTGATGTGCCATTTGTGGGATGAATAGGTATGGAATCACCTACTTTTGGAGGAGACTGTTTTAACCAAAACATCTGTCAAATTTCCCTACTTATGATGCTGGGAAAGGGAAGCTAAATGGTGCTTTTGTTGCATTATGAATACACATTATTATGTATTTCTCTCTTTTTCCCCCCTCATCCTTCTGTCTAGTGAGGAAATTAAAATAGCGTACTCTAAATATATACTCCCATCTCTGCTTTAACAGAGTACATAAAGTAACTTTAGTCTTTCTGACATGGAAGTTGTCTCTCTTTACATCAGTTCTGAAAATAATCCAGCCTCTTTATCCCAGGGTACCCTAAAAGTAATCATAGTACAAAGCTGTCATTCATTACCAAAAATGCAATATATAGACAACACTCACATCTAGATTAAGCCACAGTTTAATATTCATTCTTCATCACGTTCTCTAATGTCACTTTACTAAAATATTCAAAGCTGTCATTAATAACTGACTTGTTTATAAACCACTTTTGCTCTCTCCAGCAACAGAAAAGAACTGTTCAAGTCATACTCAATTAAAAGACATTTTTTCAATGCTTGCATCAGTTAATTGACCTCATAAAAGATCAGACCTAGCAATGGACCATAACACTACTGACACTCTAAATATTGACAGATGTTCTGATCTTCAGAGGTAACGTTCCAACATCTTCTAGTCCTGTAACTGAAAGAGTCTACACTGCTTGAATTAGTTTTTAAATAAGACATCACCAGCAGGTTGTTGTTTCAAGTCTGATTTCCATGTGCTCCAAACAAGCAATCTAAAATAAATATCTGTATACCCAAATGAAGTGTCCTGTGTATAAATGGCAGTGAACTAAATACAGAATCAACATTTTAAGACTGACTTCATAACCTAAGTTTTAAATCCTAATTACAGTTTTAAGTAAATGCCAATGTACAATTTCCATCTCTTTGATATCACTAAGCCTACAAGGATCAACACCCAACCAACTACTTCTAGAAACAATGCATCTTAATACTGTCTTAATTATTCTGCAACATGTCTTTATTTGTGACCTAGTATGCACTACAAACCTCAGCTCACTAATTATGATGCCAACACCACTACATTTTGTACATATGAGACTAATTCTAAGTTTTCCTTTTCATCTGAAGTACTATAATTTTTTTTACTGTTAAATTTCATATTGTTGCCTGCCAATATTATTAGTTCAATATAATTTTGGAGTGCTTCCTGATTTTTTTGAGTTGTAACTAAGCTTGCAACATTTAAATCATTTGCAGACTTAAGGTAACCAACATTTATCATCAGCTGGCATAGCGGCTATACAAGGCAAAGAATAAGTATGGGCCCAAGGCTGTCCCTTGAGAAACTCCAGAATGTGGGCTACACTGATCTGATTGAACATTACCTATATGGACTTCATATTTTCTCCCATATAATCAATTCCTTATTCGTTTAATCAAGCAAGGGTTCCAGTCATTTTATCTAGGCCCTTAATAAAAGAAAAGTGATGCATGTAATTGCATGTCTTTGCCAGATCCAAGTACATAATATCCAACAAAATTTGATTGGATTTTGTTGTTATATCTGTGTAGAAAGATTTAACTTTGATGTACATGATCTACTGCCAGAGAACCCATGATGGAAAATGTCAATGTTTTCAAAGTTCTCTTGATGTATCATACATTTTAACAGTACCGTTTCCTAAAGTTTTTACCAACAATACTTGTACTCCTCACACAAGAATGCTCCTGCAGATAAAGCAGTGCATGGCTAAAACGGGTAAACATCCAAAAAACACAGCCAGCACTTGGAGAGTATGTTAGACCCAATTTTAATTATAAACTAGCAAGACAGTGCACTGCTTTACCTGCAGGAGCATTCTTGTGTGAGGATGAGCAATACTTGTAAGGATTATCCATCAGTAGTTTTCAGATAAGTCAGATCTGTCTTCCTTTATGTAGCAGAACTACATTTTTACTGATTCAGAACATATGTGGTGGACAATGATTTCTGGAATAGTGATGTTAATATTGGAATTAGAAAAGCACTTATTTTATTCAAAAAGTAATTATTTGATCTGACTGTAGCGATACAAAGTCTTGTATTAATTTATTCATATTTTCTCCCATATAATCAATTCCTTATCCGTTTAATCAAGCAAGGGTTCCAGTCATTTTAACTAGGCCCTTAATAAAAGAAAAATTTATTTATTAACTAGTATTTGCTTTAAAGGTTTATTACATCACATGCTGAATTTCTAAGCTCTCTCATTAGTTACATCTTTTCTATCATTAATAACTTGTTCTCAACACTTAAACACGACTTACTACTTCCAGATTGCTTATTAAAAAATGTGTCATCTGTCATAAAATCTGTCAACTGGTACTCATATTTTCTTTTACATACATATGTAATTTATATTAGTAAGTAATGTACTTTTATCATGCAGTATATATATATATATATATATATATAAATTTTAGTTGTAGTTCGAAATTTTTCATTTCTTAAATTTTATCCTCAACAGTTCTGTTAATGTCATACTCCACTATGGAATTCTATTTTTATTTCCATACTGTGTTTTTGAAGGGATATAATTATTTATGTCTTCATTCAGCTTATCTTAGGAAATATTCCATCTATTGTAAATATGTTCTTCCATCTCAGCCAGCCAATTCCAGTTCATTATCTGTGTATTTATTGCTTTGTAATCACCATAAAAAGACTTTTGACAATTATTATATTGCCATATACTCTATTTCATTCTATGATAACTTGAAATTCTACCAAATTATGACATGAATTACCAATCAGTGTTAACATCTGCCACTTTTGTATCTAATAAAACTAACATAACATCAAGTACTGTATCATTTTAAATTGGAATAAATACATGCTGGCTTAAGTCATGGTGGATAATGAAATAGGATAGCTTTTCCACCAGCCTACATGTGGAATATGTAAATCCCCTACTCTGATGGTGTTATTACTTGTTCTGCACAGCTTAAGTTCTTTTATGAATTTGTATGTTTGTCTAAGAAACAGTGAAGCACTTCCACGAATGTCAATTACTTTTATTTGCGTGCACCAAAAGACAGAACATCAGATTTCTCACTGTTACACATTTATTATAAATAATAATAATAATAATAATAATAATAATGTATAGGAAATGTATGTACACAGAAACACCAGATTTCTACAGTTGTGATTTCCATGAAACTCCCTCAGTTTTAATGGAGGCCCTAATGTTACAGAGCAGACATTTTAGCTCTAAACTGTTTCACTCTTCTTTATAACCTGATTTGTTTGTATTCCAAACAAAGTCTTATTATTTTCTCTAGCTTATGTACAATAATTTTGTTACCTTGGTGGTTTGGGTGATACCTGTCTCTAGAGAAACAGCTCGCATCATCAAGAGTACATTTCCTACAAAAATGTGATAATATCATGCCTGAACCTTCCACTATCTTACTAAATCAAGGAGCAAGCTAGTTATAGCAAATTATTCTCTATTCTGGGTGCTGGTCCACACATGACATTATTATACCCTTTTCACTACACAGCATAATTATTTTTTCTCTTTCACCTACATACTTCTCAATCAATGTTCTTCCAATATCATTACTCTATCCACAGATGATTGTGCGTGAATACCTAATATATGATAAAAATCCTAAAAATAACTTTTCTGATATCAAATCTTCAGCAACCTCTGAGAGAAATAGCTGTTAACTTGCCCTTTTGAAGTTCTTGGTAAGTAATTTCTCAAGCTTTTCAACAGTGAAACTCCAGTGACCCATGTTCTGTTTTCATATTCTGCTCAACCTTTTTCTGGAAACATATATATATATATATATATATATATATATATATATATATATTTGCAACCTATGTTTATAACATCCATTTCCTCCTTAGTTTATATTTTGAACTGAATGATTATGTTTCTATCAACTTTCTGACCTAACCCTTTATGACGTTTATTGCTTTTACTTGTTTTTTCTTTTAATTTTTCTTTAGTACCCCAGAACAATCCTTGTAAAATATAAACTTTTTTTGTGACTCACTAGATCATCATCTTGCTTTCTCAGTAGCTTTCATATGACTGGATGCGTCCACAATGTTTTCGGGTTATAGGATCATGGGAAAATGGTCCTGGGGCCCTTACAAGCCTAGCCAAGGGTTTATTGCAAAAAAAGAAACCTCAATCAGCACCTGTCGTCCCTATCAGTAAGGGACACAGGTGGAACCCCTGGGACAAATTTGTGGTTTCCCATCCACTCACCAAGGTTGCACTTGAAGAGGGTCAGCAACGTACTTTGACATGTATAGGGAGTTTATTCCAGAGACGGGGCAGCCTCTTGGAGACAAACCTCTCTCTCCAGAATGATTTGTTAATGTCACATATTAGAGTTAGGCCTTTCGATCGGGTAATGGGCGAGGAGTTAGACTTCCGGATATGGAGCATCTCTAATAGAGCAGGGTCTGAGATTGCCTTGTAGGTGATCTGAGCAATCTGTATGATACCCAGTAGAGTGATAGTGATTTGAGCCTATCCACATAGGGCGGGTGTTGGAGGCCATGGATTCGCTTTGTGAGGTATTTCTGTGGTCTTTCCAGTTGGTGCAGGTATTTGGAGGTACATACCAAACCAGGCATTGTACTCAATTATTGGCCTAATGAGAGAAGAGTACAGAGAGGTAATAACCTCTTTTTTCTGGATACAATCCCTTTACTTATGAGATGAACCAAGTAAAGGCTTTTCTGAGCACTGTCGCTACATGATGGTCCAATGTGAGATTGTTGTCAACCTGGGTACCCAGATCTCTTACCACAGGTTGTGTGTTTAGGGGGTTGCCGTTGATGTGGTAATCAGCTGGGGTCGTGTTTTTGCTGAATGGTATAATATATTTTTTTGCGTTTAACTTAAGGTCATGACTTTGACCCTCTTGTAGTATGTTAACATCATTTGGGGAGACAATGACAGCACCAAACTTACAGTCGTCCTCAAACTTGGTAAGCTACAGGCCTTTGGTCTTTGCCTAGACCTCTGAGAAGTAGATGTCAAACAGTAGGGGTCTCAGGACAGATCCCTGGGATGCACCACTAGTGACAGGTCTGCTGTCGGAGGTGGGGGCAGCTATTTTGACCTTGTGGGTTCTATTGGAAAGCCAGATGGCCACCCATCTGATGAGACAGGGATTTACGCCAAGTGGGTGACTTGTGTCAAAGGCTTTGGCCAAGTCAAGGTAAGCTGTATGTACTGACTTTCCCTCATCCAGTGCCTTGATGACAGTCTCAAAAGTGTCAATCAGGTTCGGAGGGTGGCCTAATGGTTAAGGTGTTTGCCTTATAGACACAAGGTGCAGGGTTTGAATCTCACAAGGTTTAATTGGCTAGGCTTAAAATGGCTCGCAAGGGCAGTTAGCTTAGTACTAATCTATGAACCTATGAATCTAAGGGGCAAGATCTGCCCTTCATGAATCCAAACTGTGTGGGGTCAAGTGCTTGGAGATTGCTTATGTCCTTGTTTATGAGGTCCATAATAATATATTCCATAGCCTTGCAGATCAGACTTGTCAAGCTAATGGGGCGATAGTTTCCAGGGTCAGTAGTGGCACCACCTTTGTACAAAGGGATGACAATGGCAGTTCTCCATTCTGCTAGAATGAAGCCTGTACTTAGGCTATGGTTGAACAGGGTGCTCAATGGTGAGGCTAGTTCTTACTGGAAATGGTGCACAATACAGCCTAGGATACTATCAGGTCCCATGGAAGTTGTGTTCTTTGCCTTGGATAAGGCCTTTAACACTTGATCTACGGAGATGAGAGGTGTGGGGCAAGTATCACGTATGTCAAATGGGGTTTTGGGAGGGGGACAGGGGGGTGAAGTTTGCAATGAACCTATCTGCTAGTAGGCTGGTTAAGTCAACAGGATCAGTGTAAGTGGCACCATTACTAACTAATTCGGATCAAACCTGAGCTTTGCGATGGAGGTTCCTGACATAACTGAAAAAGGCTTTGTGGTTAGCCCTTGTTTTGGAGGCTAGTTTTGATTCATAATTGGCTTTGGAGGTTTTCACTAGTGCTCTAATTTGTTTGTTGAGGCTAAGGAGGGAGATTTTCCAATTGGGAGTTTGTGCCTTTTTACCCTTGGACAACAGTTTCTTCCTTTTGTTGTAAAGCTTGTTGACACAGGATGTCCAGATAGGTTTGTGTTTCTTGAGGAGCAGGTTTTAGTTCTGTTGGGTATGGCTGAGTCCATGAAGTTGTAAAGATGCTTGTACACTGCACTGGTGTACTGTTCAGCATATTTGTCCACATCCTCTGAGGGGGGCTGTGGTATGCAGCTACTGATATCCTCCCTTAGGAGGCTGTAGTCAGCTCTTGAGAAGTTTTTTAGCCTGGTTATGGCTGGGGGGTGGATGGGATAGACACTTCGAATGAGACAGACCGATGGTACAATCTCACCAGGGAACAACTAGTACGTGGGTAGTGCAGTGGTCGCCCATGTTGGTGAGAACCCAGTCTAGAATGTTATCTCCCCTTGTGGGGGATGAGATCAGCTAGTCTAATGTGTCAGAACTCATGAAGTCAAGGAATCATTGGGTTAGTGCATCAGAGCAGGAATAGTTCACCCAGTCTACGGTGGGGTAGTTGAAGTCAACAAGGATCAGAGTGTTAGGAGGTACCTTGATGGAGTTAAGTAGGTCCAGGTAGAAGGAGTTGGTGTCCTGAGTCATGGGGGGGGGGCTATATCTGGCTATATCTGGCTATAACCTGGATGGGTGTCTTGCCATTTGTCAGATACATCTGGAGTCATTCCAGTGCATCTTGTTGGCAAACCAGTCTGAAGATGTGCTTGTCTTCAATGAAAATAGAAACTCCACCACCCTTAGTCTTCCTGACCACATTTTGGGGTCGGAATGTGTGGAATGAGATATAGCCTGGTAAGGGCAGGTGTGCTCTCTGCAGCCTTGAACCAAGTTTCCAAGACTGCACAGATGTCAGCATCTTCCAGTGCAAGTACAGCCTCCAGTGAGTGCATTTTCAGGTTAAGACTCCTAGCGTTAAGCAGCATGACCTTCAATTTGCTTTTAAACAGATCGTTTATGTTGGAAAATTTGTCTTTGGGAAATTGCCTGAAAAAGGAATAATGGGGGAGGCAAGAGCCTTGGCCAGAATCCTGAATTCCAGGGGTGACAAGTGGAGGCCATCTCTGGCAAAGCATTGAGGCCTGTCAACCATGTCATCCCAGGGAGACAGATACTGGATCCCCTTGGAATGACAGCAAGAAACTAAGCAAATTGTTGAATTCAATTATTTTTTGTTGGTATTGTGATATTATTCTTGGTGAAGGTAGGATGCTGCTTAGGGCTACAGTCATACCTGACTAGGACATATACTCAGAGTTCAAACACGTCTCTCTTCATATAGTCCAGGGAGGTGCATCTCAAATCATTCACATCAACATGAACAATGATAGAGTCATACTTGTACCTGCTGTGGAGAGACTTAACTGCGTGCGTGATGTGGCGGATTCTGGCAACTAACAGACAACTGACCGTGATCTTCTCCTTGTTGAGCCTAGTAAGGGGGACATCGGTACGTCTCACAATTGAGTCGCCAATGACTAGTATGTTTGGTTTATTGTTGTGTCTTATGGGCTGTGTGAGTTTATCGTTATGCCTTATGCTATGCCTTGTAATGCCTTACTTTCGTAACTCTCCCCAACTGAGCTAAGTGTGGCATTACTTTCTAACTCCAAAACTTCAGTTTGACCACCACTGCTCATATTCTTCACATCAAACTTTTCTCTCTGCACCGATTAAATCGTACCATTTTTTTCTGCATTCTTGCAACCTCTTACCACTCAATGAAATATGTGCATTTATTAAAGGTCTTTGTAAATCTATCCAAAATTTAAAGTCAGTTGTTGGCTTTTCATATTTTACATTTCTGTAAACACTCCTCAGTCTAACAGGTCTTCTAAGCAATATTTATTAAACTATTCCATTTTAACACTAAATTGTTGCAGTATTAAGTTAAGCCACTGTAGCTTTTCCTTCTTTTTGAAACTATAATATCTTAAGCTTTTTTCTCTTCTAAACAAAATATAAATATGCCGATCTTGGACTTGGTATATATAGAGAGCACATTCTCAAAAGATGTTGTTAGCTGGTCAACAATACCTTTATCTTAATAAACTCCAACCCGAGATACAGCCTCCACACCGCTGTCTCAAAATTCTTCACACTTTTCATGCAAATTTGCATCTTTGCATTAATGTGTTTGCTCTTTGCTCACATCTGCTCACAAACAGCAATGCTTTAAAGTGTTTAGAGATAACAAAGAAGTGCACCAATCAACAAAAACAGGTGTAACAGTACAGGAGTACATACAATTCTGCCCTAGTCCCATGGAGCTGGGAGGTGCCAACAAACCACAGAAAGAATAGTTGTGTAAAATCTTACCATAACCATAGATGCACTTCTCTTCTATATGTTGCAGTATTCGTAACATGAGGGAGTCCGTCGCAGGCTGCCCTGAACATCCAGCCAGTATACAAAAGTCTAAAGCTACAGTAAGGTACATGTGATGTTGCACATAAGATCCCTTCCAATGTCGGTCAAAGTGACGTCGGGTATATAGCAGACATCAGCATGTACCATCCCCAGAACTGAATGCACCAGGAAGAACACCAGCCTGAGATAAACTGAGAAAACACACATCTAGGAAACAAACAAGCAAGCAAGCATCAGAGGGAAGATGGGAGAGGATAGAATACTGCAACATATAGAAGAGAAGGACATCTACGGTTATGGTGTCATTTTACACAACTATTCTATGTCCTTCTATTCATATGTTGCATTATTCATAACATGAGGGAGAGTACCAAAGCTAACGCAAAAGAAAGAGTGGGAGGAGGGGCAGTAGCACTCTCTACAAACCCCTGAAGAATAGCCCTGGCAAAACCAGCTCTAGCTCTAGATAAACCATCCAACTTGCAATGTTTTATGAAGGTATGGACAGAAGACCAAGTGGCTGCCTCTCAGGCAGAAGTATCCAGACCCTTGAAAAAAGCACCTGGGGAGACAGCTCTAGTGGAATGAGCCTTAACTGGAGAAACAAGCTTTTTTCCATGAGCCATATAACAAAAGCAAATAGTCTTAGAGATCCAGAAGGAGATTAACTGCTTGGAAACAGGTCGGCCCAAAGCCCTGGGATGGTAGGAAACAAAGACAGATTTCCTACAGGACTTGGTTTTATCCAAATAAAACCTGAGTTGTCTATGCACATCCAAGATGTGTAA
This sequence comes from Protopterus annectens, assembly GCF_019279795.1. Classification (NCBI taxonomy): domain Eukaryota; kingdom Metazoa; phylum Chordata; order Ceratodontiformes; family Protopteridae; genus Protopterus; species Protopterus annectens. The sequence goes on along the minus strand of NC_056732.1, from coordinate 1,277,648,201 downwards.
GGTCCCCCACTAGAAGATTGTGGAGAGGGAAAGAAAATGGGCAGGTTAATAGACTGATAAAGTGACAACTCATTCACCTCCTTATGCATGAAGGATGAATTAGTGCATAGGGAATTCCTATCCTTGTGAAAAACAGTAAAAGAAGAAGAAGCCATAAGGGCCTGACGTTCTGAAAAGAAGCACAGTCTTCCAAGTGCAACACTGGATGGAAGATGAAACTGTTGGTTCAAAGGGAGGAAATGTAAGTTTTCCAAAACAAAGATTAGAGCCCAAGGAGAAGGAACTGGTTTCCTTGGTGGTCCGATATGAAGAATGTCTTTCAAGAAAAGTTTGACTTCCAACCTAGAAGCCAAAGGAAGGGTCATAGGAAGACGGGCAGAAATGGCTCAGATATGAGCTTTTACTGAACAGTATGATAACCCAGTCTTCAGTCAGTAGTTTACACAGGTAAGGCAAAACCACAAGAATATCAACAGACAAAGGTTATAGATTTTAGGAAAGAAACCAGACGGAAAACCTCTTCCAACTGGAAATGTAGGATTTTCTTGTATTGGGTTTTCTGGCCTCCTGCAGAACTTGCAGCACATCCTCAGAAAACAGGTATCTGAAAGGGATCAAAACCCTATCATCTGAAGGGTTGCATATGTGGATGTATTATTGATCCCTTGACCTGTGTGAGCAGATCCAACCCTGTGAGATAACTTGTGATGATTGCCCTTGGCTAAATGCAGAAGGGGGAACCAATGCTGTCTTGGCCAAAAAGGAGTCACCAGCAAGATTTCTGGTTGGTCCTGTTGAATTTTCTGAAAGAGGGGGAAGGGAAGGAATGCATAGAGAAACATCCCCTTCCAAGAGAAAGATAGGGTGTCTGTCCTTCCATGCCTGAGGATCGGAAACTCTGGCATAAAACTTTGGAAGTTGTTTGTTCATAGGGGAGGCAAATAGATCTACTTGAGGAGTACTGCACCGGTGGATAATGTCCAGAAACACATCCCTATGCAACATCCATTTGTGGGACTGAGTCATGGACCTGCTCAATGTGTCTACAGCAACATTCTGACTGGAAGGAATGTAAACTGCCTGAAGGGTCACCTGAAGCTGAGTTGTCAACTTCCAAGCCTTGAGAGCCAACCTTCACAGGAGATGTGACTTGCCCCCCCCCCCACTTGTTGACATACCAAAGAAATGTGGTGTTGTCTGTGAACCACTTTAAGTAACCCGGTTGAAAAAAAGAGGACAAAAGGTTAGCAGGGCAAAAATGAGAGCTCTCATCTCTTTTATATTTATGTGTTCCTTCATTTGGGAATGAAACCGCATCTCCTGAACTTTCCAATACAGTTTGTCCTGCATCCCACGTTAAATGCATCCATGAACAACTCCTGAGAAGAAAGGTGCAGGGGAAGTCCTGGATTCAAGGAAAAGTACAGTTGTGTATACCTACCATAAATGTAGATGTTCGAGTGTCTTCACTGTTGCAGTCATAACTGTAGGGTACTCCTGCTGGCAGGCAGCCCGAGGTCGGCCAGAATATCAAAGTCTGGGTCCGGCGTCGGCTGTATCAGCAAGAACCCTGACGTCAGAACGCATGGGTATAAAGCTGACAGCCGACACCATCTTCTCCAGCCTTTCTTGGCCCTGATGTCAGAAGCCCCCATAAAACCAAAAGGTGTCCCAAGGGAAACACAAATACCCCAGAAAGGTAGTGGAAAAGAAACAAGAGGGGTCTGGAGGGAGGGAAACACCGACTGCAACAGTGAAGACACTCGAACATCTACATTTATGGTAGGTATACACAACTGTACTATGTTCTTCGTGTTTCACTGTTGCAGTCATAACTGTAGGGTAGAATCCCAAAGATGAGAACATGGGAGGAGGTTATGAAGAAGAAGGAGCAGCTAGAAGACCCTGAAAAACAGCAGAGGCAAAGCCTGCCCTAGACTTAGAGTACAAAGGGAGGTTATAGTGCTTGGAAAAGGTATGCACAGAGCTCCAAGTGGCAGCCTCCAGAATGTCCTTAGTAGGAACTCCTCTGAGAAAGGCTGCTGAAGTGGCAGCTGCTCTAGTAGAATGAGTCCTGACAGTACCTGGAATCTGTTTTCCATAAAGAGAGTAACAATATCTTATTCCATGAGCAATCCATTTGGAAATAGTTTGCTTAGAAATAGCTTTACCTAGAGAACTGGAAGCAAATGAGATAAGCAATTGATCTGATTTTCTGAAATCTTTAGTTTTGTCCAGGTAGAAAAGTAGTTGCCTGTGTACGTCCAATGAATGCAAAATCCTTTCCCCCTTATTTTGGGGTTTTGGGAAAAAGGTAGGAAGGTGAGTAGTCTGATTTAGAGCCACTCTAGAAACTATCTTAGGCATAAAAGTAGGATTGGTCCTCAAGGAAACTCTGTCCAGATGGAAGATGAGGTATGGTTCCACGGCCATGAGGGCTTGCAACTCAGACACCCTTCTGGCAGAAGTCAAGGCCAACAAGATAGCTGTCTTCCAGGATAAGAACTTAATATCCGCAGAAGCAGCAGGCTCAAAAGGAGGCAAAGTAAGCTTTTCCAAGACATAGTTGAGATCCCAAGGAGGGACAGGAGGAGATCTAGGAGGTCTTAAATTCTTAGCTCCTCTCAGAAATTGTCTAACCAACTGGTGGGAAAAAATGGGAGGATCACAAATGAAATGAGCCGAAATAGCAGAAGCATGAATTTTAATGGAAGAAAAGGAAAGACCTTTAATCAAAAGGTCTGAGAGATAAAGTAAAATAGAGGGAATATCAGGTAAAAAAGGATCAGAACCACGATCCTGCATCCAAATACAAAATCTTTTCCATTTAGAAGCATAAGATTTCCTTGTACTAGGACGCCTAGCCTCCAAAAGAATATCCAAAACTTGTTTAGGAAGAGAAGAAGAAATCAATTGCCTTTGATGAGCCAAGCTGCCAGGCAGAGAGTCTTGATTTGAGGGTGAAATACCTGACCCTGATGCTGGGACAGTAGAGAACGGGTCAGAGGAAGACTCCAAGGAGGTTCCAAGCAAAGGTGCAGTAGAGTTGGATACCAAAACTGACAAGGCCAATTTGGAGCTATCAAAATGATCAGTCTGGGTTTGTCCAGCTTTATCTTTAGCAATACCAGAGGCAGAAGAGGAAGAGGAGGGAAGGCATATCCCGAAAGATTCCTCCAGCTGAAGGACAGGGCATCCACTTTCCAAGCTGTCTTGTGGAAGGACCTGGTGCAAAAGAGAGGCAACTGATGGTTGAGATGGGACGCAAACAGATCTATCTGAGGACAGCCCCAAACTGCAGTTATCTTGCTGAATAAGTTGGGGTCCAACATCCATTCGTGAGGATCCAAAATGTTTCTGCTTAGGCTGTCTGCTAAGAGATTCTGATTTCCTGGAATGAACTGTGCCTGAAAATCCAGATTCAAATTTAGGGCTGTGTCCCATAAAGTCATGGCAAGTCTGCAAAGGGGGTAAGAGTGAGAGCCCCCTTGCTTATGTACCACATGACTGTGGTATTGTCTGTTCGAATTAGCAGAGGTCCTGGCTTTAAAAGAGTCTGGAAGGCTAGAAGAGCATTTTGGACTGCCAACATTTCTTTCAAGTTGATGTGCCATAGAAGGTGTTTGGTTGTCCAAGAGCCCTGTTGGCATTTGTCTAGAAAATGAGCTCCCCAAGCATAATCCGAGGCGTCCGTGGTTATGATCTGAGTAGGTTGAGGAAGACGAAAGGGCTTCCTTTCGATCAAAGCACACGCCCTGGACCACCAAAGGAATTCCTTCTGGAGGCAGGGAATCAGTGTAATCATTGTATCCAGACTGTGGCAATGCTGAGACCATACACTCTTTAGGTACCATTGAAGTTTCCTCATGTGAAGCCTCGCATTTGGAATCAACAGGATGCAAGAGGCCATGTAGCCCAAAGTTGCAGTGAGCTGAGTCAAGGTTGCCAAGGTCTTCAAGATTGAAGCCAGCTGTAACTGTTTTTCTGGCGTAAGAAAGGCCATCTGTAAACTTGTGTCTAGAAGAGCTCCCAAAAAGAGCATTCGTTGAGAAGGAATCAAATGTGACTTTTTTGTGTTCACTGAGAATCCCAGTAGTAGGAGAAGACGTTGAACAAAATGCAGGTGTTGAAGTAAAAGGTCTTTGCTGTCTGCCTGAATTAGACAGTTGTCCAGATAGGGGTAAATCTGAATTCCCTGAAGTCTGCAGTAAGCTACTACTGGAGCCAGGCATTTGGTAAAAACTCTGGGCGCAGTAGATAAGCCAAATGGCAGTACAGAGAATTGGAAGTGTCTCAAGCCTGCCTTGAATCTGAGGTACTTTCTGCATTGTTGCCTTATGGGGACGTGTAAGTAAGCCTCTTTTAAGTCCAATGTTACCATCCAAGCATCTTGTGAGAGCATTGGGAGAAGCTGTTGAAGAGTAAGCATCTTGAATTTTGGAATTTCCAAAAAGGTGTTTAATATTGAGAGGTCCAGAATAGGTCTCCAGGAGATTTGTTTTCTTGGGACCAGAAAAAGTCTTGAATAAAAACCTTTCCCCACCTCTAGAGGTGGAACAGGTTCTATGGCTCTTAAGGCTAATAAAGCGTCCACTTGATTTAAGGCCTATGTCCATTGATGTTTTGGCAGATCTGGCCAGCCGGAAGGCCTTGGCAGAGTGTGAAAGTGGAATCTGTAGCCTTTCAAAATTTTATTTTATTTTATTTTTATTTATTTATTTAACATTTGTTGACCGGGAAAGTCCGACTAGGTTCCACAGATCCTGTTTTCAGCGGAGGCCCGGGGAGAAATGCTCCAGAAGCATGTCTTTAGAATCACGTCTAACACCCATTTGTCCTGGGTAATGTGAGTCCAATTTTGGTAAGAAAGAGAAAGTTTTCCTCCAAGAGGGGCATCCAGGGAAGGAGGACCTGTAGCCCAACAGAGGGAGTCATTGGGTCTGCTTTCTTTGGGTTTGAGGTCTGTCTTCTCCCCTTCTAGGTGAAGAAGCAGTCCACTGTCTAGATCTGTTAAGAGGCCTGAGCCTGCGCCCGACCTCTGGAGCATCTAGATCTTCCCCTTTGAGGCCTATCAGAAGTGGGAAAAGACCAATTTTTGGAGGGCCAATTTCTAGAAATTCTAGGAAGCTGTACTTGCAAAAAGTCTTTTACAGTCTGCATAGACTTGGCTTTTTCTTCCATCTTTTTAATAACCTCCTCAGCCTTAGATCCAAATAAGACATCATGCTGAACAGGGGCATCTAGCAATTTAGCCTTAACTTGTTCAGGTAAATTCTGCTCACGAAGCCAAGCATGTCTCCTGATAACAGTACCAGAGGCAGCAGCCCTGCAGGAAGCCTCTAAGGCATCAAAACCACAATGTAAACTATGTTTGCTAACTTGTTCAGTTGCATGCAACACATCCTGTAATTCCTTGTCCTGAGCACATGCAGGAAAGGTAGAAAGCCTTTGTTTTAAAACAGATAAAAGAAACTGTTGATACTTAAACATGTGAAACTGGCAATTTAAAGCTCTAATAGAAAGGGTAGCTGAAGTATAAACCTTTTTGCCCCACCTGTCCAGGGCACGAGAATCCTTTTCAGAGGGGATAGGATTCTTAGAGGAGGCGGCCTTAGCAGCCTTGGAACCCCAAGAAATAGTTTCAGGATCAGCAGAAGGGTTCTTAAATAAAAATTGATGGGAATCAGGGACCCTGTAAAACCTATCAGGCTTAGAAGGAGCAGGCGGCATGGAATCAGGATTCAAGTTAGCTGCAGAGAAGGCATCATCCACAATGTCAAGTACAGGAGGAATAGCTAAAGGCCTGTGTTGAGGGAGAAGAAGAAATTCCCTAAGTCTCTTTTTGGAAGCAGAATAATCCTGACCTTCCCAATGAAAATGCTCCCTCATCTCATGCAAGGTTTCCCCAAAATAGAAATCTTCAGGAGGAGAGGCAGAGGGAACAGAATCCTCTGCATCCGAATCCTCATAAGGAGGAAAAGAATAATCCTGATCAGAGGAAGAAACTGAAGATACAGAAGCCTGATCAGAGGAATCATAGGGGATATCCTGTCTAGGCCTTTTCTCAGGAGGAGGGTGAGAGCCCCTAATCATAGTCAATAAATCCTCATCCATCCGTAGTAATTGCTTCTGAGTCTTAGGAGCTGAATCCGAAGAAGCTTGAGCAGAAAGTCTGGGTTTAACAGGAATCTTTGACTTAGCCTTTGTCTTTGTGGTAATAGTAATATGTGAAGGCCTGAAGACCCCCTCAGAAGCCGGTACCTGCACAGTGGTTCCGGACCCATCTGAAGGAGCGACGTCCGAAGGTCCTGCAGCAGACAAATTACTAGGCCTAGATGGCTCCCCATGGGAGTCCGTGTCGGCCATCGGTTCTGAAGTGGCGGACGACAGGGGCTGCAAAAGCGCTTCACTGACGACCGCCGAACCCGAAGCTGGCTCCGGCTGCAAAGTATCCTGTTTGGACCTCGGAGGCCTGTCCTTATCTTTGCGTTTCTTCTGTATTCCGGTAGTCGGTAAAGTATCCGACGACATCCTATAATTAAATCGTCTACTGAAGTAATTCAAGGCCCAATCGTACCTACGCTTGATAGTGCGAGAATTAAACCTGGCACAGAACCGACAGCAAGAAATGTCGTGGTCAGGGCCTAAGCAAGGTAGACAGTAAGAGTGGAAATCTTTATGAGGTATTTGTTTTCCACACGCTACACAATTATTAACTTTTTCTGACATCGGAGGAGCAAGAAAAGGTTTCAACGGGGTACTTAGCTTTGAGAAGAGAAGTAGAAAACTTCGGACCGACGACAATTACACCACGTTGTCTTGAAAACGCCAACCAACAACTAGCGAACTGCTTTGCACCACACGGCAAGAAACACTGGAGAAGATGGCGTCGGCTGTCAGCTTTATACCCATGCGTTCTGACGTCAGGGTTCTTGCTGATACAGCCGACGCCGGACCCAGACTTTGATATTCTGGCCGACCTCGGGCTGCCTGCCGGCAGGAGTACCCTACAGTTATGACTGCAACAGTGAAACACGAAGAACATCCTGTTGAATCCACCACTCTAATTCTTTTTTCAAGCAGGGAAGGAGAAGAATCACAAAATCTAGTGGATGAACATGTTGCATCCAAACTGACCTAAGATACCAATGGAACTTCCTCATGTGAAGTTTAGCTAAGGGTAACATGGGAATAGTGGATGCCATAAAGCCATGCAGATGGAGGAACTCCCTTGGCAGTCATGGACTGGAGTGGGATGACTGCTTCACAGTAAGCGGTTAGAGAGCAGACCTTTTGAAGAGGTAAGGAAGCCAAAATCTTGTCTGTTTGAACTCTGCATCCTAGGACGACATGGTGCTGTGAAGGAATAAGAGAGGATTTTTGGAAATTGACAGTGAATCCTAGTCTATCCAGAAGAGATACTGTGAACTGAAGGTTCTGAAGAAGTAGGTCTAGAGAATGAGCTTGCAGGAGAAGGTCATCCAGTAAGGTGAAAATCTGAATACCTCTGAGTCTACAATAGGCAATGACAGGAGCGAAGCATTTTGTCAAGACCCTTGGTGTCATGGTTAGACTAAAGGGCAAGGCAGAAAATTGAAAATGTGAGGAAGCAATAGCAAAGTGAAGAAACTTCCTGAAAAGAGGATAAATAGGAATGTGAAGATAGGCATCCCTGATGTTCAGTGATACCATGAAGGCCTGTGGAAGAATGAGAGGAAGCAGAGTGTTTAATGAAAGCAATGCAAAAAGAGGGTACCTTTAAGAAGGTGTTTAGATGTGACAGATCTAGAATGGGTCTCCAAGAACCATCCTTTTTGGGGACTAGGAACATTCTTAAGTAGAATCCCTTTCCTGTTTGGTAAGGTGGAACCTCTTGAATGGTACCCTGAGAGAGCAAGGTGTGAATAACCTGAGGAAAGAAAGTCAACCAATCTTTTGCAGGTTGTAGAATGCCATTGAAGGTAGGAGTCTTCTATACCATAAAGTATCCTGTGAAGATAAAGGAAAGAACCCAGGAGTCTTGGGTAATCTGCTTCCAAGCAGGGAGGTATATGGACAGATGCTAGAAGGGTCTGACTGCAAATAGGCTGGTAGTCACAGACTACCTGGCTTGCTTGGAAAGGGCTGTTTATGAGCAAGAAGAGCAAAAGTAGACTTGGCAGAATAAGATTTCTTGGCCTTTCTTTTACTTTTAGGAGGAGGTCTGGAAAGCTTCCTTACACAAGGGGTTTCAGAAGGATAGTTCCTTTGAAATCTTGGAACTGGTGACACAAAAATATGTTTAAGGTCCTGGAGCTTCTTGATCTTTTCTTGCAAGGACTTAAAAGGTTCTGCAGCTGTAGACCCAAATAAAGCCTTGGAATCTAGTGGAGCATCCATAATTCTAGCTTTGATATCATCTGGCAGTGGCTGGAGTCTCAGCCAAGAGTACCTCCCTCAGGACAGAGCCAGATGCAGCAGCTCTGGCAGATGCTCCCACTGCATCACAGATGCATTTAATGGAATGACGTGTCACTTGGGCACAGTAACCTAAACTGGAAGTAAGCTGGGATTTAGTGTTAGAGTCTGGAAGCTCAGAAAGGAGTTAGTGGCTTGAGAAAGAAGGGCTAAGGAATATTTAGCCACATGGGTCTGGTAGTTTATTGCCCTAACGGTCAGAGTGGCCAAAGTATTTACTTTTTTCCCCCAGTCTCTCCATAACTTTGCTCTCCCTGTCCAAGGGAAGAAGGCAATAGCTTAGAGGGCTTATCTGCAGCCACAGATAATGTAGTTGGGTCTGCATAAGGGCATTTAAACCAAAAATTGCAATCCTATAGCACTTTATAGAACATGTCTGGCCTTTTAGAGGCAGGAGGTTGTGATTCTGGACACTTTGTAGCAGAGGAGAAAGCATTCAAGAAAGCTGGAAGCACATGAGATACTGCAAATGGGGGTGGAGAATCAATCTGTAAAAGATCATAACATCTTTTTTGTATGTCTGATATCTGGGAGCAGTCCAACTTCAAAAATTCTCTCATCTTCACAATGTTCTCTCCAAAGGTAATATCTTCCCCTGGAGAATTAGTTCCATTTGATTCCTCCTCTGGGGAAGCATATCCCAGTGGAGAAGACATCTGGGCAGAGTATGCCAAAGATTTACTCCCAGAAGAATCATACTTAGAGGAATCCTCAGTTCTAACTCCTTTTGGGGTGAAACTGGAGAAGGTGAAGGAGGAGAAACTCCTGTGGACTGCCTAAAAACCATGAAGGTGTTAAACAGTCCTTGTGAAAAGACTTGCCAATCAGTGGATTGTTCTTGAGGAGAAGAATGCTTAGACTTCTGCTTCTTCTTCAGTGCAGCATCCATACGGTAGAAGGAAGGACCTGACGTTGGCCTGCATTCGACAATATTGCTAGGGACCTCCTCACAAACCAGGACTTGCATAATGCCTCGAAGGCCTTCAGAGATGATGAGCCTGCCCCCCCCATATCCGAAATGGAAGTCTGCATATCCCCCGAGGATGCATTAGCAGGATCCTTTGCAGCCTCCACAGCGCTATCTGTGGAAGAATCACCAGCTACCTCTGAACAGGTCTCCTTGCCAATATCAGCCTCGGGAGAAATGTCCAGGATTCCAGGATTGGAGGAGCAACAGAAACTTCGGGCCTATATTTTTTGGCCTGCCTCAGAACAGGCTCCCCTGAAGGACCCAACGCACTTTCCATAGCATTATGTGCTAAACACTTAAGACGTTGGTTCTCTAGATATAGATTAAGAGAAGGGAGACAACAACACATGGTATTTGGGACAAAGGCCTTGCAAAGAGCAGAGGAGATATGGTCATGGTTTGGGCCTAGGCAAAAGAGACACAGATCGTGAGAATCCTTATGTGGAATTTGCCTTCCACACTGACACTTGCCCTTCCTAGATGACATGTAATCTCAGCAAACCCGCAGTAGCTCAAAAGAGTAAGAAAAAACCCCAATGGGGTACTTACATGAATTAGAATCCGCAACTTTGCTGACGAGCAAACAACCGGAGAAGACATTCAGACTGGTGGCAGAAAAGATCTGAGGATGGAAATGCGGACATCTGCTATACACCCAACATTGGAAGGGATCCTACGTGCGACGTTGCATATACCTTACAGTCGCTTTAGACCTTTGTATACTGGGCGACATTGTTATGAATACTGCAACATATGAATAGGACATCATAAAATATAAAATTCTCCTTTGTGGTTCAACACAGTCAATCTTTCAGTTTGTTTGTTTTACATTTTAAAAAGATCCTGACACAAAGAAAAGGACAGGGGTAATTACATTCTCCCTTAATTCCCAAAAACTAGAAAGTGCTGCTGACAACAAGCAAAGCCCAGAAAATAAAAGAAAAATGATAAAAATGTCCTTAGTGGTTCACTGCCCTTACACACAAACTATAACAAAATTGGATTTCATTCTGCTTGTGAATATGTATGAGCTACGACACTGGTTTCGAAGTATCCTAAAAATGAAAAATAAATTAAAAAAGATCTAAATCACAGACAGCTTTATACACATACTTTATGTGTACATGTAAGAGTATAGAATACTGAAATACAACTTTGTGCAAATCGTTTCAAAATTACCTGACAAAGACATGAACAGTGGCCTTAACCTTGTTGCTGCTGCACATTTCCTGATAATTTCTTGTATTTTAGTAAGTAGAACAAAACTCGAATAGGCTCCCCCACTGAAATGTCGGCACTTGAAATGCCGAGTGCCAACAAGCCGAAAAGAAAAAAAGACTAACTACAGAAGAACAGTGAATCTCAAACATTGCTCTTCTCCTTTTTCTTGCTGGTGGACAAGCATTCTACATCCCCCAAACTTGTATATACCAACTCTGAGATCGCAATTCCTCAGAAGAAAGTGAATAATCCAAGAAAGGGACATCTCGGACTTAGTATACTCCAAGTTCTTTTTTTCAGCCATTTAGTCTCCATGTTTTGGGATATACTCTAGCGGGTCCCGAAATTTCAAATGGTTATCGTATGAATACGTTGCATAAACAGCTCATGTAGTACAGGATTTCTGTACAGAAGGAATGCAACACAGCAGGCTCTGTTCATGCACAATTTAAATTAGACATTGCCAACAAAAAAGCAGCAGTAGTGTATTGGCCAGCTAACAGTACAGTTTACTAGACAACAACGAGGGGCAAATAAACTACATCCTTCTGACTAGACTATGATTTCTCCACCTTTCACCTACACAATGGGATAAGCAGCAAGTCACTTGTACTAACCAAAGTAACCATGTCACCTGTGAAATGTTAAAAAGGTTTTACCAAAGTAAAGACTAAAATAAATCAGATCACCCCACGTCCACTTGCCACATCATATTTATTTATTTACTTAGCATTTGTTTACTGGGAAAGTACGACTTGGAATGAAGCCAACTTTCAGTAGAGGCCCGGGGAGAAACGCTCCAGACATATCTCTTTGTAATTTTAAGACTAAATGGCCAATACAAACTTGGCTGAAACTATACAAATAGGTTTAAAAAACAGATTAAAGCACAGTGTGACCGAGTGTCTAGCTAGTTGTTGGCACACATGACTTATAAAGAACACATACCAAACAAACCAACCATAAGTACTAAAACAGTACAGATTAAAAAAAAAGCCATATGACAAAAAACTGGCAGCACTCTGTGCTCACGTTACAGGGTCAGAGAAGGTCTGAGCCAAGTATCAACTGTGAAAATGTGTTCTAAAGTAGCTGTCTGAGATGATCAGTCTATAATCTCTCTCTTGCAAGTACATGTTACATTTCTTACAGAATGGAACAGCTACCAAGAATGTTTAGTCATTTGGGGGCCTGTAATATGGAATAACAAGGGCAATTTGGGACAGCCAGTCCGTAAGAAAGATTTCTGTAATAGTACAGTAAACATATCAGTATATATGAGTGCCTCAGCACTAGGCTAATATGCACTTACTTTCAAATGAAGCTCAGCAAACATGAGATCAAATTCAACAACAGTTCTAAGGACTGTAATGGACTACATATCAAGAATCTCTACAAAGTAATTGGATTAGATGCGTTTAAAGACATTCACATGTGCACCAGGCTTCTCCAATGCTACATTTCTAGGAAAAAGTACAACATACTTCAAGAGAAATAACTATAGATGGAATTCAAAATTCTGATGTTGGCCTTTCGTGAAAGGCCAATACCAGCTTCTGATGAAGTTCCACTACATTTTAGGATGGTGTAAACAGCTGAAATGTAACCCCTGCTATCATATGCATCTCTGTCCTAGAAAGACAGCATTATCTGCCAAGTGGGTTCAAGTCAATACTCTCTAAATCTACCAACACAGTCTGAGAGCTATTAAGTAATCACAGTGCCTTTAGAAAAACATCAAGCTTTACAAAGAGCTGTGACTATGAATGCTGTAATCTGAACAGAAAAAAAAAAACATTTATTGATTCTTTGTTGACCGGGCTAGTAGTCTCTTTTTTGGGGAAGACCTAAGATGGTATTTACACTGCCAGGGGAAATTTGGCAGGTCAGGGAACATCATCTACCTTTTTTTGATAGGTGCTGTGGGATCTTTTATACTGACCCGAGCTACCACCAACTCAAGCAGATGGGACTTCAGTTTAACATCTCACCTAAATGGCAACATACTCAGGAGTGCTGAACCCCCCCCTTATGCTGTACTGCAGTGTCAGCAATCCATCTTCCTGGTTTGGGAATAGAACCAAAAGCCATCTGCACAAAAGGTGTGTGTGCTACCTGTTGTGCCACTGACACTGTTACATTACTTCTCTGCAAACAGAATAAAAACACATATATACATTTATTTCAGTGTCTGGCATATAAATATTTTTATTTTTTTTTTGTGGTACTCACTAAGGTATGTGAAAAATACACAGTGCTATTCTGGCAGGCTGGACTGCAGCAGTGGATTTCAGATACATTCCTATAAATGTACCTCTTTTCCAGAGGTATCTGCATATTTGTGTAAAATAGTAAATGAGGTTATTAGTATAATGAGGAAAGTGAAAAATATAAATTGAGAGGTAAAAATGACATGAGCAAAGTATGAGTATTGTAGAACAGCATGTGGAAAATACATTTAAAAGTTAAAAGAAGAAAATAATAGAAAATGGAAAGTAAAGGAAATTCCAAAATGAGTTGAAGAAGTTTTAAAATAAATTACTATTAGTGAATTGATTGAAATACTTAGGAAATTAAATGCTGAATAATATCTGGCCCAGATGGTGGTGTACGGAATGTACCAGAAACTGACTGGCAAAGAGTATTTTTAAATGTACTGAATGAGTGGTTGAATGAAGGATTTGTTTAAAAAGAGTTACTGTGCGAGATATTCAAGTTTATATGGAAGAAAAATGAAAAGAATGAAATAAAAATTTGGGGACCCATCACATTAAATGCATTGTAACATTTTATGAGAATAATAAAGGAAGGAAGGATGATGGGATATTCTTGAAGAAAGTACATATGATATAAACAGGAAGGGATGTCAAGAATTGTTTTTGGTTGTGAAAAAAATTGTAAATGATATTAAAAGTAAAAGGGAGGATGTGAATCTTGTGGTATGTGATATCTGCAAGACATTTGATGCAATAGGACTTGATCCTTTGTGGGATGTTATGAACACATATGGCATAGGTAATAGAATTAGGAACATGTATATGTCAACATATGAAAATAATAAATAAGTTGCTAGTAAAGGGGAATATGTTATATAAAAAGAAAGTTGAAAGATTGTGCTTATTTTGTGGGGAGAAAGAGACAACAGAGCGTGTCTTTAATGTAAAAAAGTGGTGAAATTCTGGTAAAAGTTGTGTGAAGAAATATTTTTGAGAATATTAATGACAAACAATGTAGCTAAAAGTATGATTATTTACTGATGTTATAAGAAGAAGAAAGAAATAATATGTGAGAAGGGGTATATACGAATTTATGTAATATGGGTTATTTGGAATGAAAGACTGAATGAAATTTTGTTTAATGGAAAATGGACTTTGGCAGATATAAAGCCGCGGTGGTGCAGCGGTAGTGTTATCACCTCACAACAAAAGGTTCTCCCGTTCAATTCATGGCTGGAGCGCCTTTTGTGTGGAGTCTACATGTCCTCCCCGCAGTCGACTGGCTGGCGTTCGAAAGACATGCATGAATGGACGTGCCTTCGTTGAAGGTTGGGCGTCGAGCTGGCACCTCGGCACTGTAAAAATCTACTGCCAATCATTAGCGGACTGGAGTTCTGCTGTGGCGACCCCTAACTGGGAAAAGCCAGAAGAATCACTGCCAGCAAACAAGTTAAGGCCTACAACAGCAATCCTAACAATCTGTTGGGTTCTTTTAGTAATTTAGATGGGAAATTTCCCTGCAAAAGATGAAACTCGTTATCTGCTTTGGACAGTTGACTGACAATCTAATCATGGTACATTTTTCAATCTGCTCAACCAGCTTCACTACGGTACTGATAGTTACTGAAGTACCACCTTTTGGTTTTTACATCAGAAAGTGCTGGTACAAAGCTACATTCAAAATGGAGACTACTTTTTTATACCTCTTGTCTTTCAAGCACACACACACATTTTGAACACTTGATTGCCTGCATCTGCACCACACATTTTGCTGTTGTACTGAATGACAGCATCTACTCTGAGCTTTGAATTGCTACTGTGTTTTAAGTATTGCAGTAAGCATATGCAGCAGGGGTGAGGCCATGGCACAAAAATTATGGCTTACATTTTAGGTGGTCCTTATCAAAGACAGAACATGTGATTGTCACCAGCTATACTTGCCACTCAGAAATGTGGTAGAATATATGTCCTCACATGGTCAACTGATCCTAAAAACTCAAGGCAAAGGTCTTATTTTGGGTTACAGAAGAATCATCTGAAACATACAACACACCTTCCCAGTTAGAAGATTTAACAAATGTATCAAGCTCCTTCACTAGCTGTACCATGGACTACTTGTGAAGTGGCTTACTGTACTAGCCACTGGCTCCAAAGAGAGAGAAAGTGTTCTGTCCTGGTATGTCTGGGACATTAAATTCTCTTGCAGACAAGAAAAGTTCACAGAAAACCATCAGAACTGGTCTAATCTCAACTTTCACACAGCATGTAATTCTTTAAGCCAAACTAAGAACATATTAATGACATGTAATACTTCATCTTAAGTCTGCATCTATACAGGATAACTAACTTACAGACATGTCTCTCACTAGTACAGTGTGATTTATTTTTTTGTAAGAAATGCCTTACTGGATTTTTATCCTTTAGTCTGGGGGCTGACTGTGTGGCAATTCATTATTGGTAAGCTGGAAGAATTTCAGTATCTACAGGAAGTAACATCTGCTCAGGAGACCATAAAAGATGTGTGTTGAGCTCAGTGGGTTATTATACCAATAGTCCAAAAAATAGGGCTTTCTTAACAGGTCTATATTAAAAAGACGAAAGCTGAAGTCCGCGAATGCTATAACATCGACACATAAACATCGATCTACGAAAACAGCGAAAGACAGAAACGTTGAAAGTCACAACGGCGAACGAATTCCTGGAAGCAACAGCGCCATACAGGTAAGTTAAACCTAAGTAAATAAACGTAAAACAGTTTTCCAAACGTTTTTGCAGGGGGGCAAGCCCCTCTGCACCCCCCACTTATATGTACCAATTCCAAGACCACACTACAGTGGAGAAAAGGATATATTTCCTCACCCCCACGATCACCCTGCTGGTCAGGGAAATTCGTTCGGCGTTGTGACTTTCGGCATTTCCGTCTTTCACTGTTTTCATAGATCGATGTTTATATATCGATGTTATGGCATTCGCTGACTTCAGCTTTCGTCGTTCTCATATAGACCCATTCTCTTAAGTATTCCAGTTAAGGGGCATGTGCCCAGGAATATGTACAATATTGAAAACAGTGGTCTTTCAGGATATGTGGCATACATTTTCAATGCTCAGCACCTGTATTTTGTACCCATTCAATTCAGTACACACTTCTGGCATTATGCTTCCAGTGCCATCCAAGTTATTCTCATTAAAAAAAAAATACCTATAACACTTCAGTGGAGAAGGAAAACCTGACAGTTCAATTTGGGTTCTGATTATTTGCTAGCCTCACATCATCATTCATTCTGCATGACTTTACGGTCATGTGTGATGAGACACCTCTCTGAGAAAGGACACTAGCAGTGTTGCCAAGCTATCCTTCCTTTACATATCTACTTAGGTTCATAGGCAAGTACTAGGCTATCTGCCCGAGGGCATCTATAAGCCTAGCCAGAATGCGTTGGCTTTTGCCACCCCCTTAGATTAGTTCCCTGTGCCTCTGTCCAGCAGAGCAATTAGTTCCCTGTGCCTCTGTCCAGCAGAGCCACTGCAATGATCCCCGGGGTAAATTTTCTGTTTCCCATCCACTCGTCAAGGTTTCTCTTGAAGAGTGTTAGTGAGGGGCTGTGCCTAATGTAGATAGGAATCCTGTTCCAAAGCATGGGGGGAGTCTCTAGGACAGGAATCTATCCCTCCAGCATGTCCTATTTACCGTTGTGGTGAGGTTTAGAACCCTAGGGCTCTCAGGGATTTGTTTTTTTTTAGGTGGAGCATGTCCATCAATTCTGGGTTGAACATGGCCTTATACGTCAGGCAGAGATCACCTCTGAGTAAGCTGTATGCAACCGAGTACAGCTGGAGTTTCTTCAGTCGGGCTGCATAGGGCATCTGTTTGAGGCCAGTAATCCTCTTGGTGAGGTACTTCAGCTGTTGCAGGTGTCTTGTAAGGTACATCCCAAATGGGGCGCTGTACTCTATGATGGGTCTGATGAGTGATGAGTAGAGGGGCACAATAACCTCTTTTGTTCTAGATGTGAACCCTTTTGTGATTAGGAGGGCCACATAGAAGGATTTTCTAACTATCTTGCCAATATGATTATCAAAGGAGAGATTACTATCTACTTGGGTCCCCAGATCCCTTATTACATTTTGTATATTTAGGGGATTACCTCCTGTGCTTGCCTGTATCTCTGAGAAGTATATACTGAACAGGAGGGGTCTCAGGACTGAGCCCTGTGGGATGCCACTTGTAACCAGTTTACAGTCGGACCCAGAGCCTGTAACTCTCACAGTGTGGGTTCTATCCGTGAGCCAATTGGCAACCCATCTCATGACGTAGGGGTTTATGTTCAGGCTGGTGAGCTTGTCTATAATACCAGAATGGGGGATGCTGCCCTAAACCTTTGTGAGGTAGGCTGTGTGGACCTCCTTTCCCTTGTCTAAAGCCTTGGTAACTGTCTCAAAGAAGTCCACTAGGTTTAAGAGGCATGATCTGCCCTTAACAAAGCCAAACTGGGTAGGGTCCAATGTTTGGAGGTTCCCAATGTCTCTGTTAATGAGTTCCATGATGATGCGCTCCATAGCCTTGCAGACCAGGCTAGTCAAGCTTATAGGGTGATAGATGAACAACCACGATCCAAATGAAACACAAATCTTCCAGTAAAAACCGTTTTAATTCTAGCACCTCGGTGAAAACACCTTCTTGGAATATATAGGGTGATAGTTCTCAGGGTATGCTGTGGGTCCACCTTTGTGGATCGGGACAACTAATAACTATTGCTGTGCACCACTCTATGTGTACATAGCCTGTAGAGAGGCTGAGTTTGAACAGTGTGTTTAGCTGAGGGGTTAGTTCATTTTGTAGCTCGTGTAAGACGCAGCCTGGGACACTGTCCGGTTCCATTGAAGCTGTGTTTTTGGCTTTGGATAGGGCTATTTTAACCTGTGTGTCAGTGATTGCCTGGGCTCTACATTCTTCTGGTATGGTTATGGGCCCTTTAGGGGGTGAGAGGAGGGTGAAGTTTGCACTAAACCTGTCTGCCAGAAAGTTGGCAATATCAGTCGGTTCAGTATATTTTGTGCCATTTTGCACTAACTCAGAGCAGATCTGAGAGTTTCCCCTTAGGTTCTTGACATAGCTAAAGAACGCTTTGTGGTCATCTTTGGAGTCCTTGGCAATTTTTCTTTCGAAGCTAGCCTTGGATGATTTTATGAGGGATCATAGTTTCTTGCTAATACTGATCAGTGATGTCTTTCCTTCTTGAGATTTTACTCTTTTCTGTACTAGTTTCCTCCTTCTGTTGTACAGCTTATTTATGGCAGTGGTCCACCAGACTGGTTTCCTTTTCTTGGAGGAGCGAGTCTTGGTTTTGCTTGGGATAGCACAATCCATGCATTCTTGTAGGTGCTCATAGAGTCCCTTTGCAAGGGATTCAGCAGCTTGGACAGCGTTGTCCTTTAGCATGGGGGTTGTGAAGCTTTCCACCTTGGTCTTAAGTAACGTGAAGTTTGCTTTTGAAAAGTTTTTTACGGCGGTTTCCTTGACTGGGGGTGGGGTAGAATGTGGATATCCAGAGTGATTAGTCTATGGTCTGATCTAACCAAAGAGGGGTTGACCTCTAGTGTGGAACACCGGTCGCCCATGTTGGTGCTGACCAGGTCCAATATGTTGTCTCCTCTGGTGGGGGTGTTGACCAGTTGATCCTTCTACACGTCTTCCATAGTTTGAAATCCTGGAATAACAGCTGCCTCCAGCCTCTACACAGGAAAAAGAGGAGGAATTACATTCTCCTGGACGTCTTGCCTAGGATATGGCTTGGCAACTGAAACACTACTGTTGTTATATGGTGTGTGTCTACTAACATTAACAGATTGCAGTGAACTTGTCATAATACTGCCTGCAGTAGTCTCAGATATGAAATAATTCCTGGGTATACAGGACCTGTGTAACAATGAGATACAGCAACAGGTTTTGACATTTCCATGACTGCCTCTTATATAAGGTCCTGCATCATGTGCATTGTTAGCACCAAATGATGCTGGCAGCAATTCTCAGAAACTGAACCCTCGCAGAGGTCACTATCTGCAAACATCATCTCCAGAGCAGTGGTTACAGCAGCAGACAAAGAAGCAAAGTTGGCATGACTATATTCACTCAAAATGTACAAGCTGGAAATACAATAGCCCATACATTTCTGCATAAAACATGCTATCCCATGTAAATGTAAAGCACCAAACAAATGCTCTCCAGGAGTATGAGCATTTGTGCAAATAAGTTCATCTTTACTTATGTCTGAATACAGCAAGTCTCCCTGCACCCATATACCATCATTACTTACGTATTCTCACTCTAACGTTGCTCCAACTTGAAAAAAGAATGGCCATTGTTAAAAAAAGAAAGCAATGAGCTCTTTCTTCATTACCTATCAATCTCCTGTGTGAATAAACAAACAGATTTTGAGCCTAAATATGTCATTTTAATAAGTATTGAGGAAACGGAAACACAAGCAATTAGAGACTAACTAGTTCAAGGTAAACTGGCAAGGGTACTTCAAGACTGCTTGGAGAGCATCTTTAATACCTGGACTCCAAAGACTGGATGTCAGGCCTAAGGAAGGAGGGGGTCATCTGAAAAAAAGTGAAATAGGGGTGGAACTATTATCCATTTCCATTTCTAAGACAATGGTCTCAATACTGTGAGTCTTTACAGAAGTCTGGTCATGGTATATTACCCAACATCAGGTATTACTACTGTTGCTTAGGAGGATGATTGCCCTTCAATATGTGCTTTGTTCATTAAATGATGCTTAACCTAACCATCCACACTCTTGCCTTGCTCATTTGGCTTTTTTTTTGTCAAAACCCTACAAAAATAGCCATCACACAAAGAGTGACCTCTTTCTGTACTGACATCACTTATGTGCCCACTGGAGTGCAGTGCTATACTGACACTGATTTTGTGTCTTGGTGGGGTACATTTCACCAGCTGTTTGCCCTTGTGGATGACTATCAATAGCTCTGTCATTGTTGATGACGCTGCACATGTCATAAAGACAAACATGTTATACCACCAGAACAAAAATATTGTAACAGTATAAAAGAATAATTTATACCAACATAATCTTGTATACTGGATTACTGAGAAGAGTTTGGTTTAGGACGCCTATCCACATGCATTCATATATAATCCCATAGTTCTCCCTTAAGTTCTTACTGCTATCAATTCTCAAACTAAGGTCATGTGTAGCGTAGTACCTGTTCACCACAACTTAATAGTCTGACAGTCCTTTTCTCATAGTCCATTCCTGTAACCATAGGTGCTAGGCTCATTTTTTCTGGCTGACTTGACTTTGCTACAGACACAATCCTACTAGTTTCTACAAATAAACCTCTACATTATCAAATAAGAAAGCTCAAGAGATACACCTGCTCAAACCTCCAAACTTTGCTCTTATTTTCCTGGAGTTCCAGCAGTTGCAGTATAACATCTAGTACATAGAAACCAAAGGGAATTCAGTTCAGTCCAAGTTTTCACTCACACACCTATGCTTGTGTCACTTACAGGCTGTGTATACAGGTGAGGAGATGATTTTTGTACATCCATCTTCTGATGTGTGTCAGATTATGAGTGTCGGGGCGTGGCCAAGGATGAACACAGGATAGCAGCAGATTTCTTCAGATCCACCAATCTCACAGCACTGACAGGAAATAATTACTTTAAAAATTAATTTATGAAATAATTTTCTTTCTAAATATGTTTGGAATATCAGTTTCTTGAATAATATCTAAAAAAGAAAAAAAAATTCAATAATATTCCTGTCAGAAAACACTTTGGAAATTTCTTTGTCAGCTCCTCTGTTTGAAATGAGTTCCAGTAAGACAAATTCTCTGGATTCCAGCATTAAGAAAGAACTTCAGTCTCTGATATCTACAATTCAGCAACTTACTACCAAAATGGACAAACTGGATACTAAAATTGATAACTTCATAGAAAAAACTACAAAACAAATAGATTTGTTACATCTAGACTTGCAACAACAGAAGACTCAGATTACAGGCATAGAAGAGACTGTTAATGACATGGAGAATAGAATCCAGGAAGAAGAAATTAACATTGAGTTTTTGCTGAAGCAGAACACACATCTACAAACTAAACTTGATGACCTGGAAAATAGATCTAGGCGCAATAATATTAGGATTTTTGGACTGCCAGAAAATATAGAAGGTAACAATATTACTTCTTTTTTAAATACTTGGCTTCCCAAAACTTTAGACTTGCCAGAAGCATTTTCTTTTGGTATTGAGAGAGCCCATAGATCCATATCTAATTTTAACACTAACAAAAAGTATCCTAGATCAGTTATAGTTAGATTTCTATCATCCTATGACAAAGAGATGGTACTTAAATCTGCATGGGCTAAAGCACCTGTTAAAATTAATGAGGCAACTGTGCGTTTTGACAATGACTATTCTTCCTTGGTAATAACTAAAAGAAAAGTTTTCCTGCCATTAATAAGAGAGCTTAAGAAAGCACAGTTTAAAACTTACCTTCTGTTTCCTGCCAAACTAAAAATCTTTCTACCTGATGGCCCTAAATTTTTGAAGACTTAGACTCTGCATTGCTGTATATCAAAAAAAAATAAGATTTTGGATAAAATAGAGGAAATGGAATGGGCTAGTCCTTCATTAAAGAGGTTGGCAACAGAAGCTTCGTGGAAGACTTCAGAGAAGAAAAAGAGACTAAAAAACAAATGACATGTTCTATGTTTTTTCTTTTTTTCTCTCTCTCTTTTTCTTCAATATCAATCTCTTCAAATACAGTTACTTCATCTCCAGAAAGCCACAAATATTCTAAAAAGATTTAATCAAAGTTATTTTCTGTGTACAAAGAACTGTTTTTGTTTCATAAATAGTCAAAATATCTGAGGAACAAATAACAAGCTATCATTCAACTTGTCTCTCTTTGTGATAAAGAGACCCAAGGTTAGTAATTTGATACATTTTTTTTTCTCTTCTCTCTTCTTGTTTTAAATAATGACATTCTTTTTAGACTATGCATTCAGTAAGGGGTGGGGGAGGGCAGAGAGAGAAGTATGATGAAAATATGATAAGTGGAATATATTAGTTTTTTTAAAAAAAGTATATATGCTGTTTAAATACTGTTGCTAATTATTTTACCATGATTCTATTGCTTATACATGTTTACAAATAATCTGTCATGATTTAATTACTAATAATTAGAACTAAAATAGTAGTAAATAATATGTTTCATATCTATCTTTATTAATATAAACAGCAAGTAATATTTCACTGTAGATAATTTTTATAGCTTCCTTTTTTATCTTTTCTCTTTCGTCTCACACTCTCTTTTTATTTTCTACTCTCTTTCTTTTCTTTTCTCTCTCTCTCTTTTTCTTTCATATAAGTACATTTACATGCTTTAGATAATACTGATACATGTATAAAATGAGATTTGTATAAAAAATTGAATTGGGGCATAAAAAATTAGTTGTATTATATATTAATAACTGTGGGCTTAGTTTCACTGTCATAGAGACTGTAATAACTTGTAAAATACTTCGCGAAGGTTTTACTCTGTTTAGTTTCATTTGTATTGCTAAATGAATGTCAGTCACTTGCATTTGTTAAAATTCTCACCAAAATGTTAAGGGAGACAATTTGGGATGTGGGTTACCTCGTGAATAGTGTCCTCGAGTTGTTTTAAAAGCTTCAACACTCAGAATACACGCAGAGAAGCTGAATGCAGTCATTTTGAACTTTGACCCCTGAATTCACACTGACACATCGCAGATTCAAGAAGAACACTCTACCAGGAAGTAGAACTGCTGCAAATGCGACTCTGCGATGAATAATGAACTCTATAACATTTAAATGTGTTATTTTTTATAATTACTTACTTATTTATGTTATAATTTATAAAATATGAAAGTTATAATGATTTTAAATTATTCAGTATGCCATAGTAAGCTAGTGTGATATTTTAGAAGGCATAGAAAGTAAAACATATATACATATGTTTTTGAAAGTTTACATGACTGCAACATATTAATGTATGTAAATACTTATGATTTAAACATATATAATACAATTCATTTGACTTATCTAACTGACAAGCATAAATATCATTATGATTTTATCTTAGAAGAAGTTGTCATGTGACATTTTAAAGCAGCAGTTCAGATATATAAAATACAGATGGCTTTCTTCACAATGACTTAAGTATATCTGGGAATTTACATAGCTATGCAGTATGATTTGTAACCATATTTATGAACCTAAATATTTTATTTAACTGGCAATAATAAGTATGAGAAGAAAAGCTTTGATGCAAGTAATTTAAAGTCTTTTAGAAGCTGTTAACTGCATTTCTATGACAGAAAATAGGAATATCCTAATATATGTAATGTCTGAACCATAATAGCCTAAGTTATTGACTCTAAATGAACATAAGAACTTATTTTTACAAACTTTGAATAAATTAATATGTAGATATGCCCCTTTTTTTCTCTCTCTCTCTCTCTCTCTCTCTTTCTCTTCTTTTCTTTCTCTCTCTCTTCTCGGTACCCAATATCAAGTTGATTTGAATGCTATTTGATTATAAATGTATTATACTAAATAGGTGTACATAGTAGTATGAATTGTTTCTAAAAGTTCCTATTTGTTTATATGATGCTGATTTATCAAATGTTTAGCTTTGTCTTACTAGATAATCTAATTAAAAGAGGTTAACTTTAGTTAATAATAACCAGTATTAAATTGATAAGGTGGCAGCTGAGGTACTGCTGCTTAGGGTAGGGGGTTAACTTGAGTGGTATGTGCTACTCAAAGTTGGAGTTTTTAACACCAGGCTGGGTACACCTAAAGGAGGAGGTATAACATTACTTACTTTGTTAATTGTTATTCTGATTATAAGTTTTATATGTTTAAATAATGCCAAATGACTTCTCTAAAAGGAATTTCTTTAAACATTAATGGACTGAATAATCCATGTAAAAGGGCAAGCTTAATGAGATACATTAATTTACATAAGGCCAACTTAGTATTCCTTCAAGAAACACATCTCTTGAAAAAGGATATTGATAAATTAGCCACTAATAAATATACAGTATTAGTTAGTTCAGAGCACACTCAGAAAAAAGAGGAGTGGCTATTTTATGGAATAAAAGTATGCCCATACCTAAAACTATCAAGACTTATGAAGATGATAAAGGAATGTTTTGTATGGTTACAATACAAATTAATGGAAAGACATATACATTAATCAATGTATATTGGATACCAGGAATTGGTATTAATACAGTGAAATACCATCTTAATAAGATCATATCATTTTCTATAGGAGATATTATTTTAGCAGGTGACTTTAATTGTATCCTACATGAAAAAGATACTACTACTATAGGAAAAAGGAAAATTACATCTAATGCAAAACATTTAAAAGAGTTTGTTAATTCATATCATTTGAATGATATTAATAATCAGATAGACTCAAAATCATTACCATACACCTTTTTTTCTAACAGATATAAAACTTATTCAAAAATAGATAGAGTCTTTATTTCTAACCAGATGGTAACAGAATTAATTAATTCTAAAATCATTTTGTGTCCTATATCAGATCATAATTCAATTGTCTTTGAGTTCATGATAAAGAGTACTTACAATGTTCAGATCAAAAGGATACCAGCATACTTAACTCAGCTAAAAGACTATAAAGATTATATACTTTCAGAAGTGCAACATTTTTTTTGACATAAATAATACTCCTGAAGTCTCCATTGTTTATGTTTGGGATGCTTTAAAATCATATCTATATGGACAAAGTATCAGATGGTATAATAATAAAAGGAAATATTGGGATAAGGAATTATTAGATATTCAAAGTAAATTAGACTTTTATAAGCACAATAATAAAGAAAATATTATGGACAAAAAAGTCATTGAAGAAATAAACAAACTAAATGAGAAATACAAAAAAATTTTAACTTATGAAGTTAAAATAACTTTAGAGAAATATAAGTTCTTGTCTTACTCAATAAGTCCCAAATACTTACATAGACTTAAAAATAAAACAAAAAGGTTGAATAAGCAAAATCATATCAAAGAAATGTTCTCTCTAAGGAAAAAGAAGAATGTTTCTAGTCTACCAGAAATATTAGATGAATTTAGAAATCACTTTCACAAAATTAATCATAATAACATTAACATGGAACCTAAAGATAAAATAAAGAAATTTATAACTACAAACATGAATAAAAAACTTAATAAACAACAGACTAAACTATTGGATAAAAATATTTCATATACAGAGGTTGTTACACAAATAAACAAGCTTAAATCAAACAAAGCACCAGGTAATGATGGTATTATACCTGAGATATATAAAATTATTTCTAAAAGTACATACTCATTAATACATAAGGTTTTTATTTTGGCCCAAAATGAGTTAATAACTCCCCCATCTTGGCAATACACATTTATTTCGCCAATTTTAAAACCCAATTAAGATCCAACTAGATGCACTTCCTACAGACCTATTTCATTACTTAATGTTGATTATAAAATGTTTATGAGTATTTTTGCAGATAGATTGAAGGCAATCATCCCAGGCATTATAGATATAGATCAGACGGGCTTCATTGTAAATAGAAATACTTTTGATAATATAAGGAGAACTCTAACATTAATTGATTTTGCAAATAGGAAAAAGAAAGATTTCACATTTATTAGTCTCGACATAAGTTCAGCATTTGATTCAGTAAGTCGGGACTACTTGTTTATCTTACTGAAGTGCACAAACTTTTCAGATGCATTTGTAAATCTAATTGAACATTTATATAAAGGAGTACTGGCTTACATTAAGATAGGAACATATGTCTCACAAAAAATACCCATTTTAAAAGGTACAAAACAAGGGTGTCCGCTCTCTCCATTATTATTTACTTTAATAATGGAGCCTTGGGCTAATCTGATCAGAAACAGTACTGATATAGAAGCATTTGATATAGATGAAAATACAACATCTAAAATTCAACTTTTTCCAGATGATGTTCTAATTACATCAGCAGGATCTAATTCTTCTATGCAGTCCCTATTTGATAAAATGATGAATTTTAAAAATATTTCTGGTTTAATATTCAATGAAGAAAAAACTAAAATATTACCTATATATACACGAAAAAATGTCCTTATTAGTGATTTTAGTAAATATATACCCAATTCAGGTCAGATAACATACTTAGGTATAATACTAACTAAGGATATCAAATCTATTATACATAATAATTATAGTACCTGTCTTCTTAATATACAAAATCTTTTTAATATCTGGAATAATATGTTTTTTACTATGGAAGAGAGACTTACAATTATCAAAATGATAATATTCCCCAAGATATTATACTTAATACAATCAATAATACTCCCACCTACAAAAATAATTATCAAGAAATTGAATACACTAATGTTAAATTTCTTATGGGCACCTAATAGACCTAGGATTGCATTAAAGAAACATACTAATAGCTGGTCTCAAGGGGGCATTTCTTTTCCAGACTTTAACTTATATACTATCTCTTCTATTATAAAAGTTATTACTTTGTTAATAGATCAGTCATATGTTGCAAAATGGAAAGATTACTGGGAACTAATTAGTATTCACTTCATGAAAATTTCTTTAACACATAAAAATACGATTGTAAATAACTCCATGTTATGGTTACTAAAAGAATTTTGTACTTCACCTATTACACCAAAATATATAGTTAGTTATCCATTAAACATTATTACTAGTTATCGTAATTTTATATTCATGCATCCTAAGTATAAGGAATGGAATTTTATTCTATTCCCTATAATGTATACACAAGGTATGCTTTTGTCATCCACTTCAGAAAGAACTCTTTTAGTCACAGAAAATGATCTAAAGTACTGGTATCAGTTGCTATCTGATAATAAAGTTAAACATTTTGACTACTTAAAACAAGAATTTGATCTGAGAGAAACTTGTTGGTTAGAAGTTCAGACCTTTAGACAACATCTTATTAATAAAATTGATTTAATGTCCATAACAGTTAAAGAATCTATTCCAATACTGATTGATTACTTGATATTAAATTTACAACATAAAGTTTCTGATAAAGGTAAGCTTTCATACATACATAAAATTATCAGAGAAGAAACTTATTATAGTGTAGATACCTATTGGAATTATTTCACTTCCATTAATGGTGAATCACCAAATCAACAAGATAAACAATATATATTAGAATCTGCTTATAAAACTACTTCTTCCATTATTTGGAGACTTTTTACTTGGAAATGTTTACATAGATCCTTTTATACACCTTTGATGATGAATAAAATAAATAATAAAGACAATCTATGTAAAAGATGTAATGTAGAAATTAATGCTGATTGGGCACATATGTTTTATGACTGTATAAAATTGAAAGAATATTGGAAATCAATTAATGATTTTTTGCAGGCTCTTTTTACAGATAATTTCATTATTTCTAAATCACTTATATTATTCAACACTCCTGTTCCTCAAAGTGTTAAAAAGGTTAAGCTTCCCTTGTTATGGTCTATTCTAGCAGTGGCTAGAAAAATAATAACCAGAAATTGGATTTCAGATACTCCTCCTTTGTTTAATGAATTTAAAAATGTTATGACTGTAGTGTGCCATATGGAATTGATGACAATAAAATCAAGAACTACTAGAAAAATATCTTACTATATTATATGGGATACTTTACAAAATCTGTTAAAAAAATCTTAGTTACAATAGCATGGTATTTTAGTTTAATTAATTGATTTGATTGTAGTGGATGTCTTTGTAAATACTTTGGTTATTTTATTGAATGTTATAACCATTTCTATTTTAATTACTTGTATAAAATTGTTATGATATTTATTTTGTATGTTAAAAATAATAAACTTGTTTAAAAAAAAAAGATTATGAGTATCCATCAGAGTATGCAAAGTACTAAATGTTCCCAAACTAGTACACAACTGTCTGTCTCAGAACATATATGCCCATGTGGCTCCAGTCATACATGAATTTGAGAGTGTGTGTGTTTGTGTATCACTCTTACTTGGTCAAATGTATTTGACAGTCTATTTTTGAAGATATGGTTAGTTATTTGAATTACAAGTTAGGAAAAATTGAAGCATACTGAATGCAGAGTTTCAGTCTTTAATTTTTAAGGGTTTTTCTGTGAGGTTTACTGAGTTTTAATTTTGTGATTCTGGTTAGTTTAATGTAGTGCAGCAATTACCAGTGAGTGCATCTCCGAAAATGCTGCTTTTCTTTTGTATATGCTTTATTGAATGGTTTATCTAAGTTCGAGAATACTGTTTAGTGGGAATTAGACACTTCCCTTTTCCCATTCTTGTCCAATATCAGAGTTACTATATATAATATATACTATAAAGGAACACATTGAAGAAATTGAGTCTATAATATGAAAATGCTAAAAATGTCTAATCAACAACAATGACAGCTTGTAATATCAGTAGAATACGGAGACTCAAAATACTGAAACAGAATAATTGCAGGCATTCCAGCATTCCTCAGTGCCTCTCTGGTGTACAAAAGGAAACGGTGCTAGCACACACTGTGACAGCATAAAAAATGCAAGGCACATAATACCACAAAATCTACACATGGTCATGAGAAACATCCATACAAATATACACCATAACACAAAGGTGTAAAAAAAATAACGTCCTAAACTCACCCCTACAGCACTGTTCTAATCAAAATGAATAATGCAAAGTAACTCAAAACAAATAAATTGACAATATAGTACGTGCATAATGTGATGGTAAAACAAAAAAAACATTTTTATCATCTACATTTTCAGCAGTACAGCAACAACCTTCAGAAAATGTTTTTTCTTTAAAATAGTTTGAAAACAGTGATGTAACTTTGGTCTAGATGGTGGCAGTAGTATTGTTCTTGATAAATGTGGACATAACTCATATGTGTAATTTTTTCTTCTGAGCACCACCAAAACTACTGCCTTCAAATTGGAGATTCCGAGACCCAGCAAACATGTGACATGATGATGCCACCCCTCTACACTATTCTGCATGAGTGGTAAACAAAGTTAATTTTATAGGTTCATAGGTAAGTAACTAGGCTAGCTGCCCTTATGAGCCATTTTAAGCCTAGCCAATTTCCCTTTCAATGGTGAGAATCAAACCCTGTACTTCATAACTATGAGATAAACACCTCATTTTTAAACACCTTTACTTATCACTTGTGACATTGGCAAACTTACATTTATATAAACGTAATCAAACTATATTAACAAGCTCAAATTTACGGACATTATAAATCATATACATCATTCTATACCAAATAATCAAACCAACATTATATAAATTGTTCAAATCCTACCTTCTCTTAAACCCATTCCTCCTCAGAAAGCTGGCAGACTTTTGGGATTCCTTGCAGACCGCTCTGTTGGAAATGTTGGGTGAACAGCTTGGAGTGACTGGGGAGATTATTTTTTTTTTGAGTTATGCTACAGAATCGGAATTGCCTATACATAGTACAGCCTTACTGAGTCTAATTATGGTGGCTGTCAAAAAAAGCAATTACTAGAACATGGTTCATAGGTTGGTACTAGGCTATCGGCCTTAGGGCCTATACAAGCCTAGCCATAACAATTCCCTGGCTATTTCTTCCCACACTATTTACTTCCCTGGACCCCTGTCTAGCAGGGCGACTGACGTGATCCCCGGGGTGAATTTTCTTTCTCCCATCCATTCATCAAGGTTCCTTTTGAAGAGGGCCAAAGAGGTGCTCTGCTTGATATGTATGGGCAGTCTATTCCAGAGTCTGGGGAGTCTCTGGGTCAAAAATAAACAGGCATTGCAGGTCTTGAACCCAGAACCCTGTACACTATAGTCCCAACAGTTAACCACTACCAACTTTACTAGAATTAGTGAATATAGTGATAGAGATAAAACAACTGGAATTGGGATCTTTAAAAAGGGAAGGAGCAGACTACATAGGAAAAATGGGAACTGTGGGAATACATGCACAGCAGGAACAAGGTTTAAGAGGCAGTATTTGAATGAGCTATATAATGCTTAACTGACAATGACTGCATAGTTTATAAGTGAAATATGATGTTTACAACTACAGTTGTTTCAATGGTGTCTGTGATGTAACTGTTTACAATTGAAGTGATATCATTTTGTATATTTTTCATTTATATAAATGTAAGACTGCATTTGTCATATGTGTAAATTTAATTTATTTGTTTGTGTCTTTCGGCTTTTCCCGGTTGGGGTCGCCACAGCGGAACTACGGTCCGCTAATGATTGGCAGTTGATTTTTACGTACCGGCTTGCCAGGCCTGACGCACAACCTTCAACGAAGGTACGCCCATTCACGCATGTCTCCATGCAGAAGATGCTCTAGCTGAGAATCGAACCAGACAGCATCTTACTGTGAGGCAACAATGCTACCGCAGCACCACCACCGCGGGTGCATATGTGTAAATTTAATAAAGATGGTAAAAACAAAAATATTAAAAGGCAGGTAACACAAAACAATTTATAAAGGACAATGCAGTTAGAAAAACATTCTTTTAGCATGTATTGTGCCCAAAATTTCCATTTGTTTCCTATAAAATTTACTTCTACCTTTTCTAAAGATCCCACTTCCAATTCTTTATTTCCGTCACAATATTCTCTACTTCAAGTATAGTTGGTTTACAGTCGGATTTCCAATTTTCAGTAATTGCTTTTTTGGCAGCTGCCAGAATTACACTTGCCACTACCTTACTATTTCTAGGCAATTCAGATCCTATATTGCAGCTCAAAAAATAATTTTCTTGGTTATACTCATTTGCTCTAACAGTATTCCTAACAGTATACTCTAAGAATGGCTTGACACTCTAAAGACGGATTGGCTTGGGAGATGATTTTTTTGAGTTATGATACAGAATCGGAATTGCCTAGACATAGCAAAGCATTGCTAAGCCTGATTATGGTGGCTGCCAAAAAATGAATTACTAGAGAATCGAAATAAAAGTCTAGACCAACTTTACTACAAGTAGTGAATATAGTAACAGAGATAAAACAACTGGAATTGGGATCTTTAGAAAAGGAATGGAGCAAACTACATAAGATAAAATGGGAATGGTGGGGACAATAGATGCAGAGCAGCAGCAAGGTTTAAGAGGCAGGATTTGAATGAGCCATATAATGCTTAACTGACAATGACTGGATAGATTACAAGTGATGTATAATGCTTGCAACTACAGTTGTTTCAGTGATGTCTGTGATGTATACTGCTTAGAACTAAAGTGGTATCATGTTTGTTTTTCATTTGTATAAACGTAAGATTGCCTATGTCATGTGTGATAATTTAATAAAGGTGCTTGATGGGGAAACAAAAAAAAAAAGTTATACTCTAAGGAATTTTCAAAATATGCCAACTCATTACACTCAGAGAACAAACGCTCACAAGTACCTCGAGTACTTTCTTCCCGATTACCACTCCATTATTTGCCATCTACTTATGGAAAAATTCTTTGGAGTCTGCCTGGGGTGTAAAAGTATCTATAAAAACACTTACAGGCAAAAATCCAAAATCTTCTAGATTTTGTTGCACATTTGGGAGCCATATATATGTCCTCCCATTCTTTCTTTGTGAATTGCTTATCTGATTCTCTCTTCCCAATCATTTCTGACGACCTCCTCTAAATGATTCTCCCAATATTTTCTGACCTCCTCTGATTGAGTCCTATAGTTATTGTGCAATAATTTATATGCCTTGCTTATCTCTTTTTTAACAGCTGCTTCTATTCAATTAAAAACTCAGCCAATACATGCCTTTCATTTAGGATTTTCCCTATCCCTTTCTCCCTACCTATACTCTGATATCAATCCCTGACACAGAAGGCAATCTCTAGCCTGCAATCCAAATGTCTTCTTGGTCTCTTCCCATTACATTAACTTTCACTCTCTAATCATTTGTTCCTATTACTTGGTTCCTTTGCCAGCTTCTTCCAGTAAATTTCTGATCCCTCTTGCCTATTCTCTGTACTATTAATTGCAGTCATCGCTATCTGCAGAATCTTCTTTCTCCATTCCCATGCTGGCTTAGCTGCTATCACACTTTCTGCTACTTTATGAATATAACATTCTGTAGTACTACAATTCTGATTAAGGATCATTATACAAAATCCCACTGTTTCCTTATTTCTTGAATAACCTCCCCACTTTATCATCATTATTTTCCACTTTGAATTGCAGTTTTCTGTTTATATTACATACAAGAGCCTTAACTGTGTAGCTTTAAAACACCCCATTCAAATCAGGTAATCCTCCTTGCTATATTGGAAGGATCAACTTACTCCACTTGACTCTTGCCCTCTTCCCCTTGCAGATAAAATCTTTCAACTTATTAATTACTATCCACAACTTCTCCTTCCGTTGATAAAAATATGTCTGACTTGTGTATGCAAAAACATTTTTACTGCTTGCGTCTTGCTATCCAAATGCACAGCTAAGAGCTTTTAGTTTCTCAGTTTTTGTATTATCTTTTGCTAAGTCTCTTCCCACAGATTCTAACCTGCCATAATAGAATCCTTTTTTATCCATACTACTAAATACTTTGTCTCATCTCCCCATAAATATGGGTACTGCAGAATGAATTCATGTGTGAGTACATAGTTTAAAGCGACAGCCTTTGTTTTACCTTAATTAATTTTATATTCCAAAAAACATGGAACTGTCTCAGAATGTTCCAGAACACTGAGATGTCATTTTCTGGTTCCATCAGGTACAAAATAATACTATAACCACATAAAGCCATCATTTCTTGAAGACCATACCAATTATATCCTTAAATTTATGAGCCCTTATTTTTTCTGCCAATGACAATAACTAATAATGCTAATAACAAAAGGGAAAGAAGACACCCCCTGCCTGGTTCCTCTGTTCAGATAAAACTTGTCAGAGAGGAACCTTCCCAGTTTGATTTTTGCCTTTGATCCCTCATATATCCTTCTAATTAACCTTATTATTGTATCAGTTAATGCAAGTGCTTCCACTGCACTACTCTTAAAATCTCAGTTTACTCTGTTGAATGCTTTCTCAGCATCAAGATCCACCAACAGCAGCTGTATTTTCTTACATTCTGCTTCTCTCTGGATCATCACTGTTCTGTTAATGTCGCCAAATGTTTGCCTCCCCTCCACAAAACCTCACTGATCCATATTTATCAATTTTGGCATCACCTTTTGCTATTCTTTTAGCCATTATAGACAAACAATTTAATAATCATGGTTTAAAATTGAAATGGGCCTATATGAAGCTGGATCTGATGGGGCGTTACTGTTTTTAGGTATTACAACCACCAGAGCTTTTTTTCCAGGATGTTAGTGGCTCCTCTCCTTTTAAAATACTGTTAAAACATTCCAGATCATTATCACTTTCTTCCTTCCTAGCTTCCAAACTTCCACTGGAATACCATCTATTCCTAGAGACTTTCCTGTAGACTGGTTATATATCACTATTTTTATCTTATTTCCTCCTATCTTAATTGTTGAGTTTCATCTACCCCTAACCTGGGCATATTTAAGTCTTCCATACATATACACACACACACACACACACACACACATATATATATATATATATATATATATATATATATATATATATATTTCCATTTGTGCTGTTTCTTGATTTCCCCACTTCTCTGCTATATACAAATTTTCAAAAAATTTCCAAAATATCTCTAACACCTCTCCAAGATCTCTGGTTACTTTCTTGTTATAGGCTCCATAAGTTTAACAACAACAACCCTTTCTGCTTTCTGTTGCCAAAGTTGTTTTGTCAGAAGTTTTTGTGCTCTGGAGATATCATCAAAAACAGCTGCTTAACATCAGTCTTTCTAAAGTCATGCATATTATACAGGTATTCCATTATTTTCTCTTTAGCACTCTGCAGTTGTGCCTTTTCTTGCTCTGTGGGATCCCCCTTATTCTGTAATACGGTAAACTCTCAGTTAACAGGCCCCCCACTGGGATTGGCAGATGTCGGATAAGTGTTGTTTCTGACTGCTTGACTGTTACTATTAACAAAAGTTCTTTCAAATACTATACCCTATATTATACCATACCATAAACTTTGTATTGATTTGACTTTAATATTGAAATACAGTAATTAAAAGCCTGGCTGGAATAATAATATTTTAAACTGATATTTCCACTACAAAGCGTGGCACATGAAACAGTTTTCAGTGGCACTCTGAGTGGACTGAAATTGAACAGAGTGAGTGAATGCACGTATGAAAGCAGAAGCAAAAGTGTGTGAGAGAATGGAGAGATGTATGAAAGCTGAAGAGAGTATGTGTGAGAGATTGGAAAGAGTGAGTGAATGCATGCAGGAAAGCTGAAGAGACTGTGTGTGTGGGGGAGATCGGAGAGAGAATGTGTACTGTGATGCAACCTGACTGAGTATGGAGCGAGTGTTGACATTTTAGTGATTTGACTTGTTTAGTTTGACTTGTTCTCAAGTTGGGGAGTGAGGAAATTTATTTGTATCTTCCTTTTAAAACTCTAAAAACATAAGGTATGTTTCTGCATGGAGAAACAAAGTGCAACACATGAAAAACTGAATTGTTCATACTGTACTGTATTTCTTCGTTTTTTTTCTGGCTGCTTGACAGTTCTGGTTGCTTGAGTTCCGCTGAGAGTTTACTGTACTTGATCTTTGTCAGCCTCTCCAAATAATTCTTGTTACTTCTTAACCAGATATATTTTTCTTTTATTTCTACCCTATTTTTAAATCCACTTTCATTTCATCATACTCACTAGCTATAATTTCTAGAGTATTTTCTATCTTTCCTAATAACTCCCAAATAATTTTCAATACCTAGTCCTTAAATTCCTCTCTTTTTAACAAGTAGGTGGGGAAGTGCAAGTGTCTCATCTTTATTTTACTACCCTGCATTTTTATCTTGGTAATTACTGGCCGATGATCTTAAATAGTTATTGGAGATCTGTCAAAGTTCTCAATTAAATGCACATGCTCCTGTAAATACAATTTCTATCTAGTCTAGCCTATTTATTTTACCTTGGGGAATAATAAGTAAATTCTCTCTGAGTTTCTACTACTGAATTCATGTCTTTCATACCAAATATTTTTATAAATTTCTACTGAAATCTAAACATATGCATCCTCATTGTTGTAAATCAAATTCCAGTTCCCCATCCGTAAGTAATATTCCTTGCTGAAAGCTGATTACTTCTCCCACATTTTTTTAAGGTCCATAATAGCAGTTTTAGGTTGAACATAAATACATGCCAGTGTAATCCTCAAACCTTGCCAGTAGCCCCTTACTACCACTAAGCTGCCATTATCTTTTCCCCTCTTCTACCACTATTGGAGTTCATCTAGCTGTTAACATAAGTACTCTTTTCCTTTGTTCCCTGACAATCTGCTGAATATCCTTCCTGAAATATTTTCTTTATCAAACTGACATGCTCAGTTCTTTCCAAATGTGTCTCCTGTAGCATTACTATAGCTAAATATTCTTTCCTTTTTGTGTACACATGTGAGACCATTCACTTTCCAAGATAATATAGAAAGTGTTGCCATTACACTAAGAAGTAATTATTCCCACCTATTATATATGGCAGCTTTTTTTAAAAGTCTATTTCCAGCTTTTGTGATACATGCACCCACTAATGTTTGGCAGGTTAATCCTTTATTATTTTTTTTTTATCATCATTGGAACCTGCTTCACATTTTACTAGACTTCTTGTTTTAATAAAAACCATCAGACCACAAAAAAATAAAAAATACACACACCCAAAACACTACCATAACCTGTTAACTTAATACAAACAGACATAACAACGTACATCTTCAAGTAATAAAGTTTAACCCTCTTAACACGAACATCTGTCCCAAATTGACAGCTGCTAACACAGGCCTTAATAAACCTTAAAATGAGGTTATCCATGCTACGATGCATACTACTGCCTGTACTTCTACTTACTCTAAATGGTGTCAGTTATTTTTTTATCTTTATACTCAACCCAGATGTGAAAAGAAAACGCAAGCGTCCAGAAAACATTAACATTTAGCCTTTAAGAAACCAATGTTCTGGCTTTTTATTGCACTATTATTGACTTGTCTCCATGGAAACAAAACAGAAAAAATGTAGTCCTCTGCTGCAGCCTGAAAGACAAGTTGAAACATTTATTGTGAAATGAATAGTTTTCATTATATACAACATTCCCCTATTTACTTGTTTCCATTTGAAACTTATTAGATTAAGCAAAGGGTCTTAATCCAGACATTCACCTATAAAATGCAAGGGAAAACAAATCAGTTCTACATATATTATGGTCTGTGTACCTTTGCCTCACATCTGCAACTGAAGATTACAGCGTATTAACATTTTTTCTCTACATTCTAATTTTGTTTATTTTGGCATTCAGTCATTTGCCATGAGCCTATATATGGGCATGTGTGCATATGCATGTATTTACACACACAAACTGTAAACTCTATTTCTGTCAACCAACAAATAATAAGAGATACACTCACCAAATCATATCAGCACTCAGTACCAAAACTCACATTTTCCGTGGGTCTCAAAAGGGGAGAATTCACCATTCTCCCACATAAAGAGTACCCTGCAACAATGGAACAGAATTAAAAATGGATACATTGGTCCTGCAAGGGACAAATACGCCATTCTTTTGTAGCTGTCTTTCATGCAGGTGTGAATCTGTAAGTTTGTTTTGATTAGTTTCAACACATTCAGACATCAAATAAATAAATACACACACACACACATATATATTTATATATATATATATATATATATATATATATATATATATATAAAATCTATATAGGCGCGTGCATACACACACAGCAGTAGAGAGTCGATTATCCGAACGTGTGCAGAAAAAAACAAGACATTAGAAGTTTTTTATCCAGTTCAGTTATATGTTTGATTATCCGAACTACCCTAAGTCCCAATTAGTTTGGATAATCGACCCTCTACTGTGTGTGTGTGTGTGTGTGTGTGTGTGTGTATATATATATATATATGCACACACATGCGCGCGCGCACACACACACACAGACAGACACATATATACACACTCAAGTTTTCAAGTGCACAAATGTTAAAATACACTGTAGTTGGATAATGATATCACCAGAGACCTGAAAATTATGATTCAGTTTGTGTGCGCTTACGTTCCTGCATTCCTCTTCCCTCATGTCATAATGAAAATGTCAAGATTCAATGCTTCCAAGTTGTGGTTGGTTATATTGGCTGCCTGCATTCAGGGGCACATTCAGTTTGTCCCAATATTATACAGTTTAACTATGTTGTGCTCAAGAATATAAGGATAATGTATAGAAAACTAGTCTGAAATCCAACTTTATATTCTTCAAAAACTCAGTTTTATATACTCAGACAAAATAAAATGCTTCTCTTCAGCTTGGATAACAACATAAATCAGCATGCACATGTCTTCTCAACAATTCTTCCAGGAAGTAAACAATCCAAGAAGTGAAAGCAGAAATGTTTACAGTTCAAGTTACTGCCTTCTAACACATGCACACACACACTGCTTTTTCTAAAAAGACAAAAGTCAGTACAGTACTTACAAAAAGAACAGCTGACTCTAGTACCTCCAGCTTTTAGCACAATTTATTGTACAGTTAATTCAGTTTCCTCCCATAGGAGAATAACTTCTCAAACACATTTTGATAATTCCTCCAACACAGCTTGTAGTAATAGCTTCCATTTATTTCCAGTTCCTAGAGACTAGTCCTAATCCTCCCGTCAAGAATATGCCATAGCTTTGAATTCTGCTACTTCCATTCTGCTTTCCATGGAGCTCTCCCTACCTGCTTGGGTAAAAATCCATATAGTTTCTCTCTTATATCTACCCTTTCTTAAAGGCAGCACCAGTTTTACTGTGAAATCCCTCTGTATGTACTCCAGGTGCAACAAACGTGTTGCATGTTCCTCAAAAGCATGCATACAACAGCTATCACTTCAGTGTAGGCCCAGGACAATCTGTCAGCATTCAGGTTGCTGTGCACTGGATAATAGGAAATCCCAAAATTAAAGAGTCGCAATATGAAAGTTTACCAGGAAATGTTAGTGTTGTCAACCCAGTGCCTGTACACTCAGTGAAATAGGGAGTGGCCTGTAATTAAAGTCCTTCCCCAAAATATGATATTTCAATGTACTGAGAGACTACCTGAATAAAATATTCTTTCAATTGCTGTGCAATGTCTTTCAGGTTTACTGAGATAATGGCTAATGCAGATAGATGTGTGTTCTCTCCACATTTTGTTGCTTACAGAAGTCCAAAGCTATTGAGATGGGCTCTCAGCACTTCTCCTTTAATTTCAGAAATGCTTGTTCAGTGGAATTCATTTAACACTTAGTGGAGCTCTACTCTTGATTAAAGCAGTTAAATGATACGCAATAGTGGCAAAATTAAAAACAAACCTGTAACAACAGTTTGCTAAAGTCCAGGAAAGCATTAACCTGTCTTTTTTCTAGGTTCGGGTTTGCTATTAGTTCCATTTGTCACAGCGAGTCCAAAATGGTCTACAACTTAGGGAGATATCTTTCCCAGATGTTGGAGAAAATATCATCATCATCTAGACAGGCTATTGCACATCTTGTGTGGGATTTGTGTACCCTGTCCAGGAGCTTTCTGAATGCTGTTAGTTCCACACAGAGGTCAAACAGCATGACTCTATAGGGTAACAGACCATATGGCATGGAAAGTGCCATTTTCTCTTTTACTTTTGGGACTAGAAAAATTTGCCAATAGCCTTTAGTTAGCTCCAAAGTGGAGTGAAACTTAGCCTTGCCTAACTGTACCACTAGTTTGTCCAGTCAGAGCATACAAGTCAAATTTGGACATGCTGTTCAGCTTTCCAAAGTTGTTGCAAAATCTGACAGATCCATCAAGCTTCAGGAACAGTACTATGGGAATATTCAACTCACCCTAGGATTCCTCTATGGCCTCACCTGTAAGCATTGTATTTACCTCTTACTTAACTTTCCTCTATGACCTCACCTGTAAGCATTGTATTTACCTCTTACTTAAATGCTATGAGTTGGGATTCTAAACATCTGGTAGGGTTTTAGATTTACCTTTCACCAGACATGGCTTCAGGCTGTATAGGACTAATAGCTCCCGTCAGCCAACTCTGAAAATATATCCCTATTCCAAAGTACAAACTCCTTAATCTCTTGTATGTGGGACACTGACAGCATGTCACTTGTCTTGATTCAGAATACGTTGGGGAGGGGGCGTGGCCAAGGATGAACACAGGATAGCAGCAGATTTCTTCAGCTCCACCAATTTCATTACACTGACAGGAATTAATTACTTAAAAAATTAATTTTTGAAGTAATTTTCTTTCTAAATACGTTTGTTTTATATAGTTCTTGAACTATATCTAAAAAAGAAAGGAAATCTTAACAATATTCCTGTCAGAAATCACTGTGGAAATTTTCCTGTCAGTTTATCAGTCTGAAATGAGTTCCAGTAAGACAAATTCTCAAGACTCCAGCATCAAGAAAGAACTTCAGTCTCTGATAATTATAATCCAGCAACTTATGGATAAAATGGATACTAAAATAGACACCTTCATAGAAAAAACTACAAAACAAATAGACCTGTTACATACAGACCTGCAACAACAGAAGAACCAGATGACAGGCATAGAAGAAGCTGTGAATGACATGGAAAATAAAATCCAAGAAGAGGAAATCAACATTGAGTTTCTGCTGAAACAAAATACACATTTACAAACAAAGCTGGATGACCTGGAAAATAGATCTAGGCGCAATAACATTAGGATTTTTGGACTGCCAGAAAATATTGAAGGTAACAATATTACTTCTTTTTTAACAACTTGGCTCCCTCAAACTTTAGACTTACCAGAAGCATTCTCTTTTGTTATCGAAAGAGCACATAGATCTATAGCTAATACTAACTCTAACAAAAAATATCCTAGATCAGTTATAGTTAGATTTCTATCATCTTTTGATAAAGAGATGGTTCTTAAATCTGCTTGGGCTAAAGCTCCTGTTAAGATTAATGAGACAACTGTGCGTTTTGACAATGACTATTCTTCCATGGTAATAGCTAAAAGAAAAGTTTTTCTGCCACTAATAAGGGAGCTTAAAAAAGCACAGTTTAAAACATACCTTCTGTTTCCTGCCAAGCTTAAAATCTTCCTTCCTGATGGTCCTAAGGTTTTCGATGATTTAGACTCTGCTTTACTGTTTGTCAAAGAAAAAGGATTTTGGATAAAATAGAAGAAATGGAATGGGCTAGTTCTTCATTAAAGAGATTGGCAACTGAAGCTTCGTGGAAGACTTCAGAGAAGAAGAAGAGACTAAAAACAAATGATTTGTTATATGTTTTTTCTCTCTCATCATTTTAGTTCATTATTAATCTTTTTGAATATAGTTCCTGCATTTCCAGAAAGCCACAAATATTTTGGAAAAGATTTAATCAAAGTTATTCTCTATGTGCAAAGAAATGTTTTGTTTCATAACCAGTCAAAATACCGAAGATTTAATGGCAAGCTGTGATTCAATTTGTTTCTCTTTCTGAAAAGAAGTAAGGTTAGTAATTTGATACATTTTTTATTTTTACCTTTTTTCCTTCTCCTTTTATTATTTTCTTTGTTTAAACAATGACATTCTATTTAGATTATGTAGTGGGTAAAGGGTGGGGGAGGGCAGGGAGAGAACAGTAATGAAAATATCATTAATAGAATAACAACATATTTATTCCTTGTAAAAGTTTTTATAAGTTCTTCAAACGCTATTTCTAATTATACTTTCTTGATTATACTGCTTATGCCTGTTTGTAAATAATCTGTTATGCTTTAACTAATAATAATCAGAACTAAATAAGAGTAAATAATATGTTTTATTTTTAACTCTATTAATATAAACAGTAAGTAACATTCCATTGTATATACTTCTTACAGCTTTCTCTTACATTTTTTTATTTCTGCCTCACTCCCTTTTATTTTCTACTCTCTTTTCTTTTCTTTATTAATATATAGAAATGCTTTTGATTGTGTGGGCACAGTGAATAATAGGATTTGTATGAAAATTGAGTTGGGAGAAGAATGTTGAGTTTTATTGCTTGTTGGTAATTTTGGGCTTAATTTCACTTACATAGAGGCTGTAATGATCTGTGGAATACATTGTGAAGGTTTTGTCATGTTTAGATGCATTTACACTGCTAAATGATTGTTTGTCACTAGTTTTTAATAAGTTTCCCGCCAAAATGTTAAGAGAGACAATCTGAGATGTGGGCTGTCTCATGCACAGTGTTCATGAGTTACTTCAGAAGCTTCAGCTCACAGAATTCTCACAGAGAAACTGAAAGCAGTTAGTATAACCTTTGACATAGTTATCACACTGACACACCGCAGATTCAGGAAAATACTCTATTCATAAAATATGTCAGTTATAATGTTTTGTTTCATAACCAGTCAAAATATCTGAAGATTTAATGGCAAGCTGTGATTCAATTTGTTTCTCTTTCTGAAAAGAAGTAAGAGGCTGTAATGGTCTGTGGAATACATTGTGAAGGTTTTGTCATGTTTACATGCATTTACACTACTAAATGAATGTTTGTCACTAGTTTTAATAAGTTTCCACCAAAATGTTAAGAGAGACAATCTGAGATGTGGGCTGTCTCATGCACAGTGTCCATGAACTACTTCAAAAGGTTCAACTCACAGAATTCTCACAGAGAAACTGAAAGCAGTTAGTATAACCTTTGACATAGTTATCACACTGACACACCACAGATTCAGGAAAAATACTCTATTCATAAAATATGCCAGTTATAATGAGTCTAAATGATGTAGTTTCTTGTAGTAAGTAAATGTCTTATTTTAGAAGGCATAGAAAATGAAACATTTATTTAAATGTTTTTGAAAATCTACTTAACAGCAGCATAATAATCTGTGTTAAAAATTTGTGTTCCAAACATATACTTTACTATAACTCATTTAATTAATCTGATTGACAAGCATAAATAATCTTATAACTCTATTCTGGAAGAAATGTCATGTGATATATTTTAAAGCAGTAGGTTAGCATGATTGTAAAATCTGGTTACTAAAATGTGTTTGCTGTGCATTATTTTGTATAAAGCAGACAGATTTATTCTAGGGACAGCAAGTAGGATAGTGCTCAACAAAGACACAACTCAGTGAGATCAGATATATATATATATATATGTGTGTGTGTGTGTGTGTGTGTGTGTGTAAGTGTGATGGCTTTTTTTTTTTATATAATAATGCAAGTGTTTCTGAGAATCTGCATAACTATCCAATATGATTTATAATAATTTCTATGAATACAATATTTTACTCTATTGACAAAATGAATGCTTGCCACAAGTTTTAATAAGTTTCCCGCCAAAATGTTAAGGGAGACAATCTGGGATGTGGGCTGTCTCATGCACAGTGTCCATGAACTACTTCAAAAGCTTCAACTCACAGAATTCTCACAGAGAATCTGAAAGCAGTTAGTATAACCTCTGACCTAGTTATCATACTGACACACCACAGATTCAGGAAAAATACTCTATTCATAAAATGTCAGTTATAATGAGTTTAAATGATGTAGTTTCTTGTAGTAAGTAAATGTCTTATTTTAGAAGGCATAGAAAATGAAACATTTATTTAAATGTTTTTGAAAATCTACTTAACAGCAGCATAATAATCTGTGTTAAAAACTTCTGTTCCAAACATATACTTTATTATAATTCATTTAATTCATCTGATTGACAAGCATAAACAATTTTATAATTCTATTCTGGAAGAAATGTCATGTGATATATTTTAAAGCAGTAGGTTAGCATGATTGTAAAATCTGGTTACTAAAATGTGTTTGCTGTGCATTATTTTCTATAAAGCAGACAGATTTATTCTAGGGACAGCAAGTAGGATAGTGCTCAACAAGGACATAACTCAGTGAGATCAGATATATATATATATATATATATATATATATATATATATATATATATATATATGTGTGTGTGTGTGTGTGTGTGTATGTGTATGTGTATGTATGTGTGTGTGTGTCTGTGTGTATGTGTGTGATGGCTTTTTTTTTTAATAATGCAAGTGTTTCTGAGAATTTGCATAACTATGCAATATGATTTATAATAATTTTATGAATACAATATTTTACTCTATTGACAATAATGAGTTTAAGTAAATGCTCATATACAAACAATTCAAGATTTTTTTTTTTGGAAGCTGTTAATAGTATTTACATGACAGAAAATAGATGCATCTTAATATATGTAATGTCTGAATCATATTAGCCAAAGTTTTTGATTTAAATGAATGTTAGAACCTAATTTTCTCTCCTCTTGATTTCTAACATCAAGATTATTTGAATGTTATTTGAATACAAGTGTTATATATTACATAGATCTATATAGTAGTATGAACAGTTTTTAAGAAAAAAAAAAGTTTATTTTAGTTTATATGATGCTGTATTACCAAATGTGTAGTTTTGTCTTGATAGATAATTGAACTGAAAACTGTTAACCTCAGTTAAATATAACTAGTATTAAATTGATAAGGTGGTAGCTGAGGTACTGTTGCTTAGGGTAGGGGGTTAACTTGAGTAGTAAATACTACTCTAAGTTGGAGTTTTCAACTCCAGGCTGGATGCAAGGTTTAATCCTTACATTATTTTCACTTGTTCATTGTTATATGTATATAGTTTTGACATCCACAATATATTTTGTACACTCATTGTCACTACAAACAAAATTGAATCCTATACAAAATCCCATAAGAGATTTAATAAATACAGCTATATTTAAAGGTACACCTAAAAGAGGAGATGTAACATTATTTATCTTGTTATTTGTTATTTCGATCATAAGATTCTTGAGTTTTAAAAATGCCAAATGACATCTTTAAAAGGAATTTCTTTAAACATTAATGGATTGAATAATCCGTGTAAAAGGGCAAGCCTAATAAGATACATTAATTTACACAAGGCCAATCTAGTCTTCCTGCAAGAAACCCATCTCTTGAAAAAAAGATATTGATAAACTAGCCACTAATAAGTATACAGTATTGGTTAGTTCAGAGCACACTCAGAAAAAAGAGGAGTGGCTATTTTATGGAATAAAAGTATGCCCATTCCTAAAACCATTAAGTCTTTTCAGGATGACAAAGGAATGTTTTGTATGGTTACAATACA
This sequence comes from Protopterus annectens, assembly GCF_019279795.1. Classification (NCBI taxonomy): domain Eukaryota; kingdom Metazoa; phylum Chordata; order Ceratodontiformes; family Protopteridae; genus Protopterus; species Protopterus annectens. The sequence continues at coordinate 1,277,604,040 of NC_056732.1, read as the reverse complement.
AATTAATGGGAAGACTTACACTTTAATTAATGTATATTGGATACCTGGAATTGGTATTAATACAGTGAAACATCATATTGATAAGATCATATCATTCTCTATAGGGGATATTATTTTAGCTGGTGATTTTAATTGTATACTACATGAAAGTGATACTACCACTATAAGGAAAAGAAGAATTACATCTAATGCAAAACATTTAAATGATTTTGCTAATTCTTATCATTTGAATGATATTAATAATCAGATAGATTCAAAATCATTACCATACACCTTTTTTCTAACAGATACAAAACTTATTCAAAAATAGATAGGGTCTTTATTTCCAACCAGATGGTAACAGATTTAATTAATTCCAAAATCTTTTCATGTCCTATATCTGATCATAACTCAATTGTTTTTGAATTCATGATAAAAATACTCATAATGTTCAGATCAAAAGGATACCAGCATACTTAACTCAGCTAAAAGACTATAAAGAATATATACTTTCAGAAGTACAACATTTTCTAGACATAAATAATACTCCTGAAGTCTCCATTGTCTATGTTTGGGATGCCTTAAAATCATATCTATATGGACAAAGTATCAGATGGTATAATAATAAAAGGAAATCTTGGGATAAGGAATTGTTAGATATTCAAAGTAAATTAGACTCTTATAAACATAATAATAAAGAAAATATTATGGACAAGAAAGTTATTGAAGAAATAAACAAACTAAATGAGAAATACAAAGAAATTTTAACTCATAAAGTTAAAATAACTTTAGAGAAATACAAGTTTTTGTCTTATTCAATAAGCCCCAAATACTTACATAGACTTAAAAATAAAACAAAAGATTGAATAAACAAAACCATATCAAAGAAATCTTTTCTCTAAGGAAAAAGAAGAATGTTTCTAGTATACCAGAAATACTGGATGAATTTAGAAATCACTTTCACAAGATTAACCATAACAACATTAACATGGAACCTAAAGATAAAATAAAGGAGTTTATAACCACAAACATGAATAAAAGCTTAATAAACAACAGATTAAACTATTGGACAAGAGTATTTCATATACAGAAGTTATTACACAAATAAATAAGCTTAAATCAAACAAAGCACCGGGTAATGATGGTATTATACCAGAGATGTATAAAATCCTTTCTAAAACTACATATTCATTAATACATAAGGTTTTTATTTTGGCCCAAACTGAGTTAATAACCCCCCCATCTTGGCAATATACATTTATTTCACCAATTTTAAAACCTAATAAAGATCCAACTAGATGTTCTTCATATCGACCCATCTCATTACTTAATGTTGATTATAAAATGTTTATGAGTATTTTGCTGATAGATTGAAGACAATCATTCCCGGCATTATAGATATAGATCAGACGGGCTTCATTGTAAATAGAAATACTTTTGATAATATAAGAAAAACTTTAACATTAATTGATTTTGCAAATAGGAAAAAGAAAGATTTAACACTTATTAGTCTTGATATAGGTTCAGCATTTGATTCAGTAAGTTGGGACTATCTGTTTACCTTACTGAAATGCACAAACTTCTCCGATGCATTTGTAAATTTAATTGAGCATTTATACAAAGGAACGCTGGCTTATATTAAGGTAGGAACATATGTTTCACAAAAAATACCCATTCTTAAAGGTACAAAGCAAGGATGTCCACTTTCTCCACTATTTATTCACTTTAGTAATGGAGCCTTGGGCTAATTTGATTAGAAACAGTACTGACATAGAGGGTTTTGAAATAGACGAAAATACAACATCAAAAATTCAACTTTTTGCAGATGATGTTCTAATTACATCAGCAGGATCTAATTCTTCTATGCAGTCTTTATTTGATAAAATGATGAATTTTAAAAGTATTTCTGGTTTAATATTCAATGAAGAAAAAACTAAAATACTACCTATATATACACGAAAAAATATTCTCATTAGTGATTTTACTAAATATGTACCCAATTCAGGTCAGATAACTTATTTAGGTATAATACTATCTAAAGATATTAAATCTATTATATATAATAACTATAATACCTGTTTTCTTAATATACAAAATCTTTTTAATACCTGGAATAATATGTTTTTTACTATGGAGGAGAGACTTACAATTATTAAAATGATAATATTCCCCAAGATTTTATACTTAATACAATCAATAATACTTTCACCTACAAAAATAATTATCAAGAAACTGAATACACTAATGTTAAATTTCTTATGGGCACCTAATAGACCTAGGATTGCATTAAAGAAACATACTAATAGCTGGTCTCAAGGGGGTATTTCTTTTCCAGACTTTAATTTATATATTATCTCTTCTATTATAAAAGTTATTACTTTATTAATAGATCAGTCATATATCGCAAAATCGAAAGATTATTGGGTGCTAATTAGTATGCACTTCATGAAAATCTCCTTAACACATAAAAATATGATTGTAAATAACTCCATGTTGTGGTTGCTAAAGGAATTTTGTACTTCACCTATTACACCTAAACATATGGTTTGTTACCCATTAAATATTATTATTAGTTATCGTAACTTTATATTCATGCACCCTAAGTACAGGGAATGGAATTTTATTGTATTTCCTATAATGTATACTCAGGGTATGCTTATGTCATCTACTTCTGAAGGAGCTCATTTAGCTATAGATAATGATCTAAAGTACTGGTATCAGTTGATATCTGATAATAAAGTTAAAAATCTAGATTTCTTAAAACAAGAATTTGATCTAAGAGAAACTTGCTAGTTAGAGGTTCAGATCTTTAGACAACATCTCATTGATAGAATAGATCTAATGTCTATAACAGTTAAAGAATCTATTCCAAAACTGATTGATTACTTGATATTAAATTTACAGCATAAAGTTTCTGATAAAGGTAAACTTTCATATATACATAAAATTATCAGACAAGAAATGTTTTACAGTGTAGATTCATACTGGAATTATTTCACCTCTATTAATGGGGACCCACCAACTCAACAAGATAAACAATATATATTGGAATCTGCTTATAGAACTACATCTTCCATTGTCTGGAGACTTTATACATGGAAATTTTTACATAGATCTTTTTATACACCTTTGATGATGAATAAAATAAATAATAAAGATCATCTATGTAAGAGATGTAATGTAGAAATTAATGCTGACTGGGCTCATATGTTTTATGACTGTATGAAGTTGAAAGAATACTGGAAGTCAATTAATGAATTTTTGCAGGCTCTTTTTACAGATAATTTCATTATTTCTAAGTCTCTTATATTAATCAACACACCTGTACCTCAATGTGTTAAAAAGATTAAGCTTCCCTTGTTATGGTCTATCCTAGCAGTGGCCAAGAAAATAATAACTAGAAATTGGATTTCAGATACACCTCCTTCGTTCAATGAATTTAAAAATGTTATGAATATAATGTGCCATATGGAAATAAGCACAATTAGAATGAGAACAACTAGAAAAACATCATATTATATTGTATGGGATAATTTACAAAATTTGTTAAAAAAATTCTAATTTCAATAGCACGGTATTTTAGTTTAATTAATTGATCTGATTGTAGTGGATGTCTTTGTAAATACTTTAGTTGTTTTGTTGAATATTATAATAATACCTATTTTTAATTACTTGTATAAAATTGTTATGATATTTCTCTTGTATGTTAAAACAATAAACCTGTTTTGAAAAAAAAAAGAATATGTTGGGGAGGACTTAACTCATTCATGTGGTACTCCTGCTCTGGTTTCCTTTTTACAAATTATGTTACTTTACAGTTCACTTCACTTATCTGTTCTACAACTTCAAAAAGTTCATATCACATTATGAGAAACTTGTTTTCAGCCATGGGCATTATACAAGTACTTCTGTCCCCTGCTATGAATTCACTAAACTGCGCATTTCTATTACATGTCAAGTTTCTTTTACTACAGGTATTATTGCTCTCAACCTTTTCTGCAGATCTGTAAAATTCCTTCACTATGTCTAGCATGCCTCGGAGATGTCTGCTGCACAGCACTTCAAATGGAATGAATCCAGTTAACACTTGGGTACCTACCTCATGGCAAAGGAGAGAGATGGCAGCAACCTCGTTCAATTTTTCATCCTGTCTGTGATATATATATATATATATATATATATATATATGAAAATGCCAACGACAAAAAATAGCATCAACGGGACAACCACGGCTCCAAATGCAAAGTCCAAGAGCAGTTAACTGGATAAAAAGTACTGATATCTGATATACATCCAGAGTAGGTATAAAAATCACAAAACTCAAACTGACAAAACGTACGATTTAATCCACAAAAGTAAGCACTTTCACCACAAGGGTTTCATCAGACTTACAAAGTACATTCAAGTCAACATTTAAATACCAGAAAAAATCAGGTACATGACATCACTTCCTTAATCCATTTAAAATGTCAAATAGAAATCAAATAAACAATGTCACTTCCTTAAATAATGTTCTAGCTGATCAAATAGATAAAATAAGATACAGGGTTTGGAGGGTGGCCTAATGGTTAAGGTGTTTGCCTTACAAACACAAAGTGCTGGGTTTGAGTCTCACAAGGGATAATTGGCTAGGCTTAAAATGGCTCGCAAGGGCAGTTAGCTTAGTACTAATCTATGAACCTATAATTAAAAAAACGCATTATTAAAAATACGTAGATAAAGATATGTACACAAAATCAACCTACTACTAAACTGATAATATATAATAAACATCTATGCAGACATATTCCTGCAACACTACATTCACACTAAGTGATCTGTAAAATCAATTGATGGAAAATCAAATAGATATTATATAAAAATACAAACAGATACCTAGATACAGTGATATACTAATATTATGAACATATCTAAAATTATAATCTGTGATACTTATACTCATATTAAAAATGACAAAATTGGGCAACTTAAGCATCCTAGGATAAAAACTCATATAGCTCAACTATATAATAACAACGTTCATCCAGTCATGTGTCCAAAGAAAGACATAATTTCAAAGAGATTGCAATCAATCAAAAACAGTAGTAAATATCGCAGCCCATACACATAAAGAGAATGATAAAAAATTTTACGATGTCATAATATGTCTACGTACAGAATAATCTTTATGTACCCTACGTCTTCTATTAGATAGGACGGGCTTGAGTGGAACCTTTTCATTCAAGCCAGGATACCTATCTGTCCTAAATTTGATAATCCAGTCGACCTCACAGCGTTCGGTATAATTAATAACATTACCCCCACGAATACTGGGATGAATAACCTGTAAAACTGAGAATCTAAACTGATGTGAAGAATCTGTAGTTTCAATATGTTTAGCCAGCGAATAATGAACATTGCCTAGCATAATGTTATACATATGCTCTCTAATTCTCTCTCTTAACCGTCTATTGGTCTTACCTATGTAAAATGCAGTGCATTTTATGCACCTAGCAAGATAAACCACATTGCAAGTCTGACAGTTTGCTGATGCAGTAAGAGAATATGCTACATGAGTTACAGGATGAACAAAGATATTAATGTCATCTATAAAAGAGCATTGATTACATTTTAAACAGGGTAATGTACCTACAATATCAATTTGTCTTTTCATACCATTGGCAACGTTACGATGACAAAGTAACTGTTGTAAATTTCTCTTATTTTTTAATATAAAACTGGGTTAAATTCCAACGGGTTTGTTGACATTCTCGTCAAGCATTAAGATCCCCCAATGTTTCTTAAAAATGTTCATGATGGAAAATACATCAGATGTATAATGAACAGAAATTCTCACTGGTGATGAATCATCACCATCAGACACAGGGTTGCCAATAGATAGCTCCGGTTGTTCAGAAAAATATGGACATGCAGAAGAGGTCCTAAGTAAACTCACCTCATGCATAGCCTCTTGAATCTCAGTGGATCCATAACCCCTCATCAATAGTCTATTAGTCAAACTCTCCAATTCTTGTTGATAGCCAACAGTTAGTGGATTAAGTCTAGATGCTCGTATAACCTGACTTTTGACCACGCTCCTAAATACATGCCTTGGGTGCATGCTGGTCCTATGCAATAAAGAATTGCGAGAGCATGCCTTTCTATGTATACCTGTATTCACCAGGCCATTGTGAAACCTTGCTATATTAACATCTAAGAAAGAAATATCGGTTCTCGAATAGTTCATAGCGAACTTCAGAAAACTGGATGTAGTGTTGATTTCTTCATAGAAATCTAATAAGCTACGCTCGTTGTTGGTCCAGATCAGAAACAAATCATCTACAAATCTGTGATAATATCCTACAGAACTTTTAAACCCATCCATATTAAATAGCACTTGTTCTTCCCAACATGCCATGACGATGTTGGCATAACTATTCGCACACGGCGTACCCATAGCTACACCGTCTCTCTGCGAATAAACATTGTCATGGAATATAAAGACATTGTTTTCAAGAACTGTTTCTAAAAATAAACACAACATGTCGATCTGTTTCAGAGGTAAATTACTATAAGAGCTCAAAAAGTTCAACACTGACGTAACACCTACGTCATTGGGTATTACAGTGAATAAGCTAGTAACATCAAGTGTTACAAAATAAAAAGGGTCATCCTGAGGTAAAGGTTTTAAGTAATCATAAAACTCAATCAAAAACTGTTTACTATCTCTAAGGATCTGCGGTCTCGCATCAACTAGGGGTCTCAAAAAATATTCAATAACGATCGATAAGGGTTCAGTAACCCAATTTCTCCCTGAGACAATAGGTCTCATAGGAGGGTTGATAGCATCTTTATGGATCTTCTGGAGGCCATTAATAATGGGTATCAAAGGATATTTAACCTTCAAAAAACAAAACATATCAAGATCAATGTTCTCACTAAGAAGTAAGTCATCTAGCATATTGTAAACATTTATGACCTTACTATCCACTTCATCAAAAGTTATTTTACAATAAAACTGTTCATCAGTAAGTAACAGAGACATACGATCTAAATAGTTACTAATGTCTAGGACCACCAGCATTCCGCCTTTATCGGCTGGTCTTATAATAAGTGAGTTATCTGTTTTTAAAAATTTTAAAGCTAACCTTTGATTATAATTTAAATTCCATTTACAGTTCTTATTACAAACTGTAGAACCAGGTAAATGTAGGGCATGCAAATCTTCTTCTACTAGTTTATTAAAAATATCTACATGAGGATTATGAAAAGCTTGAACAATGGTAGTTTTTTCCAGCATTTGCAAAGTTACTACCTGTTTTCCTCATTAGTATCTGCTTTTAGTTGAACACAAGGAACCTGCACATGTAAGCAATTAGTCATGTGAGGACTAAATGTGTTCTGAGTGAATCTGCAAAACTGCTATCAGTTTTTTTTTCCATTAGCACCTGCTTCTAGTTGGAGACGAACAGCCTGCAGGTGCAAACAATCATAAGAGGCAGAAGCAACTTGTTCTAAATGAAATCTACAAAGTACAATATAATTAACTTTTTGACAAGCAGTTCACTGAAAATACATACAATTTAAAGCTTGCTACTTTACTAAGTGAATTGCAGAAACATATGCCTTTCCAGCAGCTTTACTGTTTCAATACATTAAATATAACAGTGCACAATTTAGTTTATTTAAGGATAGCCGATGTTCATTTTCTAATGCTTACTGAAAACAGGTAAGTTGTTATTCACATCTGGGAGAGAAAACTGGGGACAAAGACTCTGTTGTTTATTTCAGCATGGATAACCTTAATAATGCCTGTGGGTACAGCTGCCAATTTGGGGGAAATTGTTCCTATTTGGAGGGGTAAGCTCTCTTTTTGGAAAGTGTTGATATGTTTCTGTGTTTGCTATGAGAAAGATGGGAAGGGGTTGAAACTGTATTTAGTTACTTGTCTTGAGTGTCTTTGTTGAAGTAAAAAATCTATGAATATGTTACATGGTTTAAAACAGAAAAAAGAAAAAGCACTTATGTACAAAATCAGCCTGCTAAGCATTACTGTGTGCATTAAGCTGCAAGTTTGAAACATGTATTTAAAACAACTGTTATGCATAATATGTGGGAGTAATAACTTTTTATCAGAAAAGCTGCTATGTCAATATTAACACAGCAAATGTCTGCAAAGGAATAAACAAAAAAATGAGGACTGAACTGTTTTAAGTGCAGGGTGCAAATAGCAATGCTATAGCAGATGCATCTGGATATAAATGAGCATGCAAATTTGCCAAAAAGTATCATCAACAGGGACAGGGGAAAAGAGGACTAAATACTGATTGTGACAGTGATAGAAGAATGGCAGCTTTATGGCAGCAAAACATCATTGGCAGGGAAGAAAGAGTACACCAGCATTTTTTATACTCCATCCAAAAGTACTATTATGCAGCATAGGAGAACTGGGGAGGAAATAATAATAAGCTTTCAGTGGGAACTATTACCTTTGGGTGGAGATTGGAACCTGATTAACAACAGTGGGTATATAATGTGGACATAGGAAAATATAACAAGAGTGTAACCTTCAGAAGTATATGAGAATATCTGGTTTTGAAGACATGACCTGAGTAGCAGGAAGTCAGACTGAAATTACATATTATTCCCAAGATATAATAAAAAACTGGGCTAGACACGACAGAAATTATATTTCACAGCAACATGTGCATTTAATTCAAAGTTTTAAGAAATAATTCAATAACTATATCAGATCATGCACCAATAGTTGTTCATATATAAAAATGAGACACTGGCACTTTCCTACTTATCTACTAAACAATGTTAAGAATGGGAGAGGGTATGATTAAAGAGTCATTACAGAAGATGGAAATTACATTAGAAGGGATAGTTAGTGAGTGGAATACATTGAACCCTGGAGTTTAACAACATGTCAGAAATAAAGAGAGGAATATGAGAATAAACAGCAGGGATTATTTAGAGGTGTTGACAAAAGTTAAAAGTATTACAGCTGATGTGTAATCTTGCAGAACAAGAGATGCAACTGAGGAGTGATAAATAGAAAATAAGTGGGTAGTTGGATAATGAGCCTATGTTTAGAAAGGTTATAATTAAGCAGCTGTTTTTTAACAACCCTAGAGTGAAAAAAAAACTTTTAGCACGATGACTTAGGCAACAGGAAGTGGAAAGAGTTATAACCACACTTATGGAGCCTATGACAACAAAACTACCTTAAATCCTATGACAATATTAGACATATTTCTAAAATTTAAAGAAAATTTGCATAAGAGAAACCAATCAAAGGCATCTGGGGAAATATTTATGAAAAACAGTTTCAAGGTTAGAGGAAGATACAGCTCAACAGTTAAGAGCTAAGGCAGGAATAGCTGGGATTAAAACTGTGATACATAATTAATCCAACAGTGATGTCTCCAGGAACAGACTGTACTTCTGTGGAAATCTGGATGCTCGGAATGAAGAAAATAACTGGAAAATGTTTAACAATATTTTTAAATAGGAGGAAGTACCAGTATCTTGAAAGAAAATTGTGATGGTTGTTCTATCCAAAAAAAGGTAAAGACCTCTCAGATCTGGATTCATATAGACCCACTTCATGACAGCTAAGGATATGTGGGGAAAAAAAATTAACAAAAGACAACAAAAAAAAATTTGAAACCGGAAATTCTTGATTATGGTGTTGGATACAAATATACAAGCAGTGAAAATGTTTTTAGTCCCTTTAGTCATATAAAGGTCAGATCTATTTTTTATCAGCTTGAGGAGAAGTTGTGCATGATTAACGAAAAGTTGGGTGCTTGCATGATGGTTAAGATGTTTACCTTGCAGACACAAGATACAGACAGGGGTTGATTCTAACTTTGGCAAGCATGGTTAGGTTTAAAAAAAAAAGCACCTCCGCTGGGGTTATTGACATAATCATTAACTATGAACTTAAGTTGAATTAATTTATTTAGATGGGGAAATGGCAAGAGTCAAGCAGGATAAACTAATTCTTCCCACAGATCAAAGTTGTTTAGGGTTACCTGATTTGAACAGATACTTTAGAACTATACAATTAAAGCTCATACATATATAATTCAAGAAGAAGGTAATAAATCAAAGTTGAAAAGGATGATTATGGAACGTGGAGGGGGAGTTAACAGACAAAGAAAGACTAGGATTTAGGATACAAGTTCATAAAGAGAACAAAAAACATACATAATATTAAATTCAAGATGTAACAAAAGTATTATAACAACCAAAACATTGCAGGAATGCAAACAGGGATTTCTGCAAGCAAGGGTATAAAAAACAGGGAACAGGGGGCTGGAATATACTGAAAGAAATTAGCAAACAAGGTATTGGGAACAAATAATTTAACAGAAAAGGGAAAGAGAGTGGGATGAGGCTAATCAAAAGTTTGGAATGTAGACTACAGACTACCTTCATCAGCAGGGACTGATAAATCAGAAAGGGATAGGTGAGGGTTAAATGAACAACCATGCTGTTGGAAAAGGAATAATTATAGCAGGGTGTGCTAATACTGCATGATAATTAACAGAACAACTTATTTTTATTTGTCCTTGATAAACAGGAAAGTCCAACTGAGCCAAAGGTCCATTTCTAACAGAGGCAAGGGGAGAAAAGCTCCACATCAAACTAAAAAATGATGAAACAGTGGTTGAGTAATTGTATACAGGGGAGAAAGCCCCCACAACAGATTAAATTTTTTACAATGAAATGGGGAGAAAGGCTCCACAAAACACAGAGAAAAACATTCTACAGTAGCTGAACAGTAATTTTACACGAGAAAAAATCCCAACAACAGATAAAAAACAGACTGAAATACATTTACAGAAATATTAAGAATACAATGTGTACTGCATTTAGCAAGGCACACTGCAACAGTGGATAGCCTATATCAAGCAAACTAATATACAGTTATTCAAAATAATAATTAAATTTTTCACTTCCATACATAAATGTAGAATATTCTGATGCTAAAATAGACAAAGGAATAGAATTAAATGAGGATGAGGATGAGTAATGAGCAGGAGGGAAAATTAAGGACATGCAAAGAGAGCTGATTGCTTTTGAAAAGATTAAAATGTTATGGAAGGCCACAAGAGAGTTAAATAAAAGTAATTGGCTGAAGGGGTAGAGGAAAGTACAGTTTTGTACCTACCATAAATGTAGATGTCCGATAGATATGCAACTGCATTCATAACATATGGGTTGTCCTGCCTCAGGCAGCCCTCAGTCGGCCGAATTCCAAAGTCTGGGTCCGGCTGGTGTCGCCTCCTCTCCGACGTCACAACGGCTGGAGTATAAAGGCATCAGCCGACGCCATCTTCTTCAGTGTTTCTTGCCCCAGATGCCAGGTGCCCTCCTAGGAAGGCTAAATTTGGTGAATGGATAAACAATTCCAGACATGCACAACAGTAATAAACAGATACACCATAGGAGATACCCCCAGCTAAAAGGAACAGGGGGAATGGACCCATAAAGAAAGAAAAGAGGGGAAGGAGGGAGGGAAAATCCGACTGCAGTTGCATATCTATCGGACATCTACATTTATGGTAGGTACAAAACTGTACTATGTCCTTCAAGAATGCAACTGCAGTCATAACATATGGGTTGAATACCATAGCCAAGCTGGGGGTGGATGGAGCTAAGAATAGGATGGTGTAGCTAAAATGCCCTGCAGGACTGCCGAAGCAAAGCCTGCTCGGGATCTGGAGTATAAAGGCAGGTTGTAGTGTTTGGTAAATGTATGCACGGAGCTCCATGTAGCAGCCTCTAGAATGTCCTTTGTAGCCACTCCTCTTAGGAAAGCTGTGGATGTGGCTATAGCTCTGGTGGAATGTGGCCTAATATTGGCTGGCACACTTTTACCATGGTAAGAATAGCAGAATCTGATGCAGTGTCCAATCCATTTTGAAATTGTTTGCTTGGAGATTGCTTTTCCTTGTACTCCAGAAGCATAGGCTACAAACAGCTGGTCAGACTTTCTGGTGGCCTTAGTTCTGTCCAAGTAGTAGCGTATTTGCCTGTGTATGTCCAAGGTATGCAGCAGTCTTTCCCCTCTATTTTGAGGATTGGGGAAGAAAGTAGGAAGGTGAATTGCCTGATTTAGAAACACCCTGGAAATTACCTTTGGCATGAAAGAAGGATTTGTTCTTAGAGAGACTCTGTCCTGATGAAAAATGAGGAAGGGAGGTACTGCCATGAGTGCCTGTATCTCTGAGACTCTTCTTGCTGATGTGACTGCCAATAGAAAAACTGTTTTCCATGATAGAAACTGCATCTCTGAGGTTGCTGCTGGCTCAAAGGGAGGAAGAGTTAATTTTTCCAATATGAAATTGAGGTCCCATGCAGGTACTGGTTGTTTTCTGGGAGGCTTGATATTCTTTATCCCTCTCAGGAACTGCCTTAGCAAAGGATGTGAGAACACTGGTGGATCACAATTGTATCTTGCTGAGATTGCTGAGGCATGAATCTTTATGGAAGAATATGAGAGTCCAGAATGAAGCATTTCTGCCAAGTATTCCAATATCTGAGGTATACTCAGTACTGTAGTATCCTGACCCCTGTTGGCAGCCCAGATGCTGAATCTCTTCCACTTGGCTGAATAGGTTTTTCTGGTGGATGGTCTGCGTGCTTCCAATAAGATGTCCTGAACTGCCTTGGAAAGAGTGGAAGCGGAAGGAGTTAAGGTAACCTCCAGGCTGTCAGATGTAATGTTTTCAGGTTTTGGTGAACAGTCCTGTAGTTGTGTTGTGTTAGGAGCAGGGGCCATAGGGGCAAAGGCCACGGTTTGGTCCGAGTTATGCTCAACAGCAATGGGTACCAGTGTTGCTTTGGCCAGTCTGGAGCTATCAAAATGCCTGTTGGTTGTTCTGCTTTGATCTTCAGGATCACCTTGGTCAACAGTGGCAGAGGAGGAAATGCATAAATTTTTAGGGAATTCCAGCTGAAGGAGAGAGCATCAGTTGTCCAGGCTAGAGCATGGTGGGTCCTGGTACAGAACTTTTCCAGGTGATGATTCGTGTGAGACACAAAGAGATCTATCTCCGGCCTTCCCCATGTCTTTGTTATTTGTGAGAAAATGTGGGGATGCAGCATCCATTCGTGTGGATCCAAGAAATTTCTGCTCAGCTTGTCCGCCAGTACATTGTCCTTGCCTGGCACAAACTGGGATTGCAGGTGTATCTTCAAACTCAGTGCTTTTTCCCCCAGAGAATCATTGTTAGTCTGCAGAGGGGGTATGAATGAGTCCCTCCCTGCTTGTTTATATACCACATGACAGTGGTGTTGTCTGTCCTTATTAGTAAATGTCCTTGTTGCAGTGATTTTTCGAACCTCTCGACTGCATGTATCACTGCCAACATCTCTTTTTGGATTATGTGCAGATGTCTTTCCTTTGGTGTCCATTGACCTTGAACGCATCTGCCCTCCATGTGCGCCCCCCATCCATGATCTGAGGCGTCTGTTGTAATTATTTGACCTGCTTGAGGTCTGTTGAAAGACATGCCTTTGTTTAATTGACTTGCTTGAGCCCACCACAAGAATTCTTTTTGCAGACATGGAATAAGTGGGATTATGTCCTATCGGCTTTGGCTGTGTTGGGACCATAAGCTTTTCAAATACCATTGCAGCTTTCTCATATGAAGTCTTGCCAAAGGTATCAGAAGAATGCATGATGCCATGAATCCCAGGGCCTGCAGGAGTTTCCTTGCAGTCAGCTGGGAGAGCTGTGCTATGCCTTTGAAGTACTCTGGTAACTGCTGTTGTTTTTCCTCTGTGAGGTAGGCCATTTGTGTTTGTGTGTCCAGTTTGGCTCCTAGGAAAATAATCTGTTGGGATGGCAGTAGTCTTGATTTCTGAATGATGACTGTGTACCCCAAGGCCTGTAGTAATTGCATGACATAGTCCAAGTTTTTTATTAAGGTTTGTTTGTTGTCTGGTTGTATGAGGCAGTCGTCCAGGTAGGGGTATATTTGAATTCCCTGGAGTCTGCAGTGTGCCACTACTGATGCCAGGCATTTCGTGAACACTCTGAGTGCAGTAGATAAGCCAAACGGCAATGCTGAGAATTGATAATGCTCTGTCCCTGCAAGAAATCTGAGGTATCTTCTGCAGCTTTGTCTGACTGGGACATGCAGGTATGCCTCCTTGAGGTCCAGAGTTACCAGCCAAGACCCCTTGCCCAGCATGGGAAGGAGCTGCTGCAACGTCAGCATTTTGAACGTTGGCACAATGAGAAAGGTATTTAGAGTAGACAAGACCAGTATAGGCCTCCATTTGTTTTCCTTTCTTGGAACAAGGAACAGTCTTGAATAAAATCCCTGGCCTTGTTCCTGAGGAGGTACCTTTTCTATTGCTTTTATACTTAATAGCTTTGAAACTTGAATGAGTGCCTCTGCCCTTTGATGGTGGGGCAGGTTTGGCATGCCTTGTCTTGTAGGTAAAGTATGGAAGTGGAATCTGTATCCCTTGTCTATTAAATCCAGAATCCAGCTGTCCTTGATTAAGATATGCCAGTTTTTTGAGAATAAGGGTAATTTTCTGCCCAAGGGTGCTTCTGTCTGAGCCCTTGTAGGCGGTATGAAAGTCAAGTCATTGTGATTGTCCTTGTGGTGCAGCTGGACTGGCTGGAGCACTTCTTTGATTTGTAGGTTGCCATTGGCGGCCCCTGTAGGAGCCTCGGTATTGCCCTCGGCCTCGGCCACGCCTGTTCTTTCCCCTTTGAAACTTGTCCAAGTCTAGGAAGGACCAATTCTTTGAAGGCCAGTTTCTACTGAATCTGGGTGGCTGAACCTGGAGGAAATTCTTGACTGTCTGTACTGACTTAGCTTTTTCCTCAATGGTCTTCAACACATCTTGTGCATTAGCGCTAAAAAGCTTCTGTTTTTCTAGAGGTGCATCAAGTAATTTTACTTTGACATGGTCTGGCAGTGGTTGATCTTTTAACCAAGCATGTCTACATATCACAGCCCCAGTCATAGCTGCCCTACATGAAGCCTCCAATGCATCATAACCGCACTGAAGAAAATGATTGTTAACCTGCTGAGTGTTATGTATGTGATCCTGCAATGCCTTTCTATCAATAGGCTCAGGAGAGGCTAACTTTTTCTGTAAATCATCCAGTAAAAAATCCTGGTGCTGAAACATATGAAAAAGGCAGTTAAGTGACCTCATGGCTAGGGTGGTAGAAGTATAAACTTTTTTACCCCATCTCTCCATAGACCTAGCTTCCCTATCCACTGGCAAAGGATTCTTGGCAGAGGAGGTAGCCACTCCCTTGGGATCCTGTGAAATAGTTTCTAAATCCACGGAGTGAGCCTTGAAGAGATGTTTGTGAGTGTCATGGACTCTGTAATATCTGTCTGGCTTGACATTAGCAGGGGGGAGAGAATCAGGGTTAGCACTGGAGTCGGAGAAAACATCATCCAAAACATCCATCACAGGAGGAATAGCTAAAGGTCTGTGCTGGGGAAGCTTTAGGAAGGTACGGAGCCTTTTCCTGGAGTCAGAGAATTCCTGATCCTGCCATTGGAAATGTTCCCTCATAGAGTGCAGGACTTCACCAAATGAGAAATCCTCTGGAGGAGAGGCAGAGGGAATTGATTCCTCAGCATCAGAGTCCTCATAGGCCTGGAAGGATTCTTCTTGAATATCTGAATGCTCAGAATCCCCAGAGGCCTCATCTGAAGAGAGGTTTTCAGTCTGCTCAGTTCTAGGCCTTTTCTCTGCAGGAGGCTGAGAACCTCTGTCTGGGTGAGGCTGAGACCCCCTGATAAGGGAAATAAGGTCTGCAGCCAGAGACATTATCTGTTTATCAGAGGAGGGGGCCTGGACAGCAGGTTTACGATGGGCCTTGGCCTGGCTGGCGGCCTTAGCACGTGCAAAGGCCTTGATGGACATAGATACAGGAGGCCTAGCAGCCCCACGTGCAGGAGTGACCTTGTCCACTGGAATGGTGTCGGGTAAATCAAGAACTTCGGTTTCCGGAGGAAAATCAACAACCGGCACCGGAGAGGTCTCCGGGACCGAAGGACGAGTTAACGCTGTGTCGTCGGCCTGGAGCGGTTGAATTACCGCTTCCGCAGGGACCGAAGCACTAGCGGAGGGTCTAGGAGTAGAATCGGTAGAGGATGCGGGCAGAGGATGCCGGTCCCGGTCCTTCCGTTTTTTGGAAGATTGAGTTGTCGGTTGATCCGACGGCATGATATACGCAAAGGATTCGCCGAAAAAGTCTTCAGCAAATTCTGCCCGGCACCTGAGAGTGCACTTATTAAAGCAAGCACAGGCCGAGACATCGTGGTCTGGGCCCAGGCAAGGAAGACAGTAAGAATGGAAGTCCTTATGAGGTATTTGTTTACCACAAGACAAACAATTATTAACTTTCTCAATTTGTTCTGACATCGGCTGAGGCAAGAAAAAAATGTTCCCCAACGGGGTACTTAGCTTTTAGATGACTTCGGTACTGAAAACACAGGAGCTGACCGACCGGCACTTGCGAACTGCTTCTGCTTCGGGCACCGCACGGCAAGAAAGACTGAAGAAGATGGCGTCGGCCAATGCCTTTATACACCAGCCGTTGTGATGTCGGAGAGGAGGCGACACCAGCCGACGCTGGACCCAGGCTTTGGAATTCGGCTGACCGAGGGCTGCCTGAGGCAGGACAACCCATATGTTATGACTGCAGTTGCATTCTTGAAGGACATCATACAATCGGAGGAGGACAGAAAAGACTGGGAAAAGAAAATGTAAAGATAATTTGCAAAGGAACAATGGGAAGACATTTTAGGGCTTCCAAGTATACAACAATGTCCAGAAGGTTTAGGACTTTTGAATGGAAGTACTGGCATGGGTATTTTTATGGAACAAATAGACTTCACAGAATCTTTTCTACTGTATACAATCAAATGCTGGAGGTGTGATGGGGAAGACAGAGGTAATTAGGAATGTGTTTTGGGGGAATATTATAACTTGGCAGATTTGAAGTTTTGTGCTAACGATGACACCATTTATATATATATATATATATATATATATATATATATATATATATATATATATATATGAAAAGGTGCTTCAACAAAATATTAGTTTAAGGGTGTGCACACTTATACAACCAGCTTATTGTACATTTTTTTATATTTTTTTCTCCTAACAGATTTGCTTTTCAATTGAATTGTACAGGTTATAGGTCACATTAAAGATAGGAAATGTTTTGAAATGATTTATTGTGGTCTCATTTTTTATATCACAAAAACCTGGCATTTTAACAGAGGTGTGTACACTTTTTATATCCACAGTATAGTGTAAATTTGTAAATAATAAAGAAAACAAAAGTTATGCAATTGCCTTAACATATCCAATTAGTCTTTTGGACAGTTCATGGCTCTTTAACAACATTTCACTCTCCTGAAAGCTTGAGCTCCTTCCCTCTTCCCAAGATGTCCTACTTATTTCTCTAGATCGAGAGTGACTGCTGCAACCACATTACACAGTACAGGATACCCTGAAAGGTGCAGCATGACCTAAGAGCATCTGGTTCTACCTCCAGATCAATACATAGGTGTCAACATGAATGGAGGATACATGGGTAGGTACATTATCGTATACAAACAAAGGATCAACTAGATTTACCAGTATGATAAGTACATAGATTTCATATCCAAGTTAATCCAGTCCAAATACTGTAACACATTAGACCGAGTCCCCAACAGAACAGAATAGACAAGGATGGTCTCATTACAATACGCCCTTCATGATGATGCCACAGAAGTTTACTCTTGATGTAAACTGTTTAGCAAAGGTATGCAGAGAGGACCATGTTGCTGCAGCAAATACATCATCCACAGATATCTTCCAAATGGTACTTGGGTTGCTACAGACTTTGTCAAGTGTGCCTTTGGTTTGAATTGCCAAGGTTTGTTTCTAGAAGTGTAGCAAAAATAATACTCTCAGACAGCAACTTGGATAATGTGACATCAGTCACTCTTTTTACCTAGACTGTCAAGCACAAAAGAAAAGAAGAGATGGTCATCTTCATTCAAATGCTTTGCACGATAAAGGTAAAGACTAAGTGGTGTGTGGACATCCAGGCAATGCAGTTTGAACTCTCTTCTGTTACAGTATCAGGGAAAGAAAACTCAAGAATTATTGGACTGACTGAAATTAAGGTCTGAAGGTACTTTCAGCATAAATGTGTTGCCTCTTCTTGCACTCAGTCACTATCTTCCTTCACAGAGCAGAGCCTGCGGTCACCACATCCTACCTCGATACTGCAGGAACTCTTTCATCAACAAGTTTACTCAGACTTTTGTCATTGTTGCATGTAAGCACATTTATCAAGAAGAACTTTGCTGCATATTAACTTTAATCAGTTAAATACATGCCTGCTCTGTGATTGAAAGATTCTGTGAAATAGTAGGACCCCTTACTAAATTGGCCACTGTCTCAGTTTGCTTCACCAGTAGACTATATTGTATATGCCAGGTATTTAGTCTCAGGAAATGACAGATAATCTATTTACTTGCATCTCTTTGTTAATTGCTTTGTTCTAGCTATAAAGTGATTGCTCTCAGGTATAAACTGACCTATAAACTGACCTGATGTTGGAAAGCCCGCTATGCTCAGCTTTGCTTCCCCAGCCTCCCATTCCCACCCACCCCCTCTTACGCTAATATTACACTTCCTACATATATATTTCACTTGTGACTTTTTAAACACCTTTACTGAATTATCACTTGTAACATAGGCAAATTTAATAAAAGCAAATTGTATTAAAAAGTTCACATATATAAACATTATACTTTACATATACTGCTGTAATATCATATAACCTAAGCAACATTACATAAATTATTCAATTCCTGACTCCTTTTTTTAGACAACAAACATCTTCATTAAACCATCACTTACGATATATGCAATCATACATTTATATTAATGAAAACAATCCACACCGACACAATCCTAGTTGCAAGCATTTTATATCACAAACCATAGTGACACTCCCAGTGGCAAATATTATACAGCTCTTAAAATCTAACCCATCATTTTCAGTCAAACATTACACTGCTCATTTAAGTCCTGCCTTGTTTTAAACCTCATTCCTCCCTTGTATTTATTGCTCCCACAATTCCCATTTTTTTCTATGTAGTTTGCTCCTACCCTTTTCTAAAGATCTCAGTTCCAGATGTTTTACCTCTGTTACTATAATCACCACTTCTAGTATAGTTGGTTTAGATTCTGAGTTCCATTTTCCAGTAAATGCTTTTTGGTAGTCACCATAATTAGATACAGCAAGGCCTTACCATGTCTAGGCAATTCAGATTCTGTATCATAGCTCAAATAAATCATCTCCCTCATCCCAGCAATTTGAGCACCAACCAACTCGGACAGTGCATCCTGCAGGGAATCCTTCAAGTCCACCAACTCACTGCACTCCCGAAAACTATGTTCCCAAATACCTCTTTCTTCCTCATAACACCTCCAACATTTGCAGTCTGTCTGAGGAAAAATTCTCTGGAGTCTACTTGGGTATACATATCTATGTAAACATTTCCAAGTAACAATCCTAAATCTTCTAGATTTTGTTGCATATTTGGGAGACATCCATATATCCTCCCATTGTTTCTTTGCAAATTGCTTATCCAGTCTCTCTTCTCAATCCTTTCTAACCTCCTCTGACTGATTCTTATAGTTATGCAATATTTTACATGCTCTACTAATTATTCCTTTTTTATTGGCAGCTTCTGCTCTAGACTATTCTAAAAACTCTACCAGTGCTAGTCTTTCACTTAGGACCCCCATTTCTCTTTGCCTATACCCTGATATCAATCCTTGATAGGGAAGGCAATCTCTAACCTGCAGTCCAAATAAATTTTCAACATCTTCCCATTCTATCATCTTTCCCCTCTCTAGTTATTTGCTCCCACTACCTAGGCTCCTTTGCCAGTTTTCTCCAATAAATTCCAGACCCCTCTTGCTTATTGTCTAGATCCCTAATTGCAGTCATCCCTATCGGCAGAATCTCCTTTCCCCATTCCTGTGTTGGCTTAGTTATTAGAATACTTTCTGCCACTTTATAGATATAATATTATGTATGATTACTGTTAATCTCCCTAAAGGCCTGCATCCAAAATCCCAGACTATCCTCATTTCTTGAGCTTCCCCTTGTTTCATCATCATCCCTTTCCATTCTGAATTACAGTTTTCTGCTTGTGCTATGTAGAGGAGCCTTAAATGAGTAGATCTGAAATACCCATTCAAATCAGGTAATCCCAATCTGCCCTGTTCTACTGGAAGAATAATTTTATCACATTTAAGTCTTGCCGTCTTCCCCTCCCAAATAAAGTCATTTCAATTGTGACTCATTCCAAAGCCCATCCCA
Source organism: Protopterus annectens (assembly GCF_019279795.1). NCBI lineage: Eukaryota > Metazoa > Chordata > Ceratodontiformes > Protopteridae > Protopterus > Protopterus annectens. Next base: position 1,277,583,672 of record NC_056732.1, on the reverse strand, counting down.
AATGACCTTACTACTTCTATACGTACACTTCTGATTCCTGTTTTGTACTTCTTTAACTCTAATAGGTTCAGAGGTAGGTACTAGGCTATCGGCCCAAGGGCCTACCTAAGCCTAGCCAACAAGGTTCCCTGGCTTACGTCACCCAAGAAAGTTAATCTTTCTTGGGTGGTGTTACGCTCTCTAATTTTTAGCCCCATTCCTAACTATCTTTCTCCCTCTCATACTGCTTTGCACTATATCCATTTATAATCACACCCTCCCTAATAGCACCTGTCTATTCTACATTGTACCTTTTCTTTTCCCAAATAAAAAAAAGTTATGTACTTACAATAATGTTCCATGTGAGTTGTTCATCTCGCCTTCATTCTTTACTGATGAGTTTGGAGCCAATCCCTCGGCTCTGAGTCGTTCAATTGCAAAGCTCGAGGTCTTCAAATACCTCGAGGCCAAGTCCCTATCCCATGATGCACCTAGAGTTACCTCAGATCTTGTTTGCTGTGTATAACAATACCATATGTCATTCTTTCACTCTCAAGAGAAAGGAATAGAAGGACTGAGTAACCAGGATGGATCCAGCATCTCGGTTATCTATCAGCTCAGGAGGGGGTAGGAGGGAGGGATGCAAGAATGAAGGCGAGATGAATGACTCACATGGAGCGTTATGGTAAGAACATAACTTCTTTATGTGAAGTTGTTCTATCTCGCCATTCATTCTTTATTGATGGGAAGCGTCTCAAGCACCATCGACCTCGGGTGGCTCATGGGAGTACACTTCTCAGGACCGTGGATCCAAAGGAGGCCCTGTCAACTTTGTAATGAGTGATAAAGGTATGGGTTTTGACCAAGAGGCTGCTGCGCAAACGTCATCAATAGGAAGTCTGGCAGAAAAGGCATAGGATGTAGAAACAAGCTCTGGTTGAGTGAGCCTTAATTTTAGGCTGTAAAGGCATGTTAGTAGCTGAATAAGCAAAGGTGATACAATCAGATAACCATTTAGAAAGAGTTGTTTTAGCCACTGGTCTACCCTTCCTGGAGTCTGACAATGAAACAAAAAGCTGGTCTGATTTCCTGAAATCTTTTGTTCTATCCAAATAAAATCTGAGCTGTCTGTGAACATCAAGTTTGTGCAGCATGTACTCTAAATTGTTTGAATGGTTGGGGAAGAAGACTAGAAAATCAATAATTTGGTTGAGATTAGTTTCAGTGCAAACTTTGGGTAAGAATGAGGGGTTTGTTCTAAGTGAGACTTCGTCAGTATGGAATATCAAATAAGAAGTCTTGATGGATAAAGCCTGAAGCTCTGACACTCTGCGGGCAGAAGTAATAGCTACTAAAAAGATGTTTTTCCATGACAATAATTTGAGGTCACATGAGGAAGCTGGCTCAAATAGTGGAAGAATTATGCGGGAAAGCATAAAATTTAGATTCCATGGAGAATAGGGAGATTTCACAGGTGGTCTAATATGAAAGGTTTCTTTGAGAAAGGCTTTGCATAACTTGTGTGACATAATATTCAATCCTTCGAATCCAAGATGAAAATTAGAAACAGCAGCCAGTTGAACATGAACTGGTGCTGCTGCAGCTCCTTTGTTGAAAATCATTGTCAAGAACTCTAAAATGGAGGCCATAAGGGCTTGGTAAGGATCAATATTGTTTTTAAGAGGCCCATATAGAAAAATGTTTCCATTTGCTAATATTTAGCTTCCTTGTAGAAGTTTTATGAGAGGATAAGAAAATTTGCTTCATCTCATTGGAAAGGTTATGGAACCTGGCTATGATGGGAATTGGAGCAGCCAAGCTGTCAGCTTCAGGGACTGCAGAGAGGGATGAAGTTCCCCCGACGAGTGAGTCAGAAGGTCTGGAACTGGGTCCAGAATCCAAGGGTCCTCCAAAAGATGAAGGCGAAGGAAGGGGAACCAAATCTGATGAGGCCAATGAGGGGCTATTAGAATGATGGTCCTTCCCAGGGTTTTTGCTTTCTGTAGAACCTTGGGTATCAACAGATTTGGTGGAAATGCATAGAGGAGACTTGGAGGCCAGTCGTGTACGAGTGCGTCCCTTGGGGCTTCTCCCAGAGGGGGAATCAGGGCAAATTAGCTTCTGCATTTCGCGTTCATGTGACCGGCAAAAAGGTCGCAGCAAGGCTGGCCCCACCTGCGGAATATCCTTTCCGCTATTTCTTTCTTGAGGGGCCACTCATGGGGCAACAAAATTGCTCTGCTCAGCTTGTCTGCCATCACATTGGATTTCCCCGGGATGTGCGTTTCCAACAGAAAGTGTTGGGTGGAAACAGCCCACTGCCATACTCTGAGAGCCTCTCAACAAAGGGGGTAAGACCTGCTTCCTCCTTGTTTGTTCAAATACCAGACCACATGTTGTCTGTCTGAATCGCAATCGCACCCAGAGGAAGAGAGTCCTGAAAGTACTGCAACACCAAAAGTACTGCTCTCATCTCTAAAATATTGATATGCAGATGTGTCTCCTGATCGGTCCATGTGCTTTGGGCTGTCTTTCCCTGAAAATGCCCCCCCCCCCCCATCAGGGAAGCGTCCTTGGTCACTGTGGCCGCTGGAGGGGGTACCACAAATGGGCGTCCTACTGAGACATGAAGTGAGGTCAACAACCACTGAAGGTCCTTTTTGCAGAAATTTGTAATCACTATCATGTAAGATATGGGAAGCTCTTGGTAAGACCAATGATTGAACAACAGCCATTGTAGCATCCGCATGTGCATACGAGCTAGTGGTATGGCTAGAATTGCTGTTGGCATCAGGCCTAACAATTTCAGAACTTCTGATGCTGGTGCTTTGTCTTTGGATATCAGAACACTGACATGCTGACGAAGAAGACTCTTTCTATTGGAACCTTTAGTGTGGTGGTGCTGGTGTCCAGTTCTGCTCCGATAAAAATGATATGCTGTGATGGCGACAAGGCAAACTTTTCTGAGTTGATTGTAATGCCCATTTGATTGCAGTGACAGAGTGGACTCCCTGGCCTGAATGAGATGATGCCTGGTGGTGGGGGGTAAGCAGCCAATCATCTAGGTATGGAAACACCTGGAATCCTAAACGCCTCAGGTGAGCCGTGACCACTGCCATGCATTTGGTGAACACTCTGGGGGCTGTAGTGTGGCCAAAGGGCAGGGCTCAAAACTGGTAATGATTGGCTCCCAGCCAGAAGCACAGATGATCCCTGGATGTCCTGGCCATTTTTATGCGGTAGTACCCATCCTTGAGATCTATTGAGCACATCCATTTGTCTTCCCTAAGAAGGGAAGTATAGACTGAAGAGTGACCATCTGGAACTTCTCTTTCTTTTCAGAGTTGTTCAGTCTGCTGAGGTCCAATATGGGTCTCCAGTCTCCCGTCGTTTTTGGAACTAAAAATAATCTTGAGTAAGTTCCGGATCCTGTTTGGTCTGCTGGGACTGGCTGGATTACTCTTTTTCTTAGCAACATTTGGACCTCTATTGCTGCTTGTTCCCTGTAACTGGGTGGAATGCCTGGGATGTTTCTTATGGGTGGAGGGGGTGTGGCGAATGGGATGAAGTATCCTCTGGAAATGATACTTTGTACCCAGCTGTCTTTTGTTATTTTGAGCCAGGCATCTCAGTACGAAGATAAATGACCCCCAACTGCCTCCAGAGCAGGACAGTCGGGACTCCTTTCAGGAGAACTGGTAGGGCTTCCCAGAGAAGTGATCTCTGTCGCCCTGTTGTTGTGGTCCCCCTCTTCCATGAAGGTGGCATCTTCCATTATTGCCCTCTCCACTGCCTCTGGAGGGGGGGGGTTCACCACGTGTGTCCTGAAAGGCTCCTTGGGCTTTTCCGAACCCCATTTTTCCTGCCCTTTGACCCTTAGGGTAGGGTCTGGTCTGGTAGGGGTGGAAAAATGGACCCCGACAGCAGACAGAGTATTCCCATCCTGCTCACACCTGGTTAAGGTTGCCTTCACTTTAGGCTCGAAAAGGGACAAGCCATCAAAGGGAGTATTCACGAAGGATGACTTGAAGGGCTCTGCGAAGGAACACAAGCGCATCCAGGAGTGTCTTCCAAGAGCAACTCTTGTACCCACTGCCCTACTTGTTACATCAGCTGCATATGAAATGAGACGCATGGATGAGTTTACTATAGAACTGAGGGTAGCAAGCTGTACGGCAACTTTGACAGTAGCTCCAGCAGCTAGAGCATCTCTTAGCTCTTTAAGGAGATCTCTTTGAATCTGGCAAAATGGGTTAAATAGTAGAGTGAATGAAGAGCAAAAGTCGCTGAACTAAACATGCGCTTCCCATATCTATTCATGATCTTGGAGTCTCTGTTAGGAGGATGGATAGAGGAGAAGTTTCAGACATTTCCTTTTTGTTGGCTGCCACCACCACCATGGCATCTCAACTAGCACACTTTTTGTTAAGAAAGATTTGTCAACGGGGGCAGAAATGAACTTATTAGGCCTCCTAGGGACAGACTCCATAGTATCTGGAGACTCCCACGCCCTTCGTGAGACCAGCTGCATCAGCTCAATGAAGGATGGAGACACCCAAGAGGTGGAGGGCTGAGACCCAAAATCAATCAGGAGAACTGACTCATCCTCACTAGGGTTTTTGGACTGCCAGTCACCCCTCTGCCTCAGGATTTCAAGTATCTCAACAAATGAGATATCTTCAGAGGGGGACCGTGGGGACCCTTCTGACTCATCCAAGTCAGTATCAGATGTTAGAGACTCCTGGGGGGAGTCTAGATGTTTCCTCTTTCACAATCTCTTCCTGGGAACCTCATCAGTGGGAGCTTCTGTTGAGGTCTCGGAAGAGCAAGGGCCACCCAATGGGGCTTCCTGAGGCTCTGGGTCTCTACGCTTGGTCAGGATGTGTGAGGCAGACACAGACGCTTTAGGGGAGGAGGAAGCCAGACCTGAGGTCGAGGATGTCTTAGGAGACATGAGTCTCCTCATGGCATCGAAAGCACCTCTGCTCCGATGTGAGGGAACCGACGGATCTGTGGAAACCATTGATACCCCCGGCACCAGGACAGTGGGCTCCGAACCAGAGGTAGGAGCCGAGCTCATCTGAGCCGAAGCCCCGAGAGGCAGAGTCGGAACCTATAAGTCGGTCCAACTATCCTCCCCGGACCCGAACAGGGAGTGTCGGCTCCTAGAGTCCTCGATCGGCACTGAGGATAGCAGAAGACACTGGAGCAGGTGTCGGCTCCAAGGGTTCTAGAATCAACAGGTCTGACTCCTCTGGCTCCAAAGGACCAGCATGGCTCGGAGGAGGAACAGTTTGAGCTGGCGTAAGGGCCTTCAGCTCCAAAGCCATTTGAGTTGAAGCTGACAACATTTTTGCCTAGGCCGGTGCCAGTAAAAGCTTCTGCACCACACGATCCACATCAGAAAGGCTGACAGAGGACTGAGATGAGTGCATCAAAGTTGGTACCGACTGTAATAATGGACTCATAGGAGCTTTGGATACCGGATCCAAGATTGGGGACCGGCTCCGAAAAGAAAAAACTTTTAGTTATGTACTCACCATAACTTCAGATGTTTGGGATCCATCTCGCCTACATCCTGACTGATGAGTTCGGAGCCGATCCCTCGGCTCCGACTCGGCACGCTTATGCCAAAGAGCGAAGTCTCTTATTGGCTGAGCTTACTATATCCCAGGATGCACCACTACCAGTCCCCCAGATCTAGTTTGTCCGCATACATGCACACATGCAAGCACTGCTTATATAACATCGTCAGAAGAAACAGGATAAAACAGTAGAACTCAAAACCGTTCAATCTCTTCTGATCTCCAAGGCCGGGGGAAGGAGGGTGGGTATTAGGAATGTAGGCGAGATGGATCCCAAACATCTGAAGTTGTGGTGAGTACATAACTAAAAGATGTTATGTGATCCTATCTCGCCTACATTCTGACTGATGGGACAGCGTCCCTAGCACCTGAATCCTGGGTGGCTCACTGGAAAACACTCCTGAGTACCGTGGAACCAAATGATGCTCGACCTTTAGATGCCACATCCAATTTATAGTGGGAAATGAAAGTGTGCGGATTGGACCAAGTAGCCGCAGCACAAATCTCAGAAATAGCGAGCTTGGAATGAAAAGCTATAGAAGTAGCCATAGCTCTGGTAGAGTGAGCTTTGATAGATGTTGTAAGTTGCTTATTTGAAGAGGAATAAGCCTGAGTTATACAATCTCTAATCCATTTGGAGATAGTAGCTTTTGTGATGGTTTTACCCAATTTATTGTCTGAGAAGGACACAAACAACTGGTCTGATTCTGAATTTGCTGAGTCCTGTCTAGATAGAAGCGCAATTGCCTGTGAACATCCAATTTATGGAGAGTGTATTCTGCTTCATTGGAGAATTTTGGAAAGAAAACTGGTAGCTCTAGAGATTGTTGGAGACAGAGATTAGAACAGACCTTTGGGACAAAAGATGGGTTAGGCCTAAGTGATACTCTATCCTTGTGAAAAATCAAATCACGGTGGTTTGATAGATAGGGCCTGAAGCTCTGAAACTCTTCTTGCAGAGGTAATTGCAACTAAGAAGGCAGTTTTCCAAGACAGATATTTTAACTCACATGTAGCAGCCGGTTCGAAAGGGGAAGATGTTAATGCACGAAGCACCAAATCAAGATCCCACGGAGGCGCAGGATGAAAAACTGGGGGTCTTAACAGCCCGCACCTTTAATGAAAGTTTTGCATAATCTGCTGCTCATCAACGGTGGATCCATGGATTCGTGAAATTTAGAGATAGCTGCTAGTTGGACTTTAATAGTAGAGACTGAAGATCCTTGATTAAACAAGGATGTTAAAATTTCAAAACCTCTGGGATCGGGCAGTGATAGGGTCTAAGCCCCTGAGTTGAGCCCAGATAGCAAACCTCTTCCACTTACTGAGGTACAATTTCTTAGTGGTGGGTTTGTGGGCCGAAGATAAAATGTGAATAACTTCCGGGTCTAAGGTGTAATTTCTGACTAAAGTCGGAAGTGGAGGAGCCAAGCTGTCAACTTCAAAGTGTGAAGGGACTGGTGTTGTCGTCCCGACTGATGAATTAGCAGATCCGGAGTTAGATCTAAAACCCAAGGGTCGTCCACCGCATGTTTCTTCAGGTAGGGAAACCATACCTGATGAGGCCAGTGCGGAGCAATTAGTATCATTGTGGACCCCAATTGAGAAGCTTTCTGAATGACTTTGGGGAGAAGTGGAATCGGAGGAAAGGCATAAAGTAGCCCTGTTGGCCAAGGTTGTGCTAGAGCATCCATAGCTGCTTCCCCCTGATGTCCACAGAAGAACCTTTTGCACTTTGTGTTTTGTGGTGTTGCAAACAGGTCGCAGCACGGCGTCCCCCATCTTCTGAAAACCTGAGCTGCTACTGTTTCGTTCAGGGACCACTCGTGAGGAGAGAGAATTGTCCTGCTTAATCTGTCTGCCAATATATTGGATTTCCCCGGAATGTGGGTCGCTACCAAGAAACGGCTGGTAGCTACAGCCCATTCCCACACCCTCATGGCCTCTCTGCAAAGGGGGTAAGATCTGGTCCCTCCTTGTTTGTTTAGATACCAGACCACCGACATGTTGTCTGTGTGGATAGCGATAATGCCCTGAGGGAGAAACTTGTGGAGGGCCTGTAGGGACAGAAGTACAGCCCTCATCTCCAATACATTGATGTGGAGAAAGGTTTCGTCTGGAAGCCAGGAACCCTGAACTAACCTGCCCAGACAATGCCCCCCCACCCTGTCTGGGAGGCATCCGTCGTCAGGGTGACCACCGGAGGGGGGATAACAAAAGGACTTCCCTGATTCAGATTGGACGGCAGAAGCCACCAGCGAAGGTCCCGTTTGCACGTTTCTGTAATCATAATGGGGTGATTGAGGGGAAGATCCTGAAAGGACCACTGAGTCGATAATAGCCACTGAAGAATCCTCATGTGCAATCTTGCCAGAGGAACTAGGAGAACCGTGGCTGACATTGAACCTAAAAGTTGCAGGACCATCCTGGCTGGGGCCTTGGATCTTGAAAGCAGGGCTTGAACTTGGCCTTGTAAAGTTTGAATCCTTTCGGTAGGAAGAAAAACGCATCAATTTTGAGTCTATCTCTGCTCCTATGAACCTTATGCGCTGAGAGGGCAGCAAGACAGACTTTGACCAATTGAATGTAATTCCCAGGGTAGCACCCAGGGAAATGGTGGCTTTGAGGTTGTCCATTAGTAGATGACTGGTGGTGGCAGTCAGGAGCCAGTCGTCCAGATAGGGAAACACTTGGAATCCAAGACTCCTCAGGTGAGCAGTTACTACTGCCAAACACTTGGTGAACACCCTGGGGGCTGTGGTGAGACCAAAGGGCAGTGCACAAAATTGGAAATGACTGTCTCCCAGGCTGAAGCGCAGATACTTCCTGGACGCCCGATGTATCGGTATGTGATAATAGGCGTCCTTGAGATCTATGGAGCACATCCAAACATCCTTCTCCAACAATGGGAGAATGGATTGTAACGTGACCATTGAATTTGGATTTCGTGACGGATTGGTTTAGTCTGCTGAGATCCAATATTGGTCTCAGGTCCCCTGTCTTTTGGCACTAAAAGAACCTTGAGTAATTTCCGGATCCGATCTGGTCTGTGGGGACGGTTGGATGACTCCTTTTCTAGCAGCTTTAAGCTTCTGCGGCTGCAATTTCCCTTTGACTGGGTGGTGGGTCCGGGATTTTTGGACGGTGGGGTGAGTGTGTGAAGGGAATGGTGTAACCTCCGGCAATAATCCGAAGCACCCATCTGTCCTGAGTGATAGACTCCCAGGCTTTTAGGTGCTTGGCAAAATGGCACCCGACTGGCTCTCGAGCAGCACAGCCGGGCAATCCCTCATGAAGTGTGGGAGGCTGAAGAGCCACGAAAGGACTCGCGGTCTCCAGAATTGCGGGGCCCTCTGCCGCCTCTGGGACGGCGTCTCCCAGAAAAATTTCCCCGTCCTCTGCCTCTGGAAGGGGAATCTTCCTGCTGTTGAGGAAAAACTTACGTGATTTGCGGAACCACATCTTCCCTCCTCCTTTAGCCTTGGGATAAGGCCGAAAGGGAGTGGAATAACGTGCACCTACGGCAGATAAAGTTTTTCCCTCTTGCTCACAGCGGGTAAGAGTGTCTTTAACCTTAGGTCCAAACAAAGAGGACCCATCAAAGGGAGCGTCGGCGAAGGAAGACTTGAAGGCCTCCGCAAAATGACACAAACGGAGCCAGGCTTGTCTCCGTAGAGCCACGCCTGTGCCTGCCGCTCTACCCGCCCCTTCGGCCGCATATGAGAGCCTCATGGACGAGTTAGAAATTGAAGTAAGGATAGCCAACTGAGAGCTAACCGACTGGGCTAGCTGCTCAGGTAGGTTACCCGAGAGGGAATCTGACAGCTCCTTGACCAGATCCCTCTGAAGCCTGGTAAAATGTGCCAAATAATTCAGGGACCTTAAAGTAAAGGCCGCTGAAGTCAGGGTGCGCTTCCCGTACCGGTCCATGCTCCTAGACTCCTTATTAGGACGATGGACGGACGTTGAAGCCTCTGCCACGTCCTGTTGTGTAGCAGATGCCACCACCATGGCATCTACAGCCACGCCTTTAGTCAGGAACTCCTTCTCGGGTGGGGCAGACAAAAATTTGTTAGGACGAGAAGGCACTGGTTCCACGGTATCTGGATGTTCCCACGCCCTCCGACAAACCAAATCCAGGAGCTCGTCGAAAGGCGGAGACACCCAGGAGGCGGAGGGCTGAGCCCCAAGGGCCTTGAGAAGCACTGACTCATCAGCAGAGGGGGGTTTGGATATCCAGCCGCCTCGTTGTTTGAGGATCTCTAAAATGTCTGCAAATGAGACATCATCTGAGGACGACTTCGGGGACCCCTCCGCATCATCAAGATCAGTGTCCGATGTAATAGACTCGGGGGAGTCCACGTGCTTCCTCTTGCACGATCTCTTCCTTGGAGGCTCCTCTGAAGACAACTCCGAAGAACCCTCAGGAGGAGGGGAACCCCCAGTGGGGGTAACCTCAGGCCCAGGGGCTCCGCTGCTTAAGGACAGGGGAACTGCCAAAGACCCAGTCTCCACGCCCAGGGAAGGTGCCGGTAAAGCCGGAGAGATGGCAAGAAGACTTGGCCAAGGCACTCCTCATAGCTCTGAAAGCCGGACCCCAGAATCCTGCGAGTGTCCGGTCCCGAGCCATGATAGCAGACGGAAGTCCCAGGCGAAGCACCGAGAGGAGGCTCGGAACCGACAGCATAGGTCCCGAAACATCACCCCGGGTCCAGCCGAAGAAGTCCGTGTACCAAACTCGGACCCGAAGGCGGGGTTGGAGTAAGGTCGGAGCCGACCCTAAGACCTCCACCGGCTCCAACAGCACCTGCTCCGGCGGAGCCGAGCGGTCGGAGGAGGAATGGCAATGACATGGGCATGGGCGTCGGCTCGAAGCCAACTGGGTCGGAGCGAAACAAATTTTTGAAAGACTGGGGACTGGAACAGTCTTTGGAGCACCCTGTCTATGTCCGAATCTGACATCCTCGATGACCTAGAGGATACTGAGCGGGTTCGAGATGGCCTCTCCAACAGCCCCAAGGGGCTAGGGGACCCGGCTCGAGGCGACTCGATGACTATCGGCGCCGAAGGAATACCCAAACTAGTTTCCATCGGTGCCGAGGAGGACTTCGGCGCCGAGGAGGAAGTGTCTGGGCGGACAACCTTCATCGGCTCCGAGACCAGTGGAGCCGACGAAGGTGACCCGCCTCTCGATGCCCCAGCCATCGGCTCCGAAGCCAGAGGAGTCGAGACTGGTGGCATCGAGGCAGACCGTTCCGCCCTCGGCTCCGAAGTCCTTGGAGCCGAAGGAGAAACCTGCCTATGCCTTTTGGCGGTCGGATCCGATGGACTGGTCGGAGCCGACGCCCTTTTCTTTTTAGCAGGAGAAGGAGAGGATGCTAAAGCTTCTTCAAAGGCGGGTTTTATAAGGCCTTTTAATATGAGCTTATTTTTCCTCTCTTGGAGGACCCTCGAGGAAAAAGCGTGACACACGCTGCAGGACTCCTGCAAATGTTTTGCACCCAAACAATAAACACAGAGAGAGTGGTCATCTGTTATAGACATTTTAAAGTTGCACTTGGTGCACTTTTTAAAGCCTGAAGGCCTAGGAACCTGAGACATTCCGGTAAATTATTCAGTGAACTAGCCAAACACAGTACAAACACTGTAATTATGACAGAAAAAGAAATTTTCTCTGCTTTGTCCTTCTTTTTAAAGAAAGAGAAACTATCAGCAGTATAAAGGATCCGAGATCCCTAAACAGAACAGAAGTCACCTAACAACCAAAAAGACCGGGAAAGGCCTTTCCACACAAGAGGTACTCCTAGTCAATCAACACTCACAACACAAGAATTTACCAAGTAAATTTCTCCAAACGCACTCTAAACACAAGATAGCTGTTAAAACAGCTTTTAGTTGAAGAATAAAGAAATTCCTGACAGAAAGTTAGTGAAAATAATCACTACTTAGCTCAGCCAGCTCGAGACCACGTCTTCACTTGTTAGCGGCAAACGAGATCTGGGGGACTGGTAGTGGTGCATCCTGGGATATAGTAAGCTCAGCCAATAAGAGACTTCGCTCTTTGGCATAAGCGTGCCGAGTCGGAGCCGAGGGATCGGCTCCGAACCCATCAGTCAGAATGTAGGCGAGATAGGATCACATAACATCTGTCTGTTCCGATGGCAGTGGAGCCAAAGTCAAAAATGTTTTTGATTTCTTTGATTCAGAAGTCAGAAGACTTTGAGGACTTGCTGGATCCATCTTGGTCGCTCAAAGCTTCTTGGGAAGGATGGTTTCAACAAACCTCTGTCTATTAATTTTCTTTTCCTTTCCTGGAGGACCCTGGAGGAGAAGGAATGGCATATAGAACAGCTATCTTGTAAATGCAGGGCTCATAGACAGTACACACAATTTACATGGCTGTCTGTTACAGACATCTTTTGGCCACGCTTTGGGCACTTTTTAAAACCTGACTTAGGATGCTTCTGTTGGTCAGCCATTGTAATCTCAGAGAGAAAATTACTGTTACCACAAAAAATTCTAAACAGTAATTATTCACAAAAGCCATAAAATGAGGCTAAGTCACTCACACACACACACACACACACACACACACATACACATACACACACACACACACACACACACACACACACACACAACACAGAGTAATACTAATGTTAAAGTGACAGAAAAAGGTCTGTCCAAAACACACAAAAAAAATATAAGCACACTATGCAAAGAAAAAAAGAGGATATCTGCTATAAGACCCAATAAACCTTATCTAAGATTTTCTAAGGAATAATTATATCTGACAAAATTACTGTCAACTGCAAAACTTCAACAGTAATTATCAATCCAAGCCTTTTCTAAACAAATGTAAGGCTAAACATACCACACAGCAAATAACTATAAACTATCTATTAAGTATAAAAATAAACACACTGCAATAATCAGAAAAAAGTTTTTTTAAAACTAGGCCTAAAACAAGAGGCCAACTAGTATTTTAAACCACACTAATGGGAAGGAAATATAATGTAGGTAAACACACCAAAAAGCTATAAGAGCTTTATAAAACTATTCAAAACTATCTAAATATCAATATAATTAAGTAAAGAATGAAAGTTTTACTGGCCTGAGCTAATGCAGAACCTCTGATCTGTTGCAGCGGCAAACTAGATCTGAGGTAACTCTAGGTGCATCATGGGATAGGGACTTGGCCTCGAGCTATTTGAAGACCTCAAGCTTTGCAACTGGCCGACTCAGAGCCGAGGGATCGGCTCCTAACCCATCAGTAAAGAATGAATGGGGAGATAGAACAACTTTACATCACTTGTGTTTCTTATTCTGGCTACTTCATTATACTCTAACATTTAACAACCCATATTCCTTACATTCCAGAGAAAACACTCTAAGAAACTACCTCCCTTCTTTTAAAGAAAATACTCCTCTCCTTCCATATCCTCTTCCACCTTTCAGAACCCCCCATCACTGAATCCCCTACTGTCCTGCAGCTTCTTGTTTCCTTCTTCATTGCTACTTCCCCAATATCTGACATCTATAAAATACAGATTCTTGTACTTAATTATACTACTCTTCAGCTTATCCTCTGTTCTTCTCTTCCTAAAGTGCCATCTGCCATCCTACCATGACTCAATATATTGCAATATCTCTCTGGCTCTGTCCCAATCACGTATCTATACTTCTTTACACACTCCACACATTGCACCAAACCTATTTAATATTGGCCCCACCTCTATTCCAAATATAGGCTAATTAACTGCACTTCAACTCAAACCAAAAAATTAAGTGCAAGAATCCTCTCCAAAAAACAAGCATGCATTATTCCCCAAAATACTAAAATCCTTCTAGGAAGATATAGTCACTCTAATCCTGGCCCCAATGAACACAAAGATAATTCGTCCACATACTTCTGTAACCCAATAGCAGCCAATTCCCAACCCTGATGATCTAATTTTTGCTGCAATAAATGTTAGAAGTAAAAGAAATTTAACTGCTGAACTACATGCCTGGATTGCCCAATATAAGTGATATTCTTGCTGTAACTGAAAACTTGGCTTAAAACCAGCATAAACGACTCCAAAGTTCTACCTCCTGGCTATAATATCATCTGTAATGACTGCATAAATAGGAAAGGTGGAGGTATTGCTTCAATATTTCCCAAGAACTACCACATTTTCCCTTAAAGCAAACCAACATTCAGTTCAGAAGAACTTCTTATTGCTTTCCTCAAAATAAACAATTATAAACAAATATGCATTCCTGCCCTTTACATCCCTCCTGACGACAATACAGCTATACTGCAAGATATCCTATGTTGGATATCCTTAACATTTCCACAAGAAAAAGTATTACTATGTGATGTGAATGTCAATTGGTTGGACATAAACTCTAACTCCCCTACATCTGGCATGAACTTACATGGTTTCACACAACTAATTAATAGCCCCATACATTATAGCAAGTCATCAAATTCTCTATTAGACTGGATCCTAGTATCAGACCCTAGCAAATACTCCAACACAGGTACAATGTCAGACTTTCTCAGTGGTCATCTCCCAATCTGTATGACTAGACGTCTCACACATCCAGTTAAACAGCACATTTAAAAAAAAAATGCACACAACTTCCAGGTTTAACCCAGAAATGTTCATTACTACACTATCATCTATTAACTGGAACTTCCTATAAATCCTCCCCTTAGATGATGTTCTAATTGAATTCAATATAACTTCTGTAAATATCCTTGCACCTCCTAGAAGGAAGAGACTGAAAACAAATAATGCAATTTTGCTATCCAAAAAGAGTAGAATGCTAATGCAGGACAGAGAAAAAGCATGGAAAAAATGGCAAAAATATAAAACACCTCAATATCTTGAAAACTTCAGAATGCTTTGTAATCGTACTAAATAGCAAATAACTGTAGACAAAAAGACAATACTATAATAACTTTCAAAACAATACTAAACACAACCCTAAAAAATTTTGGGCATACATTAAAGAAATCTTACATCCTAGCCAAAAATTCAATACAAACCCCTCTCCCGATACCTCACCACTCAAATCTGCAAGACAGTTCAACTCTTATATTACAGATAGTATAGCATCTCTAACCAACGATTCCTCAACATCTAATCCCAATCTTGCCCAACAGCCACATATCACCGCATCCTCCTTCAAACCTGTACCCACATCCTACATAAAACTATTAAACAAACTTAAACCATGCTCTTCTTCAGCTGATGACCTTCCAAGTACCTATAAATAGCAGCCAATAGCATTGCTTATCCTGTCTCAATCTTTATAAATATGTCAAGCCAGGAATTCCACATTCCCTCTCTGTAGCAGATACATATTATCCCTCTGCACAAAGGAGGAAGTCAACAAACATGAATAACTATAGACCTACAGCAATTTTATCTCCCCTCTAAAAAAATACTTAAAAAATGGATTCAAAAACAATTGCTAGACTA
This sequence comes from Protopterus annectens, assembly GCF_019279795.1. NCBI lineage: Eukaryota > Metazoa > Chordata > Ceratodontiformes > Protopteridae > Protopterus > Protopterus annectens. The sequence goes on along the minus strand of NC_056732.1, from coordinate 1,277,568,635 downwards.
TCTCCTGCAGGAAAAACTTCTATCCCTTACACAACATGGCTTCCCATCCTTCCCGCAGTGCTAGCACTGCCCTTCTAATCTATATAGATACTGTCAATAAAGCTAGAGACAATGGCAAACTAGTCTCTTTCTTATTTTAGACTTGCAGAAAGCCTTTGACACAGTTTGTCACAACAAACTTCTACTTCAAATGTCCTCACAAGGTCTCTTTCAGCCCACCCTTCAATGATTATAAAGCTACTTGTCCAATAGGTATCCATCAGTAAAATGTCACAGCTTAACTCCCATTCACCACCAGTGCACCACAAGGCTCTATCTTTTGTCCCCTCCTCTTTAACATTTTCATCAACAGCCTCTGTACTTCCATACAACAGGCCACCCTAATACAATATGCAATGATTCCACTCTCATTTGTACATCTGACAATGTGGTACACCTCCCAAAAATTACTTAGGAAGCTTTAGCACCCACTAAAACATGGCTTTGTAACTCAACTCATGCTCAACCTAAAAAAGACCAAACTATTTTTCCATAAATCCCTCTCCCATGACAAAAATAAATTTAAAGTCCTCTCTCTTGATACTACAACCACTGAAGTCACTTCTCATAGCAAACCATTAGGGTGGTAGTGGATGACAGTCTTACATTTCACCTGCATATACAAAATTGCACAAGAAAAACTCATCAAAAACTAGGGATGCTTTACAGAGCCAAAAACCTTCTCACCAATGCAACTAAAACTACACTTGCCACTCCTTATCTCCTCCCCACTCTTCTTTATGGTGCTACCATCCTTACTAACTTCCAAGCTTCACAAAAATTGAAACATGAACAATGCTATCAGAAAGCTGCTAAATTTGCAGCCCATACTCCTTTCAAAATCCACAACTTTATAGCATTGAAAAGCCTAAATTGGTTAGAACTGCCACATCCACTAATGTATACATAACTTCTTACCACCTATAAAATTATCCAGCATCCCTCTGTCTGTCCAGCACTAAAAAGCATTCAACACAACCATGTTCCCAGTCAGTCATTGCAACCTAGTGACCAAAAACTCCGTCTATAAACCTAGCAAATCTGCTGGACAATGTCGATACTTGTACAAGGTTGCTAAGGACTGGAACGCCTTACCTGCATCCATCAGGTCTATACCCACCCTCCCATCTTTCAAAACCACTATGAAAGAATTCCTAGCTAAAATCTGACTCTGTTCTTTGACAAAACTAGGAAATAACCTACATCCCTAAATGTGAACCAGTACCTTTTTCTTATACCTTCTTACTCTCCCCTCTTCACTTACTTGCTTTCTAATTCTCTTCTCTGACTTCTCTCTAAATATGACAATAAGCCTGTTTTCCCACATTTCATATTACAATTCCTATTTGCATTACAGTAACTTACCTGTACTTTCTCTACAAACTGTCTAAAATTTCTCTAAATATTAAATGGACTTGTACTGATACCTTATCAATATCAATACCTTGTATTGATTCTTAACCAATGTTTTTATATTAAGTCTAATTTGTTATGATTCTTTAAAATGTAGATGTCTTTGTTTTACTTTTTAACACTGTAAAACTATTGTTTTTAAAATGTTTTCTTAATAATTTGCAGCTTTTCTACCCCAGCCTCCACTGAAAATGGGATTCTACCCAGTCGGACATTCCCGGTAATCAAATGTCAATAAATAAATAAAGTAAATTAATAAATTATAGGCCAATCCTAAGTACTACTACAGCTTTGTAAAAAAAATAAATACATCTGACTTAGAAGACAGAATATGCAGTTTTGAAACTCTTCTAGCAAAAGTAATTGCTACTAGAAAAATGTGTTTTCCATGAAAACTATTTAAAATAAGCTTCTGCTATAGATTCAAACAGGGCTGAAATTAATTTTCTGAGAATACAATTTAAGACACAAGAAGGGACTGAGTCTTTGTAAGACTGTCTGGAAAGAAAAAAAATCCCCTGAAAAAAGCTTGAAATGTACAGTGAAAAAGCCAGTGACAATGGGTTAATGCTATGGTGACAACCAGAAATGGCAGAAAGGAGAACTTTGACAGGAGACAAACTTGAGCCTTAATCAAATAAGTCAGTTAAAAAGTGCGGTATGGAATAGAGGGGCTATAATGAGGTCTAGCCCTTGCTGCCTAGCCCAGAAAGAGAACTTACACCACTTGTTTTTCTAAGTTTTCCTGGTGAGTTTCTGAGAAGCTAGTAGTAACTGGACTACACTGTGCAGGTAATCTGGGTAACTGACCAAAATCCTGTAAGAGGGTTTTTCCATAAGAAAATAGCTGGTATCAAAACCATATACTAAAATTAAATGCCAAGAAATGTACAACTGTATCCTTTGGCAGACCTGACTTTTCATGTAGCTATAACATTTACATGCCATCCCTAAAAGCCGATCCCACAGTCAGGGATATGGGAACCTATGTTGACAATGAAATGTTCGTTGATCATCATGCATCCACTACTATACAGAAGTCGTTTTACACTGCATGTCTTAACTTTAAAGAAACAGCATCCAAGTCCAGGGATGTAATCATTCCACTGTACTCGTCGCTTATTAAGCCGATCATTGAATATATTGCCCCATACACCACGTACCTATCCAAACACTTTTCAAGGCTGGGGCAACCACACTAAAAACATCAAGGGCTGAAACAACAAAATATACAGACTATCTCAAAGCCTTGTCTCTCTACTCTGTGTCATACAGGCTAAGAAACAACCTCTACCTCACATACAGAGCCTTAGCAGATCCGATCTTGTCAGGTCTATTACACATTCGCAAGTCTAATGGTACTGTCAACATCTGATTAAGGGATCTCAATCGCTTTTGCATCATTAGTAGACCATGCTGGAGGGATAAGTATACATCATATATTATACAATGATAGCTCACTACTATTCAAAAATGTGCATGCTGATTGTTCAGCCCAAACAGCATGTCCATTGTAAACTGAGCATATACCAACAGAAAAAGTCTGGATGCTTAAAATACCATTAAGTGGCCAGACTTTCTTCTAAAACCATATGCTACGTTGGCATATGCCTCAACTGTCCACATTTTCAAAGAATTTCCAGATTTTTGCCACAAATTTTTGGTCTGTTTCTCATAAAATTTGTGTTTTTGTCAACAAATCACTGAGGAGTTAAGTCACTAAATAATGACATGCATTTCTGTTTCAGACTTCACATCCTTCAGAAAATGCATAGTAACACAAATCTTATTCTAGCAGCTTTCTAAGTTTATAAGAGCAACATTTACCATAAGTCCCTAATTTGGGGGCCTTTGCCCCCAATTATTTAAGGCCTTGTCCACACTTCTTGAGCTAAAAGAAATGTACCTGATTTTCCTTGTATTTCTATCCTGTCCCTCTAGTACCTCTAAACTGTGCAGATTTCATAGTTTAAAAAAAAAAAAAAAAAAAAAAAGGGAAGCAAATTAGACCTACATTTCTCCATTGCTTGTTTTCAACAGCAATGATGTACTGTGCAAGCCCCAGATGCTTGCACAGTACATCAACAAACACGGATGAATGAGGCAACAACACAGAGGAACGTTAAAGCGTTGTTATACAAAGATATTAATTACGAAAAATAAGCAATTTCTTTCTTAAATAATGTCATCGCATAATAAACAATGAGTGAATGTGAGTATATGAGGATTTATCCATAGCTGGCTTTGTTTAATCACTCAGGCCTCGCCCTCTTGATCGAACCACGCCAACTGTGGGTAAATCCTCATTATACCAACACCCACTTGTTGTTTATTTTATTTATTTTTCAGTTTGTTTACCGGGAAAGTCCATTGGGCTGAAAATGAGCCCATTTTCAATGGAGGCCCTGGGAGGAAATCTCCTTGTACAGTTTTACAATAATAAAATAAAAATCAACAGTTTGCAACTTATACACAGTTTAAGAATAAAAACACTGCTCAAGAATACATCTTCAGTGGAACAGTATGCCACTCCAAATAAAGCAAAGTACTTGTCTTACTCTACTATAATGAAATTTAGATGAATGGATGAAAAACTAAAAATTACCGCTGGTTTAGCAACCATGTCCCTTATCGGTAGGGGCAACAAGTAAATGTCCCACCATTTTTTTGTTCTGCTCACCTCTGGGTTACTGTTACACAAAATATAAGAATTAAAATTATCATTGGTACGTAAGGTGAGGCTTCTTGAGATCCTCACAGATCAATAAAGATGTGTTTGGAGCATTTCTCCTTGGGCCTCTACTGAAAATTGGCTTTGTTCCAAGTCGGACTTTCCCGGTAAACAAATGTCAAATAAATAAACAAACAAGCAACCTAGTAAGTACCTAAGAAGTGAAGGTGGAGAAACCATGCAGTCAGTCTGAGGGAAAGGATACCCAAGTGAGGCATGCTGGATGGGTGTGAGACTGCATTTTCGAATAAGGTTCTAAAAAAAGGGATTTCCTTATCAAATGAGACTAGACCAGTAGGTACCAGAGTTGTTGCGGCCAGCATGGGTTAAGTGAATGACTTAACTCTGCACAGCCTGGCTTTCTGGATGAATTTCATTATAAGAATTAAGAAGGGGGAATCATAAAGGAAACACACAACGTGCATCTCTGGGAGGCTGACCCTGGAAAGAGATTAGGGAAAGAATTTGCTGCTGGAGGGTGAAGCAAAAAGGTTGCAGCAAGGCATCCCCTAACAAGAGTTTGTCCAACACAAACATAATTAGACCACTATTTAATGATTTATTTATTGACATTTGATTACTGGGAAAATCCGACTGTGTATGAGCCAATTTGCAGCAGAGATCTAGGGAGAAAATCTCCTTAGTATTACAAAACATTTTAAAAACAATAACTTTACAGTCTTTAAAAATAATAAAAAAGAACTACAGTTTAAATAATTATAAGAAATTAAACAATATGAAAACATTGGTTAAGAATAGATACAAGTTATATGGCAATGATTTCATAGTTAGAAAAACTTTAGCCATTTACAAAGAAATTAAAGGTAAGTTAGTATAATGCAAACAGGAACTGCAATACAAAGCAAGAGGAAAAGCAAGCTTACAGTATATTTAGACAGAATGCCAGAGGAGAGAAATGGGTAGAAGTAAGGAAGTGTGCGAAGAAGGGAGAATAAGGAGATATGAGGTATGAAAGAAAAGTTGTGTAAAATCTTACCATAACCATAGAAGCCCTTCTCTTCCATGTTGCAGTATTCTGCATATGGGTTTACTCTTCGTGTCTTGCATACGTACTGCCAGTATACAAAAGTTTTCAGTCCTTCTGAGGTGCGTGTGATGTCTGATGTGGGCGAGGGAATGTGGGCCATAAAAATGACATTGGCACGCACCAGCCCTGAGAAATGAAAGCCCCAATCGGAACCAACCCTAATAAAGGCAATGCCAGTCCAGTGCCACTCAGATAGGGAAAGGAAGCCTAACAGGAGGGGAAAGTGGGTGGGAAGGAATACTGCAACATGGAAGGAAAGGACATCTATGGTTATGGTAAGATTTTACACAAATTTCTATGTCCTTCTACTCCCATGTTGCAGTATTCTGCACATGGCTGAGTACCAAAGCTCACTGTGATTGGGGGAGGGAGGTCTAAAGGCAGATTCTAGGAATCCGTGAAGGATTGCTCTGGCAAACCCTGCCCTGGATCTAGAAATGTGATCAAGTTTGTAGTGTTTGGTAAAAATGTGAACAGAAGACCAAGTAGCTGCCTCTAGGATAGTGGAGGTATCCAGGCCTTTAAAGAAGGCTCCTGAGGAAGCCATGGCTCTGGTGGAATGTGCTTTAACTGCCCCTTGCAGGGATTTCCCATGGAATTGGTAATAGAAGGTGATGGCCTTGGAGATCCAAGTAGATATGGTCTGCTGGGAAACTGCCTTCCCCAATGCTCTAGGGCGGAAGGATACAAAGAGTTGGTCCGTCTATCTGATGGTCTTTGTTTTATGCGGGTAAAACCTGATCTGCTTATGCACATCTAGGGAATGCAGTACCCTCACACTGTCCCCCTGTGGGTTTGAGGAAAAAACAAGTAAGTGCGTGGCCTGGTTAAGTGACAGGTCATTCACCACTTTGGGCATGAAGGATGGGTTAGTTCTAAGGGTAACCCTATCCCTGTGAAAAAATAGAAAGGGGGAATAGATATAAGGGCTTGCAGTTCTGATACTCTTCTAGCCGAGGTCAGGGCTACTAGCAGTATAATTTTCCATGTGCAATGTTTTAAGAAGGCTTTGTATGCTAGCTCAAAGGGAGGGAGCGTAAGCTTTTCAAGCACATAGTTAAGTTCCCAAGGAGGAGGTCATGGTTTCCTGGAGGTCTGAGGTGGAGTACCTTAAGGAAAAGTTTAGAAGGAAGCCTAGAAGCTAAAGGAAGGTCCAGGGGAAGGCATGCTGAAATTGCAGACAGATGAGCTTTGATGGAAGAGTAAGCCAAGCCAGTCTGCAGTAACTCACACAGATAAGACAGGACTACAGGTGGTTCACTAGAAAGTATGTCCAGTTGCCTGTTGTGACACCAAGATGTGAATCTTTTCCACTTAGAAAGGTAGGATTTTCTTGTACTTGATTTCCTGGCCTCCTGCAGGACACTGAGCATGTTCTCGTTGTAAAGGTGTCAGAAGGGGATCAGAATCCTATCAGCCACAGGTTGAGATTTAAAAATTGCCACTGTGGGTGAAACAGTGATCCCTTTTGTTGTGTGAGAAGGTCAAATCTGGGGGGTAACTTGTGGTGATTGCCCTTGGACAACTGCAGAAGTAAGGGGAACCAGTGCTATCTGGGCCAGTAGGGGGTCACCAACAAGATTTTTGGAGTGTCCTGCTGTATTTTTAACAGGTCTTTCTGAATGAGTGGGAAGGGGGGAAGCATATAGAAATCCCCCCTTCCAAGAAATTGAGAAGGCATCCATTGTCAGTGCCTGGGGTTCTGGTGTCCTGATGCAGAAACCAGGAAGTTGCCTGTTGATGGAAGAGGCAAACAGGTGTATTTGAGGTGTACCCCACATGTGGACCAGATCCAAAAAGACATCTCTGTGAAGCATCCATTCGTGGTTGTTTGTGATGGTTCTGGCTCAAGTAATCTGCTTGGGCATTGGGGAGAGAGGAAATGTAAACCACCTGTAGGGCGATTCCCTGTGAGGTGGCAAATTCCCATACCAGAAGGGCTAGTCTGCAAAGCAGGTAAGATCTGGTCCCTCCCTGTTTGTTGAGATAGCACAGCACAGTGGTGTTGTCTGTGTACATCTTCAAAGGCACCTGTTGGAGGAAAGGTTGAAAGGCCTGGAGGGCTAGAATAATTGCCCTCATCTTGCGAGGGTTGACGTGCTCCAGTTTGTGAGGTTGTGGCCACAGGCCCTGCACTTTTGCCCAGGCTTCCTCCCCAGCCCAAGTCTGCAGCATGTGTGTGCATGACCTGTGTGGGATGAGGTGGTTGGAGAGGGAGACCTGGATTGTGGTTCACCTGTTTCAACCACCACTGTATTTCCTTCTTCAGGCAAGGGAGAAGAGGCACCCTGTGCTCCAGAGGGTGGGAGTGCTGTGTCCAGACTGACCGAAGATACCATTGTAACTTTCTCATATGCAGTCTTGCTAAGGATAGCATGGGGATGGTGGCTGCCATGTAGTCCAACAATCTGAAGTACTGACTTGGGGAAGGCAATAGCTGTAGCTGGGATTTTTGAAAATTTAGTAGAAATCCCAGGGACTGTAGAAGGGCCACTACCATGTGGATGTGTAGCTGGAGGGTCTCTTGGCTGGCAGCTTGGGTCAACATGTCCAGGTAAGGGAATATTTGTCTTCCCTTTGTTCTGCAAAAGGCAATTACTGGGGCCAAGCATTTTGTGAAGACTGGGTGCAGTGGAGAGTCCAAAAGGCAAGGCAGAGAATTGTAAATGCGAAGAACCACCAAGAACTTCAGTTATTTTCTGTGGGTGGGTTTTACTGGGATGTGGAGGTAGGCATCCTTTATATCTAACGTTGCCATGAACCCTTGGGGGATCAGGAGGGAGAATAGGGCTGGGAGGGTCAGCATTCTGACCTTTAAGAAAGGGTTGAGGGGGGAGAGGTCTAATATAGGTCTCCAGGGTCTGTCTTTCCTGGGGACCACGAAGATCCTGGAATATAATCTTCTTCCCTTTGCAACTGGGGAGACTGTTTCGATGGTGCCCTGAGCTGTAAGAGTCTGGAGGACTGGTTGCAAGCAATTGTTGAGAATGTGGCTGCTGGATGCATCTCCTTTTTGGAGGTGAGATCCAAGACATGAAGTAACCGTTTTGTAGTATGGACAGGACCCACTTGTCTGAAGTGAGCTTGGTCCATACAGAGAGGCAGGGAGATAGTAGAGCTGACAGAGGGTACAGAAGGAGGGTGTGGCGGCAGTAAGGGTGGCAGGTAGTCAGATCCTACCTGCCCTATTTGGAAAGGCAGTCTCTGGCTAGAGGAGGAAGGTGCTCTAGCTGTAAGAGTTTGTTTTCTTGTAGGCTTTCTAGGCCTGGAAGGAGCAGCAGGACGAGAATGCTTCTTGATAAACTGGGTTTTAGCAGGATAGTTTCTTTGGAACTTAGGCATGGGAGAAACCAACAAATGTTTCAGGTCCTGCATTTCTTTTCCTTTTTGCTGAAGTGACTTGAAAAGGTCAGCTACCTTGGAGCCAAATAAAGCAGTATTGTCCAGGGGAGCATCCATAAGCTTTGCCCTCAAGTCACCAGGCAGTGGTTGTAGACGAAGCCAGGAGTATCTATGTAAGGCAGAAGCAGATGCTGCCGATCTGGATGAGAATTAAGCAGCATCATAACTGCACTTTTTAGTGTGTCTGGTGAGCTGGGAAGAAAGAGCCAGTAGGAATGTCAGTGATGGTTTGGCAGAGCAGTCTGGAATATCTGCCAGGTGTTTGGAGGCAGATTCCAGAGGGGATAAGGCATAATTGGCCATATGAGTTTGATAGTGTGTAGCTCTGAAGGACAAGGTAGCAGAGGTATAGATCTTTTTACCCAGACATTCCATTGTCTTGCTGTCTTTGTCAGCAGGTAGGATGGTGGTAGTGGGAAGGAGCTTAGAGACCTTGTCCACAGATATAGATATAGTAGCTGGGTCAGCAAGTGGACACTTAAGCAGGTGCTTAGCGGTGTCAGGCACCTTGTAAAGTCTGTCTGGTCTATGTGGTGCAAGGGGGTTGGGAGTCTGGGTTAAGAGATGCTGAGGAGAAGGGATCTAAAAAGGCAGGAAGGATGGGTGGAACAGCGGATGAGCTTGGGGTTTCAATCTGGTTAAGGTCGTAGTATCTTTTTTGGACCTCAGTCATTTCTGAGGATTCCCGTTTGAAGTGTTCCTTCATCTTGGAGATAGTTTCTCCAAAAGTTAAGTCTTCAGCTGGGGAGTCAGGGTCCACAGAATCTTCTTCTGGGAAGCCATACCCCAAAGGAGATGAAATCTGTAAAGTATAAGGCAGTGATTCCTCTGAGGAATCCACCCCTTCCCTAGTGGTGTGGTCTGAGGCCTCGGGCTCAGAAGTGGAGGGGATATGGGAACACCCACAGTGGAGGTAGGCCTCAAAGCCATGAAAGCCCTAAAAAGGCTTCGACTAAAAGCATGCCAATTAGGCATGCTTTCGGGAGAAAGAGAGATATGCTTAGTCTTTTCCTTTCTTTTAAGGGGCCTAGCTGGCGTCTGCTGAGGGCTGGGGTCTGGAGACTTTAAAGGATCAGAGGGATCAGGCGGCCCTTCGGAAAATGCTGTTTTTTCCTTTTCTTACATACTCACTAATATTTTTCAATTTTTCTGATCTCACAAATGACTACCCATCTGCTTTCTCTAACTTTACTTTTTTTAGCCCTCTTCAATGACATTTGTTATTTTCTGCATGATTATAGTGTGTTTTTTATTATTATTATTTAGTGTGAGCTTTTAATATTATTATTACCACTTAGATGAATAGTTTTTAGTAGTATGTTAGCGGAGCTTTTCTCCTCGGGCCTCCACTGAAAATGGACATGTATCCAGCTGGACTAGCCCGGTCAACAAATGTAAAATAAATAAATAAAATAAATGGTTCCCCCAATGCCGGACGCTGATGGCAGTATAGACTCAGTGGACATGCTCTCACCAAGGGATTGTGCAGCATCCACGTAGGTACCCGCTCTATCCAATATGGTGGATCTGGATCCAGATCCTTTTACCAAGCTGGAGTCAGCCACAGGCTGAGGACCAGACAGAAGAGGCTTAGCGGTTGGTGAAGGCCATAGGGTCTTGGCCTTCTTTTTTGGTGGTTCTGAAGGAACATCTGAAGAGCCCTCCATCCCTAAAGTGATCTGCTTATGGTGCTGGTTTTCTAGATAAAAGTTTAATGCATGAAAGCGCTGTGGAGGATCTTAGGTACAAATGCCAGGCAAACAGGGCAGGCCTTGTGGTCATGCGACTGACCTAAACAGAAGAGGCACTTACAGTGGGCATCCTTGTGGGGGGGATCTGGCAGCCGCATTGACACTTCCCCATTCTGGATGACATTAACAGGCAATACAAGTTTAAAGGAGGACTAAAAAGGTCCTCAATGGGGTACTTATCTGATTTTAGTAGAATCTGACGTCAGAGGTAGCGGTAACACCTGGTGTATGACTGGCGGCTGAAAAGTTCTGAGGGCTGGTGCGTGCCGATGTCACTTTTATGGCCCATGTTCCCTCAGCCACATCAGACGTCACATGCACCTCAGGGGGACTGAAAACTTTTGTATACTGATCATATGTATGCGAGACAAGAAGAGTAAACCCATATGCAGAACACTGCAACATAGGAATAGAAGGACATCAGGTACGTATCCATATTTAAGGATATAATTATCCTGTAATTGAGCAAGAACAGAGCAATCTTTTGGCTAGTAAGTCTTTCAGAATGGTTTTGAAGTATGGGAGGGAGGGTATTGACCTGGCAGATACAAATAAGGAGTTCCAGGCCTTAGCAACATCGTAGAAGTAGAGACAATGCCCAGCAGATTTGATAGCTTCGTGGACAGAAAAGTTTTTGGTCATTGGATCGTAATGACGAATTGGGAATAGACTTGTGTAGAATGTTGCATTGTGCTGAGAAGCAGATAGATTCTGGATAATTTTACAGCTGCTAAGAAGCTGTGTATATGTTAGCTGATGGAATAGTTCTAATCAGCTTAGGTTTTTTAGTGCTGTACAGTGGTGGGTTCTCAACTTTTGATGATGCCTAAAAGTTAGTAGGGATGGGAGCACCATAAATAGGGGAGGAGATAAGTAGTGGCAATTGTACTTCTAGTTGAATCAGTGAGAATGTTTTTGGCTCTATAAAGCATCCCTAGTTTTTAATGAGTCTTTCTTATGCAATTTTGTGTATGCAGACTGAATTTAAAATTATTACCCACTATCGCCCCTAATAATTTTCTATGATAAGTGACTTCAATGGTTTTATTACTAAGATAGAAGACTTCAAATGTTTTTTTTTTTTTTTTCAAGGGAGATGGATTTGGGGAAAAAGCAGTAGTTTGGTTTCTTAGGGTTGATTGTGAGTTGTGAATCAAAAAGCCATGTTTCAGTTGCTGTTAAAGCTTCCTGAGAAACTTTTTGGAGGTGTGCCATGTAGTCAGATGCTCAAATGAGTGTGGAGAGATCTGTGTACTGTATTAGAAAGGCCTGTTGTGTGGATGTGTGGAGGGTGTTGTTGAGAATGTTAAAGAGGAGGGGACCAAGGACAAAAGCCTTATGGTACACTGGTGGTGACTGGGAGGTTTGGAGAGAGGGTGAAGTGCCATTTGACTGACTGACACCTATTTGAAAAAAAACTTTTGAACCACAGAAGAGTGGGATGAAAGAGACCTAAGGCGAATGAAAACACTTGGAGTAGAAATTTGCTGTGACAAACTGTGTTGAAGGCTTTAGACAAGTCTAGAAATATGAAGGACACTAGTTTGCCATTATCTCTAGCTTTACTGACAGTATCTCTATAGCCTAGAAGTGCAGTGCTAGTACTATGGGATGGGAAGGATGGAAGCCATGTTGTGTAGGGATAGGAATTTTTCCTGCAAGAGATAGTTTAGCAATTGTTTATGAACACATTTTTCAAGTATTTTGGAAAGGGGATACAAGAAAGCTTGTAATGTCTGTTGAAATTACTCTTTTGTGCAGAGGGATGATATGTGAATTTTTCCAGAGACAGGGAATGTGGGATTCCTGGACTGACCTATTTATAAGGATTGAGACAGGGTAGGCAATGCTATTGACTATTTTAAGGTACTCACGTGGAAAGTCATCAGTATGCATCTGGTTATTCTATCTGTTAATGAGATGGCTTGCCCTGGGATATGTGCTGTCATTAAAAAGCACTGCAAACTGAAAGACCATTCCCATATTTCCACTGCTTTCCAAGAGAGGGGTACGATCTGGTTCCTCTTTGCTTGCTGACATGCTATACTACAGTTATGTTGTCAGAGTGAATGGCTATTGCAACCTGGGGAAGGTGGCCCTAAAGTGCCTGCCATACTAGCAGGCCAGCCCTCATTCCAGTATGCTGAAGTAAAAGTGAGCCTCTTGCTGGCTCCAAGTACCCTGAACAGTCTGACCTAGAAAGTGCCCTCCCATCCCAATGTAGCTGCATCAGCGGTGACCAGGACAGCCTCTTAGTAAATTTGTTGGCTGATGGCACCAAATGAAATATTCTTGACAAGAACTGAACAGTAAGATTTTATTTATTTGACATTTGTTTACTGGGACAGTCCGACTGGGTCAGAAAGAACCCATTTCCAGTGGAATCCCGGGGAGAAAAGCTCCAATTACATACAGAGAATGTACAAACTTTACACATATAACATAAAAATTATAAGAGTTACAAGTAAGCAGGTGCATTGTTATGAGGCAGATGGTAATTAGACATTTACATTAGCAAGAAAACACAACATTACAAGATATACAAATAAATAATACAGAGTGATGAAGTACAACTGGACAGAGAGTGAAAGAAAAGTTTAGTCTTGTCTGATCTGTAGAAGAGATTAACCTGGATCAGAGCAAGGGCACAGCCAAGAGTTGATCTTGTGTTATTTCAGTATGGCTTAAAGGCAAACAGGTTAGTAACAGTTGTCACAGTAACTGGAGGTGAGTTATATGCTTTTGCAACATAGTGGGAGTAGAGGCTTTGTCCAGCTGTCTTAGAGGGTTTGGGTATAGATAGAATCTCTTTACCTGTAGACCTAAGACCTAAGTGTTCTGTTTAAGTTGTAAGACTTAATGAGATTATTTAGTGCTGGGCAGGCTAGGGGTTTGTAGACCATGTTGTACAGTGTTAGTAGTTGAGTATATAGTAGGTAGTTGGGGAAATGTAGCCAATTTATTTTTTTTAGTGACAGACAGTGCTGGGTTCTAGTGTTTGAGTCGGTGGCAAACTTGGCTACTTTATTATAAGCACTGTTCCATTTTGGATCTAAAGGAGCTCTGTAAGTTGATAAGTATTGGTGACCCATAAACCAGGGAGGGTAGAAGGAAAGTTTTGGTAAGACAGGTTTTGTAAAAAGAGGTCAGTGTCTGTCTGTTTCTGTACAGTGTGCCAAGTTTCTGGTGTGTTTTCTTTATGTTGTGTTGAATATGAAGATCAAAGCATAAGTGATCGTCTATGATTATGCCTAGTAGCATGGTGTGGTAGACAACTTCAATGGTGGTGTTATCAACAAAGAGAATTTTGTAGTAGTTTAGGTCAGTAGCACAGTTCTTTGGCTGAAAGAGAAACTGCTTACTTTTTTGGGTTGAGGAACAGCTGGTTGTTAGTAAGCCAGGATTCAACAGTACAAAAAGTTTGAGTATCGGAGAGAAGCTGAGGTAGTTTGCATGAGGTACAGATTATTGTGGAATCATCAGCACACTGGATGAGTGTTCCACTAATAAGGGCAGTACATATGTCATTATTAAAAATATTAAAAAGTAGGGGTCCTAGAATGGATCCTTGTGGGACTCCTGTGGGATTAGCTACAAAGGGTGAGATATCATTTGACCATTTTACAGCTTGTTTTCAATTATGTAACTGTGGAACCAGTTTAGTGTAGGTGGAATAACTCCTACGTTAGAGAGCTTGTTCAAGAGTAAACAGTGTGACATGGTATTGAATGCCTTAAAGAGGTCGAGAAATAGCGCAGATACATAGCAACCTGAGTTTCTAGCTCTGTTTACACAATCGGTAAAGGCTAGGAGGGCTGTAGTTGTGCTGTGGGTGGGACAAAAGCCATGTTGTGTGTTTATTATGCTCTAAGTATGATGTGATGGACTGGATCCTGCATTTGTGACCATTGCTTTTTGAGGGTCTATTGTAGAAATCTCATACAAAATCTTGCCAGATGTAACATCTGTAATGGGACAGCCATCAGGCCTAATGTTTTCAGAATTAAAGCAATTGTGGACTTTGATTGACTTATTGGAGTTATGACCAGGTCCAGTGCTAGCATACTGGAGGCCCCCAACAATTTTCAATTCAGGGGCCACCATCTTGAAAACGTCTGTGTATCACTATGTTACTGTTCTGCCCTGTCCCTTTGCCTGTTCAGCTCTCTCCAAGCACAAATTTAATAATAACTGTACACCACTTGGCATAAAAAATGTTTGCACACACTAACTATTATGGAGAGACAAAGCTACAGTGCCATGCCATAACCACAGTGTTGTACCATATAAAAGCAGCCAGACCCAGAGTACCACACAAATACTTTGACATGCTGTTGCATTACAACAGACCTCTGTACCACATCAAAGTATCCAGTTCCACACATGCTCATACACAACAGATGACCAACACACACAACATAAGTAGACAAGTGGCATTTAGCAACCATACTGCAGAATTACAACAAGCCTCCTGCACAACATCAAAATAGTCAGTTCCACAAATCCACACAAAGTACAGTTGTGTACCTACCATAAATGTAGATGTTCGAGTGTATTCACTGTTGCAGTCATTACACTTGAGTTATCCTGCTGGCAGGCTACCCGCAGTCGGCCTGAATTCCAAAGTCCTGGTCCGGCGTCGGTTGCTGTCGCCTCTTCCCTGACATCAATGCGCCAGGGGTATATAAGATGCAGCAGACGCCATTTTCTTCAGTTTTTCTTGCCCCAGATGTCAGGTGCCCCCAAGAAGGTAGGCAATACATATTGCTTATAAAAAACATACACTAAAATAAACAATACCTTCATCTACAAGCAAATACACCACATACGTTGTATAGGATAGAGAAGTATAGATAAGTCCCAGCAAAGAAAGGGGGATGGTGGTTGGGTAACCTGGACTGCAACAGTGAATACACTCGAACATCTACATTTATGGTAGGTACACAACTGCACTATGTTCATCATGTTTCATTGTTGCAGTCATTACACTTGGGTTGAATCCCAAAGCTGAGGTAGGGCGGCTGGGTCTAAATAGGATTAGGAGTGGCTATAAGGCCCTGCAGAACTGCAGTGGCAAAGCCTGCTCTGGATTTAGAGTAAAGAGGTAAGTGATAAAGCTTGGTAAAACTGTGCACTGAACTCCAAGTTGAGCCTCCAAAATTTCCTTGGTTGGCACTCCTCTGAGAAAGGCTGCTGAAGTGGCTGCTGCCCTGGTAGAATGTGGCCTAATATTCTTAGGCACTGACTTGCCATGTTGTGCATAGCAGAAACGAATACAGTGTCCTATCCATTTTGAAATAGTCTGCTTTGAGATAGCCTTTCCTTGTGATCCTGCAGCATAAGCTACAAACAGTTACTCAGTTTTTTCTGAAAGCTTTGGTTTTGTCCAAGTAGAAGCGTGGCTGCCTGTGAATGTCCAAAGAGTGCAGAAGTTTCTCCCCTTTATTCTGGGGATGTGGATAAAATGTTGGCAAATGAATGGTTTGGTTAAGAGCCACACTGGATACTACCTTTGGCATAAATGTTGGGTTTGTCCTTAAAGAAACCCTGTCCGGATGAAAAATGATAAAAGGTTCCACCGCCATTAATGCCTATAGCTCTGAGACTCTTCTTGCTGAAGTTATTGCTAGGAGCAGTGCAGTTTTCCATGATAAGAATTTTACATCAGCTGTGTTGGCTGGCTCAAAAGGAGGTAGTGTGAGCTTTTCTAAGACAAAGTTGAGGTCCCATGTAGGAATATCTGCTCTCCTTGGGGGTCTTATGTTTTTTTGCCCCTTTGAGGTAGTTTTAGCACTGGATGAGAGAAAATAAGAAGTTATGTACCTACCATAACGTTCCATGTTAGTTGTCTTCTTCTCAACTTCTTTCTTGCTAGATGGGTTCGGAGCCAATCCTCGGCTCCGACTCGGCCTTTTACTAAAGCTCAAGAGCTATTTACTGGCTCGAGGCCTCCCCATATCCCACAATGCTAAGCGTCAGATACCCAGATCTCGTTTGGCAGAGCTTACACCATAGAAAAAGAATTTTTAAGGACACCTGTCCAAACGACAAGGTTTACCTACAGTACTAAAAACAGAGGAGGACGTAACTTAGATAAGACTCAGCCAGAGGAAGAAGGCCTCAAAAGGGATTCTTCTCGGTCTGTCCAGGCTAGGGGGATGGAGGGTGGGACGCAAGAAAGAAGGCGAGAAGAAGACAACTAACATGGAACGTTATGGTAGGTACATAATGTCTTAATGTTAAGTTGTCTATCTCGCCTTCATTCTTGCTGGATGGGACAGCGTCCTTAGCACCTTAGCCCTGGGTGGCTCATCGGAACAGACTCTTGAGCACAGTGGAACCAAAATCAGCTCAACTCCTGGAGGCCATATCCAGCTTATAATGTGAAATGAAAGTATGAGGAGTGGCCCATGTGGCTGCAGCGCAAATAGATTCCATTGGTAGTTTTGCTTGAAACGCTACCGACATAGCCAGTGCTCTGGTGGAATGAGCTTTTGGTTTTGTAGGGAGTTCTTTATGTCTCAGTTGATAAATCAAAGTAATAATAGAGGCCAACCACCTGGATAAGGTTACTTTAGAAAATGGCAGGCCCTGCTTGCCCTCAGCATAGGACAGGAAGAGTTGGTCCAATTTTCTTGTTTGTTTAGACCTATCCCAATAAAAATGTAATTGCCTGTGAACGTCCAATTGGTGTAACTTGTTCAGCTCTGTTCGAATAGTTAGGAAAAAAGACACGTAGATCAATAGCCTGATTCAGGTTTGTCTCGGAAGGTATTTTGGGCAGAAAGGAAGGATTAGTCCTGAGTGAAACTCTATCCTTGTGAAACACAAGATAAGGAGGACGAATACAGAGGGCTTGAAGTGCCGACACTCTCCTAGCTGAGGTGATGGCTACTAAAAAGAGAGTCTCCCAGGAGAGTAATTTTAAGGAACAGGAGGCCGCAGGTTCAAAAGGAGGGAGAATCAAGAAAGCTAATATCAGGTTTAAATCCCATGGAGGTGGGGGAATCTCTGACCGGGGGCCTAAGTGAAATAGTCCCTTTAAGAAAGGCCTTGCAAAGTTTGTGGGACATGATGCTGGTTTCTGACAGGCCAGCTTGGAAATTTGCGATAGCAGCCAATTGGACCCTAATGGTGGCAGATGAGGAACCTGCTCGAAAAAGTTCTGCTAAAAAACCTAGAACGTGATGGACAGGGGCTGTAAAGGGGTCTAAATTTCTAGCTCCTGCCCAGAAAGAGAAACGTTTCCACTTACTAGCATAAGTCTTCCTGGTAGTAGATTTGTGCGAAGAAAGGATGATTTCATGCACTGGCTGAGAAACATGTGGAAGACTGGCTAAGGTTGGAAGTGGAGCAACCACGCTGTGAGGTTGAGAGACTGAAGGGATTGGTGCCGCCCGCCCGACTGATGGACTAAGAGGTCTGGCACTGGTTCCAGATTCCAAAGCTGCTCCAGCAGGTGACGATGCAGGAATGGGAACCAAATTTGTCGAGGCCAGTAAGGGGCAATGAGGATCATCCTGGATCCCAATGTGGTTGCTTTCTGAATTAGTTTGGGAATTAAGGGAAAAGGTGGGAATGCATACAGAAGACCCCGGGGCCAATCGTGAACTATAGCATCTCTGGGGGAGTGGCCGGGGAGGGGGAAGAGAGTGAAGAAATCATCGCACTTGCTGTTGAGAGAGGTTGCAAAAAGGTTGCAGCAAGGTTGACCCCATCTGCGGAAAATTTTGTCCGCTACTAACTGATTGAGAGACCACTCGTGAGGCATGAGAATAGCTCTGCTTAGCCTGTCCGCTATGACGTTGGACTTCCCGACATAAGGGATAGAACTTGGTTCTGCCCTGCTTGTTGATGTATCACACTACAGACATATTGTCTCTGTCTGAATTGCAATGGCCCTGGTAGGTAGAGAGTCCTGAAGAGCTTGCAACGCTAAAAGCACCGCTCTCATCTCCAAGACGTTTATGTGCAGGTGGTACTCTAGAGGTTACCAAGTGCCCTGGACAGTCCTGCCCTGAAAATGCCCCCCCCCCCACCTGATCAGGGAGGCATCCATTGTCACCGTGGCAACAGGAGGAGGAAGAACAAACGGTCTGCCTTGAAGTACTAGAGAGACCACCATCCATCAAGACAGGTGGTCTTTGCATGATTGGGTGATTATTATGTTGTCGAAACTCCACTTTATTCACCAGATAACCAAAGTTAAAACAGTTTGGCAACAGGTTTGAGCGCTTTCATCTCTGAAGTGAGACTTCATCAGAAACAATGCTTTGAGATAAAAGACTCATTTAAATAACCACTCTAATTAAACAATTAATGATGTCACCATGACATTATTATAAAATTGCTTTTCTAAAAGATATATACATTTTGTCCTGGTTCCACAATGAATTATACAATAAAATAAAATGTTTTTATAAAAACTGTATTCTTCTAAAATGTTATATTAATAAAATATTAGAAAAACTTCAAATTTATACTCCAATTTGAACATAAAGTGTTAATGAATATCATTCTTTGTATCATTTGAAACTTTGAATGTATTCAGTACCATTACATTTGAATGAATATTTTATTTAATTTATTATTTTATTTGTTTTCTTTAATATGTGTTAATATGTTTCTTCCTATTTTATATTGTTTGCTCTTTCAACTAGAATAGGCACTAAAGAAACACTATCATTTATACCTGGTGGGAATGTGGACGCCAGTCTAAATTGCCAGTAACTTTCTTTCTTTTTTAAGATGTTCTTCCAATCACCCCCTCTAGTGTCCACTTTCACAATTTCAAGAATACCAAAGAAGAATTTGTCAAAATTTTCACAAACAATACTGTGTTTATATAAAGCATTTGTATTCTTTGAATTTTTAATGTCGTTTAAATGCTCATATATCCTACACTTTAACATACGTTCAGTTTTACCCACATAGTAATAATGGCACGTTTTGCACAGTGCCAAATATACCACTCCCTTTGTCATACAGTTACCTTTTTTAAAAAACACCCTACTTTTTATACAATTATTTAGGACTATGCTAGGTTCCTGATAGATGTATGAACAATAGTGACACATACCACATGCCTTAGTACCTTTTAATTCTGTAGTAGAAAAAACTGGTTTATTTTCTAATAACTGTTTTATATTTTGTCCAACCTTGTTTACAAACCTAGGTTGGCTTCCCAGTTTTTTATATATTTCTTCGTTGGTTCTAAAAATATTCCAATTTTGTTTATAAATTTTGCGAATTTGTTCTGATCTAGAATTGTATTGTAAAATACATGCTGTATGAAAGTTGTCACTTGTTGAAGCATTGTCCATTCTCATTTGTGAAATACCCCCAAGTGATTCACTGTCACTTAAAAGTGGAAAGTATTTTTTCCCCCACCCATTGTAGATCTCTTCTAATGTAGAATCCACTAAGTCTTTTGGATAACCGCGTTCAAAAAACATGTTTCTCAAGAAATTAAATTCTATTATTAGATCTTCCTTTTTGGAAGTCATACGCGCAAGTCTAATAGCTTGTCCTTTAACAATGCCTAATTTTTGTGTAAAAGGATGACTACTCTGATAGTGTAAATAGGCATTGCAAAATGTCTTTTTCCTATAGACTTGTGACTTAAACTTTTTTCTTTCTAAGTCTTTGGAAATCAATGTGTCCAAAAAGTTAATACTACTAGAATCAAAATGATAAGTGAAAGACAAAAAACTAGTGCTGCTGTTAATATGGTCTATAAATTTAAGCATTTCATCTACTGTACCCCCCCACAGAATAAAAATATCGTCTAGGTATCTAAGATATGTAAGTATGTTAGACTTGTATTGGCTTTCAAAAACGTGTACCATTTCCCAGCCTAAAAGAACTAAGTTTGAATAGACTGGGGAGCATGATGCCCCCATAGGTACACCCGTTATTTGCTGGTAAAACTCACCCTCAAAAAACAAAAAGTTGTTCTCCAAAATTATCTCCATTAATTCACATATTAATTTTGTCCTGTCATTATTCAAGCTTGAAAATTTAAATAAAACTTCTTCTAAAAAGGTTAACCCCTCAACTTTTGGGATACAAGTAAACAAGTCTTTGACATCTACTGTCAAAAATATAATGGTGTCATCATATACTTCTTGTTTAATTTTGCTTAAAAAATCCCAAGAATCTCTTAACAGGTGGGGTACCTTTTGAATTATATGTTGTAAATGTGAATCAATGTATACCGTAAGGGGGTGTATTTTAGACCCTTTGGCTGCCACAATAGGTCTAAAGGGGGGTTTGTCTAACTGTTTTAACTTTGGTTATCTGGTGAATAAAGTGGAGTTTCTACAAGTATTTTTAAGCCTTGGAGTTCCTGCCATAACATGACACTTATGGATTTAGTTATCTGACTTTTGCTGCTTTTTCAATTGATTATTATGTTGTGAGACATCGGAAGCTGTTGAAACAACCATTGGGTAAAAAGCATCCATTGAAGAATTTGCATGTGAAAACGCACCAGGGGAAGTAATGTGATTGTTGTTGCCATGAGACCCAAAGTTTTCAGTACAAACCTGGCCTGAATTCTCTTGCACTGTAGTAAGGTCTGAACATGTCGGCGAATGTCTGATACTCTTTCTAAGGGAAGTTTTGCCGACAGCTCTTTTGTATTTAATCTTGTGCCTATAAAGGTTATAGATTGACAAGGCGACAATGCAGACTTTTCGAAGTTTATAGAGATACCTAGCTCGGAGCAAGTTTGGATGGTATAATCCCTGGCTCGCAGTAGCTGATGCCTGGTGGAAGCAGTCAGAAGCCAGTCGTCTAGATATGAAAACACCTGGAATCCTCACCGTCTCAGGTGAGCCGTAACCACTGCCATGCATTTGGTGAACACCCTGGGGGCTGTGGTGAGACCAAAGGGCAGGGCTCTGAACTGATAGTGACTGGCTCCCAGACGGAAGCGGAGAAACTTTCTGGAGCGTCTGTCCATTTTGATATGGTAGTACGCATCCTGAAGGTCTATGGAGCACATCCAAATGTCCTGACCCAAAAAAGGTAGAATGGACTGAAGCGTGACCATCCGGAACTTCGTTCTTTGAACAGATTTGTTTAACCTGCTGAGATCCAAAATGGGTCTCCAGTCCCCTGTCTTTTTTGGTACCAAAAAGAACTTGGAGTAAATCCGGGATCCTTGCTGGTCTGCTGGGACTGGCTGGATGGCCCTTTTTTCTAGCAGTTTTGAAATTTCTAGTACTGCTTGTTCCCTTAGACCGGGTGGAACATCTGGAAGGGACCTGTCTGATTGTACAGGGGTGTGGACAAAAGGGATTTTGTAACCCTCGGATATGATAAACCATACTCATTTGTCTCGTGTGAGGAGTTGCCAGGCTTCGGGGTACAGTGACAATCTTCCCCAGACTGCCTCCGAAGGTGGACAGTCGGGCAGCCCATTAGGGGTGCTGAAAGGGTTTGTCAGAGAAAGATTCTCTGCTACCCTGATTTTGCAGAACCCCTCTGTCCCTCGGGCGCCGTCTATTATTGTTCCCTCCTCTGCCCCTGGAGGGAAACTCGCCACGTGTGTCAGGCACGACTCCCTGGGGTTTCCAAAACCACATTTTCCCACTCTTCTGACCTTTAGGGTATGGTCTAGAGGGAGTTGAAAAACGGACTCCCATGGCAGAGAGAGTCTTGCCTTCCTGCTCACACCTGGTAAGGGTATCCTTCACCTGTGGTCCAAACAGAGCCGAACCATCGAAGGGGTTATTGGTGAAGGATGCCTTGAAGGGCTCAGCAAAGTTACATAACCACATCCAGGCATGTCTTCTCAAAGCCACGCCTGTACCTGCGGCCCTACTCGCCCCATCGGCTGCATAAGAAATGAGCCGCATGGAGGAGTTGACGATAGAGTTAAGGGTCACCAGCTGGGAGTTAATCTTATCCTGAGCCCCCGCAGCTGATGGATCCTGAAGGGCATCACCCAGATCCTTAAGAAGATCCCTTTGAAGGCGGGTGAAATGGCACAGATAATTTAGCGACCGCATGGAAAAGGTCGCTGAAGAAAACATCCGCTTCCCGTACCTGTCCATTGTCCTAGATTCTTTATTAGGTGGATGGACAGGCACCGTAGGGTCAGCCAACTCCTCCTTAGTGGCTGCTGCCACCACCATGGCATCAACAGGGACACCTTTTGTCAGAAATTGTTTGTCGGATGGGGCTGTCATGAACTTCGTGGGCCTGCGGGGAGTTGGTTCCACTGTGTTCGGGGCTGTCAACGCCTTTTGAGCCACCACTTCCATGAGCGGGTCGAAAGGCGGTGACACCCAGGAGGTGGAAGGGCGAGAACCAAACGCGTCCAGATACACCGACTCATCCTCAGATGGGTTAAGGGCAGTCCAGTTCCCCCTCAGCCTAAGGATCTCTAGGATGTCTGAAAAGGAGACATCCTCAGAGGGGGACCTTGGGGACCCTTCCGAATCCTCCAAGTCGGTATCAGATGTGACTGACTCGGGGGAGTCGACATGTTTCCTCTTAAATTTTCTCTTCCGAGGGGGCTCCTCTGAATGATCAGGGGAGGCCTCAGAAGAGGAAGATACACCCAATGGGGCGACCTGGAGCGTCTGTTCTCCATGCTTGGGGTCAAGAGGGCGGACAGAGACCGATGCAGGCACCATGGGGGGAGGAGCCGAAGGGGCCGATCGTGGAGCCGAAACAGGAGTGAGCACGCTCCTCATGACCTCGAAGGCGCCCCTGTCGGGCAGAGCAGAGGGTCCCCACCACGAAGAGATGTGAACCCCTCCCGGCACCGAGAGGGACAGCTCCAAGGCCGATGGGGCCGAGCTCACCTGCGCTGAAGCCCCGAGAGGGAGAACGGGGTCGGACAAGGGTCCGATGCCACTTGCCCCCTCGGAGCCGACGAGGGAGTCCAGGCACCCAGATTCCTCCAAGGAAGGAACCAATGAAGAGATCAGAGCCGACAAAACAGCCGAAAGGTGTGGTATCAGCTCCGACATTTCGAAGGTTCGAGCCCCAACCAGCTCCGGCTCCGAACACAAAAGGGGAGTCGGAGGAGGAACTGTTGAAGACAGCGAGATAGCCATGGTCTGTTGAGAAGGGCTGGTTAACCTCTTGGCCAAGGCCTGCGATTTAAGAGGTCTACTGACCACCCTCTCTAAGTCATGGTCGGATAACCTGGAAGACCAAGAGGAATGGGACCTATGGCTCCATTCTGACTGAAGCAACAGTGACCTCGGAGCCGTGCGAACCAATTCTAGGGAAGGGGACCTAGAACATTTCAGGCCCAATGACGGTTCCGACATTAAAGTCGGAGCCAATAGAGGTCTAGGGGTGTCGGCCCCAGCCGGAGCCAAACAGGAGGCAGATGCTCTGCCCGGCAACAACTCCAAAATGGGAGCAGACGGCTTGGCGGGCTTTGAGGATATTCCTGACTGAGGCTTCGCCAGGGATCCCTCTGGCTTGAGTAGGCCTCTCAAGATAAGTTTGTTCCTACGCTCCTGCAGGACTCTCGGGCTAAAGGCATGAAAGACCAAACAGGAGTCCTGCAGGTGTAGGGGACCCAAGCAATAAACGCAAGAAGTGTGACCGCCTGTCAGAGACATCTTCTGACAGCACAAGTCATACTTCTTGAAGCCTGAAACTTTGGTATCTTTGGACATACTGGTCCGGGAATACCAAAGAGAGAAAAAATAAAAGTTACACTAGTGCTTAAACAAGACACACAGACACACTCACATGCCCGCACTAGATAAGGTAACAGTAGTGAGCAGAAAAAAAACTTTCACAAAACACCCACACTTGATAAAAATAACTACAACAACCTCAATAAAAATTATAAGGCTAAACACTACTCCTATAGGTACAACAAAGGGAGGGGGTTAGCCATTAATAGAGAAGGAACAAGGAGGGGGGAGGGGAGAAACTCTCTAACAGAAAAACGAGTTTCCTAAGTGGGACAAACTAGAGGGATACACAGTACAACTATACTAAAGGTTAAAGACAATCTAACTCTAAGAAAAATACAGTTAAAATTTAGCTGAAAAAGACAAAAAAAGATTAATACGACATGAGCCAGTAAAAAAAGGCAACCTTGTAGCTGAAGCGGCAAACGAGATCTGGGTATCTGACGCCTAGCATTGTGGGATATGGGGAGGCCTTGAGCCAGTAAATAGCTCTCGAGCTTTAATAAAAGGCAGAGTCGGAGCAGAGGATCGGCTCCGAACCTATCCAGCAAGAATGAAGGCGAGATAGACAACTTAACATTAGGAGGTTCTGTATTGTAATGAGCTGAAATGGCAGAGGCATGGATCTTAATTGATGAGAAGGATAGGCCTTTGTCCAGCATCTCAGTTAGGTATTGTAAAATCTGAGGAATATTTGGAACAAGTGGTTCAAGTCCTTGTGCCTGGTTCCAAGCACAGAATCGTTTCCATTTTTCTGCATAAGATTTCCTGGTGCTGGGTCTCCTGGCTTCCAAAATGACATCCATAACAGCTTTAGAGAGAGGTGTATTCTGAGTGGCTATATTATCCACCATGCAGCCAGATTTAAGGTTTTGAGTTGGCAGTGCAGGATCTGATTGTTCTGTTGAGTCAGAAGATGAGGAATTAGAGGTAAAGTCCAGGCTGGGCCTTGAGACAAGCTCTGTAGGATTGGGTACCAGTGCTGGCGTGGCCAGTTTGGGGCAATCGGAATCATTTTTTGCTTCTCTTGTCTAACTTTTAGGAGCACCTTGGGAAGGAGAGGCAGTGGTGGAAAGGCATAAACTGCTAGGGTTTTGCAGCTGAAAGATAGAGCATTCACTTTCCATGCTTGTGAGTGATACGTCCTTGTGCAGAATCTCTGTAGTTGGTAGTTGTGAGGGGAGGCAAAGTGATCTATGTCTGGGCATCCCCATTTCCTTGTTATCATGCTGAAGACCTGTGGATTTAGTTTCCACTCGTGAGGATCCATGAGGTTTCTGCTTAGTTCGTCTGCCAGAGTATTTTTCTTTCCTGGCAGGAATTGTGCCTGCAGATGTACCTGATAGGTCAGTGCTGTGTTCCATAAAATCATGGCTTGTCTGCAGAGGGGGTAGGAATGTGTGCCCCCTTGCTTGTTTATGTACCACATAACTGTAGTATTGTCTGTCTTTAGTAGTAGTTGTCCTGGATGTAGCAGATCCTTGAAGGCTGTCAGGGCAATCTTTACAGCTAGCATCTCTTTTTGATTGATGTGAAGATGCATTTGGTCCGTGGGTTACGTGCACTGAATACATTTTCCTGCCATGTGTGCCCCCCAGGCATAATCTGATGCATCAGTTGTTACTGTCTGCCTGGCTGTGGGTAAAGTGAAAGCTTGTCCCTTGTTGTGGTGACAGGCCAGTGCCCACCATCAAAACTCCTGTTGCAGGCAGGGAATAAGTGTTATTATTGCTTCCAGGCTGTGGCAATGTTGAGTCCAAACACTTTTATGTACCATTGTAGCTTCCTCATATGCAGTCTTGCATATGGAATTAGCAGAATGCAAGATGCCATGTAACCCAAAGTCTGCAGAATTTTTCTTGCAGGTAGCTGGGTCTTTGTTGCCATCATTTGAAAGTAAAGAATCAGTTGTCTTTGCTTGTCTGGTGTGAGATAAGCCATCTGGGCAGTTGTATTTAAGCTTGCACCCAGGAATATTATCTCTTGAGAGGGCACTAGTTTTGATTTCTTTTCATTTACTGTGTACCCTAGGCAAATTAATAATTGTTTTACAAACGCCAGATGCTTTAGTAGAATGTCCTTGCTCTCTGCTTGAATAAGGCAGTTGTCCAAGTAGGGATATATTTGAATTCCTTTTTGAATGCAAAATGCAATTACTGGTGCCAGGCATTTTGTGAAGACCCTGGGCGCAGTAGATAAGCCAAAGGGCAGTGCAGAGAATTGGTAATGCATTGAGCCAGCTGTGAATCTGAGGTATCTTCTGCAAGATTGTCTGATTGGGACATGCAGGTATAGGTTCATAGGTTCATACTAGGCTATCTGCCCAAGGGCATTTATAAGCCTAGCCCATAGTTATGTGGCTTTCGCCACCCCTTTAGTTTGAATAAAAACTATGCCTATCATTTTGCTGTGCCTCTGTCAAGCAGTGACACTGAAGTAATCCCTGGGGTATATCTGCAATCTCCCATCCATTGGTCAAGATTCCTCTTGAACAAGGCCAGAGAGGTGCTCTGCCTCACATGTACCGGGATTTTGTTCCACAGCATAGGGAGTCTCTGGGTGATGAATCTGTCCCTCCAGCACGTTCTATTTATAACCGTGTCAAGGTTTAAGTCTCCGCCCTTGTGGTTCTGAGGGATCTAGATTTTTGAGGTGAAGCATATTCATCAAATCTGGGTTTGACATGGCCTTATATGTCAGGCACAGGTCACCTCTGAGCAAGCGGTATGAGACTGAATAGAGCTGGAGTTCTTTCAGTCGGGCAGCATAAGACATATTTTTGAGACCCTTTATCCTTTTGGTGAGGAACTTTTGGGGCTTTTCAAGCTGCAGCAGGTGTCTGGTCAGATACATTCCGAACGGGGCATTGTACTCAATCATAGGTCTAATGAGTGATGAGTACAGGGGGACGATGACCTCCCTTGATCTAGATGTGAATCCCTTCATGATCAGGTGGGCGATATAGAAGGTTTTCCTAACTACTTTAGCAACATGAGTGTCAAACAAAAGGCTACTGTCAACCTGGGTCCCCAGATCCCTGATGACTTTTTCTGTGCTCAGTGGATTGCCACCTATATGGTAGCTAGGGGTAACCTTGTTTTTCCCGAAGGGTATGACTATGCATTTTTTGGCGTTTAACTTCAGGTATGCCTCTTTGAGGTCCAATGTAACTAGCCAAGCCTTCTTGCCCAGCATGGGTAGAAGTTGCTGCAGTGTCAACATTTTGAAATTTGGAACATCCAGGAAAGTATTTAGAATTGACAGGTCCAGTATTGGTCTCCAGGCTTTGTCCTTTCTGGGTACCAAGAAAAGTCTTGAGTAAAAACTTTGTCCCTGTTCTTGCTGTGGTACTTGAATTGCTCTCATGTCCATGAGAGCAGCAATTTGTTTTTGTGCCTCTGCCCATTGGTTTTGTGGCAGGTCTGGCATACCTTTTGACCTTGGTAGGGTGTGAAAATGTAACCTGTAACCCTGAGAAACAATATTCAGTACCCATTTGTCCTGGGTGATCTTGTGCCAATTTTGTGAGAAAAGTGCTAGTTTCCCCCCCTAAGGGTGCTGTCAAAAGGTAAGTGCTTGGCTTTGGTAGAGGGAAATCATTGGGACTGTTTCCTATAAGGTTGTGACTTGTCTTCTCCGGCTTTGGGGGCTGAAGCACCCCACTGTTTAGGTCTATATGAGCCTTGTGGCTGAGATCTGCCTCTTGGGCGTCTGTATCGACCTCTTTGTGGCCTGTCTGACACTGGAAAGGACCAATTTTTAGTAGGCCAGACTAAAAACTAAATCACTAAATCTAGGTGGCTGAACCTGTAAAAAATCCTTTACTGTCTGCATTGATTTTGCTTTATCCTCCATTTTCTTTAACACCTCCTCAGCCATAACACCAAACAAAGTATCATGCTGTAATGGAGCATCCGATAATTTTGCTTTAACATGATCAGGTAAACTCTGTTCTTTTAACCAAGCATGCCTTTGAATGACAGAGCCTGTAACTGCAGCTCTGCAAGAAGCCTCTAATGAATCAAAACCACATTGCAGAGTATGCTTTCCCACTTGTTCAGCTGCATGCAATAAATCCTGCATTTCCTTATTGTCAGGACATTCTGTGCTTGTAAGCATTTTCTGTTTCAGCAAAGACATCAGGTATTGCTGATATTTAAGCATGTGAAACTGGCAGTTTAAAGCCCTTACAGCTAAAGTAGCAGAAGTGTAAACTTTTTCCCCCCATCTATCCAGTGCTCTAGAATCCCTATCAGAGGGAACAGGGTTTTTGCAGTGGAAACATATAAGCAACAAAAAATAAAAAAATAAGTACAGTGGAAGCCTTGACCCCCTTTGGGACTCTGAGAAATTGTTTCTGGGTCAGCAGCAGGGTTTTTATAAAGACATTTATGAGAGTCTGGGACCCTGTAGTACCTATCTGGCTTGACTGGTGCAGGGGGTAATGAATCAGGAGACAAATTGGATTCAGAAAAAACATCATCAACAATATCTAGTACAGGGGGAATAGCAAGGGGCCTGTGCTGAGGCAGCAAAAGAAAGTCTCCGAGCCTTTTCTTGGATTCTGAATAATCCTGGCTCTCCCAATGGAAATGCTCCCTCATGGTGTGCAGGGTTTCCCCAGAAGAGTAATCCTCAGGAGGAGAGGCTGAAGGGATAGATTCTTCAGCATCAGAGTCCTCATAGGGGGGAAGAGAATATCCCTGTTCTGAAGAGGAATCAGAGGAAATAGAGACCTGGTCAGAGGAATCATAGTCAGTGTCTTGCCTAGGCCTTTTATCAGGAGGGGGATGGGAACCCCTATCAGAGTAATTAGATCCTCGGCCATTTTAAGCATCTGTTTCTTTGGCATGGATGACTGTCCTGGAGAATGCTGTACTTGTTTCTTTGTCTTTAATGGCATTTTAGACTTTGCCTTGGCTGCTAAAATAGACTTGATAGTAAGCTGAGATGGTCTGAAAACACCCTCAGAAGCCGATGCCTGCTCAGTGGCTCCAGACCCATCGGAGGGAATAGTCTCTGTAGGCCGAATACCTTGAGTTTCCAGAGGCCTAGTTGTCTCCACGTGGGAGTCGGAGGCAGCCTGTGGCTCTGAGGTAGCGGGTGTCAGGGGCTGCAAAAGCGCCTCACTGAGAACCGGCGAACTGGCGAATGGCCTAGAAGAGGCTTTGTCGTCGGTTTTGGACCTCAGATGCCTGTCCTTTTCTTTGTCTTTGCATTTTTTTTTTAATTCCGGTCATCGGTTGTTCCGACGGCATTATGTAGTTAAACCTTCGGCCAAAGTAATGTAAAGCAAAATCAAACCGACGCTTAATAGTGCGTTGGTTGAATCTAGCACAAAACCGACAACTAGCAACGTCGTGGTCAGGGCCTAGGCAAGGAATACAGTAAGAGTGAAAATCCTTATGAGGTATTTGCTTCCCACAAGAAATACAATAGTTAACTTTTACTGCCATCGGTCTGGAGCAAGAAAAAGTTTCCCCAACGGGGTACTTAGCTTTATTGAAGACTTCGATTCTGAAATTCGATTTAGAAAATCTCATGAGTCGGCCGACCGGCACTTGCGAATTGCTTTTGCTTCGGGGACCGAGTGGCAAGAAAGACTGAAGAAAATGGCGTCAGCTGCATCTTATATACCCCTGGCGCACTGACGTCAGGGAAGAGGCGGCAGCAACCGACGCCGGACCAGGAATTCAGGCTGCCTGCGGGTAGCCTGCCAGCAGGATAACCCAAGTGTAATGACTGCAACAGTGAAACACAATGAACATTAAAGATACCACCACACCCACACACACAGGAGGCAAACAACCCGTGGTGCAACCCACTGCACACAGCAGCTACAAACGATGATGCACACAGTGATGCACCATAGTCAAAAAGTTAAAATAACAGTTATGTGGTGTAGCCAAAAAGCAGACAGTGATATAGAGTAGGAAAAAAAATGAAAAAAGTCACATATAGCAGAATACTTACTAAATCTCATTAGTTGTGCATGCACCATAGAATGCACATTTCTTCTCCACAGGAAACAACTGCATACAAAGGTCATAGTACGCATCTCTTACTTGTCTCCCCCCACTCTTAAAAGCAAAAAGTCATACAGACAAAATTTATACTGCCTCCTTACTTCTCTACCTCTTGGCAGAAAAAATTCTAGATAAAACCAAAAATGACTCAAAAAGTCCACCAGTTAACACAGAGAACTAAAACTCGGCTAATTATGACTTGTTCTCTGTGCCTAGGATACATAATTTAATTCCTTATACCTCCCTATGCCTACTGTATGGCTCTCAGGAAATCACTTCAATCAGTGCTCCCAGCATACCCTTCTCAACCTCTTAGTGTACAAAAATTCTGGACAAAGCTAAAAATAATGAAGGGGAAAACAAAGGTGCATATCACGGACAGATTTGAAATGTTGACTTTATAAACTCAGAAAGTTGCTACAATCACAGTTTTGCATCAAGTCTGAAAAAAATCAATCCTCAATGATTTGCTAGAAAACCACATGCTTTATAGAAAATAGACCAATAGTATAAAGGAACAGACCAAAAATTTGAAGCAAAAATCAGGAAATTCTGGAGCATTCTTCTCCTTTCTACACTGGCAAACACACAGCTACACACAGAAATACTCAAATTTAAGGACAAAACTAAAGTCTACAAGAGCACCAAGTACTGCATTAGCATGCATTTTCTGAATGGGGACCATAATCTGGAATTCTCCGAGATTCTCCCCTTTCCTCACAACACGTACACACACACACATGGCCTAAATTCAGAGATACATTTTAAATATTGTTTTTACAAGTTTTATAAGCAACTAGAATGACAGTTCTTGCATTAGCATGCATTTCAGTGCAGTGGTGCAGCAGTTAGTATTGTCGTCTAACAACAAGAGTTTCTCCAGTTCGATTCTTGGCTGGGGTGCCTTTTGTGCGAAGTCTGCACGTCCTCCTTGCAGTTACACAGGTTTCCTCCGGGTGCGCCGGTTTCCTCCCACATTCTAAAGACATGCAGTAAGGGGATTGGACGTTCTAAATTGGTCGTGAGTGGGTGGGACAGATGAACTACCGCAGCAGGGCTAGCCACCTGGCAGTGTAAACCTTAGCTTGAGATAAATGTCATAACTGAAGTGACACACCGAACCCGTATGCAAAATGGGAAAAAGGGGTTGAGGATGGATGGAGTAACTCTAAAACTCAATCTGCTATGATTTGCTGGAAAAAAACACTATTTGTATATGGACCAGACGAAAAACATTACTCAAAAATATGGACATTCAGTAGTATTCTCCCCTTTACACATGTGCGCACACAACCAAGTGCCACATTAGGGATAGATTTTAAATATTACTTTTACAAACTTTAAAAGTTGATAGAACACCAGACGTTGCATTAACTAGCATTGCCTTAAAGATATGAAGTCTGAAATCCAATTTGTTATGATTTGCTGGAAAACCAGAAGTGTAATAGGGACCAAACAAAAATATGAAAAGAGCAAAAATATTAAGCAAACATCTGGATATTCTAGATGATTCTAACCTTTTCACACAAAAACACACATTTGAAAGGTTCAAATCCAAGGACGGATTTTAAACATTGGTTTTATAAAATTTTTAAAGCTGCTAAAACAAATACTGCATTAGCATACATTTTCTGAAGGATATAAAGTATGAACCTCAATCCTTTAAAGTTTGATGGCAAACCGCAACTTTTATAGGGACCAGACCAAGAGTAACAAACATAGCAAAAAACAAAATATCTGGACAGGGTGTAGGATTCCCCCTATACAGTCTCACACAGACACTCAGAACTAGAAGAGGCCCTGAATCAGGTATTGATTTTAAATATTACTCTTTTAAACTCTGAAAGTTGCAAATTTGTTAGAGTAGCAGGTATTACAATATTTAGCATACATTTTCCGAAAAATAGGAAATTCAGTCTTTAGTTGTTTTTTTTTTCTTTCTGCTTTTCCCGGTTAGGGGTCACCACAGTGGAACTCCGGTCCGCTAATGATTGGCAGTAGATTTTTTACAGGTGCTGAGGTGCCAGCTCGATGCCCAACTTTCAACGAAGGCACGCCCATTCTATGCATGTCTTTTGAACGCCACTCGACCGCAGGGAGGACATGCAGACTCCACACAGAAGGCGCTCCAACCGAGAATCGAATGGGAGAACCTCTTGTTGTGAGGCAACAATGCTACCACTGCACCACCGCGGCCTGCTAATGTGCTGGAAAACCACAAACTATGAGGCAGCAGACCCAGTTACAAGCACTCCCCATAGGCAGCAGACTCAGCTGTAAACTCACTTTGCCCAGGTAGCAGTCCCAGTTATAAGGCAGAAGATTTGATTTCAAAATCTCCCCTGTAGCAAAGAAAATTATGCGGCAAAAAAAAAAAAAACAACTGCAAGCTCCCCACCCAAGCAGCAGTAGCAGCAGACCTAAATGCAAGGTCTCCCAAGAAAGAAACAAAAACTAATTTACAATGAAACACTTATTCTACAGCTCCAGACAAACTGTTCCTGCTTGGTGTTCAGGAACAGCCCATAGACCTCTTGAACTGTCCTGATAAGGTCAGTTTTGCAGAACTTTTTTAGGATTACCCTTAAAAAGGCAGTTAAGAAATGAAGCTGCTGCTATGTGAAAAATGATTGAGCCTGTAACCTTTTCCTTGTCCTCCTCACTGCCATTGAAAAAATCCACATTCTACCTCAAGGGACAAAAAGATTACTAAAAACATTAAGTAAAATAACACAAAGCTCTGAGCATGTGCCTATTTAAAGACATCTGTGGCAATCAGATCCATGCTTCACTGAGGTAGGGCTGACAAACTGCAGCTTTTCAACAATGTCAGCTCCCCTGAAAGTAGTAGTAGTATTTAAAAAAAAAAAACTTCAAGACGACAACCTCTGTTTGACTGCCAGAGCTGGGCACAAGACAAACCCACCTGCAGCAAGACCAACTTTCACTATAGACCCTCCTTAGCATCAACAGATTCAGGGGCCCCCCCGTGGCTGCAAGATTTGTGGGTGCCTAGTGCCAGCTACGGTTCTGACAGAATTCTGGACAGCCTATTTCTTGCCTATAGGAAGTATATAGGATTTGGTCATTCATGCCTCAAAAAAGGACACAGGTCACCTCAGAGTATCCAGTAAGCTACTGAGTATAATAAATGTTATGTTAATCTATCTGAATAGTTTGAAGATTTAAGGCCTTTAATTTTTTTTTTTAATTAGAAATCCTTAAAGCATTTCCAAACGAGTGATATGCCTGGATCAGTATATATCAAAGGGACACTGCATTTAATGATATGTCTGATAAGGAAAGACTACAAAGGTAGAATAACTTCTTCGGATCTTATCTTTTGTTAATTGGGTTAGTCCCACTAGGCCACAGGCCTTTTTTCAGTGGGGGGGGGGGGCCGAAGGTGGTTATTTACAGTGACTAAGGGAAATTTGGGCAGGGGACCATGAAACTTCCCTTACTCTCTTCCTGTGGGGGTATGACCAACAAGAAGTTATATACTTACCATTAAGTTCCATCTGTGTTGTCTTCATTTATCCTTGACAGATGGGTTCAGTTCCGATATCGGAACAGACTCAGCCATCATTACAGCTATACATATTTATATATATATATATATATATATATATATATATATATATATATATATATATATATATATATATATATATATAGTTTTTTTTTAAGGGAAGTCCAAATGGAAGCAATATCTACTGTACTTGAAAACTCATAATAATTCAAGGATATATAATCTGTTCCACCAAAAACGCTTTGAAGGTCAAGGGATGGAGGGTGGGTCAAGGATAAATTAAGACGGACAACACAGAAGGAACATTGCACATAACTTCTTTATCTGATGTTGTCAATCTTCATTTTATCCTTGACAGATGAGAGAGTCCCCAGCTACCTAAAATCTTGGCTGGACTCATGGAAGCAATTCCTAAGCACCATCGAACCAAAAGACGTTCTTCCCCTAGAGACCAAATCCAATTTGTAATGAGTAATAAAGGTATGGGTAGAAGCCCAAGTAGCTGCTGCACAAATATATTTATCAAAGCTCTAGATTCGAAAACTGCTGCGGTGGTTACAGATCTTGTAGAATGTGCTTTCCCTGGCCTAAGCAAGGTTAATTTATTCTTATCATAAATAAATGAAATGCAGTTTTTCAGCCATTTAGTCAAAGTTAACTTGCTGACCAACTTACCCAATTTTGCACCAGAAAATGAAACAAAAAGTTGATTTGATCTTTGAATGTCTTTTGTTCCGTGAAGACAGAAATGTAATTGTCTATGAACATCTAGTAAATGTAAGGAATATTCACCTTTACTGGAAAAATTTGGAAAGAAAAACGGTAACTTAATTGATTGACTGATGTTACTCTGACACTACCATGGGTAGAAAGGAGGGGTTTGTTCCTACAGAAACTCTATCCTTGTGGAAAATCAGATAAGGGGATCAGACGACAAAGGCCTAGATCTCTGAAATTCTTCTGGCAGAGGTAATGGCTACCAAAAGTAGTGTCTTCCAAGACAAAAACTTCAGATCGGATTCTGCCTAGGGCTCAAAGGCAGAATGTATTATGGCCAGTAACACTAAGTTTAGATCCCAAGGAAGCAACGAATCTTTGAAAGGGGGTTTCATCAAAAGTGTGCCTCTTAGGAATGACTTACAAAGTCTATTAGAGGCTCAAGAACATTCTTCCAAACCATTGTGGAAATCAGAAGTTGCAGCTAATTGTAATCTGATAGTAAATGGGGAAGCTTCAGCAAGGAAAAGAGAATAAAAAGTCTAAAATATGCTCTGCAGAAGCAGAAAAGGGATTAATATGTTTTTCATGGTCCCAGTTGGTAAACTTCTTCCATTTGCTACAGTACAGTTTACGAGTGGAAGATTTATGAGCCGGCAAGAGGATGTGGAGTACTGGGGAGAAAATATTAAGAAACCTGGCAACTAATGGAATCGCAGGAACCACACTGTCAGCTTGAGGTTCAAAATGTCTGTATGAACAAGTCCATCAGGATGGGGCAGAAGTTCTGGAATCAGGTCCAAAATCCAGGGTTGTCAAATCAGATAAGGTCAACGGAAGGGGAACCAAATCTGTCGAGGCCAAAAGGGTGCAATGAGGATTACTGTGCTTTTCAACCGGAGTCCTTTCTGTAAGAATTTTGAAATTAGAGGTATGGAGGAAAGGCATACAGGAGACTGGGGGACCAACTGTGGAGGACAGCATCCCTGGGTGACTTCCAGGAGGGGGAATCAGGACGAAGTAGCTGCTGCACTTGTTGTTTACAGGAGAAGCAAACAGGTCACAGTGAGGTCAACCCCACTAATGGAAGATCATTTTCGACACTGTTGGATTGAGAGACCACTTGTGAGGCTGAAGGGTACATCTGCTCAGCTTGTCTGCAATCACAATGGAACTTCGCAGAATGTGCACTGCGATTAGGAAGTGGTTGGAAGAGATCACCCACTGCCACACTCGGAAGGCTTCTTGACAAAAGGGGTAAGACTTGGTTCCTCCAAGCTTGCTGATGTACCAAACTACTGACATATTGTCTGTTTGAATTGCAATTGTTCCATGAGGAAGAACTGTCTGAAAGGCCTGCAATGCTAGAAGCACCACTCTTAGCTCCAGGACACTGATGTGCAAGTTGGCCTCTAATGGGGACCAAGTGCCTTGGACAGTCTTGTCCCCCCCCAATTTGGGAGACATCCATGGTCACTATGACTATGGGCTCTGGAAGAAAAAAAGGGGCGACTACAGAAAATCTGTTCAGAATCCATCCACTAAAGAAGACCCCTCTTGCAATAACTGATCAGAATTTGGTCTGACAAGGGTTGATGAAGGATAGATCATTGAGATGCTAGTAGTCATTGCAGAATACTCATAAGAAACCTGGCTAAGTGTACTAGAGTTACTGATGCTGCCATCAACCTTACAGTTTACAAAACTAGTCATGCAGGAACCCACTTTCAATGGATTATCTTCTGAACTTGTACTATAGTTCTCTGAAGCCTCTCTGGAGGAAAGGATGCTATAGTTGTGTCCATATTTAGTACAGCCCCTATGAAATCAAAATTTTGTGCTGGCATCAAATGTGATTTCTCGAGATTTACTGTAATCCCCAGATGGGCACAGATATTGAGTGTGTAATCTCTGGCTACTATTAACTGATGCCTGGTGAATGAGCCATTCGTCCAAGTATGGAAACACCCGGAATCCTTGCAGTCTCAAGTGAGCGGCTACTACTGTCATGCATTTGGTGAACACCCTGGGGGCTGTGGCGAGAACAAAGGGCACTACTCCGATTTGAAAATGACTGGTTCCCAGCCAGAAGAGGAGGAAATTCCTTAAGTGTTTGTCATTTTTATGAGGTAACACGCATCCTGGACATCTTTCTTCAGAAAGGGAATAACTGACTGTACCATGACCATCCAGAACTTTGCTTGCTGAACTGATTTGTTCAGCATGCTGAGATCCAAAATTGGTCTCCATTACCCTATCTTTTTTGGCACAAAAAAGAATCCGGAGTAGGTTCTAAATACTTTCTGGTCTAGTGGGACTTCCCGGATGACTCGATTGTCAAGCAGTTTTTTAATTTCTTACACTGCTGAATCCCTCTTATTGGGTAGAACATCAGGGATTTTCTTGTGTACAGGGGGAGGATGAAAAAAGGGAATGATATAGCCTCTGGATATGATCTGTTGCATTCAGGAATCTGTTATGTTTAGCCAGGCACTTAGGTGCAAGGACAAGTGTCCCCTGACTGCCTCCAGAGGAACACAATCGGGTCTCCCTTTAGTTGCGCTGAAAGGGCTTCCCTGGAAAGAAATCCCTGAAGCCCTGGTTTTGCGTACCACCTCTGCCATCTTCTATTTTGGTTCCCTCCTCTGCCCATGGGGGAACTCCCTCCACGTGTGCCCTAGAAAGGCCCTTGGGATTTTTTTGAACCACATTTTTCCAACACTCCTCTAGTTCCTAGAAAAGGACCTTTAGGTGGGTGGAGAAATGTACGCCTACAGCAGAAAGGGTCTTAACATCCTTCTCACAACTGGATAAAGTCTTTTTCACTTTAGGGACAAACAAAGATGTTCCGTCAAAGGGAGCATTGATGAAAGAAGACTTGAATGGTTCCACAAAGTCACATAGGTGCATCCAAGCATGTTTCCTTATGGCTACTCCTATACCTGCTGCTCTGGAAGTCCGTTCGGCTGTATGGATGAATTAGACACAGACTCCAGGGTGGCTAGCTGGGAAGCCACTTTCTCTTGGACTCTCTCATCTAAAGCTCCCACTAGAGAATCTGACAATTCCTTAATCAGATCCTGTTGACGTATTGTAAAGTGTGCCAAGAAGTTCAAAGACCTTACAGCGAAGGTCGATGAATGTAGGCCCACTTCCCAAATCTGTCCATAGCTTGAGACTCCCTGTTGGGTGGATGGACAGATGAACTCTCTTCAGCAAGTTCTTTTTTAGTGGCTGCCACAATGACCATGGTTATCCACAGCTAACCCCTTGACCCAGAACTGTTTATCCTCAGGGGCAGAAAATATTTTATCAGGTCTCTTGGGGATGGTTTCAATGGTGTCCGGAATCTTCTACGCCTGCTGTGAAATCAAATGAATGAGTTCATCAGTGGGTGGAGTCCCCCAAAAGGTAGAAGGGTGGGTGCTAAAAGCCTGAAGGTAAACAGATTCCTTTGAGGAAGGGTTTTGGGACTTCCAGCCACCCATTTGTTTTAAGATTTCTAGGATGTCTCCAAAGGAGACATCTTCAGGTGGTGTCCATGGGGACACTTCCCCCTCATCAAACTCTGTGTCCTCAGTGACTGATTCCTGTGGGGAATCCAACTGCTTCCTCTTGCACTACTTTTTCTGAGGGACTTCCTCAGGGGGTTAATCTGGGGAGGTGTCAGAAGATGACAGAACCAGAGTTTGAGAAACCTGCGACTTCAGCACCTGCTGTCCCAGTGGAGAGACAGGAGAAATAATAGAGCTACAGGGGTGTACCTGTTTCAAAGGGGAAGGCACTGACTGAGTCACTGTGAGACAGCCCTCTCTATTGCCTCGAAGGCCAGCCCCCATGAAGATGGAAGGAAGCCTGGAACTGAGAGAGAGAGAGTGAGCCTGCCTCAGGACCAGGGTCATTCCCTGCTTCAAAGAACTGACCTTCAAGACAGAATTCAGTGTTGAACTAACTCGAGCCGAAACTCCGAGGAGCAGGCACAGCTTCAAAAAGTCTGGAGCCAAGTCCTTCCCCCTGGAGTCGACAGGGTAGCAATGGCTCCAAGAGGTCTCCAGTTCTGAAGCCACCGAAGAGCTCATGGGGATGACCGGCCCTGAAGATGTGAAGACCTCAGGAACCGACACAGTCAGTTCCAGGAGATCCAGAACAGACAACTATAAGACCTTAGTGGAGGTTAGAGAATAAGTAGTTAATGGAGTAAAAGAAGGCTCGCTTCCAAGACCCACAGAGGCCAGAGCCAAAAGGGGGCCTGAAAGTCCTCTACCCACAAAATTTTATTCACCAGCCTCTCCACGTCGAGTTCAGAAAGACATTTTGGCTAACTGGGATAGATGAAGTTGAAGGAGACCTAAGCTTCTGCAGAAAAACTTCTGAGAATTCTCCAGCGAAAGAATCAAGTGAAGGTGAATAAGACGTTCTTGGAAAAATCTCTTTTGTCATGGTAGGTGAAGCAGAAATTTTCTCCTGCACCAGGACTTTTGATGTCAAAGGACTTGAGATAGCAATCAGTGCTGGAGTAGTTGTCGACTCCGGTGGTTTACAGCCAGAGGCCTCCAGTTCCGAAGATAATTTTAGAACAGAAGGTTTCAATTTCTTCGGCTTTGGAACCAACAGAGAGGTCAGAACCGAAGCACTACTCTTTTTCCCTTTGTCCACTGAAGATGAGGATGATGTGGAGGAAATGTCAGTTTTTGTTTTGTCCGCAGTGGATAAGGCTTCACTAAAGCCCACAAGAATCAAGCCTTTCAAAATAAGGTTTTTGTATCTTTGAACAAGGGATCGATGACTGAACCCATGACATATGCTACAGTACTCTTGCAAATATATTAATAATAATCAAAACTTGGCTAAAACTCAACATTAACAACAATGAAATAACAGCCCCAGGATACAATATTTTATGTAAAGATAGGAACTCAAGAAAGAGCAGAGGACTAGCTATTTTATTTAAAAATCACCTCATTCTAGACCACTCAGACATAAAGATTCCCAAATTTGACAACTCTGAACTCATCTTTGCCAATTGCAAAAACCACATTAATATCACTAGCAGTTATATTCCACCAGGAAACAATATCCTCATTATGAAAAACATACTACTCTGGATTTCTAATTCACTCCCACAAGAAACAATCCTGATACGTGACTTCAATTGTTGTTGTTGTTGTTGTGTCTTTTGGCTTTTCCCGGTTAGCGGTCGCCACAGCGGAACTCCAGTCCGCTACTGATCGGCAGTAGATTTTTACATGCCGAGTTGCCAGCCCTGACGCACAACCTTCAACGAAGGTACGCCCATTCACGCATGTCTCCACACAGAAGACGTTCTAGCTGAGAATCGAACAGGACGTCCTCCTGTGAGGCGACAACGCTACTGCAGCACCATATTGATTGGTTTAACTGCTCCTCAGAAAATCTATCTTCCCATAAAAACCTCCATGGGTTTACTCAACTCATGACCTCCACTAAAAGACTGATAAATCTTCCAAATGGCAGTCAATCCTTAACTGGATTTTGGTTAGCAAACCCTCTCAGGCATCTCAATCAAGCTGTCTGCTAGACAGTTTAAGTGACCATTAGCCAAACTTACTTCTTAGGATCCGGACTCACCAAGTCATCTAGCCCACCTTCCGCTTAATCAGAAGTAAACAAAAAAAAATTCAACTTAAATAGTTTCATCACCGCTCTATACATTTGTAACCGGGAATCCTTCAAACACTTACATCTATAAGACGCAGTAAACTCATTCAACAACACTTTCTTAGGCATACTAAAACTCCATGCACCCCCTACAACTATCAGAGCAAAATCTAATTATCCACCGTGTCTAATTAAAGAATGTAGATCCCTGCTCAAGGCTAGAGAAAAATCCCGGCAACAATTATCAAAAAAAAAAAAACAAAGCACAGACAACTAAGCAAACATACCTAGAACTTCGTAATAAAACTAAAAAAAACTAGTAAAATTAGACAAAGTCAACTACTGCCAAAACATACAAAATAAACATACAGAAAACTCTCAAAAATTCTGGGCAGCAGTTAATACCACACTTAAT
The DNA here is from genome assembly GCF_019279795.1 of Protopterus annectens. Classification (NCBI taxonomy): domain Eukaryota; kingdom Metazoa; phylum Chordata; order Ceratodontiformes; family Protopteridae; genus Protopterus; species Protopterus annectens. Next base: position 1,277,528,251 of record NC_056732.1, on the reverse strand, counting down.
CCAGGTAAATCCACTACCCCTGCCCAAACAACAACCAATAATTCTGATAATATAGCAACCCAATACAATAAATTCTTCACAGAAACGAACTAATCCCTAGCAAAATATCAAGGCATTGTCAACAATCCTATCCCTTTTACCCCCCAGAACAGCACCAACTTCCAAGACTCCACATCCCACTTTAAATTACACACAGTAACTGTTAAATCTATATAACAAACTCATTCAAAAACTTAAACCAACAACCCTAGCCGCTGATAACCTTCCAACAGAATTTTAACAAATTGCAGCTGAAGCAACAGTCTACCCAGTAGCCATACTCATAAACAGATCAATATTTGAAAGCCAGGTACCTGTAATATGCAAAACCTCCCGCATTCTACCACTTACACAAGGAGGTAATTCCACTGAACTCACCAATTATTGCCCAGTTGCCACCCTATCTCCCTTATCCAAAATACTAGAAAGAGTCAAGTACACTCAATTAATGGACTACCTTCTCACACACAAACTACAACCAAACACCCAACAAGGTTTCCATCCCTTTCACAGCACCACCACAGCATTACTATCCTTTACAAACACAGTTAACCACCAAAGAAACGACGTGGAATTTGAATCAGCCATATTTCTAAACTTATCCAAAGCATTTAACACGGCAAATCACAATAAACTCATCAATGTTCTCTCCACCCTAAACCTCAGCAATTCCACTATCACATGGTTCCAAACCTACCTAGCAGGATGACTGCAAGCTGTCCAATGGCAGCACCAACTTTCCCCTCTTCTTCCAATCACATTAGGGGTTCCATAAGGCTCAATCCTTGGACTGCTATTATTATCTCTATTCACTAACCAGCTCAGCACCTCACCACATGCCTCTGTAATAAAATATGCCGACGAGTCCACTGTAATATGTGCAGCCCCCGCGCTGCAAGACCTCCACGCCAAAATCCAAGATTCCTTTTTGCCTGCAGAAACATGGCTCCCTAACTTCCAGCTCATTCGAAATCCCAACAAAACTAAGCTCCTTCTTTTTATCCCAGCTGGATTCCCTTCATCTTCCCAGTCCTTTAATACCTTGTCTAGTAACAAAACTATGATCACCCCAATCACTCCTACTAAACTGCTTGGGGTCGAAATTGACAATAACTTGAAATTCGATATTCAGATTGCCCTAACTATCAAAAAGGTTCACAAGAAAATAAGACTCGTATAGAAATAAACAATTTCGTAGAAACAACACAAAAGCTACCATAGCCCGCACACACCTACTATCAACCCTCCTCTATGCCTTCCCAGTATTAACCAATCTCCTCAAAACAGACCTAATCCAACTGGAATCTTGCTATGATAAAACAGCAAGATTTGCCACTGGTGCCTTACACGGATCACATCACTGTACATCACTTAAACAACTAATTTGGCTGGAACTCCCCCAGCTTCTACACTTTAATCAACTAACACAACACAACTGCTCACAAAATTCTCAGCCTACCCGATAAAACCCTTTCTGTCCTTAATCTCATTCAACCATACACCACAGCTCAATCTCTTCACTCCAGTAACCAACACCACCTAGATACCACCAAAACCAACAATTTAGCTGGGAAATCTCTCTTCTCGAACTATATTCCTAAAATATGGAATAAGCTGCCAACACCAATAACTTCCAACAGCTCTCTCACAATTTAAAAAGCTCCTCAAGTCACATCTAGTGGACACCTGGTTATGCTTTTTTAACTCCCCTGGACAGGCTTTCCCAAGTTCCCATACAATCTACTGACCCTTATTTTAAACTAACAGCAAGTAGTAATTACATTTGTATAATAATAATCCTCTTAACCATTTAAATTCTATTTGTAGCATTATGATGTATAATGGGACTTCTTCCATGTAATGAACTGTATGCCTCAACATTTTGCAACTGTTATTTGCCATCAATATGGAATCTTGAATGTTTATAAAGTGATGAGATGTCTATAACTGGTTATCAATGTATACTCTTACATGTCAACAATATACCTGTAACTGGAGCTTTTCTCCTTGAGCCTCCATTGAAAAAGGATGCATGTCCAGTCAGACTTTCCCAGTAAACAAATGTAAGATAAAATAAATAAATGAACTGGACGCAATGTTTGGGTTTGTAAAAGGCAGATCATGTCTCCTAAACCTGATAGACTTCTTTGAAGCAGTCACCAAAGCCATAGACGAGGGTAAGGTGGTTCACACAGCCTATCTAGATCTCGCCAAGGCTTTTGACACCATCCCCCAGTCCGGAATTATAGATAAACTCACTAAACTAGGTATAAATCCCTATGTCACAAGACGGGTTGCAAACTGGCCCACTGACAGAACCCACACTGTGAAAGCAGCAGACTCCAAATCCGACTTCAGACGAGTGACAAGTGGAGTACCACAGGGTTCAGTAGTCCTGGGTCCTCTCCTGTTTGGTATCTACTTTTCTGAAGTACAGGCTAACACAGAAGGTCTTTGGCTAATGAAGCTCGCAGATGGCTGCAAACTAGAAGCCATAATCAAAACTCCTAATGATGTGGACATCCTACAAAAGGGCCTCACGGAGACAGATGCCTGGTGTCAAAGCCATGCCCTCAAGCTCAATACCAAAAAGTGCATTATCATCCCCTCTGGTAAAAACTCTGTACCCATGAGCTACCACATAGGTGGTAGTCAAACAACAAAAGTGTGATAAGAGACCTTGGGACACAGGTGGACAGTAGTCTCTCCTTTGATAATCACATTGTCACAGCAGTCAGGAAATCCTTCTCCACGGCACACCTCATCACAAAAGGTTTCTCATCCAGGAAAAAAGAGGTCATTGTTCCCCTCTACTCGTCACTCATTACACCCATTTTATAGAGTACCTCTTTTGGTATGTACCTCACAAGACATCTACAACAACTGGAAAGGCTGCAGAAATACCTCACAAAGAGGATTACTGGCCTCAAAAAGATGCCTTATGCAGACCATCTCAAAAAACTCCAGCTTTACTCCGTTGCATATCGCCTACTCAGAGGCAATCTCTGCCTAACATTCAAAGCTATGTCAAACCTAGAGCTGCTGGACATGCTCCACTTAAAGAAATCCCAATCCCTCCGAGCTACACGCTCTAGGGACCTAAACCTTGTGACTACAATAAACAGAACATGCTAGAGGGATGGATTCCTGTCCCAGAGACTTCCCATACTCTGGAACAAACTACCTATCTATATCAAACAAAGCTCCACATTAGCACTCCAAGAAAAATCTTGATGATTGGATGGGAAATAGGAAATTCACCCCGGGGATCACCTCTGTGTGTCTGCTCGAAAGGGGCACAAGAAAATAATTTTCTTGGGTGGTGCAAGCCAGGGTACCTTTTTGGCTAGGCTTCTATAGGCCCTAGGGCCAATAGCCTAGTAACTACCTATGAACTTATGAACAAAGGGAATGGAAGTCAGATGATGGAATTTTGTCACCGCACTTCTGGCATTTTTTAAAGCCAGAAGGGGCCTTATCCTTCTCAGCCATGTCAACAAGAAAAAAATACAACTGGAAGACAGCCACTCTCATACTCGCACTCACACAAAAAGTTTAAGATACTAGAAGAGTGGAAAGCAAACTTTTTTTTTTAAATGGAAAGAAAATGAAAGAAGAAAAACTTTCAATGATGACACTTGAAGAAAGTACACTAATGTGTATGGGGAAGGGATATCAGCTCACTAAGAAGAAAGAAAGCTTAAGAGAGAGGGAGGGGAAATATCAACGATGACAGTCAAGGAAAATACACTAACTTGTAAGGGGAAAGAATATCAACAATGATATTTAAAATTTACACTACATGTAAGAAAATACTGAAGTATAGGAAATGATTAAGATGAAAGAGAGCAACAGAAATCTCTGACAAAGGAAAAAATTTACCTAAACCCACTGAAACTCGACAGAAATGACAAAACACAACCATTTCAGAGAAGCGGCAAACAAGATCTAAGGTAATTGAGAGAGAAGGGTTGTGGGTAAAGCTGAAGCTCGAGAGTTTTTGGCTTGCGCGAGCTGTAGTAACGGCCTAGTTGGTTCCGATATCTGAAACAAACTCATTTGTCAAAGATAAAATTAAGACTGACAACATCAGATGTGCTGCAATAGAAAGAAAATCCAGCAGATAGGAGGATGAGGATGACATTGTGGAAGGTAAATAATAAAAAATTTAAGTGAGCAGAGTTGAATGCTTAACGAAAGTTGCAAATAATGTGTTAATGGATGCCTCATAGTTAGATGCTATGGTGGTACAAGAAGAATGTTTGGAAGATGATATATTGCAGCATATGGCAAGTGAAGCACAACTTAAGGAAGATGTTGCATTATCTTGGTGAAATGTCAAGAGTTTACAGGATGAGAAGCAGTGATGCATGACTAGCAAATGTTTTAACAGACAGGTAAGCAGCTGAGAAATATGATGATTTGGCATCTCAGGTAACTGTTACAAAATCCAGCATGCAAAAACAAAAATGATATGATTGTTTTGCAGAGGGTCAGGGCATTAATATAAAAAGTGTAATTATTTCTGGAGTGAAAAGATGGTTTGCTGTCTGCATCTCTACTGAGAGAGGTGAAACAATTAATAGACATGTTGTGTGGAACACTACTGTTTCTCTACTTTTTTTCAGCTACAGACATTAGAGCTTTGATCCATTTGGAAGTGGAGGCATTCTTGAACTTGCATCTAAAACATTTAGTCGGCTAAGAACCCTCTGATGTTGTCAGATAAAAAAACAATAATTTTGTGACACCTGGAAGCATTACAAGGGCACTGAGTGTATGGTTATAGTAAAGAAAAAATGACTCTATAGTTCTGAACATCTGATGTGACTGAACAACAGCTGTTGTCATATTTGGGGGGAAACGCCAAAAAGTTTTTGAGATAAAGGCAACTGTTAAGCGAGATGTAGGAGGTATGGATTAATTTAGATTCTGTTGATGAATTTCACACATACCTGGTGTTGTTGGGATTAATGACAAAAGAGGACTAGATAATACTAGGGACAGCTAAAGACATACTTTTTTGTGGTGCTAATAAGCAATCAATACCATATTTTGTCTTAATAAATGTTGCAGTCAGTATGGAGAAATGGGATATTCTTTGAAACACTAATTTGTAGCTAATGTGATTAAAAAAAAAAAATAAATAAATATATATATATATATATATATATATATATAAAACACACACACACATATGTGTCCCTCATAAAATCATCTAAGGCTAACTTCGAAAGAAAAATAGCCAAGGATTTGAAAGATAACCACAAAGCCTTCTTTAGCTATGTCAAGAATCTAAGTGGCAACTCACAGATATGCTCTGAGCTAGTGCAAAATAACACAACATATACTGAACCTACTGATATTGCCAACATCCTGGCAGATAGATTCAGTGCAAACTTCACACCCTCAAAAAAGCCCACAACAATACCGGAAAAGTGTAGTGTCCCAGAAATTACAGACGCACAAGTGAAAACAGACCTTTCAAAAGCCAAAACCACAGCGTCAGTGAGGCCAGATGGTGTCCCAGGCTGCGTCTTGCACGAACTACAGAACAAACTAACCCCCCACCTAAACACACTGTTCAACCTCAGCCTCTCCACAGGCTACGTGCCCATAGAATGGCGCACAGCAACAGTTATTCCGCTCCACAAAGGAGGGGCCACAACTGACCCTGGTAACTATCGCCCCATAAGCCTGACTAGCCTGGTCTGAAGGCTATGGAGTGCATCATCATGGAACTCATTAACAAAGACATTGGGAACCTCCAAACACTTGACCTGACCCAGTTTGGCTTTGTTAAGGGCAGATCATGCCTACTAAACCTGGTTGACTTCTTCGAGACAGTCACCAAGGTCATAGATGAGGGGAAGGTGGTTCAGACAGCCTAACTTGACCTCGCCAAGGCTTTTGACACCATTCTCCACTCGGGAATTATAGAAAAACTCACCAGCCTGAACATAAACCCCTATGTCACGAGATGGGTTGCCAACTGGCTTACAGACAAAACTCACACGGTAAGAATAGCCAGCTCCAGGTCCTACTCTAAACCAGTCACAAGTGGTGTCCCACAAGGCTTGGCCCTGGGACCCCTACTGTTAGGCATATACTTACCAAAATTACAGGCAAACACAGGAGGACTATGGCTAACCAAGTTCGCCGATGACTGCAAAGTGGGAGCCATAACTGACTCTCTGGCTGACGCAGACATTCTCCAAAAGGGCCTTACTGAGATGGACACTTGGTGTAAAAGTCATGATCTCAAGCTAAATGCCAAAAAATGCAGTGTCATCCTGTTTGGGAAAAACAAAACACTCATGAATTACCACATAGATGGCAGCCCCCTTAATACAGAAGAGGTAATAAGAGACCTAGGGACCCAGGCAGATCGTAATCTCTCCTTTGACAATCATATTGCCAAAGTAGTTAGGAAATCCTTCTATGTAGCCCATCTAATTACTAAAGGGTTCGCATCTAGAAATAAAGAGGTTATAGTGCCCCTCTACTCGTCACTCATCAGACCCATCATAGAGTACAATGCCCCATTTGGAATGTACCTCACAAGACACTTCCAACAGCTGGAAAGACCACAAAAGTATCTCACCAAGAGGATTACTGGGCTTTAAGCATATGTCCTATGCAGCCCGACTCGAAGAACTCCGGCTGTACTCAGTGGCATATTGCTTACTCAGAGGTGATCTCTGCCTGACTTACAAAGCCATGTCCAACTCAGAATTGATGGACATGCTCCACCTAAAGAAATCCAAGTCACAGCGAGCCACTCGCTCTAGTGAGCTAAACCTCTCCACAACAATAAATAGAACATGCTGGATGGATAGATTCCTGTCACAGAGACTCCCCATGCTTTGGAACAAAATTCCTAACTACATTAGGCAGAGCACCTAACACTCTTCAAGAGAAACTTTGACGAGTGGATGGGTAACAGAAAATACACCCCTGGGATCACTTCATTGGCTCTTCTTTACAGAGGCTCAGTTAATTAATCAATAGGGCGGTGAAAGCTGACATACTCTGGCTAGGCTTATAAATGCCCTCGAGCAGATAGCCTAGTACCTACCTATGACTGAAAATGAAATTACCAGGACCACTCCACTGAAAGCTCACTTCACTGAAAACGTATTTCGTTGAAAGTCATAAATGGCCTTTTCCCCACTGTAGTGCGACCCTGGAGTTAGTATATAAAGTAAGGGGTGTGTGGGGGGGCACAGCCCCCCACATATTATAAACATTTTAAACTATACACAGTGATACTTACAAGTGCAATAAATAACTGTTTCCAAAAAAGAATATATAACCAAGATACACACACCCCCCTTACTTATATACTAACTCCAGGGTCGCACTACAGTGGGGGAAAAGGCCATTTATGACTTTCAATGAAATGAGTTTCATTCAAGTGAGTTTTCAGTGAAGTGGTCCTAGTAATTTCATTTTCAATCAACCGTAGTAGACCCAAATGTGTGTGCATGTGTGTGTATATATATATATATATATATATATATATATATATATATATATACATACACACACACACACACACACACACACACACACACACACACACACGGGTCCACTTTCAAATACTGAAACTTCATAATACCGAATTTTCAGAATGCAACACTGTTTTTCAACAAAAACTCCACCACAGAAACAAAAAAAGATACACCATAATCCACTCTACAAGAAAAACAACCTACAGAACACACACCCCACAAAACCCAACACATAAGTGGGCGGGGCAAGCCCTCTGTGCCCTCCACACCCCCGTTACTTATATATACCAACTCCGAGGTCGCACTACCATAAACAACACAGCAAACCCACCTCTACACGCCTTACAGTCCACTGCACACTTTCACACATACACCCGGGAAAAACACACACACTCACCCACCTAACCCAAATGACCCCTAACACGTTCATAAAGATTAAAAACAAAACACTAAAACCCATAAAAAACACATACTCACCTATTTCCGGACATAAGCACACAGTGACCACCATGTCTAAACCCAAGAAGACACTATCCCTTAAAGAGAAAGCACACAATCGGCTACACACTACTACAAATTCAAAAACCTAACATTTGGGAATATGCAGTTTTGAATAACTGCACTTTCATTATTTTTGTATTGAAATTCGATATTTCAGTATTTTGAGATTGCAAAGTGGACCCATACACACACACACACACATATATATATATATATATATATATATACATACACACAAAATATATATATATATATATATATATATATATATATATATATATATACACACACATACACAAAATATATACATACATATAAATAAATAAATGTATATAAATAAATAAATGTATATATATATATATATATATATATATATATATATTCACTTTACATGCTCGAAATGCTAAAATATTGAATTTTTGAATTTCGAGCCTGTAAAGTCGAATGGACGGAAACCGCGAACCTGGAAGTGTCGAATGGATTATGTTGAACCCACAGTACAGATAGCGCGTTAGGTAAATGTACTGTTTTTGAGGTTTTGGGGAGGGTTTGTGTGTGTTTGAGTGTGTTGGGGTGTTTGAGGTGTGAGTTAGGGTAGGTGTTGCGCAGTGTGAATGTGTTAGTGTTGGGAGTGCTGGTGATTGTGTGTATGTGATGTGTGTTTGTGCGGGGGGCTGTGGAATGTGTAATGCTGTGTTGTGTGTTTTGGAGTGTTGTGTGACCTTGGAGTTAGTATGTGTGTGTGTATATATATATATATATATATATATATATATATATATATATAAGTAGGGGGATCTGGGAAGTGCAGCTCCCATATGGGGGGTGCAGGGGGGCTTGCCCCCCTGCATATACTAAGGGTAGGTGTGTGTATGTGTTTGGTTGTATGCGTGTTTGTTATGTTTATTGTAGGGAAGTGTTGGGAGGTATGTACACTGGTGTATGTATGTGTTTTGTTGTGTGTGATGTGTGTTTCATGGGAGTTTGTAGATTCGCGGTTTTGTGTTTCATGTTTGTGTATGTTCGGTGTTTAGGGGTTTCGACTTTATAGTTTCGTGATACTGAATTTCGATAATTCCGTATTTCGATGCTATAAAGTGAATCCATATATATATATATGTATTGTGAAATATTTTGTGGCTCTGAGGAAGAAAATGAAAATGTTGGTGGAATAATGGAAAGAGAACTCTATAATAGGGAGCTAAGGAAAATTGACAGTAATAATATATAAGATACCCAATGCATGCAAAATGTAGAAAAAAATAATAATGAAAATGAAGATGACAATAATTAATATGATGATGTTAATAACACATGTAAGAGGCTTTACATCAAGAAGCTCATGATAAAAGGGATGGCGATAAAGGTGGAATGAGTTGCACAATTGGTAACAGAGTTAGAAAGAGGAAAATACAATTACAACAAACGAAAGCTGCAAAAAACAAAAAGGATAACTGAAAGGTAATTGCTTTGAATGTTAACATTAAAAATTACTTCAAGAGACTTAATACAGTATGGGTGCCAGAAACTGGTGACTGACATTTTATTCTTAGAGGATATACAATTACAAAATGAAAAGCAAAAAGGACAAATTAAAAAAATATGATTTATACGACTGGTTGCAGATCTAGAAGAGATTTCTGTTTTTAGCTTGCTATATTATTTAAGAACAAGGAAATACAACTTTTAGATATACTTTTCATGAATTCCAGACTGATGCACAGTAGAACAGATGTAAAGAGAAGGTATAGAGGATTATAGTAGTTTATGCATTTACTAATTTTGAAAAGAGTACTAGTGTTTGAATTATGACACTGTAAATATGTCTATAATCCTAACATGAGATTTCAAGTGCAGTTTAAGAAAAGAGGGTGGGAAAATGCACTGACATTACAGCACACAGACACATGTTGAAGAGTAGCACATTACAAAAAGACAAAATGCATACATGTAAGAGATGTAATTTCTAAACTAAGATTAATTATGTTATACTGAAGAGGTTTATTTTACTTATTCTGCAGTATGGATAAAGCCTGGAGATAAAGATGGTTATATGAAAGAAAGGGTGGGTGTGTTTCAAACAACATAATTTCAGGAAGAGGCGGAAGTTTCATGGAAAGGTCACCGTACCATGAGACTAATCTACAAAATATGTGAAGATTAGCAGTAGATATACAACAAAAAAGTATATATTCACACACACACACAGATATATATATATATATATATATATATATTGATAATGTAGAAAGAATACTGAAAGAGAGAAAAGAAAAGGTATAAGTGCACATGTATGAACATTTGTTAGTAAGGAAGAGAATCAGCTTTTAGAAAAGAGTGTTATATAACGGGATTGGAAAGAATAAAAATATGTTGGATAAGCAAACATTTTTACTACCAGGGGGGAAAAAAGAGGATGTTATCTTCCTTTTTAGATATATTAAAAAAAGGAAAAGTGAAGAATGTACTACAGAATGTGTGAGTGATGAAGATGGGACAATGTATTATGAAATCTGAAGACACGAGAATTGCAGAAAAAATGTTCCAGAACTACAAAGTAACAGATAAAGTAAAACAAGAAAAATGGAATGTTAAACAATTTTAGTGAAGAAACAGAGACAAATATGGAAAATGTAAACAAAAAGGAATCTGAGTTAATATCAAACAAACTGAATAGTATCATTTGCAATTGGTCCTGATGGAAACAGATATGGGGGCTCTATAAGGAAATGAGTAAAGAAAATGAGCTTGGACTTAAAGTAATACTGAATGACTAGAATGTGAAATGAGAAATTAAAAGCTGTGTGAGGGGATTATTAAGTTTTTATATAAGAAACATGCGAAAATTATTAAATCTGGAGGCCTTTAAGTCATGACGATTATATATTATTATGAAGAACTGAGATATGTGTTTGATAAGGCTGTAACAAAGGGAGACCAGCCAAGATATCTGGAATTTTGTAAACAATTATATGTCATTTGCGGTTATCAACATGATTCAAATAAGATGCCTGTGTTACAACTGCATTTGAACTGTACCTCATGTGTATATCTAACTTGTTTTTACACACGTGTGTTACAAAATGTATTTTGTAAAGTACTGAGCTTAAAGATGTATCCACAGTGTGCCCTGCTGGTAGAGAACAGACATATACATACACTATTGTAACTATTTAAATGTATATATTTTAACAGTGGAAACTGGAACACAGGAGGTCAACTTAATTCCAGAAAAACATCTGAAATTAAATTACTTTATGTCAGCAAGACACAGGATGTATTGTTTTGGAAATGTTTTATTGTTTTATGACTTCCACCATATGCCAAAGATCTGAGGAAAAGCCCTTGTCTATGTGTTTTCACAGGTAGATGCTAAATGCTACCAGCTGCCATCAATGTTTGTTTTGGGGCCTATAACTAGAAGGTGGATGAAAAGCTATTATGTCATTCTGCAAGTTATCCCAGCAGTAACATTTGAGACCTGGACCTGACAAGATCCATTCACCACACCTCTGCCTTGCTCTGAGTAAGTAAGTCTAGGGAATAGTATAATTCTCTTAGATATAGTCAGGAATACAGCAATACTTAATTTAGATGTTTTTTTCTTTATTTATTGAGACTGCCCTGCAATGTTGTTTTAAATATTTACTGTGATTTTTAATTCTGATGTCACTGTAATTATATACTGAGTATTTCCTTGTTCTTTTATTAATTATTAAATATATTTACACCTTTCACTATGGCTGACCTGTGTAGAGATATTTAAGTTCTGAGAGTACTTGCATATTTATTTGGTGACATTGTGGGCCACTCCTAATAGCCTTGCTCTCGGTCAAACGTCTATTTGTATTGATAATAACATTACACAGTAAGACTGGACACCCTTTGTTAAAGGCCTTAAAGTAGCTGATAAGGGGTTCTGGTGGCAGTGATAACTACTTTATAGTCCGGGCAGAAGGGTGCATGGCTAGTAAACCTGTACCAGCCTTTCCCGTGTGTGTGTGTGTGTGTGTGTGTGTGTGTGTGTGTGTGTGTGTGTGTGTGTGTGTCAGCTACTGGTTGGACAGACAGAGTGTTGGAGGACTTGGCCTGGAATCCTGGCTAAGGATTCAACTCTACACCTGTGCCAGTGGGGATTCTTACTGGGCATCCGGAGGAAAAGGGAGAAACCAACCCTGGATTGACTGTGGTCTCTGTGTGCTCTTAAGGGGAAATTTAACTTAATGCAGATAGCTGCTGTGTGTGTGTGTGTGTGTGTGTGTGTGTGTGTGTGTGTGTGTGTGTGTGTGTGTGTGTGTGTGTGTATACCTGTCATCCTCTCAGTGTACGTCCCCCACTGGTGCCAGTGGTGAGGACTGACGATCCCTGATTACCGGTCCAGTGGTGGGGTGTCACAGAGGCAATATAGGGAACAGAGGGAAAACAAGCAAAATATTTACTTATGTTTAAAACTAATGACTACATAAAAGAAGAAACTAAATGTAAGATGACTGTGTGTAATATTTAACAGAGAAGGCATATAACATTATGTGGGGGAATGTTGAGAGAACAGAAGATAGTTTTTTGAAAATGTTAAAGCCTATTTATGGAAAGGTATAAAGTGGAGGTTGAAAAGGCTTGATGGCAGACTATGAAATTTTGAAGGCATACGCTTGTGATTTGATGACTGTTAAGAATGCTACATGGACAAACAAATTATTAGGGTGGAAAATGAAATGAAGTGCAATGGACTTAAATTAAATAAAAGGTAAAATAAAGGTTTTGGAGATAGTAAAAATATATGAAATATATTTTTCAGAATGTAAGATTAGCATGATAATACACATCTGCAAAATGGACATGAACATTAAGCAGTAGCAGGAAATAATGGAAGAATTAACAAAAGTAACTAATCTGCACCAACTTACACATGCAAGGAAAGTATATTTAATACTTTCATTTATTTGATAAGTTTGGTTATGCTGGTCATGCGCATGGTTTTCCTGCAAAATTGGAAAAAGAATGATTACAAATAATTTTTGGATCTGCAGGGGATTGAGAACTGAATCAGTTAAAGGGGGGGGGTTAATATGATAAAAAAGATTAAGTATTATAACTAAAAATACCACTGTATATTTAGTAGTGTTGCATATATACAGGATTTTGAAAAATAATGTTAAACAGTGCTGTATTTTGAGAAATGTATGGGAGAAATATGAATATTCTTGGAAGGAAGTCAGTAAAAAATATGACAGGGAATAGCTGATGGAACATTTTCAAAACTTAAAAAATGTGGGATATTGCAACAGAGGAGGTACCCAAATAGAGAAGAAATATAGGTTGATTAAGCTATGGAAAATACTATTATGTTAAGTCATGGGAAAATACCTCCCAACCTCTTAGCATAAGAAATCTGGAGAAAGCCTAAAATAATAGGGGACTAAGGCCAAAATTTAGTGACAGATTTTAATTATTGCTCTTATAAATTCAGAAGTAACTAGAATAAAAGGCTGTGTGTTGCCATGCACTTTCTGAAGGATAGGAAGTCTGAAACTGAAATGTCTTCCATTAATTAGTGAATTAGATCCAAAATGATTTCCAGAAAAAACACAAATATTTTGAAGAACAGGCCAAAAATATGAGGCAAAAATATGAGCAGTTAAGAGCTATGCACGGGAACAGGAAAATAAGACCAAAAATAAATAAATAACGAAAAGACAACAATTTATGGACATAAAAAAAGAGGGAGATATTTAAAGAGATCATGATTAAAGAAATTACCTGTAAAATGTCAGACGAAATACACACACATAAACGACAGATTATTTATGATATGTAAAGCAGAGGATATTATTGAGCATGCTCTGTTTAACAGTGAAATTAAGCTCAATGACAAAAAATGTGCCATCATCCCCTTTGGCAAAAACCCAGTACCCATGAACTACCACATCGATGGTAGTCCACTGAACACAGAAGGCGTTACAAGAGATCTGGCAACACAGGTTGACAGCAACCTCTCTCTTGACCACCACACTGCCACTGTGGCCAGAAAGTCCTTCCATGTGACACATCTAATTCCTAAGGGTTTTGCATCTAGGAAGAAAGAGGTCATTGTCTCCCTCTGCTCTTCCTTCATTAGGCCAATCATCGAGTACAATGCCCCCATTTGGCATGTACCTCACTAGACGCCTGCAACAACTGGAGAGGCCCTAAAAAAAACTCACAAAGAGGATCCTAGGCCTTCAACTTTTGTTCTATAAGGACAGACTCAAAAAACTCCAACTATTCTCTGTCTCATATCGCCTACTTAGAGGCAATCTCTGTTTGACCTATAAAGCCATGTCTGACCCAGCTCTGTTAGAAATGCTACATCTAAAGAAAAAACAATCCCTCTGCCCCACACGCTCCAGAGACCTCAACCTCATTACCACAATCAACAGAACGTGCTGGAGGGAAAGGTTCATAACCCAGAGACTGACCATGCTTTGGAATAGACTTCTCCATACATGTCAAGCACAGCACCTCAGTGGCCCTCTTCAAGAGAAATCTTGATGAGTGGATGGGAAATAGAAAGTTCACCCCGGGGATCACTCTAGTGGCTCTGCTCCACAGAAGCACTGGAAACTAAGGTCGGGTGGCACGTTGCCAGGGTAATCCATGGGCTAGGCTTGTAAAGGCTCGAGGGCCATTAGCCTAGTACACACCTATGAAACTATGGGTATAGGAAAAAATAATCTGGATTTCAATATGAATGTTTTCAGAAAATTAATATGTATATAACATATGATGTATATGACAAAAGTGAAGAAAAAGATTAAATGGATAAGGTAGTAGCAAATGCTGTTTGGGTTATATGGAACGCAAGATGTGAAGAATTGTTATTTAATATGTTATTAAGTTGAGTTGATTACACCTGCGTAAATGAGCTCTGCTCTTATATATTTCATTAACATTGAAAATGGGGGTTTGATGAACCTGTAATTATCCCAGCCAGTAAACGGGACAGCCTTGTATAGAGGAGACAAAGTGGCTGTTCTGGAGGCATCAGAAACTAACTCTGAGGAAAAGTTTAAGGCTGGGCAGTTTATATAAGGGTCAGATAGTATTTATTTGGCAAAAGTGTTCTACTTTGTCACCAAAAACTCAAGACAGTCTTTCAAAGCAAGAAACTGGGTAAGTGTAATGTGAGATGGGTCTTTTACTGACTTAAGCTTCTTTTCTTGAGGGTTTCTCATCAAAATTTGCTTGAGTCTATAAAATGGATATATGTGAGGAAACGTGTAATAAAGTATGAAATGTTACTGCTTTTTCAAATGGAAATGCATGCAAAGTAAACTACTGAAACTACAGCTGTGGCAAAGTAAAAAAAATGTAAATACTTGTTTAAAACAAAGTAAGCTGCACTCTACTTATATTTTCTGTAAAATGTAGTGCGTGAAAGAAAATGTGTAAAATGGTATGTGACTGCAACTGCCACTGTGTAAATGTGTTACATTTTGGACATTTTGGGACCGGGAAAGATCTGCCCTACAGATGTGTGTGTGTGTGCACTGTTGCAAAGTCTGCTGTTTGAAGATTCTAACTAAGCGTTACCAAGGGTACCAGAATTTGTCATAGATTTGGGATGCATGGCTACGCTAAAAATGCCCTTATGGTCGTTAGCCAAGCACCTATGAACCTATTAAATTGCCTTGTTCAGACAGTAACTTGCTGGGGCACTTTTCTCTTTCCTCATCAGAGTTCTGTAACTGTGGAAACAGGAAAGAAAGTTTCTAAGCTCACACTAAAGCTAAAATAAATTGTGTTTGTGACTTACAAATAGAAGGACTGGCTCTTACTTTAAAAAGATACTGATGAAATGTTATTGGAGTTGCAGTTCTCAAATGTTAATAATCAGCCTGCAAAGACTTTAAGCATTCCATTTTGCATTTAAAATCCACAAGCAGTAAGGGCACTGTATATTTTTTACTCAAAAGCAGAGCACTTCTAGTTCAGAGGTTAGACAGTTTTTTTTTCTAGCTATATTCTGTTTGAATATTTTTATTGCCAGTTCTTTGTGCAAGATTTTTTCTTAAGAGTTTAACCATTTTACTGGTTAGTGTGTGGTGATCACCTATCTAAAGAATGACTGTTTAGAGCAAAACTGCTACCAGTCACAGATTTAACTGGTGGGCTTACTGTACAGATAAGTCAATGTACTCTTGTTTTGTTAGTTTTAACTAACTTGGGGTAGTATGCCATAAACAGAGGAATACAGGGTATTGGTGCAGGAGAGTTACCATTTAGCAATCACCAAATTCTGGAAAACATTTTGTGAGAGTCTGTGTACAAGATAATTTTTGTTCAAGGTTTAATTACTGCTGGTTAAGACTGCACTGAAAGGTACTGGGATCAAGCTGAGGTGGGTGAAATGTTGGGATAGTAGTGATTACAACTATGAATTCCAGCTGTATAGTGTAAAACTTACTTGAATGTACAGGTATTGCCTATTACCCGAGAGAGCAGGGCATGTTTACCATACACCCTTATTGCCAACTACCTTGTTTATAACAATGGGTACCAGTATCAGGATTCAGTCTTCAGACTGCTGGTTATGTTGCACACAAATGTTGATGGTAGTTTTGGAGGATTTAAGATTTTAGCTCCTGTTCATCACCCCTCCCTTCAGTCCTGTATGATGTTTCCTTCCACTGTTCTAAGCCTCTTCAAGAGATTGTCTTTTGGAAAATCTTTTGACAACAGCTACAATAAATAAATAACCATGCAAACAAATGAACTTTTACTAAAGATGAAAAAATCAATACCCAGTTGGTATGAATAGCATTTGGGGATGGGAATAGAACATTAATGTAATCCATTTATGATGTCACCCATTAGTTGTCACTGAGATGTAACCATCCTTGAGCACAGTACCTTCTGAAAACATAAATAAAAACAGATACCAAATAAATTCTGGTTTGAGAAGACAAATCCAGCTACAGGACCTATCCAGGAAGGTCCTTGATGTTAGATTTGCTATTTTTATGCCACTTATTTATAGATTTGCACCTTACACCGAAGTATAATTTCTAATTATTTATTATTTTTTGTTGCTTCGGTACAACAGGAAAGTCCAACTTGGTGAAAAAAACGTTTTGAAGCCGATGCCTGTGAATAAAAGTTCCTGTAAAACTGCATTAGATGCAATTTTCAACTAGAAAAAAAATACACATATTTATACAATGAAATTGTTGTAAGCAAATATAAACCATAGGTGGAAAGTTCTTTGAAGGTAGTTAATTAGGGCGGCATATGCAATAACTGGAAGTATTCTCAGAAATAAAAGCAAGTTCTTAGAGCACAGTTTAGTACATTCAATATGAAAGCATAAAAAGGGTTCTTTTGGATTCCTGTAATGACCTTTACAACTCTAATGATAATATTTTTCAGATTTCTGCCACTTTTACAAGAACACACAAACAAGCAAATTCAGAAAGGTAAAGCCAGTTCTTGCAGCACAACTCATATGACAGACATTGCTGACAGCATGTAAAATGTTCACTGTGGTTCTTATGAAATATTTGTAATGGTAATACATATTTTCCATTGTTCTTGGAAATTTTCTGTTAAATCCAAAATTTCGACTATCTGAGTTTTGGAAAAACTCAGAATTTTCACAGAATTTGGAATTTTAGGCCAGAGTAATCATTCATTACAACATGTACTTCTCATATTTAGTACTTTTAATAGTAACACTAAAAAAAAGTATTGTTTCCCGCCTTTCTAAGCTAGTATAGTCCAGTTTTCAGGCTAGTGCTGAATTCAGGGCTGTGTTACAAGTTTCTGAGTTGCCCATACCTTACTTGGATAGAGGGAAGTTTCTCTGTTCACCTGTGAGAGAGGGTAACTTTGAGCAGCCATCTGTTCCTGGAGGAGTGGTTCCAGCCCAGAAGTTAGCAGTTTAAAAATCGTGTTTGCACGGTTTTGTGCGCTGGGCAGCACTGGTGAGCTAGGGTTAAATTATTCCTGGCTCCACTAAGTCTCCTCTTCAGTTTTTCACTTGAAACTAGTCTAACTCTCAACCTAAGCAGTCAAAAAGCATCCTACAATCCAGCACTTGCTCAGACCTAATAGCAAGCACTAATACACCCCAACACTTGACTGCCCAGCAGGGCAAGGCTCTTTATCAACCCCTCAACAACCAAGCGACTAAGCAGCTCACCCTACTATTCAGGAATGACCAAAGGGCAACTTCAGGTGTACTCTCCAGTCCAGCTGGTGAATCGAGGTATCCTGAGGCAATGTACACAGACAGCCCTCTCCTCCTACCACAAAACGCTAAGATATGCGAGAGATGCAATTACACAGCCAAATTGGAGGCTAAGGTCTCTCCACCCAAGACTGGAACACTTGCACCACACCTCCAGCCTCACGCAGACCTACTAAACCAGCACTGGCAAATATACATAAATACACAAAATCATACTCGGAGGCTCTAAATAAAAACCCGCAAAAGCATCAGAGAGCTCCAAAGCAGACACCCACAAAACCTGCACCTCCCGTCACAAACCAGACAACACATAAAACACAAAAGAAGAAGGTTACTGTTATAGCTGCCTGTCAGGAGCCAGAATCTGCCACATAACACAAGCACTCAGGACACTCCAGAACAAGTACAAATATGACTCTGCCATTGTTCATGTTGGTGTGAATGACCTGAGACGTACCACCCTGGACTACACGAAAAGAGACATGGAAGAGCACTCTGATCATGTAGCCCAGGTGGGTATGACCCTGAGTAGCATCCTGCCCTCACCAAGAATGATACTACAGTATAAAGAAAAAATGATCAATTTCAACAACTGGCTAAGCTTCTGGTGTCATTCAAAGGGGATCCAGTCTCTGTCAGCCTGGGATGACATGCTTGACAAGCCGCGTTGCTTCGCAAGAGACGGCTTGTACCTGTCACCCCCTTGGCTTTCGAATACTGGCCAAGGCTCTTGCTGCCCCCATAGTGCTTTTTTTAGGCACGGCTCAAAATTCAAACCCATCTCCGTAAACAGCACAAGTAAAAAATGAGGGTTATGCTACTCAACGCCAGGAGTTTAAATCTCAAAATGCATGCGCTCGAAGCACTCCTAAGTATGGAGAACGTTGACATCTGTGCAGTAACTGAAACCTGGTTCAATACTCCAGAGAGCACTCCAGCACTACTGGGCTATAACTTATACCACACATTTCAGCCACAGAACACGGACCGAAACACAAAAGGACGGGGGGGGGGGTATCCATATTCATCAAGGATACCCACACCTCCAGATTAGTGGCGCAGCATGATATCTCTGAGATCATCCATGTGCAGCTAACATTGGGCAAATCTGCAATGCAAATTGTGGCCTGCTACCGATCACCCTCCATGACCCAAGGCCACCACTCCACCTTTCTGGAGACACTGGAAAACATGAAGGTCTTACTGAACACCCTGATATTGGGCAATTTCAATTATCCTACCATTAACTGGGAAAACTACTTGAGTACAAACTCCCAGGCTCAGCGCTTCCTGGAATTTATCAACTCAAATGCCCTGGATCAGCTGGTAAACTCCCCTACCACAGGCAACAACATATTGGACCTGGTCATCACCAACATGGGCGACAGGTGTTCCGTACCAGAGGTCAACCCGTCACTGGTTAGATCAGACCATAAACTAATCACCCTGGATGTCCACAATCCACCACCGCCCCCAACCAAGGGAACCACAGTGAAAAACTTTTCTAAAGCAAACTTCACCTTACTTAAGGCAGAGGTGATAAGTTTCATAGCCCCCACACTAAAGGATAACACTGCTCAAGATGCAGAATCCTTTACAATTGCACTCTATGAGCACCTACAAGGATGCATGGATCGTGCCATCCCTAGCAAAACCAAGACTCACTCCCCTAAGAAATGGAAACCAGTCTGGTAGACCCCTGCCATAAACAGATTATACAACAAAAAGAGAAAACTAGTTCAGAAAAAAAGCAAATTCCAAGAAGGAAAGACATCCCTGATCAGTATCAGTAAGAAACTAAGGTCCCTCATAAAATCATCCAAGGCTAACTTCGAAAGAAAAATAGCCAAGGATTTGAAAGATAACCACAAAGCCTTCTTTAGCTATGTCAAGAATCTAAGTGGCAACTCGCAGATATGCTCTGAGCTAGTGCAAAACAGCACAAAATATACTGAACCTACTGATATTGCCAACATCCTGGCAGACAGACTCAGTGCAAACTTCACCTCCCTCTCACCTTCAAAAGGGCCCACAACAATACCAGAAAAGTGTAGTGTCCCAGAAATCACAGAAGCACAGGTGAAAACAGCACTTTCAAAAGTCAAAAACACAGCATCAATGGGGCCAGATGGTGTCCCAGGCTTCATCTTGCACGAACTACAGAACAAACTAACCCCCTACCTAAACACGCTATTCAACCTCAGCCTCTCCACAGGCTACGTGCCCAAAGAATGGTGCACAGCAACAGTTATTTCGCTCCACAAAGGAGGGGCCACAACTGACCCTGGTAACTATCGCCCCATAAGCCTGACTAGCCTGGTCTGCAGGGCTATTTAGAGCATCATCATGGAACTCATTAACAAAGACATTGGGAACCTCCAAACACTTGACCCGACCCAGTTCGGCTTTGTTAAGGGCAGATCATGCCTACTAAACCTGGTTGACTTCTTCGAGACAGTCACCAAGGCCATAGACAAGGGAAAGGTGGTTCACACAGCCTACCTTGATCTCGCCAAGGCGTTCGACACCATTCCTCACTCGGGTATTACAGAAAAACTTACCAGCCTGAACATAAACCCCTACATCACAAGATGGGTTGCCAACTGGCTTACAGACACAACTCACACGGTAAGAATAGCGGGTTGAAAGTTCGACTCTAAACCACTCACAAGTGGTGTCCCGCAAGGCTCGGTTCTGGGACCCCTACTGTTTGGCATATATTTATCAGAAGTACAGGCAAACACAGGAGGACTATGGCTTACCAAGTTCGCCGATGACTGCAAACTGGGAGCCATAACTGACTCTCCGGCTGACAAGGACATCCTTCAAAAAGGCCTTACTGATACAGACACCTGGTGTCATAGTCGTGGCCTCAAACTAAATGCCAAAAAATGCATAGTCATCCCGTTTGGGAAAAACAAAACACCCACGAATTACCACATAGGCAGCAGCCCCCTTAATACAGAAGAGGTAATAAGAGATCTGGGGACCCAGGTAGATCGTAATCTCTCCTTTGACAATCATATTGCCAATGTAGTTAGGAAATCCTTCTGTGTGGCCCATCTAATTACTAAGGGGTTCGCATCTAGAAATAAAGAGGTTATAGTGCCCCTCTACTCGTCACTCATCAGACCCATCATAGAGTACAATGCCCCATTTGGGATGTACCTCACAAGACACTTCCAACAGCTGGAAAGACCACAAAAGCACCTCACCAAAAGGATTACTGGCCTTAAAAATATGCTGTACTCATTGACATTGTCAGAAGAAAATTTCAAACGAGTCACATCTGCCTCAGGTGATGAAAAACTTCTTTATTAGCAGCTAACCAGATTACACAGCATGTTGGCCAAGATGATCTCCTCCGGTCAACTTGTTTACTGACATCAACTTTTATACTGCAAGCAAAACAACTTTTTGTTACATTTCTGACCGTTGACAGTTGGCTATGGAAAACACCTGTGGTAAACGTGTTTATCACAAATCACCTCAAACCAACAGTTAGTACAGAATGTTCAAGAAGTACAGAATGTTCAGTTCAACAATGATAGCTCAAACTTTCCAGGACACACAGTCTGCCTCAGTAAATTAACTCTTACTCGGCCGTGCGTTCTTATCCCAGGCTTCACTAAGCTATAACCAAATCTCTTTATTCTGAAAAGCAGAAAACAGATATTATTCAGGTTTATAAGCAATGCTGCATTTTGTTCACAGATGAGGCCCATCTTTGATAGGCATATCCCAACAAATAACATGTTCACTTTACAAGAAGAGGAAAAAGACAAATAACAGTATGTTTTAAAACTTTTTCTCTTAACATTTCCCCCCTGAAAACACTTTTTATTTGTCTTTTTATTTCAGCAATATATGGTAAAAACTAAGTTTTTCTTTGCATACATTACTTCATTTGCAAGACAAACTTTTAAACTTCAAAAACATTTGCAAAAAGTCACATTTCAATGTATTCACTTTCACCAGTCTGTTGCAATTGCTGGTACATTGTCTTCGTAACAGCAGTATCAACCAGTCTTTGTAGAAGACCTCTGATACAGGGTATACAACAACAACCACATACCACCACGATAGCCACAGCGACTCCAATGGACACCAGGAAACTGCTGATGAGATGACTCCATTTTCCAAACCACGCTTGCAGAAAGTCTGTAAAGGGATTACTTACCCCAGAGTTCTCTGCCAATTCTTCGGATAACATCTCCAAACCTTTCAAAGCTCGAGTGATACTTCCATCAGGCGCAGTGTTGTTTGGAATATAGTTACAACAGAAAGTCCCAAACATCTTGCAAACTCCTCCTTCTTTGGCCAGGAGCATATCCAACGCAATTCGATTCTGCCATGCCACCTGCGGAGTGGCCTCCAGTTGTTCAGCAATTCCTTTCAATGCATCTTTGGTATAGTTCACAAAACGCTGCTGGTTACAGTAAATGTAGTTGATCCAGGCCACATTCTTATTAGGTTGAATCCAGACAAAGACAGATGTAAAACCAGCTGCTATTTGGTTTATTGCTTTGTGTTCATCAGGTACGCCTCTTGGTACGCCAATGCTATCGATGTAGACACCGTTATCGGAGGATTGCTTCGGTGCCTCTCTTTTTCTCCTACTCAACCACTTTGGCTTTATTTCAGGTTCTCTTACAAAATTGCTTGCTGGAACTGGGAAAATGTAGAATGGCAGAATTAACTTTACAAGTGCACAAGTTCCCTTCCAGGGAATAGTAAGCCTTGATCTGAGTTTGTTGTCTCCACATAACCACAATACGTCTGCTAAACTATGAGTTTGGTCCTCCAGAAATGGATTCCCATTGCCATTTACAGTAACATTGCAATAGTTCTGTCCCATATTGCCATAATTTTTCCCTGTGCCATCTCTGGAAATGCACATATACAAACCTGGATAGGAAATCGCTGCAGGCAGTTTCTCACCTTTGCTTATGACTGGAAAACGCTGAGTTTCATTTTTTCATTTATCTTCAGTTTTGTTGAAGAATAATTTTAACAGACACGTTAGGTTACCTTTATCTTGCATCAATGGGACTGTCGCTAGTTGCTGTTTACCTTCAGCACAAGAAACACAGTTCTCACGATGTGCCTCTCGGGTACTATATCTAACCCAAGACAACCATTCATTATGGTGTACGAATCCCGTCTCAAGTAACAATTGTTCTTCTTCTGTGAAGGCAAAATCTGCTTTACTTGTAGCATTTTTAAGGCTTTGTACTTTAAGTTGGAGGGTCCCCAAAGGATCAGTTCCAATTGGAAGAGACACTCAGATTCCATAAACTCCTGAATCGCTTTCTTGTGGTGACACAATGGTTATAGTAATTACTGCGGTACCTTGGAAATGCGCAATTTTTATTCTTTGTTGCCTGCTTTTATCTTTCTCTGGTATCACTGCACCACTTGTTTCCCATCCATTCACATCTGTTGACCACCAAACATTTGACCAGGACGTACAGTCTCTATTGCACAAGTATTTTGCACGAGTCAAGAAATTACCACTGTTCCATTTAGAACAGTCCAAAATTCCTTCACAAAGTTTCACCTTAAACACAGTAGTAACACCTGTTTGCACTTGCAACACCATCATTCCTTTTTCTCTTGCAAATGTTCCTTCTCGCATGGACATATTTACTTTCGCCACCAAAATCATCATCATGTGACAGTTCAAGTACCAGTTGAACATGGCCATCCTCCCTAAGGACTACCTCACGCTGCTGGTTTCTTCACTGGGTTTGAGACGAACTAACCCCTATTGGGCTAATCCCCCTTTGTAGCCAGATTTTGCGCTCAGAGGTCCGGTGGAGTTTGACCAATATCAATGGCAGAAGGAAGAGTCTTGAGTTTTTTTACAGTGGGTGATATGAATCCACGAAGTCCTCTCAGCGATCTTTACAGCCGTAGGTGTCAAGATTAGTACTTGGTATGGGCCTTCCCACCTGGGGGATGACCAATTCTTTCTCTTCACAATTCGAATCCACATCCAGTCCCCGTGTGCCACGCTTAACAAGGCTTCACCTCTGGAATATGCAAAGGAGTCATTGGTTACAAGAGACTTGACATTTGGCAGCTTCTTCATATAATCCACTAGGATCCTCACCCCCCTCACATTCCGCTGGCAACAATCCTTGCCACTGCGGGACGTAATATGGTCTCCCAAACAAAAGTTCAAATGGTGTAAGTCCTTTGTAGGAAGGTGAGATTTGCATATACAGGAGTGCCAAAGGAAGGCACGCAGTCCATGATCTATGTGTTTCTGCCATCAGTTTGAGGAGCTTACTCTTCAAGACACCGTTGTGTCTTTCCACCAGTCCAGCTGTTTGGGGATGGTAAGCACAATGATACTTAAGATCAATTTGAAACACTTGACCCAACTTCTGAACAATATGGTTAACAAAATGAGACCCATTATCACTGTAAATGCATCTTGGTAAACCAAATCGGGGAATTACTTCTGTAGTCAAAAGTTTTGCTACTGTTTGTGCATTCGGATGCTTCACTGGAAAAGCTTCTACCCATTTAGAAAAAGCAACAACAATGACCAAACAGAACCTTTTTCCCTCTGAGGGTGTCAATTCAATAAAGTCCATACAGAGTGTGTGGAATGGATATGGAGGGGTAGGGAATGCCTGCTGAGACTTTTTAACTCCCCCCTAAGCATGATACTTTGCACATAATAAACAAGATAAACAGAACTGCTTTGCATAAGTTGAAAACCCCTTGCACCAAAACACCTTAGACACTACTTGAATCATCGTCTGTACTCCTACATGGGCAGGTCCATGGCTAACCAATGCCGCATACCTAAAAAGGTTTGAGGGTAATACCATTTTGCCATCTGATGCCCTATACAACCCATCCTGTTGAGTGATACCATATTTTACCCAATGATATTTTTCCTTCTGTGTTGTCAATGTTTGCATTACTTTTAGTGTCTCTAAGTCTAAGAGGTGTCCGGGCTCTAAATCATTGTCATGTAAAAGCAAATCATTTTCTTGAACTGCCTTTTTTGCAGCCATATCAGCAAGGGCATTTCCCCTGGAGACAAGATCTTTTCTGTTGGTATGTGCGGAACATTTACATATCGCTATCTGAAGTGGTAGTTGCACTGCATCTAACAACTGTAAAATTAAATCTCTGTGATTTATTGGTTTGCCTGTCGCAGTAACCATTCCGGTTTCTTTACAGGAAACAACGGAGTATTGCAGGGCAAATCTGGGCATTCAACAAGAATTCCTACCTGTTTTAGCTGCTCAATGACTGGCTAAATTCCTTCCTCTGCTTGTTTACTTAGCGGGTATTGGTGCTTACGAGGTCTAAAACCTGACTTTGGAGTTATACAAACTTCACCTGCTGTTTTCATCAGTCCTACATCCCCTTTACCTTTTGACCATAAATCTACAGGTAAGGCACTTAACGCACTATCTTCCTCTTGAGTTAGAAGGATTTGTCATGCCCTTTCTGTTTTGTCATCCCTGAAGTGCACACTTGGTTGTGCCCAAGTCACCCAATTTAATCTTTGTACCTGGATCTGTTGATCTTTCAATTGACTTTCGGACATTGTGTCCCAATTCGTTACCTTTTTCTCCAAATCTACCCAATGTGTCCCCACCGCTTTAGTAACTGAAATATGTGGGCTATAACGTGAGCGATATAAAGAACTCATTTCCTTAGTCAAAGTACAGTTCACTACTGTATTACCTTGCGTATCCCAAAACATACCATTCAAAATTATCCTTGCATGTTTGTGCTTAAAGTATTCTTTTTCAAATTCTTTATCTGGACCAGGGGCCTTTCTGTAGAACATTGTACAATGTAAGTGCACCGCAACCTGCGGTGACCAGCTCCTAGATTTACTTAAAGCTAGGTTGGTCAAATCTGTATCAACCCTCCCCGGCCCGTTTGAAATCAAGTCCTGGCTATACCAGTAAAACAAATCTTGTACTCCCTGTACCACCAAGCCATCCACTAACCTTTTCACCTCAATGCCTTCAGGTGTGGGAATTGCCACTATTCCAAACAAATGCATCAAATCTCTTCCCAGCAAATTAACTGGACAAACTACCGATATAATTACCCTACACCTAACAGTTTGGTTTGTTTGCGGATCTGTGAACAATAGAGGATGAGACAGTGGTTCCTTATAGATTTTCCCGTTTGCTGCTTTTACAAGGACAAACTCGTCCATCTCGCAGTTCGGAGGCAGAACTGCTGAACCCAAAAGTGTACGCGATGCACCTGAATCACATAAAAACTCCACCTTCTGTCCCTCAACCAAAAACTCTATCATGGGTTTTTGATCTAGATGCATAGCAATACCCAAATTTGCCAGGTTTATGACTTCACAGTCACAATCCCGCCCTTCCTTCTGAGTGTTCTGACATTCATCGCAGAGTGTGCCTGCCTCATCATCATCACAATCATTCTCACTTTCTTCTTCTCTACAATAATCACAATAATGAATTTGGCGCCTTCCTTTACTATCATATAGTCATGCAGAGCCCTTGTTCGTAAGCTGTGGGGGATGTTGCCACTCTTCACAGTCGGCAGCAAAGTGCCCATGTCTACCACATTTAAAACATTCTCCATGTTTTAACCTCCCCTCATATTCCTCTGAATGTCCATCTGGTTTATTTAACGTGTCCCATTTCGGGCCCCCACGTTTTTTTACGCCACCATGGCGCCCTTGCCCCCTTTGGTCCTGTACCAAGAATATACCACCATCATCCCCTACTGCTAACACTTGTACTTTCTTTTTCTTTTTCAAATTGAAATGTCGCTCAGCATGCCGTGCTTATTCAAACAAAGGTTGCAGTCTACATGTTCTATGATCTACCATATGCTTAGTTATAAAATGACTTAACGGAGCCCTACAACCCTTAAGAAAAGCATTTTTCAATTGCTGTTCATACGGACTATCACTGGTCTGATCCTGCGGAATCATCATTCCACAGTGGTTATTGAACACTTCTGTCAATCTTACAATATAGTGATCTACAGATTCATCATAATTTTGGATGCACTGATTTATTACTGTCCAATCTGCTCTTGGACGCCACTTATCAGAAATTCTATTTAATAGATCAGTGACTCACGTGTCTAACAACCCAGAATTATGCTTTAATGTAGTGCCGTCATCTGCCTTACATGTCCAAGTACCACAAACTAAGTGCCAATCTGGACCCAGGATTTGTCGCAGTACTTGTTCTACTTCTAAACCATTTAGATGATAACTTAAATGCATACCAACTATGTCCTCAGAAAACTTTTGAAAATTAACCTTGGGATGAGGAATACCATCTGTAGCTCGTTTTATATCCTCTCTAGCCCAGGGACGATAAACTAAAATAGTTGGCTCTTGTCCAACATCCCCTGCTTGTGGGTTTGCAACTTGTATTAAGGGAAGAGCTTCTGAGTAGTCAGAAAGTTTAATGGCCCAACGTCCTTGCCCTGCTGGTCCTGACCTTAACTGCACAGGTTGGTCTACCTGTTGCAAAGCAACCTTGGGTACTACGGGAATTTGCGGGTAAATTGGAGGGGTCACAACGTTTCCTTGAGCAGCCAATAACCCACCCTGCTGTACTGATCCCACATCTTCAGACTGATATTGAGGAGGTTCCGCCGGTACGGCAGCAGCAATTTCCCCATATGGTGGGGCAGATGCCTGCCTTTGTACCGCACAAACTGTATGCTCATCCTCCTTATCTAAAACTAAAGCTAATTTTCCACTTGGCACCAGTGATCCCTTTTGATTTCTTTTTTCTTTTTCCTGGCACTGTTTTTCTTTTATAGCTTGTTTATTTTCCTCTTCTAACCATTTTTGTGCTTGGGGAAATCCCAATTGTCTTTGCTTTTTAGTTCTAGTTCCTGCATCTCTTTTCAAATCTCTAACCAATTTTGCACAGGCATTCTTATTCAGGGTACCATCAAAATCATATTTCAACTTCCACTTCTTCAAAAATTTAACATTATTTTTGTTTAAACCTTTCATATACTTAGCATCAACATTTAAACAGACATCACTCTCACACTTGCAGCAACTCGAACCCATGTTTCCCCGAGATTTCTTATTTTAGGACTGTATCAAAGTTATTTTACAGGGCTTATTATAAAATGGGGCTATCTTAATGGGTGACCCTAACAAAAAAATCTTAACAAGTAATCCTACCCACCCTTAACTAAAAACAAAACCCTTGTCGACAAGATTAAATTAAATTAAAAGAAAATTTAGTTTTAATCCTACCTGAACCAGATGAGACTCTGTTTCCCCTTTTTGTTCAGAAACCATCCCTCAGATAGGGATCAGAGAGCGGCCGGCCTCCTCTCAACGACAAATCAGTTGGAGGGCTTTCAGTCGAGGGAATCTTAAGATGAGAAACCCTCACCTGCACAGGTTTTTCGGTCTCTCTGTCAGTCTGATCCGTATCTTTGTAGAGGTTTCCGGTCCGAAGGACCAAAATGTCAGAAGAAAAATTCAAACGAGTCACATCTGCCTCAGGTGATGAAAAACTTCTTTATTAGCAGCTAACCAGATTACACAGCATGTTGGCCAAGATGATCTCCTCTGGTCAACTTGTTTACTGACATCAACTTTTATACTGCAAGCAAAACAACTTTTTGTTACATTTCTGACCGTTGACAGTTGGCTATGGAAAACACCTGTGGTACACAAATCACCTCAAACCAACTGTTAGTACAGAATGTTCAGTTCAACAATGGTAGCTCAAATTTTCCAGAACACACAGCCTGCTTCAGTAAATTAACTCTTACTCGGCTGTGCGTCCTTATCCCAGGCTTCACTAAGCTATAACCAAATCTCTTTATTCTGAAAAGCAGAAAACAGATATTATTCAGGTTTATAAGCAATGCTGTATTTTGTTCACAGATGAGGCCCATCTTTGATAGGCATATCCCAACAAATAACATGTTCACTTTGCAAGAAGAGGAAAAAGACAAATAACAGTATGTTTTAAAACTTTTTCTCTTAACAGACATGTCACTTACTCAGAGGTGATCTCTGCCTGACTTACAAAGCCATGTCCAACTCAGAATTGATGGACATGCTCCACCTAAAGAAATCCAAGTCACTGTGAGCCATGTGCTTTAGTGAGCTAAACCTTGCCACAACAATAAATAGAACATGTTGGAGGGACAGATTCCTGTCACCGAAACTCCCCATGCTTTGGAACAAAATTCCTAACTACATTAGGCAGAGCCCCTCACTAACACTCTTCAAGAGAAGCCTTGACGAGTGGATGGGTAACAGAAAATACACCCCTGGGATCACTTCATTGGCTCTGCTTGACAGAGGCTCAGTTAATTAATCAATGGGGCGGCAAAATCCGACACACTCTGGCTAGGCTTATAAATGCCCTCGGGCAGACAGCCTAGTACCTACCTATGAACACAGCTTGCTTTACTGAATATTCCATACATAGACACCGTTTTAATTCTGCATATACAGAGATGCACTGGAAATCATGGTAAGGACCAGATGTTACATGGGTATAATTCCTGGACTTTATCTCATGAAACTAGATTTTTTTTACTACCATAAAAAACAGCACGCCTGGTCATTCAGTCTACAGCCTTATAAATAGACTACTGTAGAAAGATACATTAAGACAAATACAGGCTGTATAACTACTGTGTGTTTAGCAATGAAAGACTATTTGAATGTATTTATTTGGAAAGGTTTATTAGGGAAATGGAATAATCATTTGGTTGTTTATTCCAGGCATAACCGAGGATAGAAATGAGCACATATGGTTTCAGTTTCGAGCTTCACACGAGATATGCTAATTCTTTTTTTTTAATGTAGTGGCATTTCAATAGTCAAAATGGCCACCGTATTTTGACTGTTTTAATGCCACCACATCAAAAAAGAATTAGCATATCTTCTGTGAAGCTCGAAACTGAAACCATATGTGCTCATTTCTATCTTCGGCTATGCCTGGAATAAACCACCAAATTATTATTTTATTTCCCTAATAAACAATTCCAAATAAATACATTCATCTTGAGAGGAGTAAGCTGGGATGGTTAGGACACCTTGTGATGATGCCCTCAATGGTCTCCCATGGGAGGTGTAGTGGGCATACCCTGAAGCAGTCCCAGGAGATGCTGGAAGGACTACTACGCTATCACTCTGCTTACATGGCAATTCCAAAGAATGAACTAAGACTGTTACTGTCAGCAGGGAAGTCTGATCTACAATGCTCAGGTTCTTGCCACCATGACCCTTACTATGGCAAATTATATAAAACTGGAGGGATTAGTTGATATATTATGTATTAAAAGAAAATAAAGACATGCTGTACTTATTCACTGTTCTCAGGTAATTTTTTGGCTGTAATTGTACTGTCTTGTCTTGTCTCTCAGCTATACGTGGCTGAAAATGGCTCCTGGCCCACTTACCAAAGTACTAAGCAAGTCAGTCACTAAACAATTTGCATTCCTGTAAGCTGTGCTCTGCAACAATACACAAAATTTTACAACTGTATGAAAGGGTAAGTAACTCTGTGTCTGTAAGATTAAGTCAAGCAAACTGGACTGTAAACAAAAAGACAACACTGCTGTAGCTACTAGTTCTCAATCAGATAACACAAAACTAGTGAGAAGTCACGACATTTCTGTACTGTATAAAATTGCATATGTGACTTCTGCTTAAATGTGATCGCCCTCTAGGCAGAAGGCAAGGCAGATGTCACCTACCTTCTGTCAGCAGCAATTTCATCAAATGCCGAATAACAAGAATATGTTAAATACTGGTGCTGCTGGAAAATGCTAACTTTTGATTCCTAATGGCTTAAATAAAGTTTGAAGTCACACAACTTCAAATTAAATGAGTAATTGGTTTTGTTTAAAAATTAAGTATACCCATGTCCTCGAGCTGAATGACCTCAGAATTAAAACATTTAAATTGTGCAGATGTTTGCGGGTTCCTTGCCTCTCCCTGAGACTTTAAGAAACCTTCTACTGGAGCTGTCTGTAATTCTCTCGGTTTGTTTGACCAGTTCTTTCCAGTTACTAGGGACATAAAAAACTGCCAATGACATTACCATGTACCAGAGAGAAAGTCAAGTTTCTATTAGGTCACCTGCTGATGTTTCTGCTAGTAAAGTCCATATAAATCTAGGTAGCGCCAAGCAACCAACCATCAAAAATTACTATGCTGTTTCTACCACAAATTACAAATGTAAAGAAATGGGCAAATGCAAATCACAGATGTCAGATTTGTTTTCTACATGACTTAGCTGAAGTTCTCACCTGAACTAATTAACATAAGGGGGGGGGGGGGGGGTGCTGAAACTGCACTCAAATGCAAAGGGTTGTTTACCATATGGGAACATTCAAACATACTTTAAAATGTAACTAAATTATCCCTCATATAAAAGCATAAACAAGGCCCAACTAATTAGAAAGACTAAAAACAAAAATAAAATCACTAGCTCCTTGCCATCAAACTATGAGCCATTATAAAAAGGAAGCTGTGTTTTCCATTTCAATTAACCTTGTTTGTACCTTACCACGTCCGCACAAATAACAATAACATTAATTCAAGGCATTGGTGCGATACGTCCACATTAGAGCCAATTGAATATGTACAAGCAGAGAAGCCAGTACTTAATGAACCTGAACACCATACGAATTTCCAAACTGCACACAACAGAGTTTTTTAAAGCTCTATTAAGGAGAAAAATGCTGATTCTTTTCAAGTTCCTCAAGGGGAAAAGCTGTTAGAACAGCAGTGTGCCTCTGCCTGAGTCCTAGCCTTTCTTTCACCTCTTTACAAACCCATTCATCTAAATTTGCAAATCTACATTATCATCAGTTGCAAATAAAAGTTTTAACTTACTATGTGCATCAAGCAAAAAATGTCTGTGTGTATGTGTGTGCGCATGTCTGTGTGTGTGTGTGTGTGTGTATATATATATATATATATATATATATATATATATATATATGTATATATATACACATATACACACACACAAATATATAGCTATATCTATCTACACACACACACACACACACAAATAAAGCTATATCATGAAATAATCACAAATAGCAAATAAAAAAAGAATGACAAAACTCTTTATGACTCAAGAGTAAATAACAAAACAATGAATACTTCTCTCCCACTGAAAGAAGTCCTATTATCAGTAAACCTCAGCTACAAAATAGAGTCATAAGTAGGCTTACAGTTAAGGTAAGAAATGAATAAGACAGGCAGAGGAGTTCATCCTTAAGCAGATAAAATGATGCAACCTTTAGGAGGGAACAACCTTAAAAGAAAATGGCTATGAATGCAGTTAGTCCAAACCCATCATTTGCTGAGAGAAACTGGGCAAGTTGTAACACTTACTTGAAGTGTGAGCAATGCCAACCCTACATTTCTACATTTTGCTGAGTCTCAATTCACTGAGGCTTTACTCAGATGACAAACTGGTCAGTTTCAGTATGAAGATTTTTTTTTTTGTAGTCTAAGACCCATTGCACCCCCATACTATCCCACTCAATATGCTACCTCCATATACAACTACATAGAAATGTCCATACCCAATGAAACACTGCTGGCTGTAACAGACACTCCCCACCAACAGTTCTCTGGGCAGTGCAGCATCTGTAACTAAAATCAAAATCTTTAAACCTTCAGTAAGGAGTTGGGAAACAATGAGCAATATACTAAATGGCAATAGTGGAAAACACTACTGGAAACACTTGAGAAGTATGAAAATGGAAGGTACCTGCTTTATAAAGATCCAAAAACGGCACCAGAAAGTTTTTTGTTCTTCCCATATTAACGTGTTTCAGCTGAGCTCTGGGTTTATTCTCACATGCCAAGTTAGCAGGTTGACAGGTGGTGCTACACTGACTCTAAGTGACCAACTCGCATCTCATTTGGGGTGGGTTACTACTATGTAACTTTAACACTTATTGTGATAGGCTGCAGCCTTCACTGATTAACAGATGAAAACACATAATGAAGGAAGTCAAAGATTAAGTCTCTGAATACAAAGCCATTAAGTTAGACACAATCTTTAAAAAATAAATGTACATCTGTACACATGGACAATTAAAAGTGGTAAGATTTTAGCAACCTGGCAGCACAAAAGAAAGGCTCTTATCTGCAAACCAAATGACCCAACTTAAGATTCCTGATATAAGAGAAACAGATCCTGAGATGAGCACTGGAAAACCTGATGGCTAGATACATTCTCTGCTTTCTCTCGGTCTCTGTCAATGAAGGTGCACTTTTGCTTTTTCAGTCCCAGTGCAAAGCAAGCAAACATTCCACTGTAAGATAGGGCATGAAAGAGCTATCACAGTCGAAGTCAAAAGTAACATTATTGTCATTTAACCATGCATAAGTATACAGCTGAACGAAATTTCGTTCTTCCAACCTCATGCACAAATCAGAACACAGCAACACAAAAACAAGAACAAAAAAACTCATATACAACAATAGTGAAAACGAACCAACCGAAGGCCCAGACAGACATTACCATACAGAAGCACATCTGCATTTTCTTTAGTAATGTCCCAGCGCATAAGGTGCCAGAAGAAAATGAAGAAAAGAAAAAAAAAACTTCAACCTGCAGTACTACAGCCTGGTTGGGTTGGTATCATGAAAGGGAGAAAATAAAGTTAAGTAGGCAACGCGAAAACAGCAACCTAAGTAATACAAGCAGAAATAACATCTGATTAGGAGGCTGCTTTGTTTGTATACTCAGACAGCAAGAGGGGCTGGTCAAAGTTTCAAGTAAAGAAAGGAAACAGCATTTGAAGAGGCTTAGCCTGGAAATGAAGGAAAACTGAAGTATAGACACAGATACTGGTAAAGGAGTAGCAGAGAAACAAGCAAGTCTTACAGATGAAGATCATACCTGTCAACTGTACAGACTTTTGCCTCACATTTCTGATCCACTTTTCATAACATTGTGGTTTTCTGGCAAATTAGTGGCAATTCATTGAAGACTAAAGTTACAAAATAATGACATTTGCGTTTCATACTTCATACCATTCAGAAAAATTCTTGCTAATGCAAAACCTGTTACTCTACCAAAGTTTTAAGTTTGTAAGAGCAATATTTAAAACTTGTCCCTGTTTTCTGGGCCTTTGCCCCACTTTTGTTAATGGCTTTGGCCAGATTTCTTGCTCTAAGAGGTTGAGAGGCATGATGAAGACGTGCTAACAATAACATATTACAACATGCCATTGCAGTCTGTGTTGAGAATGTTTTTGGGGACATGTAGAAAAGGTGTAGGGGAGAATAAGAGCAGGGAACAGCGGGAAGGAAGCAAAGAATACTTTGCACTGAGGCTTTTCCTGATTTAAGTTTTTTTTGCTGTTTTTTTACCTGAAATACCTTCTCTTGCTTACTTTGAACAAGCTTAAACTGTTTTTTTTAACTGTTTGTTTCATTATATATTATCTGCACTTAAAGTTTCATTTAGTCAAAAACTGGTCGAAAGTTGTTTGTTTGTTAATTTAACTGTTGAGGCTGCCCACTAAAGTGTGCTAGCCTGTGTAACTGATTTATTACTGTTTCCTGCATTCCTGTGTGCTTTCTATCTCAAAAACAAAAAAAAACAAAAAAATATCCTTGTTTTCCCGCCTCTCCTCGACTAGTTTAGACCAGTATACAGGCTTTGCTGTATTCTGGGCTGTGGTGTAGTTCCTATGTTGTCCATTGCCTTACTTGGATAGAAGGAAGTTTCTTTGCTCACCAGTAGGAGTGGGGAGCCTTGAGCAGCCTATCTGTCCCTGAAGGAGTGACCTCAGCACAAGAGCTTGTAGTAATTGGTTGTTTTGGACCATTTCTAGCTCTTTTGAAGTTCCCTGTTTAAAATCCGTGTTTGCACGCATAGCGCAGCGCCGGTTAAACGTTTTCTGGCTCCGCCAAGTCTGCTCTTCAAATTTTCCCTTAAGAAAGCTCTACTCTTGTAATAATCAGTCTACGCGCTTTATTATAAGCCTAGCACTTGTTCTCAAAACCTCTAAGTAAGCACTCGCTAACTAAAGTAAGCACTACATCCACCTACCACCCCTGTGAGTACCCACACTTCCCTTAAAGGCACAGCACTCCCTTATAATATTCTAGCATGTCGAGTGGCAGATTACTAGCATCCTCTCCGGTTCAGCTGGTTAATCTGGGAATCTTGAGACAATGCTACAATTGTCTCATGTACACAGACAACCCTCTCCTCCTCCCAACAAACACAAATACATGTGAGAGATGCAACTATATAGCCAAACTGGAGGCTGAACTCTCTCAACTCAGGACTGGCAAGACCAGACAGGAGGAGACGGTAACCACACACACACCAAACCCAGTCCCACATAGACCTACCACAACTGCAAACCAAACACATAATAACACAAAGATGTACTCGGAGGCTCTAACAAAAAACTTACCAAAACAACAGAGGCTCCCAAAGCAGACACCCAAAAATCCACCACCTCAAAACATAACACATGCAACACATACTTCAATAAATCAGTGTGTCAAACAATCTCAGCCCTTAAGGCCAAACGCCATGCCTGATACACTAGTAATAGGTGACTCTATAGTCAGACACACTGATGTTCCGCTTACCAGGCTGAACAAGGAGAGGGTAACCGTGAGCTGCCTATCGGGAGCTAGGATCCGCCACATAACACACGCACTCAGGTCACTCCAAAGCAAGTACAAATATGACTCTGTCATTGTCCATGCCGGCGTGAATGACCTGAGACATACCACCCTGGACTACATGAAAAGAGACATAGAGGAGCTCTCTGATTATGTAGCCCAGGCTGGTATGACCCTGACCCTGAGCAGCATCTTGCCCTCACCAAGAATGATGCCACAATACAAAGACAAGATGATCAGCTTTGATAATTGGCTCAAATACTGGTGTCATTCTAGGGGGATCCAATGTCTGTCTGCTTGGGATGACATGCTGGACAAGCCACGCTGCTTCGCAAGGGACGGCTTGCATCTGTCACCACTGGGCTTCTGGCTATTGGCTAAGGCTCTTGCCACCCCCATAGTGCCTTTTTTAGGCAAGGCTCAAAAGACAAACCCACCTCCTTAGAAAACAAAAATGGAAAAAAATTAAGGGTAATGCTGCTCAATGCCAGAAGTCTAAATCTCAAGATGCAGGCTCTCGAAGCACTCCTCAGTATGGAGAACATCGATGTCTGTGCAATAACTGAAACCTGGTTCAAGGCTCCTGAGAGCACCCCAGCGCTACCAGGCTATACCTCGTATCATGCTTTTCGGCCCCAAAACTCGGGCCAAACGAAAAAGGGAGGGGGAGTGTCCATATTCATCAAGGACACCCACACCTCCACGTTAGTGGCAACACATGAAGCATCAGAGACCATCCAGGTGCAACTAACCATAGGCAAAACTGCTATACAACTGGTAGCATGTTACAGACCACCCTCCCAATCTCAGGAACCCCATTCAACTTTCCTGAAGTCATTGGAGGATATGAATGTCTCAGTAAACACCATCATATTGGGAGACTTCAACTACCCTAACATAGACTGGGTGCATTATTCTAGCCCAAACACCCTAGCCCAAAGGTTCCTGGAATTCATAAATTCAAATGCAATGGAACAGCTAGTCACCTCTCCCACAAGGGGAGATAATATACTAGACCTGATCATCACAAACATGGGGACAAAGTGCTCCACACCGGAAGTATACCCCTCACTAGTGAGATCTGACCACAAACTAATCACCCTGGATATACATATCCCACCTCCACTCCCAACACAAAAGACTACAGTGAAAAACTTCTCAAAAGCCGACTTTACACTTCTTAAAACGGAGATGGTATCCTTTAAGCCCACTGGGCCAGTGGAAACCACATCCCACAATGCAGAATCCTTCACAAATGCTTTCTACGGACATCTCCAAGAATGCATGGATCATGCAATCCCAAATAAAACCAAGACCCTCTCCACCAAGGGCAGGCATCCTGTCTGGTGGACCCCAGCCATAAACAAATTGTATAACAAAAGAAGGAAGCTACTGTACGACAGAGCAAAATCCCATAAAGAGAAAGCATCTCTGACCAGCACTAGTAGAAAGCTACGTTCTCTCATAAAAACATCCAAGGCCAACTTTGAGAGAAAAATCGCTATGGACACTAAAGATAACCACAAAGCCTTCTTCTGCTATGTTAGAAACATGGGCGGAAACCCTCAGATATGTTCAGAGTTAGTTCACAATGACAAAAAATACACTGAACCCACAGATATTGCCAACATCCTGGCAGACAGGTTCAGTGCAAATTTCTCCCCTCCCTCACCCTCAAAAGAAGAAATACTTATCCCAGATGAATGTAACCTCCCTGTCATCTCAGATGTCCAGGTGAGAACCGCCCTCAGCAAAGCTAAAAACACAGCATCAATGGGACCTGACGGTATCCTGGGTTGCGTGCTACGTGAACTCCAAGAGGAGCTAAACCCGCACATAAAAATGCTATTTAACCTTAGCCTTACTACAGGATATGTACCTGAACACTGGCGTACAGCAACAGTAGTCACACTCCACAAAGGAGGCACCTCTACAGACCCTGGTAACTACCGCCCCATAAGCTTAACCAGCCTGGTCTGCAAAGCTATGGAAAGAATCATTATGGAACTCATAAACAGAGACATTGGGGACTTACAGACACTTGATCCTACCCAGTTCAGCTTTGTAAAGGGCAGATCCTGCCTTTTGAACCTGGTTGACTTTTTCGAAACAGTCACTAGAGCCACTGACGAGGGCAAGGCAGTCCATACAGCCTACCTGGACTTGGCTAAAGCTTTCAACACAATACCCCATTCTGGCATTATAGACAAGCTCAACAGCTTAAATGTAAATCCATATGTCACAAGATGGGTTGCAAACTGGCTAAAGGATAGAACCCATAAAGTTAAAATCGCTGGAGCCATGTCAGACTCAAAGCCAGTCACAAGTGGTGTCCCACAGGGCTCTGTCCTGGGACCCCTCTTGTTCGGCATTTGTTTCTCAGATGTGAAAGCAAACATGGGAGGGTTGTGGCTGACAAAGTTCGCAGATGACTGCAAACTAGGCGCCATAGTCGATACAATAGCTGGCACATACATCCTACAGAAAGGCCTCACTGAAACGGACAACTGGTGCCGGAGTCATGGCCTTAAACTAAATGCCAAAAAATGTATAGTCATCCCCTTTGGGAAAAACAAAGTACCCACAAATTATCACATAGACAGTAACCCACTGAGTACGGAAAAAGTAATCAGAGACCTGGGGACCCAAGTCGATAGTGACCTCTCATTTGACACCCATGTTGCCAAAGTGGTTAGAAAGACTTTCTACCTTGCCCACCTTATCATGAAGGGATTCACATCCAGATCAAAGGAGGTCATTGTACCCCTATACTCCTCCCTTATCAGGCCCATGATTGAGTACAATGCCCCATTTGGTATGTACCTCACCCGGCACTTGCAACAGCTAGAGAGACCCCAAAAGTACCTCACCAAGAGGATCAAGGGTCTCCAACATATGTCATATGCTGCCAGACTAAAGAAACTCCATCTCTATTCAGTAGCATACCGCCTACTCAGAGGTGATCTGTGCCTGACGTACAAGGCCATGTCCAATCAGGAATTGATGGACATGCTCCACCTCAAAAAATCCAAATCCATCAGAACCACGAGAGCTAACAATTTAAACCTCAGCACAAATATGAATAGGACATGCTGGAGGGACAGATTCATAACTCAGAGGCTTCCCATACTCTGGAACAGAATCCCAGGTCATGTTAGGCAGAGCCCCTCACTGACTCTCTTCAAGAGAAATCTTGACGAGTAGATGGGAGATTGTAGGTTTACCCCAGGGGTCATCTCTGTGTCACTACTAGACAGAGGCACAGTAAACTAATTCTATTATGTAAGGGGGTCTTCACTGTGTCACTACTAGACAGAGGCACAGTATTCTAAATCTATTCTGTACACTTTTGTACCATTACATGGGGTGGCGAAAGCCACATCACTATGGCTAGGCTTATAAATGCCCCAGGGCAGATAGCCTAGTACTAAACTATGAAAATATGAAGTACCTCGCACCCATTTCTGTGCAGATCTACCATGGCTTAGTGGTACTTCATGTTGTGTAGTGTGTGCAAGGTCCGGGGTTCGAGACTTACAAAAGTGTTTTATAATCTATATCAGACAAAGCTCCTCATTAGCACTCTTCAAAAAAAATCTTGATGACTGGATGGGAAATAGGAAATTCACCCCGGGATCACCTCTGTGGCTCTGCTCAACAGTGGCACAGGAAAATTATTTTCTTGGCTGGCAAAAGCCAGGGTACCTTTTTGGCTGGGCTTGTATAGGCCCCCAGGGCTGATAGCCTAGTACCTACTTATGTGGGAGTGTCCTTACTGAAGAAATAACACAACTGACAGTGGAAATGGATGTGGAAACTTCTGATGAGTGCCATGCACGTTAACTGGCCTGTGACATCATGCATTCATTGCTTGCACCTCTTGAATATTGTTAATGATGACCACGCCACAGGAATGGAACTGTTCAAGTGCAAATACCAACAGTGTTACATATCACAGCACGTCTTTCTGTTGTACTTCGTTAAGACATATGATTTTCAAGGCTAGTTAAGCCAGAAAATGTCATGGCTTAATGAAATGTCCATCCAAGAAATCCTGCAGTATGCAATACACTCAAAGCGAACTAGTGAAAATGCAGACACAACTGACACAATAATGTAATGGCATCAGCAAATTTAAAGTCAAGAAATCTTTTTGAACAAGTGCAGATGCAGACCATGCATCCTGTAAAGTACTTCTGTAATACAAAAGACCTCCATAAATTCTACCACTTTCATTGTCTAGCATCTGTGTACTCAGAACTGTGCAGAATGTTTGCATTTTTGCCTCATATTTTTGGTCTGTTCTTTAGAAAATGTGTGTTTTTCTGGCAAGTGAGTAAATAATGACAGAGTTTCAGACTTCGTATACTTCAGAAAAATGCATATTAATGCAAAAACTGTAAATTTTTGCAACTTTCTGACTCTCAGCAATATTTACAATATGTCTGTGATTTTGAGGGTCTGTACTCACCCCATCCCTAATATTTTTTGGCTTTGTCTGAAATTATTGCCTTAAACACTTTGAGAGGTATGGTAAAACCATCTGGGCAGACATATTAGTTGTATGATAACTGACGTTCTGACCAAACTGAGCAAACACCCTTCGGTTCTGTTTACTTTCTGTTAATCAGTTTTCCTTTCTGCTGCCTCTGTGCATCTGCTGGCTAGAAGAACTAAGTATGTGTATATTAAAAGAGAGAGCACCCAAAACATATACTCTTCTCCACAGAAAAAAATGAAAGCCACTGTAAATATTTTCACCCCACATTTAACCAAAAAGCAGTAACTGGAGATGAATACAAGGTCCCTCAAAATATAAGGAAGTGTCCACTGTCTAGATAATGTGCGCTGCGCTCATTATAAGGTAAAAAAAAAAGAAGAGGACGGCTTTCCACCACTGTGAATTATTTATGGTCAGAGTCACTAGCAATGAGAGTACACTTTTACAAAACATATCACTAGCTCAGCAGAAGAAATCTGGACAACGACAAAAATAATGGGTGGACAAAAGCCCCAAAATGGGTACAAATTTTAAATATTACTCTTATAAACTTAAAAAGTTGCTAGAATAACAGGTTTTGCTTTGGCATGCATTTTCTGAAGGTTATGAAGTTTGAAACTTAGCAAGGTACTTCTCTAATACAACTCCTTAGGGAGAATTAAAGCAAAATACCCCTTAATAAATTTGACTGTACTAGATTTGTAGTTACAATGTAATTTGGTTTCTTCTTTCCGCTCAGTGTACAGATGTGGTATGACAGAGACAACCTCCAAAAAGGCCATACTTTGGTGGTGGTGGTGGTGG
Organism: Protopterus annectens; assembly: GCF_019279795.1. Taxonomy (NCBI): domain Eukaryota; kingdom Metazoa; phylum Chordata; order Ceratodontiformes; family Protopteridae; genus Protopterus; species Protopterus annectens. The sequence goes on along the minus strand of NC_056732.1, from coordinate 1,277,487,011 downwards.
TGGGAGGGCTGTCTGTGCAAAGGCAAACTGCCTCATCCTGTCATTAGTTGCTTGGTTGAAGTCAAACAATGGTAAGGGGTTTGAAGACCACATAATTGGACCAGCCGTAGGTGATGGTGAACAGATGACAGACAGCTGTATACACTCTGTGTAGCTTCCACTAACTTTTGTTTTGAACTTCTGAGTATATTGTAAACATTGGCTTGATTAGGCAGGTCTGGTTCTGCTAGCTGCAGTTTGGGCTTTGCATTAGTTTTCAGAGTTACTTGTGTGGCACTGGTGGGCAAGTGCATGAACTATGAAGCCTGTTGAAAGCCCATTGAAAGTTGCTGTTAAACAAGTTAACAGTATACATTTCTTAAAATGCATCCTGTTATTAGTTATATTTCTTAACACATTGGGTTTCGCCAGCAATACAAGGGAAGATAAGTGAGTAAGATGCATTACTTTCTGAAAATGTGCTGTATGACAACACATGCTAACCGCAGTACTATCACATGTTTTATTCTCATATCCTGGTAAAAGCAGTTGCTCTTTTATTTTCATTAGTGGAATATGCCTTTATAAATGCTGTTAATGTGCACTCGTTGCCAAAGCAGAACACACATATCAATATTCATGCCAGGACATATATGAATATTTAGCAGTTTCAGGAGGCTGCCAGGAATTGTCAGGGTGGAGGCATGGCTTAGGTAGAACTTGCTACTGCGCATCCTGTGAGGTACTTCTATAATACAAAGCTTGCATTGATAAGTCATATAACATTTGAGATCAAAAGGTTTGTATTTCAGAAGAAAGGTGGGAAACCATGACGTCTGGTAAGAGTGGCAATGATCCCCAACAGGTGAGACTGTTAAACAGTCCCAGAGAAGGAAATGCTGCAGTCAAATGTATATGGGAAACACATTAGCAGACAGAAATAGGTAGAAGATGGCATTTTGCTATTAAGTGATAAGGGCAATGAGATGCATCTTATTCCAGAACTACCACACTAGTTTGATGTTTAAATGAAGGAAAGATGGTAAATATGAGAGAAAATTAATCTCATAACTAACAAAGGACCACAAAGGGAAGAAATTAAAAAAATATATATTTTTTTATTTTGTAATGAATTTCTACACAGCCCAGATTTGCTAGCAATGCAATTAAGTACAGTTCTGTAAAATCTTACCATAATGATAGATGTCCTTCCCTTCACTGTTGCAGTATTCATTGCATTATGGATACCTGCCAAGGGTGGCCTGATGTCCAGCCAGTAAACCAAAGCCTTCAGCTTGCTTTAAGGTGCACCATACGTCACACCTTGCATAGCATAGGGCATAAAGGTGACGTCCGGATGTACCATCTTCAGAACTGAGAGCACCAGTAGAAATGAAAGAAAGCTCTGGACTTGAAGCTCTGGAGATTCCATCCAACATGCAGTGTTTGGTAAATGTATGCACGGAAGTCCAGGTAGCTGCCTCAAGAATAGAGTTAGTATCCAAACCCTTGAAAAAAGCACCAGAAGAAGCCACAGCCTTAGCAGTATAAGCCTTAACAGAATAAGAAAGGCTCTTACCATGAAAGGAATAGCAAAAAAAAAATAGCTTTTGAGACCCAAGAAGAAACAGTTTGCTTGGATACAGCTAATACCAAGGACCTGGGATGAAAGGAAATAAAGCTGATCAGATTTTCTAATAGTCTTAGTCATATCCAAATAAAATCTGAGTTGTCTATGTACATTCGTGTGCAGCACCTTCTTATTGACAGACTGCATAGAAGGGAAAAAAGTGGGCAAATAAACAGACTGATTAAGAGACAACTCATTCACCACCTTGAGCACAAAATAATTAGTATGCAAAGACACCGTTGTCCTTATGAAACACCAAAAAAGGAGGACAAGTCATAAGAGCTTGAAGATCAGACACCCTTCTGGCAAAAGTAAGGGTAACAAAAGAACAGTCTCCCAAGAGCAATGTTGCAAGAAAGCTGAAAACAAGCTCAAAAGCAACCTGAGATAATTTTTTCTCAAACAAAATTAAGATACTGGTGAGACCTAATGTGAAGGACACCTTTTAGAAATTGTCTATGCTCAAAACTAGAAGCTAAAGGAGCAGATAAGGACAGACAAGAAGAGATAGGGGGTCCTTATCAGAAGAATAAGGCTACCCAGCATTGAGCAAATCACAAAGATAAGAGAGAACCAAAGGAACATCCACTGAATGTGGGTCCAGGTTATGAGAAAGAAACGGAACAGAAGACCTCTTCCATTTGGATACGTAGGATTTCCCAGTATTGGGTTTTCTAGCCTCCTGCAGGACCCTAAGCACGTCCTCAGAAAAAAAAGGTGTCTATGTGGAATCAAAATCCTATGGCCCACAGTGTCAATTGAAGAGTGAACAGGAGGGGATGGATGAGAGATCCCTTGTCTTGTGTGAGCAGGTCCACCCTGTGAGGTAACTTGTGATAAATGTCCTTGGCTAAATGCAGAAGAGGGAACCGATGCTGTCTCAAAAGGGAGTCACCAACACAATTTTGGGAGCATTCTGTTCAACAGGACTTTTGGAATGAGGGGAAGGGGAAGGAAAGCATAAAGTAACATCCCCTTCCAAGAAAAAGATAGGGAGTCCACCTTCCAAACCAGAGGACCTGGACTCTGGCACAAAATAGATTAAGTTGTCTGTTCAGAGGGGAGGCAAATAGATCTATTTGTGGAGTACCCCACAGGTGGATAATGTCCAGAAACACATCCCTGTGAGGCATCCATTCGTGGGATTGAGTTAAGGCCCTGCTCAGTGTCTGCCACAATATTTTGACCTGAAGGAAAGTAAACTGCCTGAAGAGTCACTTAATACTGGACAGCAAGATCCCAACCCAGGAGTGACAACCGGCAAATCACCTACATAAAGATATGGATAGTCAGACTTAGAGGCGACTATGGGCATGGATTAAATGACAGGGTACCTATTAGGCCTAAACTAAAAAGTAGATCTTTATGTAGGTGATTAAACAGATACACAACAAATTGCTAGGATATTATACAAGTGAAGATGTATATTTTTCATTATTTTAAGAGTTGTATATGTTTTATGTAAATATTTGTATAGATTTTTGTAGGTCTGAAAGTAAGTGCCTGGTGTAATTAGTACTCTTCTTTTAAAATTTTTAGAAATGTTTTTGTATGGTGTTTTGTGTTGATCACTTTAAATAGTGAATTAATGAAAATCATGTGACTTGTTATATTAAGTAAGAATATTTAATGGAAGTTAGGTTTTTTGGAGTACATCTGAAGAAGCAGAGTTATCAGCGAAAGCGCTTATGTCTGGGTTTTAATAAAATGATTTAAAATACTGGAGCTTTCTGCCATTCTTCAGTCCGCTAGTTTATTTGGAAGTGTATGCATTTTTGTTCTCTGTGGACCTGAGCTCTGGATAAGAGTCGTGGTGGTGGTTGTTTCTATCACTTAGATAAGTAAAAGAGTTATGCTTCACTTTCTTGGGCCCAGTGTTATGCATATCTAAAAGGACATTTTTACAACCAGATACTGTGCATGCAGCAGCAAGCTTACATATAAGCTTACACATATACATGACAGTGAAATAGGATACAGAATGACTAACTTATAAATTGTGACACTGCCTAAGGCAGGCTCTATTATAATGTACAAAGATCCTGCTTGCAATTTAAAAATAAGTAAATAAATAAGGCATAGAAGCTACGACTGTCTCCCAAAAATTGATAAGCAACAGAAACAGCATGAAAGTTACACACTTATCATAATGACAGATTTGAATGAGTCTGCTCATCCTTATTAATCAACAGAGCTGAAACCGTAAGTTTGAAATCTGCCATGCATCTATTACTTTCCCAGACTACATCTCTGCCTCACTCACCATAATGCCCTGCTCTCTGATTTCATCTCTTGATCTCAAATCTGCTAATCGAAAGTGAAGCACAATAATAAGGTAACACAAAGCAGCCTAAACACCTCCAGACCATGCCCAGCTGAGGCAATGTGAAGAAGGGTGGGTACATTAACAAAGAAGGAATGAATCTTCCAGATCTATCATTACAGTGAATTCATGAAGTACAGTTGTGTTAGGAACTTACCATAATTGTAGATGTTCATATAGTCTCACTGATGTCATCGTCATTTTTGGGATATCCTGCTGGGCAGGTAGCTTGCAGATGTCCAGTCTTCCAAAGCTCTTCCTTTCCCTAGCATTTCAACTGATGTCCTTCTTCTGGTGTCAGGTTTTTTTTAATATAGAGAGTGCATCAGCCAATGTCATCTCTGGATCGTTCTTGCTCTGGCAAAGCTGGAGGAGAATACTCCTGGCTCAAGAGCAGATTGGACCAGGTGGTGACTCCACAGTGGCATGATCTACCCCAGGGTGACCAATCCACAGGCTTCATAGAGAAGGCCTCATAAAACAGGAGTGCTTCCCTGGTTCCAAGAAAAAAGAAGGGATGGTGAATATGTAGGATTGTCAACCCAATCCCAGGACAGGCAGTCAGAAAATATGGAGGAAGATGGTTAGAAACAAGAAATGCAACAGGGAACCTACCCAAAAATCTACAATTATGGTAAGTTCCTAACACAACTGTACTATATTCACTGTAATCGTCACTATTGCAGTCCTCACTTTTGGGAAGATTTCCAAAGCAGTGAAAGGGAAGAGAGGGAATTAAATATTATATGGAGACTAGTCTTCACAGGACAGCATAAACAAATCCTGCTCTGGCTCTGGATGCTGCCCCTACATTGTAGTGATGTGAAAAAGTGTGGATAGAGGTCCAGGTGGCTGCTTCTAAAATAGCCTGGTAGAAAGTCCCCCTGAGGAAAGCTCTGGTGGCATCCGTAGCTCTATTATAGTGGGCTCTAATGTAGCCTGGCATCTACTTCCCGAGGTGCTGGTATCAAAGAGCAATACATTTTCACAGACGCTATTATTTAAATATTTATTTACATTTGTTGACCATGAAAGTCCACTAGGTCAGACACCCATTTTCAGTGGACCCCCGGGAAGAAAAGCTCAAAAATATATACAAAACATTAATACAATATGTAAACTTTGTATAGTACACAAAAGGTACTGAGTTTTGGTACAAACTAACATTACAGCTTAGTTATAGTAACATGCAATACAATTAAATAGAGTCAATCAGAAAAGCTAGGTAAATTCAAAGGAAGATATTGATTTATTCTACAGTTAGGCAGTTCTACAGGTAGAAATTAGAAGTTAGAAAGTTAACTTTGAGGGGGTTTGTTTGTTTGCAGGATTTCTTCCCTTTCCTTCTGCAAAGCACACAACTGATCAACTTTTCTGAATTATTTTGTCCTGTGCAAATATAATCTTAGTTGTTGGTGCTCATCTAATAATGTCGTGTTCCTTCTGCTTTTTGTAGCTTGGGGGAAGAAACTGGCAGCTGAATGGACTGAATCAGGATCACTTCAGTAACTTCTTTAGGCAAAAAAGTGGTCTGTACACACTGGATCACTCCATCCTGAAAAAAAAAGACTAAGAAGGGTTCTCTGCTCATTAATGAGTGTAGTTCTGAAATACACCTAACAGAGGTAACTGACACCAAAACAGTACACTCCATAAAAGGAACTGGACTGGAAAAGACATGAAGCTACTGGTTCAAAGGGAGAGACAATGTCAGTTTTCCAACACATAATTAAAGTCCTATGATGGAGCCACTTGTCTCCTAGGAAGCTTAAGGTGAGCCACTCCCATCAAAAATTGCTTAACAGAAGGTCTTCACTAAACAGTGGGATCTTTAGGTAAACAAATTGAAATAGCAGAAGCATGAATATTTATGGAAGTGTAAGCTGAACCAAATATGTAAAGGTCTGAAAGGTTTTCCAGAGCCAATGCTACCTTAGCCTTTCTGTGATCTAAAACCTGGAATGATACCAGAAGGAGAATCTTACATTTTGCTAGATATGATTTTCTTGTACTGGGCTTCCTAGCTTTTTTCATAATATTTAGCATGCCCGCAGAGAACTCATGGTTGTCTGAGATTAAGGAGAGACCATCCAGGCTGTCAGTCTAGGTGCACCTAGACTGGGGCACAGCAGGGAACCCTTGTTCACAGTTAGGTGGGCCACTCGAGCTTGCACTATCTCATGTTTTTTACTTTCCATGTCGAGCAGGAGAAAGAACTAGTTCTGGTTTGACAGAAAGGGTGCTATGATCAGTTTTGTCCTTGCCTCTTGAACTTTTGTCAATACATTGGTGGTAATGGTGTATGGAAGGAGGGAAAGCATATTAAAACAAATCTGTCCAATCCAGGGAGAAGGCATCTGCCAGTCAGGCTCTTGGAGTTGCTATCCTTGATTGGAACTGTCTCAGCTGTCTGTTCTGATGAGAAGCAAACAGGTCTCTGTCTGGAACATCCCACTTGTTTTTAAGATCTAGAAATGTGTCCTGGTAAAGCATCTATTTGTGTGGGTCTGCACATGTCCTGCTCAGCTTGTCTGCTATTACAATGTAATATGCAGGGATGAATATCACCTTCAGATGATTCTCTTCTGCAATGCTATTTCACAGCCTTGCATAGCTAACCTGCACAGTTGGTAGGTTTAAGCACCCCCACTTTATCGTTTATGTATCACATTACTATGGTGCTGCCTGTCTAGACTTGGAGAAATACTCAGAGCTAGGATGAAGGTTATTGTCACTGATATTGACCTGTTTGTCCCTCACACTTTATTGAACTGGGAGACTCTTCACATGGGCTCTAAAGTCTATGTCCAAGGAGTCTATTTCTACTGCCACTGTGTGCTTCTTTTCTCTGAAGGATACATGCCTGCTCAACAGACAATGCTGGCTCCATCATGAGCTTTTCTGATACAATATCAGAACAACAACTGAGTCTAGGGATGCTTCTAAGAAGGCCACAATCTGGGAAGCAATGAAGGAGGATTTCTACATGTTTACAGCAGTCCCAGCTCTGAGAAACATTTTAGAAGGCTGTGAAGGTATTCAAGGTGCCCTGGTAGGAGCCTGCTAGAATTAGACAATCATCTAGGCAAATTGAAATATGAATGCCCTTTATCCTGCAAAAAGCCATCACTGAGGCTGTACATTTTGTGAAAAGTCTGGGTGCAGTGGACAAGCCAAAAGGCAAACTTTAGAAATGATAATGGTGCACCCCTGCTGCAAATTGTAGGTATTAATGTTTTTGCATATATGGATGTGTAGGCATGCATCCCCGAGGTATGAGAGGTAATGATCCCAAAAAGGTAAGCATTTTAAACTTTGTCACTTTCAAAAATATATTTGGATGGGAAAAGCCTCAGATGGGTCTCTAAGCACCCTATCAACACTGAAGTCAGACATTTTAGGAATGCTGCTGTGTGTTGGACAAGCCAGAGCAAGGCTCTGAATTGATAATGATGTCCCACTGAAGCAAGGAATAAACTGGAATAAAATCGCCTGCTTTCCTTCCCCAAGGGCATACCTTCTACAACTCTTCTGTACATCTTTCTAAGCACGCGAGTTATAAACTGTGTTTGATGGCTCAGAAACAAAAGAATGCCTTTGAAGAGTGGCTTTTTTAGAAACTGCAGGAAAGAGCTTTCTTTTAGAATGCTGGCATCCACTTGCCCTGAGTGACTGACTCCCAGGTGTCTATAAAGGACAAGCTTCCTCAGAGTTTTGGGTGAGGCAAGGGGGAAATGGTTATGGCTTAGGGGGATGGGGGCATCAACCAATGTGAGTCATGGCTGATCCCTTGAGGGAGGTCCTTGCTCTGAGGACCCATGGGCATCTCCTTGCATCTAGTTTGTCACTCTTTCTTGTATTTCTTTTTTTTTTTCCTTATCCAGACCTAGTGGTCACTTGTATAGGACTAAAGGACCAAGCTTCAGTAGAAGAAATTCCTATTGTACCTTGGCAAAAAAGGCTGAAAATCTGCCTAAAAGACTGTGTAGTCCTATTCTTCAATTTTTTGTACACTTCCTGTGCAGGGGAATCGGAAGAAGAAACCCTTGCACAATAAGGCACTGTAATGATCCCTGACTTCATATCATCTGGAGAGGGAGAAGACCTCAACCAGCTAGGTCTCCTAAGGAAATACCACATGGCTACTCTCAGCAAGATGCATCTACAGTATCGTAACTACACTTTCTGGAATGCTTGGCCACCTGATAGGAAAAATCATAAAGGTCCAGCAACGCCTGTTTTAGGATCTTTTATGTTCAATCTCCTCAACCTTGGTGTTCATCTGCTCAAGCAAGGTTAGTTGATAAGACTGCATGATCGTTTATGACCCTTCACCCACCTCTTTCCCAGACAAATAAGTGTCTCTCTCTAGCCCACTAAGGGCATCCTACATTTACAGATGACATGGCTGTCCCCTAGTCTTTGGTGGCTTGGAAAGGCTACACTAAGTGGACCAGGGGGGGAAATACTTGGTCTAAAGAACAACTATTGGCCACAGCACATCACACAAGTGGCAGAGGCAAACAGAGTCAGACTAAACTACGAGTTTTTTTCTTTTTGTGTGCTGGGGAAGAAAGAACCAAGGACACCAGCTGCTGTTGCATCAGTAAGCCAGGAAAGAGATCTGAAGACTGAGAAGGTTATCAAAGCAATGGATGAGAGCAAAATGGTTCACACTGTCTACCTTGACCTGGACAAGGCATTTGACACAATATCCCACTCAGACATTGTTGATAAACAAGAGGTTAGGTATAAATCCTTATATCACCTGGTAGATATCCAACTGGCTCACAGGCAGGACCCAGGAACTTAGAAGTGGGAAGTCCACCTCTACAAAGAGGCCAGTTACCAGTGATGTCCCACAGGCATATGCCCTGAGACCATTCCTTTTTGGTATTTAATCTCTGAAGTCAAATTCAATGTCGAGGACCTCTGGTTGACAAAATTTACAGAGAATTGCAAAGTACTCCAGAATCCCCCACTGACACTAATGTTCTCCAAGAATAGTTGCCACAGACAAATAACTGGTGTCAGAACCATGGACTAAAACTAAATACGAAGAAATGTACAATAGTATCTTTTGGGAAATCGGCCAACCCTGCTAACTACTATATTGACAAAACATCCCTAAGGGTCAACCCAGTAGTCCGGGATTTAGATACACATTTTAACAGCAATCCAGCCTTCGACTATCACATCTCTATAGTAGTCAGGAAATCATTCTATGTTGTGAACTTGTAAACAAAGGTATGACATCTAGGTCTGAGGAAGTCATTGATCCACTGTATTAGGCATTCATCAAGCCTGTCAAGGAGTACAATGTCCCCCTTTGCTATGTACCTAATCAGGCACATCCAACAAATGGAACATCCACACAGATTCTTCACTAAAAGAATACAGCGTGTAAAGACATGTCCTATGCACATAGACTGAAAGTCCAATCCCTGCATTCTACCTCCTACAGGCTGCTGAGGGGATATCTATATCTGACATACAAAGTATCTTTGGACCCTCACTCTGATAGATCTCCTTCATATCAACAAAAATAGCACCTGAATTACCCATTCTAAATACTTAAACCTTGCCAGTGGTAGAAACAGGGCCAGCTGGAAAGACAGGTATGTATCCTAGTGATTATCCCCTTCTGTGGACAGGTTTCCCCATCTATGTGAAGCAGAGTTCCTCCCTAACCAATTCAATAGTAACCTGGATAACTGGATGGGAAATCAGAAATTCACCCCTGGTTGGCACCTATAACAGACACAAGCAGCCTTTAACTGGGTCATCTGTCAGGGCCCTGCTTGCAAATGTTTCAACCATGCCTCTGCTTATACTATCAAGGGTACTAGAATTTGTCAGAGATGTAGGAAGCATTGTTAGGCCTAAAAGGCTCCAGAGGTCATTAGCCTAGTACACCCCCTATGAAACTAAGAGCAGGTAGTGAACCTCAGAGGAGTCGGTACAGAGAAAGGTAGAGGAACAAGTACTTTTGAGGTAAGTAAACCACTGAAAGTTCCTCATAAGTGCAATATCCTTGTCCTTGCACACAACTTCAATACGATTTACAGCTTTTGGTCAAAAAGTAAACATTTTCTCTCAAAAACTTTACAGAAGCACCAACATAGCTTGTTATCGTAGTGCAATAGCGACCAAAGTCACATTATTTCTTGTAAAAGCAATAAACTAACAAGAAAAGTAAAAGTTGTACTCAGAAAAGTAAGTAAATAAGAAAGCTTTCCCCCAAGGGGGACTTAATTGCCTCACTATAAAAGGAACTCTAGTCAGATGACAGAATTAGAGTTCACCAGTGAACTGCTTAAGTTGATAACAAAAAAAAAATCTGTGAAGTGATTTGGTGCACCAACTGTCTTTTATATGGAGAACCTTGAACTCTTCTGGCAGTTGGAGTACATGGAAGTACCCACAGTTTTTGGAAGATGGCTAGTGTAGAGGGTAATACCTAAATAATTTAGGCTACTGCAACAATGCTCTAGGTATGAATATCTCCTGTTCTCCTTCCTTCATTTCTTCCAAAATACTTCTCATCAATATTCATCTGAACACTTCAAGTTTAATTACTCTACTTAAAGCAATGATTCATTTCCTCTTTCATCCTCTGTACAATACACTTCTACTTCCCGTATTTTTATCTAGTTATTCTTATTTAATTCATTTTCCCAATAAACTAATCATTCTGTTTAAGTAAAGCTTGTTAAAATTCTGCACAACAATCTGATATTCAGACTTTGCTTTTTCCTTTTAAACTTATTTTCTACTTGCAAATAAATCTGTTTGCATTTAGTTTTATACATTACCTATCATGCATGCTTATAAAAATTCCTCACAATAAGATGTTCAGTCTAGAATAACTCACTTTCTGACATGACTTCATATAACACTGCAAAACTATGCAACCTTTTTATACATTTTCCTTCCTTAATTTACCTTCTCATCAGCTATTTCAAACTATGATCAGAACACATAACATCTACTTTTCCTCCTTGAATGTCTTTTAAATCCTCAAAAAAGAAAAGATAATCTCTCTCAGTATGAAACTTTCCCCTCCAATATTTAAGATCTACTCATACCTAACTGCAAGTTACCAGGGTGTAGGTCACTACAGACTTGCAAATCTTTATTTCAACATTTTTGCTTCTTCAAGTCACAATTCATGTCTCCCAGTATAAAGTACAGTTTTGTACCTACCATAAATGTAGATGTTAGTGTGTTCACACTGCTGCAGTCATCACACTTGGGTTATCCTGCCATCAGGCAGTCCCGCAGTCGGCCAGAGTTCCAAAGTCTTGGTCCGGCGTCGGTTGCTGTCACTTCTTCCCTGATGTCAGTGGGCCAGGGGTATATAAGAGGCATCCGAAACAATTTTCTTCAGTTTTTCTTGCTCCAGATGTCAGGTGCCCCCAAGTAGGTAGGCAATACATACTGCTAATAAAACATATCAAAGGAATAAAAGGAATACCTTCAGTTACAAGCAAATACACCACAAAGGTTGTACAGGATAGAAAGGTATAGAAAAGTTCAGCCAGGTCAGAGGGGATGGAGGGAGGGTAACCTGGACTGCAGCAGTGTGAACACTCGAACATTTACATTTATGGTAGGTACAAAACTGTACTATGTTCATCATGTTACACTGATGCAGTCATCACACACGGGTTGAATCCCAAAGCTAAGGATGGGTGGTGGAACTAAACAGGGTTGGGAGAAGCTAGTAGGCCCTGCAGAACTGCAGTGGCAAAGCCAGCTCTGGTTTTAGAGTATAGAGGTAAGTGATAGTGCTTGGTGAAGGTGTGCACTGAACTCCAAGTTGCAGCCTCCAAAATATCCTTGGTTGGTACCCCTATGAGGAAGGCTGTTGATGTTGCTGTAGCCCTGGTGGAATGGGGCCTAATGTTACCAGGTACAGGTTTCCCATAGTGTGTGTAGCAGAAACGGATACAATGTCCTATCCATTTTGAAATGGTCTGTTCTGAGATAGCCTTTCCTTGTGATCCTGCAGCATAGGATACAAAGAGCTGCTCAGATTTTCTGAAAGTTTTATCCAAGTAGTAACGTAATTGCCTGTGAATGTTCAAAGAGTGTAGGAGCCTTTCCCCTTTGTTCTGGGGGTTTGGATAAAAGGTAGGCAAATGAATGGTTTGGTTTAGGGCCACACTGGATACCACCTTTGGCATAAAGGAAGGGTTAGTTCGTAAAGCGACTCTGTCTTGATGAAAAATGATGAAAGGCTCCACTGCCATTAGGGCCTGTAGCTCTGAGACTCTTCGTGCTGAAGTTATTGCTAGCAGCAAAACAAAGTTGAGATCCCAAGTTGGTGTTGGTGCTCTCTGGGGCAGTCTTATGTTCTTAGCCCCTCTGAGGTACTGTCTTAGTAATGGATGTGAAAATATAGGAGGATCCGTGTTGTATTGAGCTGAAACAGCTGAGGCGTGGATCTTAACAGATGAAAAGGAAAGTCGTTTGTGCAACATCTCAGTTAAATATTGTAGAATTTGAGGAATATTTGGGACAAGGGGATTTTGGCCTTTAGCCTGGTTCCAGGCACAGAATCTTTTCCATTTGTCTGAATAGGCTTTCCTGGTGCTGGGCCTCCTGGCCTCCAGAATGACATCCATAACAGCTTTAGAGAGAGGTGTTGACTGGTTGTTAAGGTAATTTTCCATGCAGCCAGATTTAAAGTCTTGAGCTGGCTGTGTAGAATCTGATTGTTTTGCTGAGTGAGCAGGTGAGGAATTTGAGGTAAAATCCATGGTGGGCCTTGAGCCATGTTCCTTAGTATTGGATAACAGTGCTGGCGTGGCCAGTCTGGAGCAATGAGTATCATTTGTGGCCTCTCTAATCTGGTTTCAGCAGCACCTTTGCCAGAAGAGGCAGTGGAGGAAAGGCATACACTGTTAATGTTTTCCAACTGCATGAGAGGGCGTCCACTTTCCAAGCTAGTGTGTGGTATGTCCTTGTGCAAAATTTCCGTAGTTGGTAGTTTTGGGGGGAGGCAAACAGATCTATGTCTGGGCTCCCCCATTTTTGAATTATCATTGCGAATACTTGTGGATCTAGTTTCCACTCGTGAGGATCTATGATGTTTCTGCTTAGATCGTCTGCCAATGTGTTTTTCTTTCCTGGCAGGAATTGTGCTTGTAGTTGAACTTGGTAGGTCAGTGCTGTGTTCCACAAGGTCATTGCTTGCCTGCATAGGGGGTAGGAATGTGTGACCCCTTGCATGTTTATGTACCACATCAATGTGGTGTTGTCTGTCTTTATTAGGAGTTGTCCTGGATGTAGGAGGTCCTTGAAAGCTGTTAGGGCATTTTGTACAGCTAGCATCTCTTTTTGATTGATATGTAGATGCCTTTGATCTGCAGACCATTTGCCCTGAATACACTGTCCTGCCATGTGTGCTCCCCAGGCATAATCCGATGCATCTGTTGTTATAGTTTGCCTGGCTGTGGGTAAGGTAAAAGGCTGACCCTTGCTGAGGTGACATGCCTGAGCCCACCACAGAAACTCCTGTTGAAGGCAGGGAATGAGTGGTATTATTGTTTCCAAGCTGTGTTGAGTCCATACGTTTTTCAGGTACCATTGTAGTTTCCTCATATGCAGTTTTGCATATGGTATTAGTAGTATGCAAGATGCCATGAATCCCAAGGCCTGCAAAATTTTTCTTGCAGGGAGTTGGGTCTTTGTTGCCATCATTTTGAAGTATTGAGTCAGTTGTCCTTGCTTGCCTGGCATGAGGTAAGCCATCTGGGCCGTTGTATTTAAGCTGGCACATATGTCTTGTGAGGGCACTAGTTTTCTTTTCGTTTACTGTGTACCCTAGGCAACTTAATAGGTTTTTGACAAACGCCAGATGCTTTAAAAGAATGTCCCTGCTTTCTGCCTGAATAAGGCAGTCATCCAGGTATGGATGTATTTGAATTTCTCTTTGTCTGCAGTATGCAATTACTGGTGCCAGGCATTTTGTGAAGACCCTGGGTGCAGTAGATAAACCAAAGGGCAGTGCAGAGAATTGGTAATGGGTTGAACCTGCTATAAATCGGAGGTATCTTCTGCAATTTTGTCTGATAGGGACATGCAGGTATGCCTCCTTGAGGTCTAACGTTACTAGCCAAGCCTTCTTGCCCAGCATGGGAAGAAGTTGTTGTAGTGTTAGCATCTTGAATTTGGGTACTTCCAGATATGTGTTTAGAATTGAGAGGTCCAGAATGGGTCTCCAGGCTTTGTCCTTTCGGGGAACTAGAAAGAGTCTTGAGTAAAATCCTTATCCTTGCTCCTGTGTAGGAACCTGTTGAATGGCTTTCATGTCCATGAGAGCTGTAATTTGTTTTGAGCCTCTGCCCATTGATTTGGTGGCAGGTTTGGCATTCCTTTTATCCTTGGTAAAGTGTGAAAGTGGAATCTGTATCCTTGAGATACAATATTTAGGACCCATTTGTCTTTTGTGATGATGTGCCAGTTGTCTGCAAAAAGTGCTAGTTTTCCTCCCAAGGGAGTTGCCAAGAGAGATTTGCTTGGCAGTCTGAGGGGTAAGTCATTGCGTTTATCTTCTGATAGTTTGAGACCTGTCTTCTCCTCCTTTTTGGGTTGTGGCACTACATTGTCGAGGCTTGTAAGAGCCTTGTGGCTGGCCTCTGCCTCTTGGACATCTATATCTGTCCCTCTGTGGTCTGGCAGAAGTGGGAAAGGACCAGTTTTTCGTTGGCCAATTTCTGCTGAAACAAGGAGGTTGAACCTGTAAAATATCCTTGACCGTCTGCATAGATTTTGCCTTATCCTCCATTTTCTTTAAAACTTCTTCTGCTTTTACACCAAATAAAACATCCTGCTGTAAGGGTGCATCCAATAACTTTGCTTTAACATGATCAGGTAAAGTTTGTTCTTTTAACCAAGCATACCTACGTATGACAGACCCTGTCACTGCTGCTCTACAAGAAGCTTCCAATGAATCAAATCCACATTGCAAAGTATGTTTTCCCACTTGTTCAGCTGCATGCAACAAATCTTGCAATTCCTTGTAATCAGGCTGCTCTGTATGTGTGATCATGTTTTGTTTTAATTGAGACATCAAATATTGTTGATATTTCAGCATGTGAAACTGGCAATTTAAGGCCCTCATAGCTAGAGTAGCTGAGCTATATACTTTCTTTCCCCATCTGTCTAGTGCTCTAGAATCCCTTTCAGAGGGTACAGGATTTTTAGCAATAGAGGCCTTAACCCCTTTGGGACCCTGGGAAATGGTTTCTGTGTCAGCAACAGGGCTTTTATATAGGAATTTGTGTGAGTCAGTGACTCTGTAGTATCTGGCTGGTTTGGCTGGTGCAGGAGGTAGTGAATCTGGGTTAAGGCTAGATTCTGAATAAACATCATCCACAATGTCTAACACGGGTGGAATAGCAAGTGGTCTGTGCTGGGGTAGTAAAAGGAACTCTCGGAGCCTTTTCTTAGAATCAGAGTAATCCTGGCCTTCCCAGTGGAAATGCTCCCTCATGGTATGTAAAGTTTCCCCAAAAGAGTAGTCTTCTGGGGGAGATGCTGAAGGAATAGACTCTTCAGCATCAGAGTCTTCATAAGGGAGAAAAGAGTATTCCTGTTCCTCAGAAGAATCTGAGGAAATTGAAACCTGGTCAGAGGAAGCGTAGTCCTCCTCCTGTCTAGGCCTTTTATCAGGAGGGGGATGGGAATCCCTGATTAGGGTAATTAAGTCTTCAGCCATCTTAAACATCTGTTTCTTAGGCATGGAGCCTTGTACTGGAGACTGTTGTACAGTCTTCCTTGCTTTTAAAGGAGTTTTCAGCTTTGCATAGGATTTAATAGTGAGTGTAGTCAGTCTGAAGACACCTTCTGCGACTGAAGGCATTTCAACTGCACCGGAATCTCCTTCAGCCATGGAGTCGGAAGGGCCTAAAGATAAAGGTTGTGGAGGCCTAGCAATCTCCACTTGGGAATCGGATGCCGCCTGGGGTTCTAAATCAGCGGTCGTCAGGGGCTGCGTAGGCACCTCACTGAAAACCGGAGAACCGGCGACTGGCCTAGCAGAGGCCTCGGAGTCTGGTTTGGGTCTCGGCTGCCTGTCCTTATCTTTGTGGTTTTTATGCATTCCGGTCGTCGGTTGCTCCGACGGCATGATTTAATTAAATTTCCTACCAAAATAATGTCTGGCGAAATCAAACCGACGTTTAATAGTTTGTTTGTTAAACCTAGCACAAAACCGACAACCTGTGACGTCGTGGTCTGGGCCTAGGCAAGGAATACAATAAGAATGAAAGTCCTTATGAGGTATTTGCTTCCCACAAGAAATGCAATTGTTAACTTTTTCTGACATCGGAATGAGGCAAGAAAAGGTTCCCCAACGGGGTACTTAGCTTTATTGAAGACTTCGGTCTGAAATTCGATTTGAAAATCTCAGGAGTCGGCCGACCGGCACTTGCGAACTGCTTCTGCTTCGGGCACCGCGCGGCAAGAAAGACTGAAGAAAATGGCGTTGGATGCCTCTTATATAAACCTGGCACACTGACGTCAGGGAAGAAGCAACAGCAACCGACGCCGGACCAAGACTTTAGAACTCTGGCCGACTGTGGGACCGCCTGACGGCAGGATAACCCAAGTGTGATGACTGCAGCAGTGTAACACGATGAACATCAAGGCATAATGCTTCATGGTTTCAAACAGGTCCGCCCTGTTTTACATCCCAGTATTGGTGTATAACAACAAGTATAAATGGTTTGCCACTTATGCATGAGTCACAGATTACAAACCTGTTGGGTGTACCTATACAGACATCTAAAACATTTACAATTTTGCTCAAAATGACTGACACCCTACTGCAAATGTGTTTTATAAACAATGCTATTAACATCAGGTGCTCTTAAAGCAGCATTATCGTTTCTCTTTCTTAGCAGATTTTTTAACACTTGCCTTTAAGTTTGGTTTTCTAATTCTATTTCCAGAGGATGGGTCTGTACCTTCCCCTTCTTCACATTCACCATTAAAAAGCATATCATGCATGTCTGTGACAGTAACATACTGTATGTAGCCCTTCTTCCCTTTCCACAGTCTACCAAGGTAAAATATCCTCAGTAACATTTTGTTCTTTAGTATCAGAGTCATGGAGTGAATCATTACCACAAGTAAAATTTTCCTTTATATGACTAACTTCTTTATCTTATTGCTCTACATAACTGTCATTGTCAATTATCTGAGGAGACTCAGACCAAAGATGGCCATCTTTGTTTGTATTTTCTGCAAAACAGTTTACAGTTCTTAACACTATGTCCTTTTCCCCACACATTGGGAAAATTTGCCTTTTATCACAGTCCTATATTAAATGAGCACAAGAGACTCAAATAATGTGTTTTAGGCTGACCTCTGTAAGTACTCTGCCCTCTATTACCATTCATAGTAACTATACTAGGAAAAGGGACAAGTTTTCAACATGCAAATTCACCTATGTGTCTCAAACCTAGCAAAGTGCTAGAGGGTGTGATGTGCAGTAGGAAGATTGCTTTGTTGTTTTTTTCTTTTTTTTTAAGCTCTTCACTTAGAAGAGCTGAGGGTGTGTGGATAGGCTGCAGTGGAAGGTCTTGTTTTGAAGAGCTACAGGGGTGTGGATTTGACTGTAAGGAAGCTGATGGACCAATCAACTTCCTACAATGAGCCAATATTCTTTTTTTTTTCCTCCCCTCACTTAAAGAGCTAAGAGGGTGGGGTGGGACATAGAAGACCAACACTGGGTGCTAGATGAGCAAGCTACGGCTCCGTAATGAGCAATGATGAATGAGGCACTAGCAGACTAAACTACATCATGAAACACTATCTAAATAGCCTGCAAAATATTTCAGACTGAGACTGTGTTCCAAGGTAATACATTTAGTGGTAATGCAAACTTTCTACAGCAACCTTGCAAAATGCACGTCTTTTTGAAGAAAATTCAGTTAACACATACAGTGCAACAGGTCTTTTGAAGTTAAAACTATGAAAAGTTTTTGTTCTTTCTTCTTTTGTAAATAAAAGTTCCACAATGTGAAAAGGTAACGTGTGTGTGAGCACAAACTCTGTTATAAACTAATCACTGCTAAGGGAAGCTTAAAAACAGGAGTGCACGTTTAAAAAATATAATAAAACTGCCAGCTTTAGGAGGACTTTCAGAGAAAGTTTTCATTTCTTGACTTTTTTTTTTTTTTTTGGATAATCATTTCTTGTGTGTAATATTAGCTGTGCTGATGGTCCCACTGTCTTAGAAAAGTTCAACTGGGACTGCCTGCTGCGTTTACACTTGTGTGGTCAGTGAATGGCAATATTTCATGTACTATATGCTTTTATATGCCTGTGTATGTTACCAGTCACTGAACACACAAGTGTCAGCGCAGGCAGTCCCTACTGCAATTTTCTAAGACTCTGACTATGGCACCATCAGCACAGCTAATATTACCCACAAGTAATGACTTTCAAAAAAAAAAAAAAGAAAGAAAGACAAGAAATGAAAATATTTTAAGAAACTGTAGTTGTACACAAAGGTGGTAAGGGAGACAGCTAGGAAGGTGCTTGGTGTGACGACAGCTGGACAGAGGAAGGAGGGCACGGAGACATGGTGGTGGAATGAGGAAATACAGGAGAGCATACAGAAGAAGAAGTTGGAGAAGAAGAAGTAGGATTGTCAGAGAGATGAAGAAAGTAGACAAGAGTATAAGGAGATGAGGTGCATGGTGAAGAGAGAGGTGGCAAATGTTAAGAATAAGGTGTTTGGAGAGTTGTATGAAAGGTTGGACACTAAGGAGGGAGAAAAGGACCTGTACCGATTGGCCAAACAGAGGGACCAAGCTGGAAAATATGTGCAGCAGGTTAGGGTGATAAAAGATAATGAGGGTAATGTACTCACAAGTGAGGTGTGTGTGTGTGTGTGTGTGTGTGTGTGTGTGTGTGTATCTCTGTGTGTGTGTGTGTGTTAAGCAGATTAAAAGAGTACTCTGAGGGGCTGATGAATGAAGAGAATGAGAGAGACAGAGAGAAATTGAGAGTAGGTTGGACGAGGTGGGGATAGTGAATCAGGAACTGCAACGGATTAGCATGGAGGAAGTAAGGGAAGATATGAAGAGGATGAAGAATGGAAAGGCTGTTGGCCCAGATGACATACCAATGGAAGCACTGAGTTGTTTAGGAGAGATGGCAGTGGGTTTTTTAACCAGATTGTTTAACAAAATCTTGGAAAGTGATAGGATGCCTGAGGTGTGGAGAAGTGTATTGGTACTGATTTTTAAGAATAAAGGTGATGTGCACAGCAGTAGTAACTACAGAGGGATAAAACTGATCAGCCACAGCATGACGTTATGGGAAAGAGTAGTAGCAGCTAGGTTAAGAAGGGAGGTGGTGATTAGTGAGCAGCAGTACTGTTTCACGCCAGGAAAGAACACTACAGATGCAATGTTTGCTCTGAAGGTGTGGATGGAGAAGTATAGAGAAAGTCAGGAGGAGTTGCACTGTGTCTTTGTGGACCTAAAGAAAACATATGACAGGGTGCCTAGACAGGAGTTGTGGTATTGTTTGAGGAAGTTGGGAGTGGTAAGGAAGTATGTAACAGCGGTACAGGATATGTACGAGGGCAGTGTGACTGGTCAGGTCTGCGGTAGGAGTGACGGATGCTTTCAAGGTGGAGGTGGAATTACATCAAGGATCAGCTCTGAGCCCTTTCTTTTTTGCAATGGAGATGGACAGACTAGATCAGACAGGAGTTTCCCGTGGACTATGATGTTTGTGTATGACATTGTGATTTGTAGTGAGAACAGGGAACAGGTTGAGGAGACCCTAGAGAGGTGGAGATATGCTCTAGAGAGAAGATGAATGAAGGTCAGCAGTACTAAGACAGAATATGTGTGTGTGAATAAGGGGGAGGACAGAGGATGCACAGATGGCTAAGGAAGATGAGTTTAAATACTTGGGATCAACATCTCAGAGTAATGGTGAGGGTGAAGAAGATAGTGCAAGCAGGATGGAGTGAGTGGAGAAGAGTGTCAAGAGTGATTTGTGACAGACAGGTACCAGTAAGAGTGAGAGTGAAAGAGAAGGTCTACAAGATGGTGGTGAGACCAGCAATGTTATATGGGTTGGAGACGGTGGCGAGTCAGAGCTGGAGGTGGCAGAGTTAAAGATGTTAAGATTTGCATTGGGTATGACAAGGATGGACAGGATTAGAAATGAGTATATTAGAGGGTCAGCTCAGGTTGGACGGTTTGTAGACAAAGCCAGAGAGGCGAGATTGCATTTGTTTGGACATGCACTGAGGAGGGAAGCTGGGTATATTGGCAGAAGGATGCTAAGGATGGAGCTGCCATGTAAGAGGAAAAGAAGAAGGCCTAAGATAAGGTTTATGGATGTGGTCAGACAGGACATGCAGGTGGCTGGTGTGACAAAGCAAGATTCAGAGGACAAGAAGTAATGGAAACAGATGATACACTGTGGCGACCCCTAATGGGAGCAGCCGAAAAAATAAAAAGTAGTAGTAGTTGTACCAAGTGTGTACTGTCACATACTAGGTAGAACATGAAAGTTATACACCTGCCGCAATGCTAGATCTGTAAAAAGTGAGTCCACCTTTAATCACAGGCAGGACCTATATATCACAGAAATTAGGACTGCATGGCACATAAATCTTCAGTCCGTTTGCTTCCTCTGCCACAACTCATCATGCTGCCCACCTCCCCAACACTTCAGTTCTTCTTGGCAAGTGAAGTAAGTCTGCACTATGTCTGAGGAATACATGCAACTCTTAGCAGAAACAAAAACAAGAAGTAAATTTACACCAACAAATAAACAAGACGCACTATAGGGACAAAGTCGTAACTCAATGCATTCCTAACCTATGTAATAAGCTATCACTACAGGTTAAACAGAGTACTGCTCTGTCTGCATTTAATAACAGTCTTGATGGGTAGACAAACTTACATCAGGGTTATCATGTACAGCCCTACTTTATTTAGAAGGTTGGTACACTTGTAAAGGGTGGCAAGATCTTTTAACTGTGTTATCTTAAAGGTGTATATGGTAGGCTTCTCATGGACCACATGATCACTTGTCTAGTATTGTTCCTATGAGTGTGAATTACTAATGGAGTTGTGAAATACTTGGAGCTAGGGACTGGCCTGCTTGCTACGGGGCTGAGCAGGGTATGCCAAGGAAGGAAGTGCTGCCCAAGATGGACACACTTCTTAGAGACTGAGCATTAGGGCAAGTCTACAACCTTTATACCTGGTAAGGAGCAGATCATCTTTGGTAACAGGTAGCACACAGGGTCTTTGGGGTGGGGGTCATGACTAGAATGCAGTCCTCTTCAAACTCTTCAAAGTAGCAACATTTAATGCAGTCTGACAGCTATCAAGACAGGGGAGATTTTAGAAACATGCATGTTCCTTACTGTGTGGAGGGTGTGGCAGATGAAAAGTTAATTACTGTTTCTAACAACTGAGTCCTAACGATATAAAACATTAAGAATGTATGGACACCCATACAATGAAGGTACTCTCCCTTGCATTGTTTGTTCCAGGAGAAGATTGCAAGGTTTTACAAAGCTCTACTGGCACCTCTTAGTAAGAAGACTGGGACCTCATAACTTGTGCTCACACCCAAACGGTCTGAGATTTTTGCTGTACATCTCTGGGTAATGAAGGCCTACAGTAAGTTCATCCTTGTCAGCTGTTCATCTGTTCCACTAGGGCAACAAAAAGCTTTGATTTGATCCTAAGGCATCAGTACTGGTGGTAGGTCTAGAGGGGCTTCTCTTTCTTGGGGTCTTGATAGTGAGATTGTGATTGTGGTTAGAGCCAACACTGATGCTGGTTTCTACAATGGAATGAATGACAGCTGTTGCCTGGCTGTCAGGCACATCACTGACATGGAATTCATTACCAGGACCAATTTCAAGGGCTTCTTAAGCCTGGCTGTCAGGCACATCACTGACATGGAATTCATCATCAGGACCAATTTCAAGGGCTTCTTAATGGCAGACATTTAATCAGTTTTTACCAGGGAATATGGTGGTCAGAAGTAGAAGGGCCATCACCAGAATCAGCAGAATACTCTGGGGAATGACATGACTATAACGGCCTTTTTCATCAGGTATGCTACTAGTTTTTCCTGGTGCCTCTTTCTTGTGGCCCTTAAAAAGCTCTACAAATGGAACACTCAGAAGAGTTGTGCTCTTCTCTGAAGTGAAAGTCAGCAAGTGCGCTTCTCACTGTTCATTATCTGCCTACTGAAAGCACATGGCTTAAATAAAGGCTATAGCGTGGTGCCATCTGAGGAGATAGGCCTCAGGCCTACACATTGTGTGTGTGTGTGTGTGTGTGTGTGTAGGGATCCAGACAACTCTGTAAAACACCTATGCGATGTAATAAAGTCTTGTTAAGCAACTTACAGCTCTAGTCTTTCACCAGGGAAAAAAAAAAAAGAGTTATGTACTTACAATAATTTGGACTCTATGCTATCCAGTGTCATTATTAACCATGGATGGGTCCTTGGATCTGACCTCGGATCTGAGCCAGCAAAGTGAGTGATCGCTCCTGAGCTGGAGCTCCTCCCCTCCCCTTACTTCTTGTTTCCTATAATCCTCAGATCGAGTTTGCTAGGTAAACTATCCTGGCAGGGACACTGTCTAACCCAGAAACAGCATACCCAAACACGCCATCACTCCAAGAATCCTCTGGTCACCAGAAAGAGGGGAGAGGAGGGTGGGAACATGATGAGTAATGACACTGGATAGCACATATTCCAAGTTATGGTAAGTACATAACTCTTTATCTGATGCTATCCATGTCATTACTGATCACGGATGGGTCAGAATCCCCAGTTTCCAAAATCCTGGGAGGTCTCAAGGAAGGACATGCCGGAGCAAAGAAGAACCAAACGAGGCTCTATCCCTAGATATCAAATCCAACTTGAAATGTGTTACAAAGGTATGGGGGCTTGACCAAGAGGCAGCAGTACAAATGTCATCTATGGAAGTCCAGGTTCAGAATGCCAAAGACATAGTCACTGACCTCATAGAATGAGCTTTAATAGGTCTGGGAAGATCCCTATGACTGCTCATGTAAATGTGAACTATGCAAAAAACTATTCAGCAAGAAATCGACATTTTGGAAATGGCCCTGCCTCTCCTTGCCTAGAAGAAGGCTACAAAAAGCTGATGCGACTTTCAAAAATCATCCGTCCTCTTTAAGTAGACATGCAACTGCCTATGGACATCCAGGCAATGTAGCTGATACTCCCCTTTGTTTGAGAAGTTGGGAAAAAAGACAGGGAGCTGGGTATAAGTTGGTTTCCGAGGCCAATTTTGGAATGAAGGAAGGGCTGGTCCTAAGTGAAACCCTATCCTTATGAAAAACCACGAAGAGTGGTTTTATACAAAGAGCTTGTAACTCAGAAACCCGCTTAGCAGAGGTAACTGCCACCAAGAAGCTCATCTTCCAAGATAGAAACTTAATGTCACATTTTGCAGCAGGTTTGAAAGGAGGTTGTGTCAGGGACTGCAACACCTAGGTAAGATCCAAAGGAGGGGACAGATCTTTGAAGAGGGGCCTAAGCAAAAATACCCCTTTGAGAAAGGCCTTGTAGAGCCAAGAAGAAAACATGGGACTATTGTTCAAACAGAAATTGGAAATAGCTGCCAACTGCAGCTTAATCGTTGAGAAATTGGCCCCTTGCTGGAATACAGAAGAGAGGAAAGGCCAAGATATCTGAAACCAGAGCTGAAAAAGGATCTATGTCCCTCTGACGAGCCCAAAGAGAGAACCTCTTCCATTTGCTGGAATAAACCTTTTTAGTGGAAGGTTTTTGAGAAGCCAAAATAATATCCTTCACCGGGGAAGGCAACTTGGTCTGGCTGACGATCATTGGAACTGGAGGTACCAAGCTGTCAGTCTCAGGGATGTCAGGTCAGGAAGGGGAAGTACCCATGCATGGGAAATTAGATCCTGTACTGGATCCAATATCCAAAGCAGATATTTCAGATGAGACCTGAGAAGGGAGAACCACGTCTGACGAGGCCAAAAGGGGACAATGAGGATAACGTGAGCTTTTAGTCGATTTGCTTTCTGTAGAACTTTGCAAATAAGGGGCATTGGGGGATAGGCGTAGAGCAGTCCTGGTGGGCAATCGTGAATCAAAGCATCTCTTGGTGACTCTCCCAGTGGGGGAATCAAGGCAAATTACTTGCTGCATTTGTGATTGGCTGGAGAAGCAAATAGGTTGGCGCACGGAGATCCCCAGTGATGGAAGATCCGACTTGCCACTGACTGTTTCAGGGACCACTCGTGGGGACTCAGGGTCACCTGCTCAGCTTGTCCGCTAACACACTGGAATCGCAGGGGATATGCAATGAAGAAGAAAGTGGCCTGAGGCCATCACACATTCCCAGACTCTCATGGCCTCTCTGCACAGTGGGTAAGAATGCGTCTCCTCTTGCTTGTTGATGTACCAGACTACAGCCATGTTTTTTGTCTGAATCACTACCATCCCAAGTGGGAGAAGGTCTTTGAAGGCTCGCAACATTACTAGGACTGATCTCACCTTGAGGACATGGATGTGCAACTTCGTCTCCAAGGGGGACCATGTGCCTTGGACCATCCCTCCCTGGAAATGCCCCCCACCCCAACAGGGAGGCATCCGTGGTCACAATGGCTTGGGGCTGCAGATGGCAAAAGGGTCTCCCTAGCAGGAGATCCTCGGTCTGGATCCACCAGCTCGCAAAAGGGTCTCCCTAGCAGGAGATCCTCTGTCTGGATCCACCAGCTCAAGTGCTGCTTGCAGACCCGAGAAATTCAAATTGGTGTGGACATGGGGTGAAGATGGACCAACCACTGTACCACCAGGGTCCACTGAAGTACTTGCATGCGATACCTGGCGAGGGCAACTAACTGAACAGCTGCCGCCACCAACCCAAGGACCTGAACCACCAACCCAAGGACCTGAAGAATGAGATGTGCAGGCGGCAGGATCGTGTCTACTCTGTACAGGGAAAGAGCTGCAGTCCCTGACACCATGTCCAGAAGAACTTCCATGAACTCCTGCCTCTGGCACAGAGAAAGATGAGACTTTGGAAGATTGCTAGTAATGGCTAGATCATGAAAAAGGTTTAGAGTGAAGTCTGTGACTAGTGAAAGAAGATGCTTTGTGGATGCCGTGAGGAACCAATCATCCAGGTGCGGGAAGACGTGAAACCCTGCAGCCGGAGATAGGCTGCAACCAATGCCATACATTTGGTGAACACCCGGGGGGCTGAGATGAGACCAAACGGCAGGGCTCTGAAATTATAATGATTGGGTCCCAGCCGGAAGCACAGAAATCTCCTGGAGCGCCTGTCTATTTTTATGTGATAGTATGGATCCTTGAGATCTACTGAGCACATCCAGTCATCCTTGCGCAGAAGCTGAAGAATGGACCGAACAGTGGCCATCGGGAACTTCGACTTCTTGACCAATAAATTCAGTTTGCTGAGGTCCAGAATGGGAGACAGGTCCCTTGTTCTTTTGGGTACTAAAAAGAAGTGAGAGTAAGTACTGGATCCTTGTTGTACTGTTGGGGCCTTCTGGAAGGCCTATTTTTGAAGTAGGTCTTGCACCTCTGAAAAACCTAACTCCTTTTGTTGGGGTGGGATGTCCGTGAGTGACTTTTGGATTGGAGGGGCTGATCGAAGAGTATGGGCTATCTCCTGGACACTATGTTTAACAATCACTGGTCTGAGGAAATGGCAGCCCAAGCCAGGTGGTGCAAGGAGATACGATCCCTTACTACCTACAGGGCAGGACAGTCAGGAAGCACTTCAGGAGTGCTGTTTGGGCTTCTTCAGGAAGGGTTCTCGGAAGCCCTGATTCTGCAGATCTCCTCTGCCCCTGGGTGGCACCTGCCATTGAATCCTTTTCCCTTGCCAGAAGAGGAGGATTCCTGCAGAGCATCCTGGAAGGAAGACTGTGTCCTGTGAAACCACAGCTTTTTACTACCCTTCTGAATTTTAGAGAATGACCATTGGGGAGTAGAAAACTTGATACCGACCGCTGACAAGGTCTTTCCCTCCTATTCAATGCAGGCCAATGTGTCCTTGATCAAGGGACCAAAGAGAGTAAAGGATGCCTTAAAATTGCCCGCAAACCTGCAAAGGAGAAGCCAGGCATGACGCCTCATAGCAATGCCTGCACCTGCTGCTCGTGAGGTGGCCTCGACAACGTTTGAGCTCAACCTCACTGAGGTGTTAGCTAGGGAAGTGAGTGTGGATAGCCTCAGAGAAACCTGCTTGAGGCTCTCTGGAGGCAACAACTCTGAAAAGGAAGAGGAAAGCTCCAAGACCAAATCCCTTTTCAGCCGTGTGAATTGTGCCATGTAATTCATAGTCCTCAGTTCGAATGTAGCCGAGGCATACACGTGCTTCCCAAACCGGTCAATCGCCCTAGACTCCCTGTTACGGGAATGGACAGTAGAGTTCTGTTTCGCAAGCTCTTTCTTGGAGGCTGCAGCAACCACAATAACATCTACCGGGACACCTTTGCTCCAAAACGGTTTGTCTTTTGGGGGACTGAGGAACTTATCCGCCCGCTTGGGGACTGGTTCAGCTGTGTCTGGCTCCTTCCACGTCCTGATGGTCAAGAGCTGGACTAACTCATCCACAGGGGGAGACACCCAGGAAGTAGATGGGCCTTTCCTGAATGCCTTCAGGAACACAGATTCCTCAGAGGATGGGGTGGGGGAAGACCAACTGCCCTGCTCTTTCAGGATTTCAAGAATGTCACCAAATGACACCTCCCCAGATGGTAGTCTGGGGGACCTGTCCCATTCCTCAAAATCCATGTGTTCCATCAGCGACTCTTGAGGGGAAGCTAGGTGTCTCCTCTTGCACATTCTCTTCCGAGGAGGCTCCTCCGCCGTGGGCTCTGGGGAGGACTCGGAGGAGGAGGGAACCCTTATGGAGTGATGTCCTTCTCAAGGCAATCTGGGGGGGGGGGCTGACCCCGGAACGATGATGTAGACTCATGACACAGGGTAGGATCCCATGCCAATGAAGAGGCTGCCGACTAACCGGAGATGGTCCTCTCTATCATGCAGAAGGCGGACAGACTGGACGAAGCCTCACCCTCCTCCCTACCAGCCGCAACCAACTGGGGTGGGAGGGGAGAACCCGGCACAGTGCCAATGTCTCTGGATGATATCTTACCCGAGCTATCAAGGGCATAGGCCCCCAAGGGAAGGGAGCGATCCAAAAACTCCGGACTGGAGCCCCCCCCAGTGTCCCCTGGCCATTTCTTGGGCCCAAGGCAAAACCAACCCAGTGGGCAAGTGGGTAGAATCAGCCAGGGACCCAGGCAGCGTGGGAGTGGGGGCACTACCCAATGCCAATGGCCTTTCCTTAGGCAAGCTCTGACCCTGGGGTGTCAAACTCTCAGAAGTAGGGCAGGAGGGGAGAAGATCAGAGATGAGTGAAACACCCCTTAGCACACAGCTAGGAGATGGAAGCAGACCCAGTTCCATTTGGGCTAGGAGAAAGCTCATCATCTGGTCCATATCAGATGGGAGAAAACTCCCAGTGGACCGAGAGGAGACTGAAGAATGGCCAGAGTGGGTATAATGCCTGCAGTCCCTAGATGAGGACCTGCTAGACATCTTCAGATCCAAGAGCTTGGAGTGGGATGGAGAGTCAATAATGAACAACTTCTTCTTTCGGCTTTTCCCGGTTAGGGGTCGCCACAGTGGATCAGCTGTCCGCTCATGATTGGCATTGATGTTTTACAGTGTCGAGCTGCCAGCCCGACGCCCAACCTTCCACAGAAGGCACACACATGCACGCACTCACACCTAGGGCCAATTTTAGAGTGTCCAATCCACCTACAGCATGTCTTTGGGATATGGGAGAAAACCGGAGCACCCGGAGGAAACCCACGCAACCACAGGGAGGACATGCAGACTCCATACAGAAAGCATCCCAGCTGAGAATCGAACCAGAGAGAGTCAATAATAACAATCATCTCCAAACGAGTTGTCACACACGAGGGCCTGGACAGATCCAACCTAACAAGATTCCCAAGCAATGGATCTGACGAGGTTGTCGGAGCCAAGTGGGATTTCGAACCACTGATTGGATCAGAGGAACTTCAAACCTTGGAGGAGTGGAATCTGGCAGAGGTCTTCAGAGCAGATGATGGCTCTGGAGCCGATGCCTCTGATGCTGGACTCTGATCTGGAGCACATGGATCTGAGAGCCTGGGCCATTTTGTTAGAGAGTCCCGAGAGGAAGACGACTTCCTCTTGGGATCCGAAGAGACCTTGGAGGGGGAGCCGGAGACCAGAGTACCCCCTTTAGCCAGTCCCTGTAGCAGCAACTTGTTCCTACATTCTAGGAGAGCCCTGGGATTGAATCCGCACAGATCTCACACTCAATCTCAAAATGGGGCTCTCCTAGACATTAGATGCAGTCCTCATGCATGTCAGCAGGAACTACCTTCTGACCACATGAGGAGCAGCGTCTAAATCTTGAGGGTGTTTTTAGCCATCACAAACCCCTCCCCCCCAAAAACAATCTCTCACACACACACACAGAAACTCTCACAGAAAGGGAGAAGAAGAAGAAAGTGGAAAAGGGGCGGGAAAACCCTAACACCCGCGAAAGACTAATGGGGGGGGGAATCTATTGCTAACCCTAGAAAAATACTGATACTACTAACAATTATTAGATAGGGGACAAAATGAGACAGAAAGAAGAGAAATGACCCCAAAAAATCTACTTATCCACCAGTAAACGAGCATGATCAGTAAGAACACGACCATTTGCAATCGTGGCAAACAAGATCTGAGGACTATGGGTAACAGGAAGTAAGGGGAGGGGAAGAGCTCGAGCTCAAGAGCTGTCACTCACTTTGCTGGTTCAGATCTGACGTCGGATCCAAGGACCTGTCCGTGATCAATAATGACATGGATAGCATCAGATTAAAGCAATATTCACAACATTAAAATATATACAGACACACACACACACATATATATATATATATATATATATCTATATATATATAAATATATATTTACAAATATATGTGTGTAGGTGTGTGTACACACATATACATATATCACACATATAAATGTGGCAGAGTGAAGTGTCTTAACAATTTTAAATCCATTCATTCATCAGGGGTATAAGCTTCTACTCACTGTCTGTGCAGCAGTGTAAAGTGTTTGGGTCTGTATCACTTGATTGAAGAATCACTTCAGCAAATACCTTTCTGTCAAACCCTTTTCATTGAAGCAACTACTCACCGAAGTCTTCAATCGTCAAAGTTTATTTTACTGAATTGTTTTACCTGGCCAACACCCAGAACATAATATCAGCATTAGCAAGTCCAGGCTAAACGCTGCCTTCTATTTAACAATCAGTGAAAGTAATTAATACTCACACCGATGGCGGCATGAATATTCGTAAACTTTTATCATCAGAGTGCAATGTCGGAATTGGCATATTTAATTTGCTGGGACAGCCCCCCCTACAAAAGTGAAGGCATTTCATAAAATATATTACAGTAGAAAAATTATTTTTATTGTTTTAGTAAAGAAGTTATGTACCTACCATAACGTTCCATGTTAGTTGTCCTTCATCTCGCCTTCCTTCTTGCTGGATGGGTTCGGAGCCGATCCTTGGCTCCGACTCAGCCACTTCTATAGCTCGAGAGCTCTTTACTGGCTCAAGGCTACCCCTTATCCCAGAATCCCCAGCGTCAGCTACCCAGATCTCGTTTGAGATAGCTCACACTAGACATAATCATAGAAGATAGTCCATTATTATTAAACCTGGATATACAGTAAATTGTCATGGTTTGCTTGGGAAGCAACTAAGAACTAAACAAGTTAGCCAGTGCAACCATTGATAAACTCCTCTCAATCCTCGAGGAAGGAGGAAGTGACGCAAGAAGGAAGGCGAGATGAAGGACAACTAACATGGAACGTTATGGTAGGTACATAACTTCTTTATGTTAAGTTGTCCAATCTCTCCTTCGTTCTTGCTGAATGGGACAGTGTCCCTAGCACCTCAATCCTGGGTGGCTCATTGGAACAGACTCTTCAGAATCGTGGAAGCAAAGGAAGCCCTGCCCCAGGAGACGACATCTACTTTGTAATGAGAAATAAATGTATGAGGATCTGCCCAAGTAGCTGCTGCACAAATTGAATCTATGGGCAATCTAGATTGAAAAGCTACCGAGGTAGCTACTGACCTGGTTGAATGAACTATGGGTCTTGCTGCAAGATCTTTTTGTCGCAAATGGTAAGTATAGGCAATGGTGTCTGATAAACATTTTGACAAGGTTACTTTAGAAACTGGAAGGCCGTGTTTGCTGTTAGTAAATGAAAGGAACAACTGATCTGATTTTCTCAACTCTTTAGTTCTATGGATATAGACGTAGCCACTGTGGTGCAGCAGTAGCATTGTCGCCTCACAGCAAGATGTTCTCCCGTTCGATTCTCGGTTGGAGCACCTTCTGTGCGGAGTCTGCATGTCCTCCCCATGGTCGAGTGGCGTTCAAAAGACATGCGCGAATGGGCGTGCCTTCGTTGAAGGTTGGGCGTCGGGCTGGCACCTCAGCACCATAAAAATCAACTGCCAATAATTAGCAGACAGGAGTTCCGCTGTGGCGACCCCTAACTGGGAAAATCCGAAAGACAACCAACAACAACAACAAGAAACGTAGTTGTCTATGCTCATCCAATTGGTGCAATCTGTATTCTGCCTTGTTGGAATGATTAGGGGAAAAAAACAGGAAGTTCAATGGATTGATTCAAATTGTGTTCTGAATAAACTTTAGGTAGAAAAGATGGGTTGGTTCTCAGAGAAACACTGTCTTTGTGAAAAACCAGGTATGGAGGGTGGACACATAGGGCAGTTCTGAAACACGTCTGGCAGAAGTAATAGTAACTAGGAAGAGAGTTTTCCAAGAGAGAAATTTCAAAGAACATGATGCTGCTGATTCAAAAGGTGGCAGTATCAAAGAGTCCAGAACCAAATTGAGATCCCAAGGTGGAAGGGGCTCTTCGACTGGGGCACTAAGTAGAGATGTACCACTCATGAAGGCCTTACAGAGTTTGTGAGACATTAAGCTTGAGTTAAAAACTCCGATGTGAAATTTTGAAATGGCAGCTAGTTGTACTCTAATGGTAGCAGCAGCTGCACCAGATCTAAACAGTTCTGCTAAGAAAGCCAAAATTTGGTGTACAGGATCTGTAAGGGGATCTAAATTCCTGGATTCTGCCCAGTAAGAGAATGTTTTCCGTTTGCTAGCATAAACTTTCTTTGCAGTTGTCTTATGGGAGGAAACAATAATATCACGCACTGTTGGGGAAATATTGGGGAGTCTGGCTCAGACTGGAAGTGGAGTAAACAAGCTGTGAGCTTGAGAGATTGGAGGGATTGGTGTAACCCGCCTGACTGATGAATCAAGAGGTCTGGCACTGGGTCCAGAACCCAAGGCTGGGCTAGAAGGTGGGGGTGAAGGAACAGAAACCAAATCTGTCGAGGCCAATGGGGGCAATGAGGATCATCTTGGAACCCAACGATTTTGCTTTCTGAATGACTTTTGGAATTAGGGGGAAGGGGGAAATGCACAGAGAAGTCCCTGAGGCCAATCATGGACTAGAGCGTCCCTGGGTGTCTGACCTGGAGGAGGAACAAGAGAGAAGTAGCTGCTGCATTTGTTGTTGAGGGGGAGAGGCAAAGAGATTGCAGCAAAGCTGGCCCCATTTGCGGAAAATAAGATCCACAATTTCCTGTTTCAGAGACCACTCGTGTGGCATGAGGATAGCCCTGCTGAGCCTGTCCGCTATTACACTGGATTTCCCAGGGATATGCGTTGCTGTCAGAAAATGTTGGGAGGAAATCACCCATTGCCACAGTCTGAGGGCCTCGCGGCACAAGGGGTAAGAACTTGTTCCACCCTGTTTGTTGATGTACCAAACCACTGACATGTTGTCCATCAGTATTGCAATAGTCCCTGCAGGGAGAGAGTCTTGAAGAGCTTGCAACACTAGGAGCACCGCTCTCATCTCCAGGATGTTGATTTGCAAGTGGTACTCGTGAGGTTGCCATGTGCCTTGGACTGTCTTCCCTAGATAATGCCCCCCCCCAATCAGGGAAGCATCCGTGGTCACTGTGGCAATCAGATAGGATTCCATGAAAGGTCTGCCCTGAGTCACTAGTGGAGAGACCATCCACTAGGAAAGGTGTCTTTTGCAAGATTCCGTAATTAGCATCATGTGAGACTTGGGTAATTCCTGGAAAGTTCACTGTGTGAGAAGAAGCCACTGAAGGAGTCTCATGTGAAAGCGTGCTAAGGGAATTAAAAGAATGGCTGCTGCCATGTACCCTAGAGCTTGAAGGACATATTTGACTTGAATTCTTTTGCTCCTCAGGAGAAGTGACACCTGTTGTCGGATAATGGAAACTCTTTCCTGAGGCAATTTTACAATAATTTTTCTTGTGTCTAGCTCTGCTCCTATATAAGTAATAAATTGAGATGGCAACAAGGCAGATTCGAAGTTTATTGTGATGCCTAGTTGGGTACAGGATGTTATGGTGTAACCTCGTGCCTCTATAAGTTGTTGCCTGGTGGTAGCAGTGAGGAGCTGGTCGTCCAGATTTGGAAACACCTGGAACCCTAGACGTCTCAGGTGAGCAGTAACTACTGCCATGCATTTGGAGAACACCCTGGAGGCTGTGGTGAGACCAAGGGGCAGAGCTCTGAATGGATAATGACTGGCCCCTAGCCAGAAGCGTAGAAATCTCCTGGACCATCTGTCCATTTTTATATGATAGTATGTGTCCTGAAGATCTATGGAGCACATCCAATTGTCCTGACCCAGAAAGGGGAGAATGGACTGCAGTGTTACCATTCGAAACTTTTCTTTTTGAACAGATTTGTTCAATCTGCTGAGATCCAGAATTGGTCTCCAGTCCCCTGTCTTTTTGGGCACTAAAAAGAATCTTGAGTAAGTTCCGGATCCTACTTGGTCTGCGAGGACTTCCTGGATGGCTCTTTTTTTAAGCAGTCTTGAAACTTCTGTGACTGCCTGATCCCTTAGATTGGGTGGAACATCTGGGATGGATTTTTTTGAATCAAGAGGGGTTTGATGGAAGGGAATTTTGTAACCTCCGGACATAATGGATAGTACCCATTTGTCCTTTGTAATATTTTGCCAGGTGATTGGGTACAATGAAAGCCTTCCCCCGACTGCCTCCAGAGTTGAGCAGTCGGGCATCCTTTCAGGGATGTTGATAGGGTTTGAAGAGAACGTATCTGTCACCCTGATTTTGTGGACCCACGAGAGCGGTGTCTGCCATTGTTATTATTTCACCCTCTGCCCCTGGGGGAAAATTCACCACATGCATCAGGCAAGGATCCATGGGATTTTCAAAACCACATCTTTCCACCCTTCTGACTCTTTGGGTATGGTCTGGTAGGAGCAGAAAAAAATGGACTCTGGCATCAGAGAACGTCTTGCCTTCTTGCTGGCACCTGGTAAGCGTGTCTTTCACCTGAGGCCCAAAGAGAGAGGAGCCATCAAAGGGGGTATTGGTGAATGACACTCTGAAAGGTTCCGCAAACTGACACAGCCCCAGCCAAGAATGTCTCCTAAGAGCCACTCCTGTTCCTGCAGCTCTACTTGCGCCATCAGCTGCATATGAAATAAGCCTCATGGAGGAGTTGACTATTGAATTAAGAGTCACCAGCTGGGTAGCTTTCTTGGCTGAAGCTCCCTCAGCTGTGGGATCTTATAGGGTATCTCCAAGCTCTTTCAGGAGATCCCTCGGAAGCCTAGCAAAATGGGAAAGATAGTTCAGGGACCTAAGGGAGAAGTTTGCTGATGAAAACATTTGCTTCCCATATCTGTCCATCATACGAGAGTTTTTATTCGGTGAATGGACAGATGAGGAGGTTTCAGCGAACTCTCTCTTTGTCGCTGCTGCTACCACCATGGCATCAACTGGGACACCTTTAGTCAAGAATTGTTTGTCCTAGGGAGCTGTGATGAACTTATTGGGTCTCCTCCTGACAGTGTCCATGGAGTCTGGAGCTGACCAAGCCTTCCGAGAGACTACAGACATAAGTGGATCAAAAGGCAGAGACACCCAGAAGGTGGATGGTCGGGAACTGAATGTGTTCAGGTATATAGACTCATCCTCGGAGGGTGCAAGGGAAGTCCAGCTACGCCTCTGCCTAAGAATCTCAAGGATGTCTGAAAAGGAAACATCTTCAGAGGGGGTCCTTGAGGACCCCTCTGATTCATCCAGGTCTGTATCTGAGGTGACAGACTCAGGGGAGTCTAGGTGCTTCCTCTTGCACTTTTTCTTCTGGGGAGCCTGCTCAGAATGCTCTGGGGAGGCTTCAATAAAAGAGCGTTCACCCAATGGGGTGTCCTGGGGCATAGGTTTCCTACTCTTTGGGGCTAGAGGAGGAGCAGAAGTTGTCACAGGCACCGAGGGAGACGGAGCCAATGGAACCAATAGTGGGGCAGTCTGTGGGGACAGCACTCTCTGTATGACCTCAAAGGCATCTCGGTCTCGGCACAAGGAGGGCTCCAGCTCCGAAAACAGGAATCCCACTCTGTGCAAGGGTGATGGTTCCGAGGCCGATGTGGGAGCCAAGCTCAACTGAGCCGACGCTCTGAGAGGGAGAGTAGGGTCGGACAAGGGTCCCATGCTACTTCCCCCCTGGAGCTGACAAGACAGCTTCGGTGCCCGGACACCTCGATGGGAGGAAGAACCGAGGTAATCGGAGCCAACGCTGGAGCCGAAGAGGATGCCATCGGAGCCAAAGGAACCACTATCGGAGCATCCGTGGATGCAGACTCCGAACTAAACATAACTGGAAGAAGAAATGAAATCGAAGCGGATGGAGCCAAAGCCTGTTGAGGTGGGCTCAAAAGCATTGTTGCAAGGGCCTGTGACTTCAGCAACCTACTGACCACTCTCTCCACATCCTGATCCGATAACCTCGAGGATCGAGAGGAGTAGCAAGATGAGCGATGACTGGCCTTGCTTTGAAGTAAAGGTGATTGTGGCACCAAGCGAATCAGCTCCAATAAAGGAGACCTAGCTTGTTTGTGGCTCTGAGATGGCTCCAAAGTAACAGGTGGAGCCGACGGAGGAGTAGTCTTGTCATTGCCAGAGGCGACCGACACACTTGGTTTGTCAAACTCACTGGTCGGGTCAGAA
Organism: Protopterus annectens; assembly: GCF_019279795.1. Taxonomy (NCBI): domain Eukaryota; kingdom Metazoa; phylum Chordata; order Ceratodontiformes; family Protopteridae; genus Protopterus; species Protopterus annectens. The sequence continues at coordinate 1,277,451,842 of NC_056732.1, read as the reverse complement.
CATGGAGCCGATGGCTTGACTGGTTTCAAAGGTTTCAATGGCTGAGATGCTTTAGCCAGAAAATCCTGTGGAGGATAAGCTTGTTTTTCCGCTCCTGCAGGACCCTTGGACTAAAGGCATGACAAATAGAACAAGAGTCCTGCAGGTGCAGGGCCCCCAAGCAGTAAACACAACTAGTGTGCCCATCTGTCAGAGACATCTTCTGACAGCATGAGTCACACTTTTTGAACCCTGAGGTTTTAACTTCCTTGGACATACTAAGAAAAAAAGAAGGAAGTACCACACAAACAGACACACTACAATAATGAAAATTATATTGATAAAAACCTTAAAAGGAGAGCCTCTAACTTAAATGGCTGTCCTTAAGGGGGGGAGGGGGGAGAACTCTCTAACTTAGACGAGTTCAGGTAAATAAACAGAAGGCTTAGCGACTAAGGGGCAATGGCCAACACAGCACAAAAAACACAGCAAAGGACGAGATAAGGGGTTTAGGACTAAATAAACTTACAAACTACTATAAAACAGTGAAGAAAATACTACTTTTCAAGCAAATTATTGAATTTTAAACAGAGGAAAAAGTTATACTAAGCCTGAGCCAGTATTGATGCAACCTCGCAGCTGAAGCGGCAAACGAGATCTGGATAGCTGACGCTGGGCATTCCGGGATAAGGGGTAGCCTCGAGCCAGTAAAGAGCTCTCGAGCTATAGAAGTGGCTGAGTCGGAGCCGAGGATCAGCTCTGAACCCATCCAGCAAGAACGAAGGTGAGATTGGACAACTTAACATCATAAGTTTTACCAGAAAAATGGTTCCAGATTCCAGAGTTGTTTAGTAACGTCAAACGCAAGATATTTCCAAGGTGGCCAACAAAAAGACTGACTAAATGCTATTCAATAAATAGACCATTCGATAAATAGGTGTTTCGCTCAAAAGGGTTCGACAAAGAGGTATTTGCTGAAATGATTCTTTGATCAAGTGATACGGACCCAAGTGTTTTAGAACTTTCTACACTTTTTTTCTGTTGCTAGTAGTATATCTGAGCAGCTAAATCCCATGCACTACAAAGAATTACAATCAGGTTTCTTAGACTAACTCAGTTGTCATATGCTCTCAACATGGATGTCAAGTTTCACTCTAGTCTGCTTTCAAAGTGAATCTCTTGCTAGCCATGCCTTAACATGCAACACCTTGGTTATGATGGAGTTCTCTATGTTTTCACTATTTGGTTTTAAACATTTGTATGGGGTTTGGGTTCAGATGCTTTAAAACTGTTTTTCAGCAGCACTGAGGCATGGCAACAAACAGAAAGCTATCTAAGTAAAACAAGGAATACATTCAATACAAATAAACAATATATGTAACGAAATGTAAGGTGTAAAGGCAGATGTAACAACAAGAAAGTAAGACAGAAACAAAAAAGAAAAAGAAAGCAACACTTGCATACAGAATTATTAGCAGCCTGAGGATCTGGTTTGAGTTCTTGGTCTTTTAGCTGAATGGGAAGACAGGGACTGTTATATGCTTTTGCATACAAGTTGTATAACGCACCCGAAAAACAAAAAAAGATTAGTACATAACTGCTTAAGGAATGATGGGTGCTACCTTACTTTAGATTCCTGAAAAAGGGACAACACACTGAAGGACATGTAGAGAACTTTGTTAGTATATTCTTTGCAACAGCAAATGCTCAAATAATAGGGTTACTGCAGCGTGAAGTCATAGTATGAATGGGAAATGATCAAAAGTAAGTATTCTCACAACCTGTCCTGATCCTTTTCAGCAGTAAAACATCTCTAAGAGTGTGGAGAGAATGTCTTCAGCCCCAGGAAGCCTAACAACACAAAGTGCAATATGTGCTTCAGTCTTTTTTTTTTTTGTCCCCAGGAAGAAACAGGAACAACAAACTAGCAAAGGCTCATGGACAAAGCTGCAGGAGCCAAGAAATGCTAAATATTTAAGTGCAGACAATACAGTACAATTAATTAGTATGAATTCAGCAAAACACAACTATGCACCTCCAAAATTAGTTAAAAAGAGTATTATGAAGTAATGCACCCAAGTACATTATAGACTAGACTTTGAACATAGCAAAACACTCTAGTATCCTATCATGGCCTGTGACTAGTGCAAATAAAAACTTCAAAACTATGCCATGTGTAGGGTAGGTGGGAGTGATCTTGTCCAATATCTGTGAACCATTTAAACATTTACTTTTGGGGTGATCTTGTCCACTATCTGTGAACCATTTATTTAAACATTTACTTTAAAAGCATGCTCATACAACTGTACTGTGTTTATCAGAAAAATTATTGCTACAGTAATTGATACATTTGAAAGATCACTGCCCATATAATATATGCAAGCTGAAAAGAATAACATTCTGAAATGTAGTCTACAGATAAGCCATCTGTACAATATCTACTACAGAACTTCCAAATGCAATACAAATTTAATAAAAATTATATCCACAGCATAAACAATCAATTATTAAAATAAAAAACACTGTTGCTTTGCCGTAAAACTTAGATAATTTACTGAATCACAAAATACAAGATTAACTTTCACTACATACACAAAATAATATATGATATTTTCAGAAACGTTATGGAAGTTTTTAGTTATGACTGAATGATGTGTAAACGTGGCACTGTATTGTACTGAATTCTATGTAGTTACTGCAGTATAGTAATGCAAACGGGATACAACTGTAAGCAAGTACTATCACTGGGGAATGAAGGCAAACTATTTTTTTAAATAATAACAAAACTGAAGAATATAATGTCTGTAATTAGTAGACAAATTATATTTATTATTCCACCTGACTGGAATGTGGAGTACAATTAAGGGATCAATAAAAATGGGTGGAATTTTTTGCCAACTTACTGAAAAAAACTCATTCAATCATCCAAAAAAAAAAAAAAAAAAAGATTCTCTTTTGTAATTATACATTCAGCAAGCCTAACAACAAGAAAGGAAGCCAGAAACGTAAAGGAAATGAGAACAACACTGGGGTGTAGAATTATTAGCAATTTGAGGATCTGGTGTGAGTTCAGGGCCTTTTAGCTGAATGGGAAGATGAAGCCTGTTTAACACTTTTTGCAGATAAGCAGCCTTAACACTTCATTGCGTATATGTAAAAAATTTTACTTCCTTGATGTAATTAAATTGATTCAGTCTGAGGATCTCAGGAAAAGTGATGACTATTAAAAAGGCTAAATAAAAATTAATAAAAATGGAAAACATTCAAGATACAAAACCAAAGTGGAAAAGCTGAAAGATTATAATTAAAAGTTATATACTCACCATAACTAGGCATCTGTGTTGTCTATTTTTATTCTTCCTCAACGAATGGGTTACAGATCAGATCCTTGGATCCGACTCGACCACATACTTCCGACTTTGGATCCAACTCTCAAGCTCCTCATTCTACCCACAATGTCCTACTTCATCCTCAATATGTCAGATCAAGTTTGTTGCCATAAAATCCCCTTTAATTAATTAAAGAAAGGGATAGCTTGCAGAATAGGGCTCAAACTAGGAACTCTAAAGTTCCAATAAGAAAAAAAAACAACAGGTCACTCCAGAAGATTATAGAAGGGGGATGGATGGAGGAGGAGTTGAGGAAGAATGAAAATGGACAACACAGATGCCTAGTAATGGTAGATACATAACTTTTAAATCTGATAATGTCCTTTCCATTCTTACTCAATGAATGGGACAGAGTCCCCAGCTATGTGAAGGTGTTTCTCATGGTAGGATATTACAGAGAACTGCTGAACCAAAGGCAGTTCTGCTTCTGGAGAATAGGTCCAGTTTATAATGAGTAATAAAGATATGAGTAATGGACCATGTTGCTGCTGCACAAATATCATCAACAGAAGTTCTCTATCAAAAAGCAAATGAAGTGTCCATGGATCTTGGTTGAGTGGGCTTTAGGCTTTCTTGGTAGAGAAATGCCTTGTTTAGAATAGATCCAAGAAATGCAATCAGTTATCTATTTAGCCAATGTAACTTTATATACTGGGTAACTCAATTTGTTTAGAATTATGCAAACAGCTGGTCTGATTTTCTGAATTCCTTAGCTCTGCATACATAAAAATATAATTGTCTGTGCACATCTAGGAGGTTTAGCATGTATTGTCTTTGAAAAATTTGGAAAGAAGACAAGTAAATAAACAGATTGGTTAATGTTAGATTCAGAAGGCACTTTAGGTAAAAAGGAAGGGTTTAACTGTAAAGTTACCCTGTCTTTATGAAAAATAATGTACGGAGTTTTTGATGAAAGAGCCTGGAGTTCAGAAATTCTTTTTGCAGAAGTAATAGCTACTAGGAAGGCTGTTTTCCATGACATGAATTTTAAATCAGTTTTGATGAAGGTTCAAAGGGTTTCTGAGTCAGACTTTGTAGTATCACATTCAGATCCCAGGGAGGTGAAGGATCTTTTACTGGGGGTCTAGGCAGAAAAGTACCTTTGAAAAAAACTTTATATAACTTGGAAAAAAACAAATAATTTTTATCTCCTGTATGAAAAATCTGAAATGGCTGTCAACTGTAGTTTAATCGGGTTCCTATCAGAAGAAAAAAAGTCCAAAATATCAAACGGCTGTATACACAAAAATGCCGTACATCGATGAGTTTTTGTGAGATTGCGGTATGAAGATCAGGCAATTTGCCCTTCCTCACTGTAGTGCGATCTCGGAGTTGGTATATATAATTAGCGGGGGGCATGGGGGGCAGCCCACCAGAATAGAGAGTTCGAAGTCTGGCATAGGTTCATAGGTAGGTACTAGGCTATCTGCCCGAGGGCATTTATAAGCGTAGCCAGAGTGTGTCAGCTTTCGCTGCCCCACTGATTAATTAACTGAGCCTCTGTCAAGAAGAACCAATGAAGTGATCCCAGGGGTGTATTTTCTGTTACCCATCCACTCGTCAAGGTTTCTCTTGAAGAGTGTTAGTGAGGGGCTCTGCCTAATGTAGTTAGGAATTTAGCATTTTCGCTGTTTACAGCATTCAATTATATAAACTTTCGTTCATATAATATAGACCCATTTAACTGTAGAAAAACTAGCTCCTTCTTTGAAAAGAGCACCCAGAAAATCAAAAGCAGCAGGGACAAGGGCAATAAAAGCATCCATATTGTTTCTTAACACCAAAGGGAAAATCCTTTCTACTTGCTCATGTAAACCTTCTTGGAGGAGTCTTTTTGCGAGGATAATAAAATGGTTATGTACTAGTGAAGAAAGCCTGGGCTGTCTGGCTATTATTGGAACTCGAGAAACCATGCGGTCAGATTGATGGCTGGGATATTGGGATGACTTATTCCTGACAGTTGTGACAGAAGATCTGGAGTTGGATCCAGTATCCAGGGAGGAAAACAAAGAGTACAGCAAAGGAAGGGGAGCCACACCTCGCGAGGCCAGTAGGGGGCAATGAGGAAGACAGAGCTCTAACTGAATTGCTTTCTGTAGAAATGTCGGAATTAAGGGAAGTGGGGGATAAGCGTAAAGGAGACTGAATAGACAAATATGGACTACAACATCTCACAGTGACTCCCCCTGAGTGGGGATCAGGACAAAATACCTGCTACACTTGTGGGGAGACCCAACAATGGAAAATTTCCTCCGCTACTGACCGTTTGAGAGACCTCTTGTGAGACATCGGAATGGACCTGCTAAGTCTGTCTGCTAGTCCGCTGAATTTCCCAAGAATGTGTGTTGCAACTAGAAAGCGGTTGGTGGACATCATCCATAGCCTCTAGGCAGAGAGGGTAAGAATGGGTTCCCCCTTGTTTGTCAGTCTGAATCACAACAGTCCCAAGAGGAAAAGCATCTTGAAATGCCTGCAGTGCTAGTATGACTGCTCTCATCTCCATGACACTGATGTGCAAAATGGTCGCTTGGGCTACATGCCTTGGACTGTCTTTCCCAAGTAATTCTCCCCCACCCCATTTGGAAGGCATCCACAGCCACCATGGCCATTGGGGGTGGTAAAACAAAGGGTCAGCCAGGTAAATATATTCCAAATGGATACACCAGTGGATGTGGTGTATGCAAACTGGTGTAAGACTGACTGGAAAGATAGGGGCTATCGAAGAATAGACCAATGAACATCTAGCGTTAACTGAAAAACACGCATATAGTAATGTGCTAAAGGAAGGAGGACTACTGTTGCTGCCATAGACCCCAAAGCTTGAAGAATTAATCTGGCTGGAGGAGATGGATGGGATAGAACCTGATGTGTCTATCCAATGAGCAGGTAAAGAAACAATTTGCGTTGCTGTATTCAGGTGTGTGCCAATAAACTCCGGACTCTGTACTGGTATCAGATCTGACACGGCGTAATTGATTGTTACCCCTAGTGTGTGGGAAATCTGGAGCAACTATCTGGATTGTTGTCGGAGATGCATAATGGGGATGGGAAGAAGCCATTGTCTATGTATGGAAACACTCAGAATCCTTTTAGTTTCAAGTGAGCTTCCACCACTGCCATACATTTGGTGAACACTCTGGGGGGCTGTGGTGAGTCCAAAGTTCAGGGTCTGAATTGATAATAACTGGCTCCCAGATGAAATTGTAAATATCTTCAGGAGCACCTGTTTATTTTGATGGGATAATATGTGGAGCACATCCAATCATCCTTGTGAAGAAATGGCAGAATGGACTGGCTTTTTCACGTACAAGGTTTAGCTTGCTTAGATCCAAAACTGGTCTCAGTTCCCCTGTCTTTTTGGGCACTAAAAAGAAATGTGAGTTGGTTCTGAATCCTGTTTGGTCTGTGGGACCTCCTGGATGGCTCTTCTGTCTAGCAGCTTTTGAATTTCTTGCGCTGCTGCCTTCCTCTGAGTGGGTGGAATGTCGGGAAGCTTCTTCCTTTTGCAGACTGGGAGCTGGGAAAATGGTATGAAGTATCCCCGGGTATTATTTTTAGCACCTAAGCATTTTATTAAAACACCCAGATCTTTTGGTGCTAGGACAGTCATCCCCTGACTGCCTCTAGAGGTGGGCAGTCAGGCAACACTTCAAGAATGCTGATAAGGTCTACCCAGGAAGGAATCACAGAAACCCTGATTTTGCGGGTCTCTTCTGCCTCGAGGGCAGCATCTACCATTAGAACAGGATCCTCTGCCTCTGAAAAAGTTGTCTGCACGTGAATCTTGGAAAGGTGCCTGAGATTTGTGAAACCACATTTTCTTACCATCTCTCTGACTTCTAGAGAAAGTTTATTGAGGGGTAGAAAACTTTATTCCCACTTCAGACAGGGTCTTTCCTTCTTGTTCACTGTGGTCAAGTGTTTCTTTCACAGACGGACCAAAGATGTTCCATCAAACGAAGCATTGATGCAAGATGCCTTGAAAGGCTCCACAAAGTCACATAGCTGCATCCAGGCATGTCTCCTTACAGCAGTTCCTGAACATGCTATTCAAGTGAGAAGTGACAAACTTCATGACACCCATGTAGACGGGAAATGAAAGTTTGACTGCTGAATCCTGCACTAAGGCACTGTATGAACACAGCCACTCGTGCATGAACCAAGACGCTCTCTTCGAAAAAAAGGAAGCCAATCTGTTGGTCCCTTGCCATAAACAAACTTTACAACAAAAGGAAGAAACTGCTGCAGAAAAGAGGAAAATCCCAGAATGCAAAAAACTCCCTTACCAGCCTCAGTAAGAAGCTGAAATCCCTCATAAAATCCTCCAAAGCTAGTTACGAAAACAAAATTGCCAAAGATTCCAAAGACAACCACAAGGCATTCTATAGCTATGTCAAGAATCTAAATGGCAATGCTCAGATCTGCTCTGAGCTACAACAGAATGGCATTAAATATTCTGATCCCAAGGATATTGCCAATATCCTGGCAGATCGAATCAGTGCAAACTTCACCCACCTTACCCCTAAAAAGGGCCCATCTCAATACCGAAAGATTGCCAAATTCTGGTAATAATGGCCACACAGGTAAAACCACACTCTCCAAAGTTAAGAATACAGCTTCCATGGGGCCAGACGACACCCCACGCTGTGTACTACATGAACAACAAAATGAACTGGCACCTCACCTAAGTGTCATGTTTAATCATAGCCTCACCTCAGGCTTCGTGCCCACTTGAGTGGCGCACAGCAACAGTTATTCCACTCCACAAGGGGGGAGATCCCGGGAACTACCGCCCCATCAGTCTGCCGAGCCTGATCTGCAAGGCCAGGGAACGTATTATCAAAGAACTTATAAACAAAGACATTGGCAACCTTCACACACTGGACCCCACGCAGTTTGGGTTCGTGAAGGGCTGATCTTGTCTCCTGAACCTGACTGACTTCTTCAAATGAGTCTCCAGAGCCGTGGACAAGGGTAAGGCAGTCCACACAACCTATCTGGACCTCGACAAGGCCTTCAACACCATCTCCCACTCTGGAATCATAGATAAACTTAGTAAGCTGGGCATTAATCCCTCCGTCACTCGATGGGTTGCCAACTGGCTTTCTGACATAACCCACACTGTAAAAGTAGCCAACTCCAAATCCAGCTCCAGACAAGTGACAAGTGGAGTACCTCAGGGTTCGGTCCTGGGACCGCTCTTGTTTGGCATCTACTTCTCTGAAGTACAGGCCAACACTAAGGGAAGCTGTCTAACAAAGTTCGCAGATGACTGCAAACTGGGAGCCATTACTGAATCCCCAAATGATGTGGATATTCTACAAAAGGGCCTTACAGAAACAGATGTTGGTGCCAAAGCCATGGGCTCAAGCTCAATGCCAAGAAATGTATAGTTATCACCTTTGGGAAAAAACATGTACTCGTGAATTACCACATAGGTGGCAGTGCACTAATCATCAAACGTGTGATAAGAGACTTAGGGAGACAGGTGGACAGTGGTCTCACCTTCGATAACCACATCGCCACAACAGTCAGGAAATTCTTCTATGTGGCACACCTCATCACTAAGGGCTTTTCATCCAGAAAAAAGGAGGTCATTGTCCCACTGTACTCATCCCTCATTAGACCCATTATAGAATACAACGCCCCGTTTGGGATGTACCTCTCAAGACATCTGCAACAACTGGAAATGCTGCAGAAATACCTCACTAAAAGAATCACAGATGGCCTATGCTGACCATCTAAAAAGACTCCACCTATACGCTGTCACATATCGTCTACTCAGAGGCGATCTCTGCTTAATATACAAGGCCATGTCAAACCCAGAGCTGTTGGATGTGTTACACTTAAAGAAATCTCAATCCCTCAGACACACGCACCAGGGATCTAAACCTTGTCATCACAAAGAACAAAACATGCTGGAGGGATAGGTTCCTGATGCAGAGACTCCCCAGACTCTGGAATAGACTGCCCATACATGTCAAGCAGAGCGCCTCCTTGGCCCTCTTTAAAAGGAACCTTGATGATTGGATGGCAGATAGGAAATTCACCCCGGGGATCAAGTCAGTTGCCCTTCTAGACAGGGGTCCAGGGAAGTAAATACTGTGGGAAGAAACAGCCAGGGAATCGTTATGGCTAGGCTTGTATAGGCCCTAGGGCCGATAGCTTAATACCAACCTATGAACCAGTTGCCCATGAGGCACCCTCAACTGTGTGAGAGATCAACCTTGACACATTAGAAATTGATAAAAAAGTGGCCAGCTGAAAAGATGACCTTTTGAAATCCTCTGCACACATGGACTCAGACACAGAATTAGATAGTTCTTCGGTCAGATCTCTCTGTAGCCTTGTAAAGTGTGCCAGATAGTTAAGGGGCTTCAAGGGCAAATGTTGCTGAGGAAAAAACTCACTTTCTGAATCTGTCTAGTGTCCTAGCTTCTCTGTTTGGAGGGATGGATAGAAGAGCTCTGTTCTGCTATATGTTTTCTTTTTTAGTGACTGCCGTCACCACCATTGCATCTATAGGGACTCCTTTTGCTCCAGTGGGGTTTATCTTTTGGGGGGGGGGGGCTAAGAATTTGTCAGGTCAATGCGGTATTGGTTCAACAGAATCCAGCTCCTCCCATGCCCAGTGAAAGACTAGATCAATAAGCTCATCCTCCAGGGGGTCACCCAAGACATAGATAGGCAAGAACTAAAAGCCTCCAGAAATACGGACTCCTCTGGAGAAGAATTATCAGAAGACCAACCACCTTTTTGTGTAAGGATTTCTAATATATCTCCAAAGGAGACATCATCGGGTAGTGATCTGGGGGACCCTTCTCCTTCCTCAAAATCAGCATCTTCAGTGACAGAGTCCAATGGATAATCTATGTGCCTCCTCTTGCAAGTTCTCTTCCAATGGACCTCCTTGAGGGGGAGGTGTTAGAAGAAACAGTTCCTCTATGGGAACAGACTGGAAACTAGGTGGAACCAGCTGTCCTTGTGGAATAGGTCTGATGGACAAGTTCAGAACTCAGGAGGGAAAGGGAAGAAAGACCAGAAATCTAGAATGAGAAACAGCCCTTTCCACAACATTGAAGTCAGACGGACTTGGAGAAGCTGTGGCTTTCCGCACTGGAAACAAGTGTTCCAGTATAGGTAGACCACAATTCCGACCAGATCCATGCCTGGGGGAGGGAACCAGACCCACGCTGTCCAGCGCCGAGGCTCCAAGGGGCAGGGATGGATCAGATAACATCCGAGTATATCCTTGCCCCACAGATCTGATGCCAACGCTTCTGCCCTGGGACTAGTTCTGATCCGAAGGAATAGGAGCATAACTGGTTAGGGATGCTGCTCTGAAACCGAAGGAAGGATTGGAGAAGGAGATAACACTGTGCGAGTAGTGGCAGGAAGAAATACGGATCCAATTGGGAATGGAGCCGAGATGATCCCCATCTGGATCTGAACTCTGAGAAACCTTCGCATCATCATATCCATGTCCGCTCCAGAAAGAATTCTGGAGGACATGATGGATGATGCAGTTGACTTGGGCCTATTATGTTTCTTGGGAATTTGCATAAAAGGGGAATGCAGTCTATGGGAGACTGAATCCAAAAGAAACTCAGGTGAATGAGCTCTAGGAGTGTATGATGTATTAGGTTTTGGATCCAAGGGCTTGGGATCCATAACCTGATTTGTAGTGCTTGCTGAAAGGATAATCAGAGCCGATGGTTTAGGATCTGAAGATTTTGCATCCAGTGTGCATACTTTCGGGATCAAAGAAGTCAGATCTGATATTTTTGAAACTTTAGGAGGTGGTTCCAAAGACGTCCTGGGAGACTTCGGCAGTGAATACCTCCTATGCTTCAAAGGAATTTTACTGGTCTTATAGTGGTCTTACTGGGGGGTGGGTTGAGCCCCTGAAGAAGATGCAGTTGAGTAAGGAAGGAAGTAAGCCCTTAAAGATAAGTTTACTGTGTCTGTCAGCTAAAGCTCTTGTATGATAACCTGCGCATATTTAACAGTCTGTGTTCAGATAAGCTGCTCCTAGACAATATACACACTCCTTGTGGGCAGCCGAGTTAGGGATTTTGTGTTGGCTTGTTGGCCATGACAGTATATAGAAAGAGAAAAATATAAAATCAAGATTTTTTTGTTTTGTTTTACAGAAAAAAAATTATCAATAACAGTAATTAAGAATTACCCTGTTAAGAGAGTAGGACGGGTAGAAAGAGTATAGAAAGAAAAAATTACCAGCTATGCTAAGTTAAGAAATTATTACAAGAGACTGTCTTCACACAGAAAAAGAAAACTGAAAACTAAAAGAGAGGTTTACAGTAAAAGAAGATAAGAAAGTTAAACTTTAACTTATAAAACAGTTGAAAAACTTGACAAAATGCTGCAAGAGAAGGACCTACATCTGAGCGCGATGGTAGCAAATAAGATCTGTGGTACTGAGGATGGAAGGAGGAGCTTGAGAGTTGGATCCAAAGTCGGAAGTATGCGGCTGAGTCGGATCCGAGATTTCAGATTGGTAACCCATTAATTGAGGAAGAATGAAAAGGACAACATCAGATTAAAGATAAACAGAAATAATAAAATGGTACACCTACCTTATCTTTGGATACTTTATGTGAAAAGATACAAGTTCCATCAGTCTTCTTACATGTGCCACGAAGGAACCTTTTAAAATTATAAGATGAAGAAACAAGTTAAAAAATTTAGAAGCAAACATTTGAGTAAAACCAACAGGCTTTCATTTTTCTTTTATCTTTTTATTTTCCTTCCAAAGGATAGGAATACTGCAAAATTATACTTCACCTTCAGAAAGTGACAAATTAAAAGGACAAAGCATTACAAAAATAAATGAATAAGGAAGAATCAAGGTTAGGGCAACATATATGTCTGATTATTGGGTCCACTCCACAAGGTTTGTCCCAGTCTTCTCTTCTGGAAGTGTAGAAAGATTTTTGCCATTTTTGGCTTGGCTTGCCAAAATGACCTCTCAAATAAACCAACTGTTGCTAGCACCCACTCTACTTGCTGTGATTCCCTACCAACAATTGGACAAAATAAGATACAGGAGTATTTACACTTACTAGCTGATCTTTCAAGGGGAGTCCTCTGTAGCAAGGAAAAAACAAGTAATGTACTTACCATAACACTAGCTTTGATGTTGTCTTCCACCCATTTCAACCTTTGGGTCTTCAGATCCAGTAGCTGGCAACCTTCAAGCCTCTGTCTCCTCTCCCATAACTCCCTGATGCCCTAAAACTCCTAAGACTAAGGTTGACCCCTACACAAAAGAAAAGAACTTACTAAAGACGATTAGGAAGAAAAAACAAGTACCATGATGTTTAAAATGGGTAGCAGGAACTAAAGGATCCTGGACAGGTTCGTAAACCAGGACTTGGGTTGATCTGCTAGATTTACCTGTATCCTTGGCAGGATGCCTATAAAAGGAAGGGTGGTTGAGATGGGCAGAAGACGACAACATGGATCTAGTGTTACAATAAGTACATGGTGTTCATATCCAATGTTGCCTTTTCTGTCCACTTCAGCCTTTGTGGCAGAGTCTCCAGCCATTCATCTCTGTTATTTAGGAAAAAACATTGCAAAGAATGATGGAACCAAAGGTAGATGTGGAATGAAAATGACTATCCAGTTTACACTGGGAAACAAAAGGTGTAAGAAGCAGCCCATGTAGCCAGTGCACAAGTATCATCTATAGAGCTTTGTCGGAAAAAAAGGCAGTAGAAGTGGCTTTAGTACAATGATCCCTTGGGGTGAAGGGTAAGGATATACCAAACCTTTAAACTACCACCTATCTCTGTTAAGGAAAGGACTGGACCAGCTCAGAATTCTGTGGCCAAAAATACAAGGAGAACAAGCAAAACTGACTAGGACCAATCTTGAACGCTATCGCCTGGTTTCTTGAAAATTTTATCTGCTGTTAGTCTCGAGGTTAAACCTAGTCCAGGTTCTCTGGTCAAGCAAACCAATTTAAGGACAGATGAGAGTTGCTATATAACTTTCAAGATATAAACAAAAACTATACAATCAGAGAGACATCTGGATAACCTAGTTTTTTGGACACTGGTCTAGAAAAAGAAAAAAATGATTAGAAAGTCTGAAGTGTTTAGTTCTAAGTGAAATCTTAATTGATGATGAACATCAAAGCGAGTATTCTCATTTGTTACTGAAATTTGGAGAGAAAACTGGTAGCTCAATCGACTGATTCCGATAAGATTCAGATGCCATTTTGAGAAGGAAGGATTAGATCTCAATGATGTTCTTGTCCTTACGAAAGACAAGATAAGGAGGAGAGCAGGACAATGGCTGTATTTCAGATGCTTTTCTTGAAAAGGTGACAGCTACCAGAGACTCTTCCAAGAAACAAACTTCATTACTGCTGCAGTCACTGGTTCAAAGGAAGCTTTTACCAGGGACTCGAGCAGAAAAAGAAGTTCCTTCAGAGATGAGTGATCTCTAATGGGAGGTCTGAGAAGGAATGCTCCTTTTAGAAAGGTCTTAGAAAGTTTCAAAGATGCAATAGGTTTGTGACTGTGGCCCACATAAAATTACAGAGCTAATTGCCAAGTGAACTTTAATGGTGGAATACATAAGTCTGGCTTGAAACAGTCTGGATGAGGTGGAAAAGGGATCTATACCTTTACAGGAAGCCCAGGTAGAAAGACAGTTTAATTTGCTGGCATAAAACTTTTGAGAAAAGGGTTTCTGAGAAGAAGAAGACAAAATGTGAACTCACTTACACAGTTTAGGATCCCTGGCCATCATGGGAATTGGATAAACCATGCAGTCAACTTTAGGGAGTCCAGATTTGGGTGAAGCTGGCTCAAACAGTGAGAAATCAGATCTAGGAAAATGCCAGTACTCAAGGCAGGTAAAGACGATGACATAGGAAAGGAAACCAAACCTGTCTGGGCCAGAAGGGGGCTATGAGGATCACTGCAACCCTGCAACTTGCTGCTTTGTGAAGAAATTTGATTATCAAGAGAGTAGGAAGATGAGCACAAAGGAGGCCCTGGCACCATATGCACAGTAGAGCATCCCAAAGTGACCGCTCCTCCCGCATAGGAAACAGGGCAAAAGAAGGTGCTGCAGCTGGTGTTGAAGGAGTTACAAAAAGATCACAGCATTGCTACCCTGAGCAGCAGATAATTCATGCAGGCACCACTGGGTTGGGAGTCCACTAGTGAGGCATCAGGATGCTCCTGCTCAAGCTGCCTGCAAGGATAATGGATTTCCCCAAGATGTGCATTACCATCACAAAACACTGCAATGTCATCACCCAAAGCCACACCCTCATGGCCTCTCAATGAATGGGTAAGAACAGGTTATTCTTGGCTTGTTCATTTTCCAGGCTACAGATATGTTTTCAGATTGAATCATACCACCTTTGGGGAGGAAGTTCTGAAAGGTTGGTAAAACAATGAGAAATGCCCTCATCTCCAATAAACTGATTAGCAGATGAGCCTCTGATTCAGATGGTTACCTTGGACCATCCTGCCGACAAAATGCCCCATACCCCAATGCTAGAAGAGAGAGATGCCCATGCTTACCATGGCCTTGGGAGTGAGTATGACAAAGCTATGGCTTGCTGAAACTAAGGGGGAGGAAATCCACCAATGAATGTGATTCCATGTCACACTGGTAAGGAGGATGGGAATCGCAACAGATTTATGGAGCCAGACCACTGGCAGGATACAGTCCAATGGAGAATCCTCATGACAGGAACCATACAGATGGCAATTGTCATATGACCTAAAAGACATGGTATGAGGTGAGCCGGAGGGCTTGTTATCTGAAGAGATGATGCTCTTGGTGGGGGAGGGTCTCACTAATTGTTTGGTTGTGTCTGCATGGCATCCAATGAATTCTAAACACAGAACTGATCCCAGCTTGAACTTCTCTAGACTTATCGTAATCCCAAGGATAGACATTACTGAAACAAGTAGTCTCTAACTCGGATTAATGACTCTCAAAGTTGCTGTAAAGAGCCAGTTGGCTAGGTATGCAAAGACCCAAATTCTGAGCAGCCTGAGGCAAGCTACTATCACTGCAATGCACTTGGTGAACACCCAGGGAGCAGTGGTGAGCCTGAATGGCAGTGCTCAAAACTGGAAATGACTGGCTCCTAGCTTGAATACAGGAGCCTCCTAGAATGCCTCTCTGTCTTTATGTGGTAGTAGGTGTCTGAGGTCCACAGAGCACATCCAATAGTACTCCTCCAGAAGAGGTAATATGGACTGAACTGTCACAAACTAGAATTTGGTCTACTTGACAAAAATGTTTAACTTGCTTAGGTCCAAGATGGGCCTGAAGTCCCCTGTCTTCTTTGGCACCAAAAAGAACTGAACAGAACCCAGATCTTTTCTGTTCTGGTAGGACCTTTTGGATAATTTGGTTTGAAAGCAGCCTTTGAATTTCTAATGCTAGCTCTCTCCTCTGAGTGAGTGGGACTTCTGGGTGGCATTTCTGATTTAAGTGTTGCAAGTATGAAATGGAATGGAATAGCCCCTGGAAATGACTCTTGCTGATCAGGCGTCAGTTGTGATGGCTTTCCAAGCTTGTGAGTGTAGAGTTAAGTGCCCCTCAAATCCATCCATAGCACACCAGTCAGGTAACTTTTCAGGACTGCTGAAAGGCATCCCTGAGAAAGCACCTCAGAAGCCTTGAAACTCCAGACCTTCTCCCTGCCTCAGGGGGTGCTATCATTAAGATGTCTTGGGGAAAAAAACTGTGAATATTAATATTTATCTTTCTCCTCTTTGATCCCTAAAAAAAGGTCCTTTGGGACATAGAAAAACAGACTTCCATGGCAAACAGTCTTTTCCCTTCTTGCCCGCTGCTAGTTAGCATGTCTTACTTTAGAACCAAAACATATGGTGCCATCAATGGGACTGTTTAAGAGATATGGCTTAAAACAGTAAAATGGTCTGGAAAATTGTAAAGGCATGTCGAAGCTTGCCGGCAGGTAACAATGCCAGTACCTGCTTTGTGTGCTGTACCGTTAGCTACATTTAAAATAAGGTACATGGGTACACTGCATAATGATTGTATAGTGGACAGCTGAGTCTCCAGAGCTTTGTGGAGGTCTGAGGAAGTTTGAGTGGCTGTCAGCTTAAAAGCAGGTATAAAAAAAGAAGTATTGGCTTTTCTAACATAAAACACAAACCATATAGAAGGACAGGGTTTCCCTTTCTCGACAGCCTTAGCAGGAGTTATAGTTTTATGTGCCATAGAGGTGATTAAACAAATAAGGAAGGCTTATTCCCTGTTATACAACCCTCCCTAAAACAGGTCCAAGAACATACTCCGGATGCTGTGCACATTACACAGTTTTCTGCACCTGAGGGGTGATTAAACAACCAAGAAAGGAACTTTTGCTGCTTTAAAACGTTTCCTAAAACGGGTCCAAGAATATACATACACAGTGCTGTACACTATAAAATGTCTATCGCACGTAATAACTCTATGACTCTTGCTTAATTTAGTTTAATAACTGGTTTTGTACATCACTACTAGCCGTTATCTTGCCATACGTCCCCCTTTCTTACTAAACAATCACTCAGAGCCTGAAAGGAGTATGCTTTTCACAAAGGCTTATCTGAAGCTTCTATACAGTGTCGGACTCCTTTAACATTTTCTCAGTCAAAACTGTAGTGCAGTTAAGAGAGCTCAAGGAAGGCAACATGATGGAGCCACTGATCATATCTTCCTTTAAAAGAGTGTTAGCCAGATTCCTAAGCAGTGAAGATCAACTTGAACTCCTCCTTACTTGGTTACAGCTAAATTTGGTTACAGCTAATTCCACAAGCCTTCTCACTCTGTTTGTTGGACAACCATTACTTGGAGTTTCTCTTAAGTCAAGGAAAGTGAGCAATAACTGAAGACTAAAACTGCATTCAGCAGGTTTACAGACAGATTTTGATTTATCTGACTACCTTATGCTAACCCAACCCATACAGTAAATTCCTGCCCTCTCAACTATCTAAATTTTAGCAGCATGTCCAGATTTTTGCCTCATATTTTTGATCTTTTCCTCATAAATCTTGTGGTTTTCTAGGAAATCACCGAAGACTGAAGTCACTAAATAATGATATATATTTGAGTTTCAGACTTCATATCCTTCCGCAAATGCATGCTAACACAAATCCTGTTATTCTAGCAACTTTCTACGTTAATGATAGCAATATTTAAAAATTGTCCCTATTTCTGTTTCTGTGCCTGTGCCCCCCTAATTAATTTAGGTTTTTGTCCAGACTTCTTGCACTAAGAGGTTGAGAGGTATGCCTCCCCCCCCATTCTCTTCTATCCAGTCAGTCAGTTACTCATTACCCTGCTGTTGCCACTCCTTCCCACACTCTTGGCTGTCCTCCTTTAATTTGCTTTGCAGCATATGATGCTTTGTTCGATTTTAGGGCTTTCCTCTTCTCCATGGGTCTCTTGCAGCAGTTGCAATAAGTGTTTGCCTTGTACAATGGAACTGGCTGCCTCTTGTATTTAAACAGCAATGAATTCTACTGCATTTACAATTACTAAGTTTGCAATGATTTTCACAAACATATCATCTACTGAACGATGCTCTCTCAAACTATGTTTACTGCCGAAGTTATTTTTTTAGTTCACTGCTCAAGTTATTTTTATAGGTTCATAGTTGAGCACTAGCCTAGCTGCCTTTGTGGGCCATTTTAAGCTTAGCCAGTTTCCATTTTAGTGTTCAAAACAACCTGTCCCATTTGGTTATAGATGGGCCTTAGCTATCCCATGGTCGATAATTATATACCGCTAATGAGAATAACTGGGATCATACCATAAATAATTTGAGGACTTATGCATGAGATAAATCATGTAGGAGCTGCCTATCTCCATTACTATTTGACTGGGGGCAGTCCTTGTGAAAATTTTCTGTTTCCCATTTATATTTCTAACTTGTGCTTGAAAATGGACAGAGTTGAACTTTGTTTCATGTAGACGGAGAGTCTGTTCCACAGCTGCAGTATCCTCTGCAGAATATATCTGTCACCTCCAAACCAGTCTGTTGATGTTGCAGGACAGGTTTAGATCTCTAGACAGAGTATTTTGAATGCCATTTGACTTGCTGATGTACAGTAAATCCAGCAGTAATGGGTTGTAGGATGTCTTGTATGCTAGACATAGGTCACCTCTTAAAAGACTGTAGGATACACAGTATAGTGACAGCGCTTTCACTCAGTCCATGTAGGACATATTGTTTAGCCTTTGTATCCTTTTAGTAATGTACATCTGTCAATGTTCCAATTGCTGCATGTGTCTGAACATATAAATGCCAAAGGAGGCATTATCTTCAATGACTGGCCTAATTAGGGCTGAGTAAAGGGGTACAATGAGATCCCTAGATCTAGACACAATTCCTTTGTTTATAAGCTGTACAGTATAGAAGGATTTCCTTACAAAAGACACATTAGTTAAAATTTTGGTCACTGTCCACAAGTTCTCAAATCCTGAATGACTGGATCAACTCTTAAGAGGCGTACTGTTAATGTGGGAGTTCCCTGGGGTAAGTGACTTCCCAATGGATACGACTAGGCATTTTATGGCATTTAGTTTCAGACCATGATTTTGACACCAGTTATTTGTGTTAGACAAAACTTCCTGCAGGACAGTTAAGTCATTTCTGAACATCTCTGCTGATATTATTGGTGAACTTGGAACTCAATACAGACTTTCCAGCTGATGCTGGAAAATAAGAAGCAACTGCAAATAACATCACCAAATTATCAGCTTATTAGACTGTAACTCTGTTGAGCTCTAATAACTGTGTTTCATGATGTTAATGCTGTTATGTGGGGTTTGCAGAGTGGGTTACAAGGCAGTGTAGCTACTTGCTAACATAAAATAGTAAAGACCCTCCTATTGAGAGCTCAATAATGCTTACTTGCTCACTGCTCTAGTGGCATAATGAATACTAAGCACACACACTAGCAGCAGTTATCTAATGAAGCTACACAAAATGGAAGTTTCACCTCTCAAGAACATTACCCTCTCTCTTTAAATTGAGATCTTAATTACCTGCCACATTATGAATTAGCGTGCTGGTTCCATTAAAGCTACAAAAAGGGGAACTTACATTTGATTATATTTTTCGTGTTTACTAAGACATTAGAGAAGATTCCGTGTTAGCATATTAGTCACTAACACAGTACTTGGAACCCACTCTTTTAAGCACCACGTTTACTGATGGACATGAAAGGATGCCATTTTAATTACATCTGGCTAGCACGCTTGACTAGGTTATAATTGCTATGACTCAGCTGAGCCGAGTTAAGCGAAAGTGCCACTGCTAACGTGACTCTGAGCCCATTGTTTTAAGCACAATTTTCACTAACGCACTTCATGATCCATTTACAGGCTCTACAGACCTGAGACGGCACCATTTTTAACTGCATTCAGCTGGTATATTAGCATCTCTTTGCCTCACAGATGAGTCAAGGCACACAAAAGTGCTATTCCTTAAGTTTTTGGGAGGTTTAACTATTACTTGAGTCCCACTTTAACAATGTTGGCCTTGAAAAAACACAGTAGGAGATACTGCAACCATATTCAATTACAGTAAACAAAGATTCAGCACACTGTTTTTCCCATGGTGCATTCTCTTTCAAGAGGTACAAACTTTTGGCACCATATCTACAATAAGCATTACTGTTGGCTTTAATGGGCTACCATGGACTACCATGGGCTGCTTACTATCAATGCAATGCAAATAGTTAATAACCTTTTCTTTTTTACAATTATTTTGTATTGTGATTGTTGTATATTGTCACTTTATTTTATGTTTGCTGGGGCTTTTCCCCTCGGGTCTCTACTGAAAATGGGTTTGTTTGCAAACTCAGTTGGACTAACCCGGTTAACAAAAGCAAAATAAAATAAAATAAATAACATGAGTGCTGTGATCTACACACAGAGGAAAACCCACTTTCTTAGCTAACATTCAGTGTATCCCCCTGCAGAGTTCCTCTTACCTTGCAGCATTGTTTGTTTCCTGTTTTTCACACCCAGTTCTGCTACTGAACTTTTCTAAATTGCCAATTATTAAAATTTAAGAGTGCATCTTTTCACTGTTTTCAACCCCCCCCATCTTTTTAATCTTCTCACATCTACTCACTTTGTAACTTACTACATACCTCTTCAGTAAATCATCCACTTTGCATTAGCGCTTAGTCAAACAGCTTTCAATAAACTTCAAGTGCTTCCTAACTGGTCTGCCTTGTACTTCAATAACCTTCCTATCACTATTTCATTCTGAACGTAAACAGTGGCACCTTCTGACACCTTCTCCAACTGTATGTTTCTGGTACAACTGGTACTTTCACATTCCCTTTCCATCCCACACTTTCCTGTATCACGTCTTAAATTAATTCACAAATACCACATACTACTGCCACCAAATACCATATGCTCTGATACGAATATACCACTTTCTTCATTCTCTACCACCTGCCTTACATACTCTTTTTACCCATTGGTATTTTCATACCACAACTTGTTCATTACCTTTACCCTCATCAGGGTTGCCCTTTAACAGTGCATACCTTCATCCACTAACACCCACACACCAACATATCACGCATTAACTTCTATGGTATGGTACACTTTGCTTCCTACCTTATTTTCTTTAACATCTTTTCTTGTTTTCCTCAATACATTATGCCCCTTTCAACACTACCACTTCTCCTCACAACCTTTCTGCAACCAAACTTAACAACATCCAACTTATATAGTAACAGTCTACTGTACTGAACAAAATAGATCAAATTCTTTTTTTTCATTTTTAATTTATTTTATTTTAACAGCTTTATTGAAGTATCACTTAAGACATAGGTAAACATACAATTATAAAAAAGAAAAACCATATTTGCATATTCCTAGTTGTAAACATTAGGTACATCACATACACTCTTCTGTATATTTATCATCAATTTATCATTACGTAAATTGATCACTTCCTGCCTTCCCCTTAAACCTTGCTCTTCCTCCAAAACATTATTCTGCAGATATTATTCCCACAATTTCTATTTTTTTCTATGCAATTTGTTCCTACCGTTTTCTCAAGATCACACTTCCAGTTCTTTTAACTTGGTTACAATATTCAGTACCTTAAATGGGTCTACTTGACATTATGGAAATGTCAGTAGACCAACTTTCAAATAACCAAGACAACAACGCCAAAAAGCCAAAAAGCTGAAAATCCACATAGTCGACTGTCAAAAAAATGACCCAATAATGTGCAACGTACCTCTCACGTAATGCACAAACAAAAGCAACAACTCATCCCATCTCAGCATTGCCCTGTCAAATTAAATGTACTGAACAGCTACCCAACTCTACTCCAAACCCCATCCACAAACCAATAGTAAGATAAAATAACAAATCCCACTGAATATTCATGCGGATGCTCTGCAAAACTATTCAGTGGAGATTTGTGAACTCAACAACCACAATCACTTTAATTTTAAATTTTACATTGTTGCAGGGGGGCACAAATGCACCACCTCCAAAATCGTACTACAGTGTGGAAATGAGCAGATTTCCTGTTCCACTCAGCTTGGAGTCGGCATTTCAAATGTTCGATCATCTGAATGTTGGCATAGTGAAGTTTCAGTTATATGCAATTTCGCTCTTTTGGTCTCGGTTATTTGAAAGTTGGTCTACTGACATTTTGGTAATGTCAAATAGACCCCTTTAAATAAAGTTGGCTTAGACTTTGATTTCCATTTTCTAGTAATTTCTTTATTGGCAGCCATCAGAATTAAATTTAACAAGGCCTTACTACGTCTAGGCAATTCAGATCCTGTATCCCAGCCTCAAAAAACATTTCTCCTTAGTTGCATCCATTTGCTCACCCAATATTCTGATAGAGTACTCTACTGGGTATTTTTGAAGTCTACCAACGCATTACACTCCCAAAGCTTATGTTCCAGTTACTTCTTTCTTTCTTCCCCATCATACCTCCAACATTTGCCATCCACCTGAGGAAAATTCTTTGGACTCTGCTTGAGTTATTAAAATACCTATGCAAACATTTCCAAACAGAAATTCTAAATCTGCTAGACTTTGTTGCATCCTAGGAAGCTATACACATGCCCTCCCATTGTTTTCTTGTTAATTGCTTATCCAGTCTCTCTTCCCAATCTTTTCTAATCTTCTCTGATTCCTACAATTATTGTGCAGTACTTTATATGCTTTAATTATCCATTTAGCATCAGCTACTGTCTAGATTCAATTATAGACTCTACCAGAGCAGGTCTTTCACTTAGGACTCCCTTATCCCTTTCTCTTTGCCTATACTCAGATATCAATTCCTGATAAGGAAGGCAGTCTCTAGACAGCAGTCCAAATGTCTTCTTGGCTTCTCCCCATTCTATTAACTCTCCCTCTCTAGATATTTGCTCCCAATACCTTGTCAGTTTTCTCTAGTAAATTCCAACCCCCTCATGCCTATTTTCTGTACCCCTAAATGCAGTCAACACTTTCTGCAAAAGTTCCTTTCTTCATTCTAGTGTTGGCTTAGTTCTTAAAAAACTTCTTATAGGTTCATAGATTAGTACTAGGCTAACTACCTTTGTGGGACAATTTAAGCCTAACAAACCAAACAATTCTGTAAACCACGAATAAGCCACAATTGTAAGCATGGTGAGTTCCTCCAGGAATAAGGCAGAAATACGCCAAAGGCAGGCTGAAAGTAGTGAAGTCACAAACCACTGGTAGAGCAAAAAATATCCTTTTATTCGCACATGCAGGATTTTGTCCCGTAACCAACGGAACTTCATCAGATAAAACATTTTCAAAAAAAATTCCTTTAAAAAAAACATCAACCAATAAAAATACCTCAATTAGCACACACCTTCATAAAATGGCCAATAAAAACACTGATTTAATCATATAGCATAAGCTATATGCATCCATCCCTCATCCAATCAGCATTCAGCATCATTATCAAATCAAAATACAGATCGTCATACATCTAAATAAATTCATCCAATAATGTTCTTGAACACATCATCTATTTAAAAATAATAGATGCAAACTGTACATTATATGAAACCTGCAAAAATTCCTTTAAAAATGAATTAGTAATTGGCCAATCAGATCATTTAGTGACCTGCAGCATCCAATAACTATAAAGAAATGAAAGTAACTCAGAAATTTTGATCTGAAATTGGATGTTCTCATTTAACCAATCACATCTCATACAAACATATTATACCCAATCACAATAACTTCAAAACAAGGCTATTATTGTGGAATACACAAAACTCAAACATAAGCGTTTCTACAAAGCTTCGATTCTGGTTCATATTTTACCAGTTAACTGGCATATTTAGTCTAAACAGCCAATAGTTAATAAAATATATACCAAAGTCTAGATATATATGCCTCCTCAAAACTCTGTTGTCAGCAAGTTAATCATTGGCTAACCACATAACAACCTGAGACTTAACCACCGATGGTCTATAATTTACTTGGCCCTAGAACCAATGACTAAAAAAGATTAATATAACTTGCATAGCTTAACCATCCACATAGCATTTACATTTATCTATTTTATATCTTATTATTCGTGGAAGAATGTGAACTGTTAAAAGACATGTTCTTGAATCAAGGATATCCCGATTTCATTTTTGAATTGATATCAGAAGTTAAGGAAAAAAGAATTAAGGGCCATTTTCAACCCTTGTTAAACATGGACCCTTTTACTCTAGGATCAATGAATGTAATTTGGTTGGATTCAAGTGAAGAAGACTTGTTTAACATTTCATCAGAGACTATTGATAAATCTTCTGAGTCACAAAAAATGCCTATACTAGTGCTTTTATCACAGTTCTTGGTGATGATAGTAATGCCATTAGGCATGTTTTTATGAAAAACTGGGATGTCCTGATGAATGATTCTAACTTTAGTAGCCGACAAGGTGATAAACCTATTACTGTCTTTAAAAGAGGGCTCAATTTGAAAAATATTTTTTAGTGTTCTAAAGGGTCGTTTAACAAGGGGTCTATGACTAAATGTGGTAGCTGTGTCTTTTGTAACCATATTTTTACAACAAGCCATGTCACTATTAATCATCAAACTATATATATATATATATATATATATATATATATATATATATATATATATATATATACACACACACACACACACACACACACACACATATATATATATATATATATATATATATATATGTATTAGTGGTAAACCATGCTTTAACAGCAAGGAGGAGGTTTATTGTGTTTTACGTTCAACTTGCCCATGTTTTTATGTGGGCAAGACTGAACGGAAATTAAAAAACAGAATTAGTGAACATCTATCTGATATTCATTCTAAAAAAACACCAATGCTCTTTATAGGCATATTTCTGAAAATATTGTTTTAAATGTATTGTGTTACAAACTGTTTTTGAATCAAATAAAGGGGGTGCTTGGCCTCTGCTCCTTGAAAAAGCAGAATTATCTTGGCAATTGTGCCTTTCTGCGCATTTTTGGCCAGGATTAAATGAGGCAGCTTCAGTTGTTAGTTTGCTTAAATTGAAAGCAATTTCTAGGTAAGTTGTTGTCTCCCCCTTTATTTACTAGTTGTTATGATATTTATGTTGAATTATTGCTATATTAAAGCTTAGATGGGTGTTATTCTTGGTTATTACATTTGTGAGGTGCCATTGGTTAGTTAGTTGCAACATACAATGCTATTTGTACATTTACAATGAATGGGAGATAGGTACTGCAACAAATGGCTGACTACTATTATTATTACATTCGGCATCATTGCATATTTGAGGGCATGGTTACCACTTTATAATTGTTTTTTATTGATTATTGTTGGGCAACATTAACTTTTATTTGTAATGTAAGTGCGATCAATTAGGTAGATTAGGTCCCTTTTAGATTGGCGAGTACGTTTCACACACTCGTGTTATTAATAATAGACTTAAATTTGTGGGCATACTGGCGAAATACTAAGTATCTTAGAACTATGTATGAAGAATTGAATAGTTCCAACAATAAGTTTCATATACTGATTACAGTTCATTTTAATTCATTATTAATTGGATGAAATAATAAAGATGCCCATGACTGGCTTTTTTTGCGATCTGGTGGGCAATGTCTAGTTCATTCTATTCATTGTATTGGGCCATGTTACTTGGAAATTATTGGTTGTTTAATTCAAATTTGTTTCGTTATTGGCTAAACAGGAACCAATGAAATATGCAGTTTCAAGGAGACGTAGATGCCAGTCACTGCGACTGTCTTCCATAGTTTGGAAGTTTTAGTAAATTTAATGGGCTTGATCATGAATTTTTTGAATGTTATAAGAACTCTCTGATTTTAGGGTCTTTATTGAATAGATAGGAAGAATAGGGCGGCCACAGTGGTGCAGTGGTTAGCATTGCCACCTCACAGCAAGAGGTTCTCCGGTTTGATCCCCGGCTGGGGTGCCTTCTGTGCGGAGTCTGCATGTCCTCCCTGTGGTCGCGTGGGTTTCCTCCGGGTGCTCCGGTTTCCTCCCACATCCCAAAGACATGCTGCAGGTGGATTGGACACTCTAAATTGGCCCTAGGTGTGCGTGTGAGTGTGCCTTCTGTGGAAGGTTGGGCGCCGGGCTGGCAACTCGACACCGTAAAACTCCACTGCCATTCAATGTGCGGACAAGGTGATCCGCTGTGGCGACCCCTGACTGGGAAAAGCCGAAAGAAGAAGAAGAAGAAGAAGAAGATTGAATAGATAGGAAGAATAATGTCCAAGTATTCTATTATGCGTTGGGTTATGTAAATTGCAAACTATTGGTTGCCTGGTCTATCTTTGTGATGTGATTTGCCAAATCTTAACCTGTTGAAAGCGGAGCTTTGAGGAGGCATGTTTGCCTTAATTTTGGTACATAACTTGTAAGATATTGCCTGTTTAGATCAAATATACAAGATAACTGGTCAAATGTGAACCAGTCGGAATCGAAGCCCTGTGGAGGCGTAGACATTCCGGTATGGTGCATTCTTTATTCATAGCCTTTGGTCAAAGTTAATGTGATTGGGCATTAAGCGCTTATATGAGATTTTATTGGGCAAATGTAAATATTGTGAGTTTTATGTCCATAGTTTTTAGTTGGGGTTAATATGATTGGGTATTGAGCGCTTCATGATATCCCATTAGATAAATGTAAATACTATGTAGATGGTTAAGCTATGTAAGTTACATTCGTCTTTTTTAGTCATTGGTTCTACGGCCACGTAAATTATAGACCATTGGTGGTTAAGTCTCAATTTAGGTGGTTTGCCAATGATTAACTTGCTGACAACTGAGTTTTGAGGAGGCATATATATCTAGACTTTAGTATATATTTTATTAACTATTGGCTGTTTAGACTAAATATGCCAGTTAACTGGTCAAATATGAACCAGTTAGAATCGAAGCTTTGTGGAAACACGTTTGAGTTTTTGAAGTTATTGTGATTGGGTATAATATGTTTGTATGAGATGTGATTGGTTAAATGAGAACATCCAATTTTAGGTCGTTTCTGAGTTACTTTTGTTTCTTTATAGCTATTGGATGCTGCAGGTCACTAAATGGTTTGATTGGCCAATTACTAATTCATTTTTAAAGGGATTTTTGCGGAGTTCATATAATGTATAGTTTGCATCTATTATTTTTAAATAGATGATGTGCTCAAGAAAATTATTGGATGGATTTATTTAGATGTATGACAATCTGTATTTTGATAAGATAATGATGCTGAATGCTGATTGGATGAGGGATAGATGCATTTAGCTTATGCTATATGATTAAATCAGTGTTTTATTGGCCATTTTATGAAGGTGTGTGCTAATTGAGGTATTTTTATTGGTTGATGTTTTTTTTTTTTAAAGGAATGTTTTTTTGAAAATGTTTTATCTGACGAAGTTACGTTGGTTACGGGATGAAATCCTGTATGTGCGAATAAAAAGATATTTTTTGCTCTACCAGTGGTTTGGGACTTCACTGCTTTCAACCTGCTTTTGACGTATTTCTACCTTGTTCCGAGAGATTTTCACCGTGCTTGCAATTGTGGTTTATTCACATTTTAAGCCTAGCCAGTTACCTCATGTGAGAATTGAACCCTGCACCTTGTCTGTAAGGTATACACTTTAAAGTAACAGAAGTTATGAATATGACACTGTGTGTGGCTCTTGTCATTCTCATAAAGGATCTGCATCCAAAATCCTATATTATCCTTATTTCTTGAATCCCTGCCAGCTTCATCACCCCTTTCCACTCTGAATTATAGCTTTCTGCTTTTGTTATGTACATGAGCCTTAACTATATCAATTTATTGACACTAACAAACATGTTGGCCTGCATGCAAATACTATATGTCACACTTTCAATAAATTTATCACCATCTTTTTTGTGTTCACAGTTCTAAGCTGGCGATATGAATCCTGGGCCAAGCACTACAACTTAGTTAACCAGTCATCCCACTATTCAACTGTCTCTTTCAAACAGCATTTCTGACAAAGTACCGTTGTGTAAGAACGTACCCCATAAGAGTAGATGCCCTAGTCATCTATGTTGCAGTATTCCTAACATATGGGTTGTTACAGCTGACGTCCGTCAAGGGTACCAAAACTTTACCTTCCCTTGTTTGTATGTCTGACGCGTGACCTTCGCTCATAAGCACTGGGGTATACAGACAGATGTATTAGCATGGATCCTTAGAGTATCACCAAGCCAGCATCCTGAAGAATACAGAGAGAGGAGACTGGTCTGCTAGGAGGGGTGTAGC
Organism: Protopterus annectens; assembly: GCF_019279795.1. Lineage (NCBI taxonomy): Eukaryota > Metazoa > Chordata > Ceratodontiformes > Protopteridae > Protopterus > Protopterus annectens. The sequence goes on along the minus strand of NC_056732.1, from coordinate 1,277,423,670 downwards.
TTGAATATGTAACAAAACTCCCTCATTCCCATGTAACACAGCAGAGGTTAAAAAAGGGGGAGAGGAATATGAAGTGAGGTAGAGAAGAGGGGACGAAGGGCGGGATGGAATACTGCAACAGTGTTCAGTAGGACATCTACTGTTATGGTAAGTTCTTACACAACTTTACTATGTCCCAACTGAAATCACTGTTGCAGTATTTCTGACATAGGGGCGAGTCCCAGAGCTGAAGAAGGAAATAAAGGTAGTTGGCTATGGAGCAGAGGAGTTGTCCAGCAACCCAGACAAAACTGAATGAGCAAAAGCTGAACTGGACCTGAAGAAAAGCATTGCTTTTGTAGTGTTTGGTAAAGGTGTATACAGAGGACCTAGTGGCAACCTTTAAGATGAACCTGGATTCTAGTCCTTTGTGAAATGCCCCTGAGGAAGCCAATGCCCTAGTGGAATGTGCTTTAGGGTCAGAAAGCAAGGTCTTACCATAGTGCAAGTAGCAGAAACAGACAGCCTTAGAAATCCAAGCAGCAATACTTTGTTTGGAGAATGACCAGCCCAGCTAAGAGATCATAAATGATAAAACAACTGGTCAGTCTTTCTGAAGGATTTAGTTCTGTCCAGATAAAATCCAAGTTTCCTGTGAGTGAAGACCCCCCCCTTCTGTGGATTGGGAAAGAAAGTGGGAAAATGAATAGCCTGAGGAACAGCTTGTTTACTACCTTAGGAATGAAGGATGACTTATTCCTGACAGTCACCTCTTCTTCTTAAAAATAAGAAAAGGGGGAATGGCCATGACAACTTGACAAACATGTAATTCAGAAACTCTTCTAGTAGAGGTGAGAGCCAAGAGAAGAAGAAGAGAGTTTTTGAAGTACAGAATTTTAGAGAAGCTGAAGATGCTGGTTTAAAAGACGACAGTATAAGCTTTTCTAACACAACATTAAGATCCCAAGGAGTAGAGATGGGTTTCCATGATGGGCTAAGATTCAGGACTCCCTGAGGAAAAGCTTGACCTTTGTCCTAGCCATAAGTTGAGGGCTAAGAGGGAGGCAGGCACTGACAGCTGACAAGTGAGTTTTTATAGAAGAGTAAGCCAAACCTGATCAAAACAGTTCATAGAGATATTGCAATACAGAAGAAACTTGTGTTAATAGTGGGTCCTATATTCTTCAGAGTCAATGTTGCAGTACTGATTTTTGGGAGGACTACCAAAGCTAAAATAGTGAAACCTGCTCCAGCCCTAGGTTACAGTGCTTTGTAAATGTGTGCAGAGTTCCATGTGGCTGCCTCTAGGATGGCCAGAGTGGGAGAGCAGTGGTAGTCACCCTATGTTTGGTGGATAGGGCTATAATATGTCCAGGTAAATCCTTTCCATGGTGTGAGAACTTAATGCAGTTAGCTATCCATTTTTGAAATGGATTGTTTGGAGACAGGCTTGCCCTGCTTACCCTCTGTAAAAAGCCACCACAAATTGTTCTGCTCTATTAGGGGGTTTTGTCCTGTCTAGATAGTACCTGAATTGCCTGTGAACATCCAAGGAATAGAAGACTTGCTCTGTCATGTTCTGTGAATTTGGATAGAAGACTGGTGGGGTGGATAGTCTGGTTTAAAGTAAGCTCTGTTACCATTTTATGCATAAAGGATGAATTTATTCTGAAGGGGAGTTCAAAGGAGGGCAAGGTTAGTTTTTCTATATATAATTTAGATGCCATGAAAATATGGGGTTCCTTCTGGGTGGTCCTAAGTCAATCATCCCTTTTACAAAAAGTTTCATGTGGGGGGTGTGAGAAGAAAGGTGGAGCACTGTGCAGGCAAATTGACACAGCAGAAGCATGTACCTCAATGCTGGAACAGGAAAGTCCTTGTATGAACAGGCCTGAGATGATGGCTGCCTGAGAGGGGCTAATGTTATTGCTGTTACACCAGGCAGACAATCTTTTCCATTTCGCCAGGTATGTTTTATTGTTACAGGGCGTCCTTGCTTCCCTTAAAATGCAAACAATAACCTTGAGATGGGATGGAGTCCTTGGTGTCAAAACCCAGTGCTCCAGGCAGTTAACCTGACGATGGCTAGATGGAGGTAGAAAACCAATCCCTTGATTTGGCTGAGGAGACCTACTTCCGGTGTTAAGGTGTGGAATCTCCCCTTCACTGAGTATCAGGAGGAGGGAGAACTAGTGTTGTCTTGGCCACAAGAGGGGCCAATTAGGATCATGCTGGATCTGTCTACCATGATTTCTGTCAATACCCTAGGGATCAGGGGTAAGGGTAAGGGTGAGAACGTATTCAAGAACCAGTTTGTTGGTGGTTGAAGGAGAATGCATCTTATTTTCCAAGCTCTTCTGTGTTGTGTTCTGGAGCAAAAATTCTGAAGTTTATTGTGGTGAGAGACAAACAGGTCCACTGAGGGGATCCCCCACTGTATGGTTAAATCCATAAACACCTTTCTCTTTAGCACCCATTCAATGGAATCTAGAAGGTCCTTCCAAAGAGAATCTGCCAGGGAATTGTTCTGTCTCAGAATATAAGAGGCTATGAGGGTCAGCCTTAATTCTTGCGCCAGCATCCAAACTTTCTTGGAAATGCTGAACAGAGGGGAAGACAAAGCTCCTCCTTGTTTGTTCATGTACCACATCGCTGTGGTTGTGTCAATCTGGATTTTGCAGGGTCCCTGGGTTTAAGATTTGTTGAAAAGATTTTATAGCCAGGTAAACTGCTGGTAACGCCTTCTGATTTACATGCAACCTACTTTGCTGTGGGGACCAAATACACTACACTTTCAGAGAACCTGCTTAGGTTTTGCAAACTATGTCAGGACTATCTGTGACGATGGTAGTGATGGTCTTGTCTGCTTCTGGTAAACTGAAATTTGCCACTGGTTTACTCTGTATGGTTTTCTTCCACCATTGGAGTTACTTTTTCAGGCATGGAAGGAGAGACAGAATGGTTTCCAGGGGTTAGGAATGCTGCTCCCAAACATTTTTCAGGAGCCTTTGGAGTTTTCTCATGTGTAACTTTACAAATGGGATCACGAGAATGCAGGATGCAATGTTTTCCAGTGTCATCAGGAATTCTCTTACAGTGATGAGCTAACATTTGGAGCAGACCAGTAAGATAGCTTGTCAAGAAAATAATTTTATTTTAGGAAAGGAAGGCTTTCTGTTGAACCAAATCTATGAGGGTTCAAAGAAAAAGGATTCTTGTTTGGGATTTTTGATGATTTAAGGTGAGGCCTAGCTTCTGAAAGCAGTCTACAGTAATTTGTAAGGTGTGTAGGGTCTTTGACTATACATATGGACTTGTACAAAGAGAGCCACTTTTGATCTCTCTGAATGCGTCTCTCAGGCAGTTATGTATCTTGCATTGAGCAGCATTCTACTTTCACCAATGATGGTGCCACAGTATGAACAAAAGATGACTGACTTCAACTGCCTTAGTTTCTTGTGTCTTTCTAGGGGGATCCAATATGTCAGTATGGGAGGGCTTGGTTAGCAAACCACATTGCATTCCATAGGGTGGTCTGCACCTGTCTCCCATAGGCTTCCAAATACTGGCTAAAACTTTATCTAGCCATTTAGAGCCTTTTTTAGGTAATGCCAAATTCAAAAACCTACCGACATAGCAAATAAAACCCAAAGAACCTACAGGTGTTACTGCTCAATGCTAGGAGTTTAAATAAGGAACTCCATATACTCTATAATTCTCCTCACTCTGGAGAACACAGACATCTGTGCAGTTATCAAGACATGGTTTAATCCACAGAAAGTACTCCATGTGCAAGGCTTCAGTACCTTCCGCACATTTAGACCATCAGCTGTACAGACACAGACGAAAGTGGAAGATTCTCAGTCTATATTAGCAACAAACATAACTCTACATTGGTTAAACAGGATGATGCCCTGGAATTTATCCACATGTAAATCACACCAAAGTCCCATACTATATCACAGCAAGCTACAGGTCACCCTTTATGTCCCTAGAATCCCATAGCTTGTACCTAGACCTACTGGAGAAACTTACCATTAAACCAAATACCATATTTATGGGAGACTTTACCCCTCTACAGACTGGGAAACATACATTGCCTCATGCTTGCAGGCACAATGATTCCTAGACTTTATTAACATGACTTACCCGGGCAGTGCACATGCCCAAAAAAGATCCAAACATACTATACCCAGTACTCACCATTAAGGAAAAGCACTGGCTAACAGATAAGACTTGGGAAGTCAAGACTGGTGATACTACATCCACTAAGAAACTGGTCACAAGCAGGGTACCTCAGGGCATCATGTTGTGACCTCTCTTATTTAGCATCTACTTCTCAGACATTAGTCAAGGGCCATTGGCTAACCAGGTTTGGAGAGGACCACAAATTGTAAGCTATGACAGATTCTCTCCATGACATAAATACCTTACAAGAAGGTTTAAAATGGACAAATAACTAGTGCCAAAGTCATGGACTAAAACTTAATACCAAGGAAATGCATTATACTGCATTTGGGAAAACAGCCACCCAAGATGATTTGGGACAGACAGGAAGAAGTAAGAAAAAATGAGGATATCCAGCAAAGAGGTGGATGGATTACGTGAAAGAAGATCTGAGACAGTCAGGCATGAATGTTGAAGAAGGCAGGAATGTGGCACTGAATCGAGCTAGACAGTGACAGTTAACATGAGTCCCTGACCCCATGTAGAAAATGGGGCTGCTGCTGCTGATGCCACTCAGGCTAATTTACTCCATCGATAAGACACCCTTAACAGCTGAACCGGTAGTCAAGGATGTGGGAACATATGTACACAGTAATCTGGCCTTTGACCAACATGTGACCAAGGTAGTAAGAAAATCATTCTATGTCGCCCAACTTTTAAATAAGGGTATGGCATCCAGGTCAAAAGAAGTCACAGTGCCACTTTATTCAGCCCTCATCATACCCCTAATTGAGTGTAATGCCCCCTTCAGCATGTACCTGACCAGACATATGCAACAGTTGGAATGTCCAGAAAGGTTCCTTATTAGAAGAACCCAGGGTATAAACACATTGTCCTATACAGATCGCCTTAAAGCCCTATCTCTATACTTTTACACCTAAAGGTAAATGAGAGGCAAATCTATGCCTACCATATAAGGCATCCTCTTATCCAGCTCTGATGAATCTTTTGCATATCTGCATAATGCACAGCATCAGAACCATGGCATCCAATGATTTAAATTTTGCTTTTAACACAAGTAAAACATGTTGGCAAGACAGATATGTGTCTCAGAGGATCTCTGTGCTCTGGAACAGGCTCCCTATCTATATGAAGCAGAGTCCATCCCTAGCCCTGCATAACCTTGACCAATGGATGAGAAATTGGAAACTCAACCTGGTCTGGTCCCCAATATCTCTGACAGACAGGGCAGGCTGTAATGCCCAAACTAACATACCCCCTCCCCAACATAACTTCTAGAAATATTCTAGCATACCTCCTCCTAATAAATGCCTATGATACATAGAGAGACAAATGGGTTGGACTGCATGGCTAGACTTATAAAGGCCCTGGTGGGTCATTAGCTTAATATACACATATGAACCTATGACATGGATCTTCTTGAATGAGACAGTTGTTTAGGCAGGTGTAAATACGAACCCCAAGAATTCTCATTGTGTTATCAGAGAAGCTAGACATTTTGTGACAGCGCTGGGAGTAGCAGACATCCAAAATGGTAAAACACAGAGCTGGAAGTGGGACCCTGCTTCTACAAATCGCACGTACTGTGATGTCCCTCCTCTTGTCCGCTGAAGAGGGAGCCTGAATCCTCACCACTGACACTGGTGAGGGATGTTCACTTGGAACAAGGATAGATACACTCAGTATTTCCAGATGCAGCTCATGGCATCAAGCACAATTTCCCTTAACAGCACACAAGGAATACACTCAGCCCTGGGTCTGGGTTTCCTTCTCTCTCTCTCTAGGCCCTCAGTAAGATTCCCCACTGGCACAGCTGTAGAGTTGAGTCCTCAGTCGAGTGTCCAAACCAATTCCTCCAACACTCTCTCTGTGGAAACAGGGCTCTGTGCCCCTACTCCAAGTAGCTGACACACCCTGAGATTGATTTTGTGCGTGCACACACACCCACCCACCCACACACCTTGGAAAGGCTGGCACAGATTTACTTGCTCTGCTACCCTTTGCCTAGACTATAAGGTAGTTACTGCCACCAGACACTCCAAAGACAGCTACTCTAAGGCTCGTACAAAGGTACCCAGTTAGGTTCATAGGTAAGTACTAGGCTATCTGCCCAAGGACATTTATAAGCCTAGCCAGAATGTGTTGGCTTTCGCCACCCCCTTAGATTAGTTCCCTGTGTCTCTGTCCAGCAGAGCCATTAGTTCCCTGTGCCACTGTCCAGCAGAGCCACTGCAGTGATCCCCGGGGTAAATTTTCTGTTCCCCATTCAGCTGTTGCAGGTGTCTTGTAAGTTACATCCCAAATGGGGCGTTGTATTCTATGATGGGTCTAATGAGTGATGAGTAGAGAGGCACAATAACCTCTTTTGTTCTAGATGCGAACCCTTTTGTGATTAGGTGGGCCACATAGAAGGATTTTCTAAGCACCTTGGCAATATGATTATCAAAGGAGAGATTACTATCTACTTGGGTCTCCAGATCCCTTATTACAGTTTCTGTAATTAGGGGACTACCACCTATGTGGTAGTTCACGGGTACTTTGTTTTTTCCAAAGGGGATGACTATGCACTTTTTGGCATTTAGCTTGAGGCCATGATTTTTACACCAGGTATCCGTCTCAGTGAGACCCATCTGGAGGGTGTCTGTATCAGCCGGAGAATCAATTATGGCCCCTAGTTTGCAGTTGTCTGCGAACTTGGTCAGCCATAGTCCTCCTATGCTTGCTTGCACCTCTAAGAAGTATATACCGAACAGGAGTGGTCCTAGGACTGAGCCCTGGGGGACGTCACTTGTAACCGGTTTAGAGTCAGACGTAGAGCCTGCAACTCTCACCATGTGGGTTCTATCCATGAGCCAGTTGGCAACCCATCTCGTGACGTAAGGGTTTATGTTCAAGCTGGTGAGCTTGTCTATAATACTAGAATGGGGAATGGTGTTGAAAGCTTCTGCTAGGTCTAGGTAGGCTGTGTGGACCTCCTTTCCCTCGTCTAATGCCTTGGTAAATATCTCAAAGAAGTCCACCAGGTTTAGGAGGCATGATCTGCCCTTAAAGCCAAACTGGGTAGGGTCCATGATTTGGAGGTTCCCACTGTCTCTGTTAATGAGTTCCATGATGATGCATTCCATAGCCTTGCAGACCAGGCTAGTCAGGCTTATAGGGTGATAGTTCCCAGGGCCGGTGTGGCTCCACCTTTGTGGAGCAGAAAAACTGTTGCTGTGCACCACTCTGTGGGTACGTAGCCTGTAGAGAGGCTGAGTTTGAACAGTGTGTTTAGGTGAGGGGTTAGTTCATTTTGGAGCTCTTGTAAGACACAGCCTGGGACACCATTCGGTTCTATTGAAGCTGTGTTTTTGGCTTTGGATAGGGCTGTTTTTACCTGTGTGTCGGTGATTGACGAGGCCCTACATTCTTCTGGTATGGCTATGGGCCCTTTAGGGGGTGAGAGGGGGGTGAAGTTTGCACTAAACCTGTGCCAGAATGTTGGCAATATCAGTCGGTTCAGTGTATTTTGTGCCATTCTGCACTAACTCAGAGCAGATCTGACAGTTTCCACTTAGGTTCTTGACATAGCTAAGGAACGCTTTGTGGTTATATTTGGAGTCATTGGCAATTTTTCTTTCGAAACTAGCCTTGGATGTTTTAATGAGGGATCGTAGTTTCTTGCTGATACTGATCAGGGATGTCTTTCCTTCTTGGGATTTTACTCTTTTCTGTACAAGTTTCCTCCTTCTGTTGTATAGCTTGTTTATGGCAGGGGTCCACCAGACTGGTTTCCTTTTCTTGGATGAGTGAGTCTTGGTTTTACTTGGGATAGCACGATCCATGCATTCCTGCAGATAATCATAGAGTGCCTTCGTACAGGTTTCAGCAGCTTGGACAGCATTGACCTTTAGCATGGGGGCTGTGAACCTTTCCACCTCGGTCTTAAGTAAAGTGAAGTTTGCTTTTAAAAAGTTTTTCATGGTGGTTTCCTTGATTGGAGGTAGTGAAATTACTGTTTGACCAATGCAGCAAGGCTCTGAGGAGTAGCTACAGTGTCAAATAAATATAAGTACTCTCAAAGGTTAAAATATTCCAGCCACAATGAAAAAAAGAAGTTACGTCTTACTATAATGTTCCATCTGTGTTGTAGATCTTTATTCATTCATTACTGATAGGATTTCGGTTCCGTCCTCAGAACTGCCACGGCTGCTTCCAAGCTCGCGCCAGCCAAAAACTTTCAGCTAAGACCTACCCATAATGTCCCTCTCATAGTCTCTCCAGATCAAGTTTGCCCACCCCTATATTATAGGGATAGTAAGAAGAACAGTAGGAGGCTCTGAGCAAATACCTTAATCTGTTCCTAAAGTCCACCAGGAGTCCAGACAGGGGGGAAGAGGGCGGGAATTAATGAATTAATAAAGATCTACAACACAGATGGAACATTATGGTAAGAAGTAACTTCTTTATCTGATGTTGTAAATCTTTATTCATTCCTTGCTGATAGGACCAAGTCCCCAGTTCTTGAATCCTGGGTGGCCCTAAGGAAGGATATTCCTGAGCACCATAGAACCAAAAGATGCTCGCCCCCTGGAGGCCAAATCCAATTTGTAATGAGTGATAAAGGTATGAGGTCTTGCCCAAGTGGATGCTTCGCAGATATCATCCATAGATGCTCTGGAATAAAAAGCCACAGAAACAGCCATCGATCTAGTAGAATGAGCTTTTATTCTGGAAGGTAAGGATAGTTTATTCTGATGGTAGATAAAAGTAATGACATTTCTAAGCCAGGAGGATAGAGTCACTTTGGAGACAGGTTTACACAATCTGGGTCCCACAAAGGCTACAAACAATTGATCCGTTTTCCTGAAAGATTTAGTCCTATCCAAATAAAAACGAAGTGGCCTATGAACATCAAGGGTGTGCAAAAGATACTCTCCTCTGATTGAATGCTGAGGGAAGAAAACCGGCAGGTCAATAGACTGGTTAATGGAAAATCCAGAAATTAGGTCAGAAGGAAGGGTCAGTACGAAGGGACACTCTATCCCTGTGGAAGTTCAAGTAAGGTCTCTTGACACTCAAGTCCTGCAACTCAGACACTCTTCTCGCAGAGGTAAGTGCTACCAGAAGTAGAGTCTTCCATGAAAAAAAATGTTATATCACATGAATCAGAAGGCTAGAAAGGAGGGCTTGTTAATGACTGAAGTATCAAGGTCAAGTCCCAGGGTTATATGGGGGGGGCTTGACAGGAGGTTTAACGTGTAATCTTCTTCTTCTTTCAGGTGCTCTCGTTAGGGGTCACCACAGCGGATCAACTGTTTCCATTTCTTCCTGTCCTCTGTATCGTGCTCTGTCACACAAACCACCTGCATGTCCTCTCTCACCACATCCATACACCTTATCTTAGGCCCTCCTCTTTTCCTGTTACCTGGCAGCTACATCCTTAGCATCTTTTTCCCAATATACTCTGCATCACTCCTTAGCACATGTCCAAACCAACGTAATCTTACCTCTCTGGCTTTGTCTCCAAATGGGCTGATCCTATAATATACTTATTCCTAATCCTGTCCATACTCGTCACACCCGGTGCAAATGTTATCTTCAACTCTGCCACGTCAAGCTCTGACTCCTGCCTTTTTGTCAATGCCACTGTCTCCAACCCATATAACATAGCTGGTCTCACTACATTCTTGTAGACCTTCCCTTTCACTCTTACTGGTACTCGTCTGTCACAAATCACTCCTGACACTCTTCTCCACCCACTCCATCCTGTCTGTAACTCTCTTCTTCACCTCTCTTCCACACTCACCAATACTCTGAACTGCTGATCCCAAGTACTTAAACTCATCCACCTTCTTTACCTCTACTCCCTGCATCCTCACCACTCCTCTATCCTCCCTCTCATTCACATACACATATTCTGTCTTAGTCCTGCTGACCTTCATTCCTCTTCTCTCTAGAGCATATCTCCATCTCTCCAGAGTCTCCTCCACCTGTTCCCTACTCTCACTACATATCACAATGTCATCTGCAAACATCATAGCCCACAGGGGACTCCTGTCTGATCTCATCTGTCAACCTGTCCATCACCATTGCAAATAAGAAAGGGCTCAGAGCTGATCCTTGACGTAATCCCACCTCCAACTTAAATGCAAACGTCACTCCCACCACAGACATCACGGCTGTAACACTACCCTCGTACATATCCTGTACCACTCTTACATACTTCTCTGACACTCCCTACTTCCTCATACAATACCACAACTCCTCTCTAGGAGGTTTAATGTGTAATACTCCTTTCAAAAAGGTTGTGCACAGTATGACATAACAGAAGAATTATCAAATCCATTACGAAAATTTGCGATAGCTGCTAAATGCACAGTGATTGTCGATGCTGAGGCTCCTGCATTTAAAAGAGTAGTCAGATATTGTAGGATCTTTTGAATAGGCATAGAGAAAGGGTCTACGTTCTGATCTTTGGCCCAAGTACAGAACCTAGTCCATTTACTAGAATACATTTTCCTGGTGGAAGGCTTGTGTGAAGCCAGAAGAATCTCATGAACGGGGGACAAGATATCAGGCAGCCTGGCGATCATTGGAAGTGGAGGAACCAAGCTGTGAGTTTGAGGCTGTGGAGATTGGGGTGACTCAATCCTTGAGGATGAGACAGCAGACCTTGAGACTGATCCGGGATCCACGGGCTGTAAATCAGATGAGGCCATAGGAAAGGAAACCAAACTTGAGGGGGCCAATAAGGGGCAATGAAGATCATCTTGCTTCCCAACCTTTGAGCTTTCTGGAGGAATTTCGGGATGAGGGGAAACGGGGAAAGCCATACAGTAGACCCGGGGGCCAATCGTGCATTAGAGCGTCCCTCTGTGATTCTCCCTGAGGGGGGATCACGGCAAAGTAGCTTCTATATTTGTTGTTTAAAGGGGAAGCAAACAGATCGCAGCACGGCCTGCCCCAGGGGCAGAAGATCTGATCCGCTATTACAGGATTGAGGGACCACTCATGAGGCATCAGGATGTTCCTGCTCAGATTGTCCACAATAAGGTTGGAAATCCCGAGAATGTGCATTGCTATAAGAAAGAGGGTGGAAGCTATCGACCATTGCCAAATCCTCATGGCTTCCCAACACAGTGGGTAAGACCTGGTTCTGCCTTGTTTGTTGATATACCAGATAACTGACATGTCTGATTGAATTGTAATGGTCCCAGAAAGGAGGGATGCATGGAACACTTACAATGCTAAGAGAGCTGCCCTCAGCTCCAGGACATTTATGTGCAAATTGGCAACCATGGGAGAACAGGTGCCTTGGACCATCTTTCCTTGGAAATGCCCCCCCCCCCACCCTAACAGGGAAGCGTCCCAGGTCACCGTGGCCCTGGGCTAGGGGAGACAGAATGGTCGACACCAAAGATTCGATTCTGGCTTCATCTACCATAGCATTTCTTTCTTGCAAAGGTTTGTAAGATGTATCATGTGGTCGGGTAGGTGGGTTAAGATCGACCATTGTGAAGAAAGAAGCCACTGTAATATTTTCATTTGCAACCTCGCCAGTGGTACTAGGGTAATGGCAGCTGCCATGGAGCTTAAGAGTTGCAGAATAAGGTGTGCTGGTACAAAGGTCTGTGGAAGGAGGGCTTGGATTTGATGTCTTATTTTCGAAAACCTGTGAGGAGGGAGCTTTAACATGTCGACGGATTCATATGAACCCATATATATATATATATATATATATATATATATATATATATATATATATATATAAGACCTAACAACTATTGACTTAAAAGAATATAAACTTAACAAGAACTAGCATAACTCTCAGACTGGTTACTTCTAAGCAAGTTCACCCTTAACTCAAAAAAACATCTATGCTATTTCCAACCTGCCCACAAATTATCCAATGTCAAAAAATATATATAACAAAAAAAAACAGTGCAGCAATTCGTGTCTGCTGTGACACCTTCCTCAACTTTCAACACCACATTCTAGCTACTAATGCCAAGGTAAACCAAACTAAACCAAACTCTTTTTTTCTGGTTCAAATAAGTTTCCACCTTTTCTCCTCTACAGTGACATTTGAAAAAGAAAAATTAATCCTTTTCCTATCACTACAGTAAGGACTTACCCTAATCAAGACAGCCACCAAGAGGAATGAGGCATCTCTTCAATCTGCTTTCATTAATACATATTACATTTATAACCCTACCAATACATAAAGACCACTGAACCACACTCTAAAAAGCAAAATGACTTGCTATCAGGCACACATCAATGCTTCTCATAGGCCCTCCTTGTTCTTAAACTATTAAGTCTAGATTCCTGCCCCCCTCCCCTTTTTTAACTAACAAATTGATCAAATGAGCCTCCAAATACAACCTATGTAAACCTTCTGAAAGAGGCTTTAGCTCTTCAGCCATTGTGTTTAATTGTATGGCACTGTACAGTGCCTGGCTCATATTTTGATTCTCACTGGTATGTCAGTTCATATTTATCTTCCAAGCATTAGCTGTAATGGACTTACTCCAGCGTTACTATGTAGACTAGCTCGGTATGCCAGAAGTGCTTTATGATGGCTTTTCTGTTTCAGTATCTTTTTGCCTCTTTGTACAGCTCTCGTCTTCACCATTTGATTGTGAGGATTTGACAGTACGAGTGTAACAGCAATCATCCATGAACTGCTGCAATTTACTGGACATAAACTGTGCATTAATAGGTAGACTATACAATAACAATATAGTCTTGAATCTAGCTATATGTCGCCTATTCATGGTTGGCACATGATTTATTTATATGTCACAAGAGTAACAGTCATCATCATCATCACAGAAGTTTTAGTTATTAGCTATCTTCTGCCAAGGACCTTGTGGTAATAGCATTGTCATTAGTGGCTCACTTCTCTGCAATGAGTTATGCATAATGCAGGATTAACACTGACAGTAAGCTAATAATGTCTTGGTTATGTCTGGGCACCACAATGTCAATTCAGGCTCCTTCTTAACGTTTGTTGACCTTCCTGTATTTAACAAGTGCTTCTGCTTATAGATTTAGAGGCACAACTATTCTGGTTTTATACAACAATAAGTCGTGACACTCTGATAACTGTGCACTTACTGTGCAATACTTAGCGGTTTGGTTAGTGTCCAGCAATTTGGTCACCCACTGTGCACAACCAAACTACCATATTGACAGCAAATCCCTGCAAACTGATCCATCAGAAAAGAACCTACTAACCTATGTAGACAACAAACTGTCGACATATCCATTATTGTATGAAAGTGCTTTTTATTGCACAGTTTATTACTAAGATTATGGTGCCCAGGTCCAGGGATGTAATCATTCCGCTGTATTCTGCACGTATCTGGCTGATAATTGAGTACAATGCCCCATTCAGTATGTACCTGCCCACATATCTGACACAACCTGAATGCCCACAACATTTTCTTAATAAAATAAAGGGTCTAACTTATGAAAGCTATGCTGAATGTCTCAAATCCCTATCCCTCTTCTCAGTGTCATACAGGTGACTGAGGGGTGATTTCTGCCTCACATACAGAGCCTCAACAGACTCTTATCCTGTCAGACCTACTGCACATTTGCAAGTCCAAACTGGGCATAAACACCTGCTTAAGAAAACTACAGCTCTTTTGCAACATAAACAGAACATGTTACAGTGATAAATATGTACAACGAATACCATTTCTTTGGAATTATCTTCCTCTCTATATAAATCTAAGCAGTTATCTTACACTATTTAAATGTTACTTGTATGAATGAGTGACCATAGATTCACCCCTCTTTTAGCACCCTTGTCCCTCAAGGAGGGGCAAAAATGCAAATGTTCTGCTCTTTTCCAGGTTATTTGTGCTTAAAATAGAAGGGCTAAAAACATCATAGGAATGTATGGCTAAGCTTCTAAAGATCCTCATGAATCAATAGCCTAGTACAGACATGACTGCATTCATTGAAATTCTGCCTCTTTTTTGGACAGCACATGAAGCAGCACACTATATGCTGTCCAAAAAAAGAGGCAGCATTTCAGTGAATGCAGTCATAGGTCTGTACTAGGCTATTGATTCATGAGGATCTTTAGAAGCTTAGCCATACATTCCTATGATATGAAACAGCACACTACTGTGGTGGTGGTGCTGCGGTAGCAGTCGCCTCACAGCAAGACGCTGTCCGGTTCGATTCTCAGCTAGAGCGTCTTCTGCATGGAGACATGCGTGAATGGGCTTTCCTTCGTTGAAGGTTGTGCATCAGGGCTGGCAACTCGGCACGTAAAAAATCTACTGCCAATCATTAGCAGACCGGAGTTCCGCTGTGGCGACCCCTAACTGGGAAAAGCCAAAAGACACAACATATGAAACAGCACACTCCTGGGTGTGGTTAAGGCATATGTAAACAATAGTTAGCTACTTATAATAATGGTGACTCTTGATTTTCCATGTCTGTCCGCTATACTTAACGAGAACGGCTACTGCCAGGGGCCACCATGACAAATAGCTCTCGCTCTCTCTCTCTCTCAGTTGAAGCCCATCTTCTATCTCTCATAACACAGTGCTGCTCTCTATTAACATCAAACTGAGTTTGCCTACGTAACAAACTATATACCACATCAAGGTTAGGAAGTAAAAATGCATAAAACTAGAGGAAACATGGGTGACAGGACTCAGGAGATCGATAAGTCACAAGGGTGGGGGATAAAGAAAGGGTTGGTAAAGTGGATGGACATGGATAATCAAGACCCAACATTATAGTAAGTACATAACTATCATATTTTGTATTATGTAGTCCATCCATTTCATCTGCTGGAACACAGTCCTCAGCTAACATTTTGGGTGACATTATGATAGAATAACACTTAATATGGTGGCCCCAAAGGAAGACCTTGACCAAAATACTGCACCTAATTTGTAGTGTCTTGTGATAGTATGCAGAAAAGCCCAGGTAGCAGTTACACAAACATCTACGACAGACGAGTTTTTAAAGAACACAGAAGAAGTGGCTACTACCCAGGTTGAGGATGCATTTACCCTACATGGAAGTGATTTGTTGGATAAAGCAGAGATGTAGGAAACGTATTCAAAAAGTCATCTGAACAAAGTAACCTTTGACTCTTTTTGTCCCAAGTTTGATAAGGAGGACACACACAAAGTACAGTTGTGTACACTTACCACAAATGTAGATGTTCGAGTGTATTCACTGTTGCAGTCATCACACTTGGGTTATCTGCCTGCAGGTAGCCCTCAGTCGGCCCAAATACCAGAGTCTTGGGATTCCTGCTTCAGATGCTGTCGCCTCTTCCAAGACGTCAGGGGTATAAACCATGCAGCCGACGCCATTACATCAGTTTTTCTTGCCCCAGATGTCAGGAACCCCCACAATAGGAAGCTATTACATGGTGTGGAACACCTCCAGTAAAATTAAATACCCCTGCCATAAAAGATGGCCATAAAGAGGATAGGTAGAAATGATAGAGAAAGCCAGGGGGCTGGAGGGAGGGAAACCAGGACTGTAACAGTGAATACACTCGAGCATCTACATTAATGTAAGTGTACACAACTGTACTATGCTCTTTGTATTTCACTGTTGAAGTCAACACACTTGGGTTGATTCCCAAAGCTGAGGAAGAGTGGAGGCAGTTAAGAAGTGTTAGGGCTGGCTAGCAGGTCTTGTAAGACTGCTGTAGCAAATCCAGCTCTGGATTTAGAAAAAAAAATGGTTAAGTAGTAATACATGGTGAAGGTGTGTGCAGAACTCCAGGATGCAGCTTCCTAGATGTCCTTGGTAGGGACTCCCCTGAGAAATGCTGTAGAGGTTGAAGTCGCTCTAATGGAATGAGTTCTGATTCCCAGAGGGGTAGGTTTTCCATGGTGCTTGTAGCACAAATGGATGCAGTGTGCTACCCTTTAGGAAATGGTTTGCTTCGAAATGGCCTTGCCATCTGCCCCTGTAGCAAAGCTGACTAGCAGCTGGTCAGATTTTCTGAAAGTCTTAGTCCTTTCAAGGTAGAACCTGAGCTGTCTGTGCAGGTCCAAGGAGTGCAGGATCCCTTCCCCTTTATTCTGAGACTTGGGGAAAAAGGTTGGCAAATGGATGGACTGGTTTAAAGCCACACTGGATGCCACCTTGGGCATAAAGGAAGGGTTACTCCTGAGGGAAACCCTGTCAGCATGTAAAATAATGAAGGGCTCCACCGCCATTAGTGCCTGTAGCTCAGACACTCTTCTTGCTGAAGTAAGGCTGTTTTCCAAGAGAGGAATTTTAATTCTGCTGAAGCAGCAGGTTCAAAAGGGGGAAGTGTGAGCTTTTCCAGTACAGCGTTAAGGTCCCAGTCCGGGGTGGGAGCTCTCTTAGGGGGCCTTAAATTGTTAGCTCCTCTCAGGAACTGTTTGATGAGAGGGTGAGAAAAGAGAGGTGGCTCAGTATTATAATGAGCTGAGATGGCAGAGGCATGAATCTTAATGGATGAGAAGGATAAGCCTCTGTGGAGTAGCTCTGCTAGGTAATCAAGGATTTGCGTTAAGGTGGGCACAGCTGTGTCCTTTCTTTGAGACTGACTCCAAGTACAATATCTTTCTACTTTTCAGCATAGGATTTCCTAGTACTAGGCCTTCTGACCTCAAGGATGACGTCCAGCACCTGTTTGCTGAGGGATGCTGGTGGTGAATTCAGGAGATAAGCCAGGCTGCAAGGTTTAGGGTTTGCAGCTGTGGATGTAGTAGGTGGATGTAGGTGCCAGGGTGGCACTGCTGTCAGACTGTGTAGGGGTGGGTACCAGTGCTGGCGTGGCTAGTCTGGTGCAATAAGGATTGCCCTTGGCCTGTCCTGTCTGACCTTGAGTAGTACTTTTGAGAGGAGGGACAGAGGAGGAAAGGCATACATTGAGAGGTTTTCCCGTGTAAAGGATAGGGCATCCACCTTCCAGGCTCTGCTGCGAGGGTTCCTGGTGCAAAATTTGCTAAATTGGTGGTTATGGGGGAGGCAAAAAGGTCCACCTCTGGGTTAGAAGTTTGAATGAGTTGGGTTCCAGTTTCCACTCGTGAGGGTCCAGTAGATTTCTACTTAAGTCGTCTGCCAGTGAATTTTGCTTGCCTGGCAGGAATTGAGCTTGTAGGTGCACTTGGCTGCTCAAGGCTGTGTTCCACAGAGCCATAGCTAATCTGCAAAGTAGGTAAGAATGAGTTCCACCCTGCTTGTTTACGAACCACATAACTGTGGTGTTGTCTGTCTTTATCAGGAGCTGTCCTGGAAGGATAAGGTATTTGAAGGCTGTCAGAGCATTCTGTACAGCTAGCATCTCTTTTTGCTTGATATGCAGGGGAATTTGTTCTGGGCTCCATTTGTCTTGAATGCATTTGTCTGCCATATGAGCCCCCCATGCATAGTCTGATGCTTCTGTTATCAGGGTCTGGGCAGCGAGGGGTTGAGTGAAAGGAAGTCCCTCGTGGTTGCATGCTTCTGCCCACCAAAGGAACTCTGCACTTAGACAAGGTATGATAGGAATCACTGTTTCCAGGTCCTGAGAATGTTGACACCAGAGACTTTTTAAGTACCATTGAAGTTTCCTCATATGCAGCCTTGCATATGGAATTAGCAGAATGCATGAAGCCATGAACCATAGGGCTTGCAGTATTTTCCTTGCAGATAGCTGGGTTTTGGTGGCCATTAGTTTGAAATAGTTTGTCAAATGGACCTGCTTTTCTGGAGTGAGGAATGCCATCTGGGAAGTTGTGTTCAAGCTTGCTCCCAGGAATACAATTTGTTGGCTGGGCACCAGTTATAACCTCTTTTCATTGATGGTGTATCCCAGTGAAGTTAGAAGTCTTTTTACAAATGCCAGGTGCTGAAGTAGCAGTTCCTGACTGTCCTCTTGAATCAGGCAATTGTCCAAGTATGGGTAGATTTGAATATTTCTCTGCCTGCAGTATGCAATGGCTGGAGCTGGCATTTTGTGAATACTCTAGGTGCAGTAGATAAGCCAAAGGGAAGTGCAGAGAACTGATAGTGTATACAGCCCGCCCTGAAACGTAGACATTTCCTGCAAGACTCCCTTATGGGGATGTGCAGATAAGCTTCTTTTAAGTCTAGGGTGAATAACCAGTCATCATTGTCTAGCATAGGAAGAAGCTGTTGCAGTGTAAGCATTCTGAATACTGGGACCACCAGAAATGTGTTGAGTATTGATAGATCCAAGATAGGGCACCAAGAGCTCTCTTTTCTAGGCACCAGGAACAGTCTAGAGTAGAAACCCTGCCCCATTTGTTCTACTGGAACAGGTTGAATAGCCCTGGTATGGAGAAGGGAAAGTACTTGGTTTTGAGCCTCTGCCCACTGGTTTGGAGGAATGTCTGGCAACCCGCTTGGGGTTGGCAGTGAGTGGAAGTAGAATCTGTATCCCTGGGATACAATGTTTAGAACCCATCGGTCCTGAGTAATGGACATCCAGTTTTCTGCATGAAGAGCGAGTTTTCCTCCTAGAGGCGCAAGTACTTGGGCATGGTTGGGAAGGATAATTGGAAAGTTATTGTGAACTTTTTCCATAAGGGGGTGGTTTACCACTCCCTGGTTATGAGGTGGAAACACTTCATTGTTTAGATCCCTGCATACCCTGAGACTGTAGTCTTGGTGGTCTGTTTCCCCTGGGTTTGGACTGAGAGGGACTGGAAAGGATCAGTTTTTTGAAGGCCAATGCCTACTGAATCTAGGTGGCTGCACCTGTAAGAAATCGTTGACGGTTTGCATAGATTTAAGTTTTTCTTCCATTTTTTTAAGAACTTCTTCTGTTTTTGTGCCAAACAAACGCTCCTGATTTAATGGAACATCTAGTAATTTTGCTTTGACATGGTCTGGCAAGAATTCTTCCTTTAGCCAAGCATGCCTTCTCAGTCCAGACCCAGTGACAGCAGCCCGGCAAGATGCTTCTAAGGCATGAAACCCACACTGCAAAGTATGTTTACTACTTTGGTTTGCAGAATGCATTAACTCTTGTAAAGCTTTATTTTCTGCACAATCTGGAAGTAACACCATTTTTTGTTTAATTAGTTCCATAATATGCTGCTGGTACTTCAACATGTGAAGCTGGCAATTCAAAGCCCTGATGGCAAGAGTTGCAGAAGTATATACCTTCTTACCCCATCTGTCTAAAGCTCTAGAATCCCTGTCTGAAGGGGTAGGGTTTTTGGCTGTAGTAGCCTTAATGCCTTTAAGTCCCTGGGAAATGGTCTCTGGATCCGCAGTAGGATTCTTAAAAGAGAAATGTGTGAGAGTCAGGTACTCTGTAGTACCTGTCAGGAGCTGGTGGTTAAGTGTCAGGGGTAAGACTGGACTCCATGAAGACATCATCTATAATACCCAGGACAGGGGGTATAGCTAGAGGCCTGTGCTGAGGCAAATCTAAAAATTCCCTGAGTCTCTTTTTGGACTGAGGATAGTCCCGACATTCCCAGTGGAAATGCTCTCTTAAGGTATGCAAGGTTTTACCAAAAGAAAAATCCTCTGGAGGGGAGGCAGAGGGAATGGATTCCTCTGCATCTGAATCCTCATAGGTAGATAAGGGTATGTCCTGGTAATCAGAATGGTCAGAGTCATCAGACTCCTGGTCTGTGGAATCAGAAGGAAATTCATTCAATTCTTTGTCTTTTAGCAGGGGAAGGCTGGCTTTCCCTAATTAGTGTAATAAGGTCTTCAGCCATTCTAAGCATTTGTTTTTGTGGCATGGGAGCGTGAGCATGCACTTTGGACGTCGGTTTTCTAGATGTAGTGCGAACTCTGGGCCTGAGAAACTCAGTAGTTTTAGTTTAAAATGAAGTTGTCGGTTTAATATGAATATCGGTAAGTCGGAATACACCCTCAGAAGGCGGTACGTGCACAGCGGCTTCAGACCCATCCAAGGTAGAGACATCTGCAGGTTCCATAGTCAAAGAAGCATCTTGCAGCATACTGGACTCTGAATGGGTCTCAGCAGAGGCTTGCGAATCTGTAGAAGCGGGCATCAGGGGCTGCAAATGCGCCTCACTGAGTACCGGCAGACTGGCGACTAGCTTAATGGAAGCGTTGTCTGCAGTTTTTGACCTCTGCGGTCTGTCTCTGTCTTTGCACTTTTTTGGAAGATCGGTAGTCGGATGGCTTATTTTGGAATATGGAGAATGAGAGCGAAAAAATTTAGCTACAAAAATAGCCTGACGACGAATGGTTCGGGCGTTAAACAAGGCACAAAACCGACAGCGAGGGACATCATGGTCTGGGCCTAAACAGGTGACACAGTAAGAATGAAAATCTCTGTGAGGTATTTGCTTTCCACAGGCAAGACAATTGTTAATTTTTTCTGACATCGGTTAGAGCAAGGAAAAAGAATCCCCAAGGGGGTATTTAGCTTTAGAAGACTTCAGGTTTGAAACTCGAAAAACGAAAATTTCAGGTAGAGGCTGACCAGCACTTGCAAGCTACTTCTGCTTCGGGCTCCTTCTCGGCAAGAAAGGATGATATAATGGTGTCGGCTTCATGTTTTATACCCCTGATGACCTGACGTCATGGAAGAGGCGACCGCATCCAACGCAGAAATCCCAAGACTTTGGTATTCGGCCGACTGAGGGCTACCTGCAGGCAGATAACCCAAGTGTGATGAATGCAACAGTGAAACACGAAGAACATCTGGTCATGCTGCCTGAAATGCTTTGTACAATGCAGGGAAAATTTCAGTCACCCTGGACAACCAGGCAAAGAAGAAGGTGGCATAAAATAGGAAAACACACTGGCAGATGTAAAGGTTGTTTCGGGCTGGATGCTAAAGCCAACTTAGACAAAAGGGAGGAGTTTATCAATAGAGAAACTGTACTTCTGGAAATTAGATATAGGGGCCTAGCTGAAGTAACAGCTACCAAAATAAGAGTTTTTCAAGATACAAACTTGAGCACTGCAGAATGGGCCTGTTCAAAAGGATGTTCATTAGCTTCTCCAAGATGATACAGAGGTCCCAAGGAGGCATGAGTTCCTTTAGTGGATGACATAATAGAAATGTCCTCTCTAAAAAAAAGTTTTTCGTACACTTTGGGAGAATAAAGACTGGAAGTTGAAGCCTTCATAGAAATTAGAAACAGCTGTTAGATGTACCTTAATTGTGGAAAAATTCAATCCTATATCAAAGAAAGGGGTTAGGAAATGTAAAACCTGAAGGTAAAGCATCCAAAAAAGGGATCAAAGCAAGAATGAATGACCCATAATTTTATTTATTTATTTAACATCTGTTAACCAGGAAAGTCCGACTAAGACAGAGCCTATTTTCAGCAGAGGCCCGGGGAGAAACACTCCAGGCGCATATCTTTGGAATGCGGGAGGAAACCCACGTGAACACAGGGAGGACATGTAGACTTCACACAGAAGGCACCCCAGCCGAGAATCAAACAGGAGAACCTCTTGGTGTGAGGTGACGATGTTAACCACTGCATCACTGTGCGACATATAAGAAAAGCTATTTTCCATTTGCACTTACACACTCTTCGGACAGATAACTTTGGAATGCTGTAAGGCTCTGGACCACCCTGGATGGGTATACTGGGTCCATGATCTTTACTAGAATTGTAGGTGAGGCCTGCTGGATGGGTGGGAAAGGAGAAGTGGGAGCGAATCCAAAGGCAGAGGCTTCTTTGTGAGGGAAGGCCACAACAAAGAGAACCAAAGAACTGTCACTTTGCAAGTTAGGTGTCCTGGATGGATTTCATCATTAGTGGAGTTGGGGAAACTATACAGAGTAGCCAGCACTTTCTGGTGAAAGACAACATCCCACAGGTTCTGTCCTGGTTGGTGGGGGTGAGTTGCGGCAGCTGGTGTTGGCTGGAGATGCAAAAAGGCTTCCCCGGTGACAGAACAACACCTGTACTACTGGTGTGCTGAGGAACCGCTCAAGAAAATTCTGGATGCACTTGCTCAGCCTGTCCGCTAGGCAAATGAACTGATGAGGTATGTGCATTAGCATCAGTAAGCATTGCATGGAAGATTGCCCACTCCACACACCCATGGTTTCCCAACATAAAGGATAGGATATCATGCCACCTTAATTGCTGATATACTACTATACCTCCTTGTCGTCCTTTTGGATGTATATAACACTCTGGGAAAGGAGGCCCTGGAATCCCTGCAAAACTAGGAGAACCATCCTCATCATCAGTATGCTGATGAGCAAAGTGGCCTCCTGAAAGAGCCATATTCCTTGGGCCATATATCTACAGCAATGCCTCCTTCATCCAAGGGTAGAGGTGTCTATTGTAACAGTGGCTGCTGGAAGTAGATAAACAAAAGGCATTCCTACAATTAGGTCTAGCTGTCCAGCCATCAGTGGAAGGTTTTCTTGCATTCAAGTGACACATGAATGGTTTTGTTCATATTGTGTTCTAGATGGACCCACAGTACTCTAACAGGCCACTGTAAAACCCTCATGGAATATATGGCTTGTTACACTAGGTAGATTGTGACTACTTTCAGCCCCAGAGCCTTGAGAATTAGAAATGCTGTTGAGACAAAAAATATCCAATAAGTGAATAATCAGCCTGAACTGGAAAGATCCTGTCTTGAGTGAGTCTAGCTATCATGTGTATGGCGTCCGAATGGTATCTGACGACTAATAGGTTTTGTGTAGGTTCTGGATGTGATCTGTCCTTGTGTATCACAATTTCTAGTGAAAGACAAAGTTGGAATAAATAACATTTTGCTTTTTTTTTTTTTTTATTTCAGACAAAAAGGTTTTATTAAAGTGGCACATTACAAACATACAAAGGGTGGCACAATGACACAGCAGATAACATTGATGCCTCACAGGACCAGGTTCCTCAGTTCGATTCTTGGCTGGGGTGCCTTCTATGTGGAGTCTGCATGGGTTTCCTCTGGGTGCTCTGGTTTCCTCCCACATTCCAAAGACAAGTGGACTGGACACTCTAAATTGGCCATAGGTTTGATTATGGTGTGGAAGAAATACAGCAACAGGGCTAGACCCTACAGTGTAAACCCTGGCTCTAGAGAATTGTTACTGTTGAAGTGACACCCCAACCCCATGTGCAAAAAAAAAAAAAAAAAAAAAGAATAAAGGGGGGAAAATGGGTTGTGGATGGATGAATGAACAGATGAATTATAAACATAAAAAATCAGAAGCATAGAACTTAACTCCATGACAGGGAATTGATGGAAAAACCTGTAAACAGTGATACAAAGACCAAAAGTAGCATAAGAAAAACGTTGACTAGCAGGCAAAAATCTATGTACGCAAACCTCAGAGCTATGAGTACACTGATATAAATTTTAACTGAAAAAAAGGTGATGTGAACAGTAATGAAAGAAATTATACTATAGTATACTTGTATGAATACAGTGGGTTCTCCAGTAATAGGAGCTGGACCATGGAATAAACCTTAGACAGAGGAAAATGTATTGTCTCATGTATCCCACTTTCTCAATGTCTTAACTATCTCTCAAATCTTTCAGAAGACTACAAATTGATTTAGTGAGACAATCTGTTTCAGAGAAGGGACAGTCAACAAGTGATGAAGCTCTCAATCTCTCTCGCTCTGGTCCTTGTTTTTACTGCACTGCTTGATTTGTGGAGATATATCAGGTCTTGGAATGCTGGATCACAAATGGCCCAAAATGCAAGGCAGAGATTGTCCCTAAGGAGTCTACAGGACACTGAATATAAGAAGAGTCTCCTGGCAGCTAAAGTCTTTTAGGCCCATGATCTTTTTTGTTAACAACCTCTGGCATCTCTTTGACTGACTGCTATGGGTAGTGTATAGTAAGATGCATTCCAAAAGGGCACTGCATTCTATGATGTTCCTGGTCAATGCATTAATAAAGACTGGTAAGGTCTTCTTTGGATCTTGGGAAGATGCCCTTTGCAATCAGCTGTGCCAGATAACATCTTCTAACTACTAGTGCAACATGATGATCAAAGGAGAACGAATTATTGGTGCCTTACATCATCTTCATTTTGCATTGGGGTGTTGTCTATACTATAAGCTGCACTGAAAGATTGTTTATAAAATGCAACAATATTCTGCTTTTAGCCTTTCATTTTAGCCTATTTTCTTTGCACCAGCTATTAAAATGTGCAAGTTCAAGCTGTAGTTTCTCCATGCATGTCGTGGTAGAATAAGTACCACCTTGTGTCTCTCCTGAAAAGAAGCTACTAGCCTAGTGGGATTAACCCGGTCAACAAAGAATGAAGGACTGTCAGAAGGAGATTTGAAGATGACACCCAGTTTACAATCATCCACAAACCTGGTTAACCACAGGTCCCGGTTTGATTTGGATATCAGAGAAGTGCAAGCCAAATGATGTAGTACCTAGTATAGCTCCCTGAAGAATGTCACCGTTTACCCTTATGCTCTCTGAGTACATGCATGCCACAGTCACTGTGTTGGTTCTGTTCCTCAGCCAATATGCTAGCCATCTAACTACACAGGAATAAATTTGGAGCACATTTAGCTTGTTAATAATGCTTGCAAGTGGTATGGTATCAAATGCTTTGGTGAGGTCAATATATGTTGTATGCATAGCATAACAGCTGTCCACGGCTTGTGCTACTTGCTTGAAGCAGTTTACTACATTCACTAGACAGGATCTACCTAGGCATCAAGTCTTATAAGAATTTTAACATTGTAGCTTATCAAATCTGTTATCACCCTTTCCAAGGCATTGTGGATGAGGCTTGTCAGGTTAATGCGTCTATATTTTTCTGGGTATGTGGTGGAATCACCTTATGAAGTACCATCACACCTGCTGTGCACCATACCTCAGGGACAAAGCCAGAGGCTAAGCCTCAGGCTGAATAGCTGTAGGAGCGTGTCCACCAGCACATGTTCAGTGCTGTTCAGTAGCAAGTGGGTAGGCAGTCAGGTCCCATGAATAATGTTTGTTTTTTTTTTTGTTTGTTTGTTTGTTTTTAATTTTGGAAAGTACCTTTAGCACATATTCTTTTGTGATGATAAACCACAGAATATATAGGGCTTTATATTGTTGAGGTGGCACTCTGAAAAAAAAATCTGGAGCAATTTTGGGTGTTATTTCTGATCTTCCTAAGTAAAGTATTTGTAGTTATCCTTAACTTTTGATTACAAGTTTACTGGATGCCCTTGTTTTCATGATGGTATTTTTCAGTGCCTGTGATAATTTTCTGATGTTGACCCTGATTTATGGGACTTTAGTGCTATTTATTCTAAGAAGCTTTTTGCGTTTATTGTATTATTTATGCATGTGGACCACCAAGTATGTTTGCTCTTAAACTTACTATTTTGTTTGATTCTGGTGTGAAATTTCAGGTTAATAAATTTATCTAGGTGAGCATACAATTTATTTGCACCACTGTGTCAACATTTTGGGGGCAATAGTTATACTTGGAATTTTCAGACTTCAAACATACTAGCCTCCTGCAATTATATGGTGAAGTCTTTGAATACTGTGATTTTCACATCTGATGGTTTGAGGATTTTGAAGAAGGTTACCAGATCATGGTCAGACTTAAATGGAGAAGGATGCACCAGTGGGAAGTGCATACATATATCTTTAAAGACCAGATCAAGAATATTTTGTCATCTAGTGGGTTCTTTCTCAGTTTAGTACAGGCAGTTCTTGTTTATGAAATCAATAAATTCTGGAGCATAATCTACTTTTGAGGCATAGGCATTCCAAGCTTATTGAATGGTAGTTAAAGCCACCCAGATGGAGTTCCTGAGTATCTGAAGTTCGGTATACTTAGTAATCTAATGCAGTTTTCAGCAGGCATTATGAGGGTCCTGTAATATACAAAGATCTATTGATATTTAGTTTTATTTAGTGTAATTTCTATCTCAATAAGTTTCTATCTCAATAAGTTTGGTTTGTGGATCTCTAGGAATGTGCCTTGAGGTAATGCGGCCTTTAACAAATACGGATACTTCACTACAATTCCAGTTGGGTATAAAGGTGTGGATAAGGACAAACCTAGCAGTACTACCTTGATATTGTCTGGTTTTTGATTTGTTTTGTTTTTTAGGTTGGGAGACCCATTAGCTAGACTCTGCCTAAAAAGGCACTATGAAGTCAGCAATGGCTTTAGTCAGCATATGGAAGTCTTGGATTGTGATGAGCAAGCCACCCTTGGCGAAAGCAAGTAGGACTATGCAGTAAGTCTTCCCAAGCTGACACATAATGGATCCCCTTAAATGAAAGCACTTATTCATTCAATTGTTGAAACCAAGCATCTTTTCTTTGTATCCTTGCATCATTCTTGGAGAAGGAAGGCTTCTGTTCAATCCCACAGTCTTTCCTGTATTTCTAACATGCAAGCACAGCTCAGAAATTTCCCTCTGCATACCCTTCAAGGATTTGTGTACCAGGTCATTTATACCCACAAAGATGACCTCCAAGCCATAGTCATACTTGTTAGGCATAAGGACCCTTGCAATTTCAGCGATCTTAGCACTTGAAAAACAGTACAGTCGGTCTCTGCCTGACTATGGAGTTACCCATCACCAATACAATTTTATTAGCTGATGGTTTATGTGCACTGGGCTTGGGGACAATTTTTTTTCTGGTGACTCTCAGTTATGGATATAGTAGTATGTGCTGTGGTGTTTGAATTCCGCCGAGTCCTAGCCTTGTTTGGTAATTAAGGCTTAGGCAAGGTCTTTAAAAACCTCAATATATGATAGGTTTCTAAGAATTTTTGTGGGGAGTGTTCCAAATGTGTTTGATGCAAACTGTGCTCATATGTGAGAGTGATGCCTCTATCTTAGCTAAATAATACTTGCATCTCTCACACATAGTTTGTGACAAGATAAGCAATAGATAATTTTCTATGAGTATCAGGCAAATGTTATGTTTCCTAAATAAACTAAGTGCTATGAGGCTGGCAATGGAGGTAAGACAAGCTGGTCAACCTATTAAATGTAACATTATACAAATATTGACAAAAGAAGGTATCTTTAAGTTGGTGCTAAATGTGATCCAAGTCTATTTAGACCTTAATATTTGAAAATAATCTCCTTACTGATATTTAGCTACACTGCCTGTTAATACAGAAACCAGTGAACGCAGAAGAACTAAGCAAATAATCTACCATTACTTAGTCACACACAAAAATAAAGACAACAAGAAAAAAAAAAAAAAAAAAACTAAGTCCGAGGTTTCCCATTCTTCTAAAATAATCTGGTTTTATTTGTCTTAGATGAGCTTTTTTATCCAAAAACTACATTAATGGAATCAAAATGTCTCTGTTTGGTTTTAACTTATGCAAAAAAAAAAAAAAAAAAAAAAAAAACAAACCCCACAACTGGAGACCACAGTAGGATGAGCATATAAATAATTTACTGAAGCTTCTGGTACCTCGGCATTTCACCTTCATGGAATACATTAGAATGTATTAAGAAAACACCATCCTTATATACACATGTACCAGTTACCAACTAATCAATTAAAAATTTTCAAAATTAACTTATTAAGGAAACCCACATAGAATGCTTAAAGAAATACAGCCCTATGCCGACAGTAAATGTGCACACATGTAAATGCATACAATTAAATAAATACACACAAAATTTCATATTTAAATATCTAAAAAGTTAAATTATTATCCAAATTCATGCCATTAGGAAATAATGCACGACAATTAATAAACATTCTGCATTCAAGTCTACTGAGTTGCCTTTTGAAATTGCCCCCGTTAGCCACAGGTTGTGCTAGAACACTAAAGAACAGGCTACTAAATAACCCCTCATGTTTGGACAGAGATTCTCCGTTGCTTTTTTTAAAGCTGTCTCGCTATGTTAAACCCATTTAACATAGCGAAACAGTTTGCAAAAAGCAACGGAGATCTTGCTTTCTCCGTTGCTTTTGCCCACAGCTCTGATGTACTGCGTAGACATACACATGCACAGTATATCAAAACTGCCGCAGAATACCAGACAGCTGCGGAAGGGTAGCAAGAAGGCATTATACAATGCCATTATTTAAGAAAAATAATTATTTTTTTTCTTAAATAATGTCATTAATATAATAACAACCACTTCTGGGTGTGGGTAATGCTGGATTTACCCACAGTTGGCTTTGTTTGGCCACTTGGGCTTCGCCCTTGTGACCAAACCACACCAACCGTGGGTAAATCCAGCATTAGCCACACCCAGGCGTGGGTTATTGCTATATTATTTTTTGAGGAAAACCCATCTTTCCCAATACAATAAACAGAAATCTATCATTTACTCTAGCAAATACCTTCTCAGTGTCTAAACAGGCTATACTAAGGGGCCTGTCAAACACAGAAGTAAGTTCAGTAAAAGGAAACAATCATAGTAAAGCCTGGAATAAACCCTGCTTGATCCAGATATATTACAATGGGAAGAAGCATTGCAAATCTGTGAAGTAATGAGGAAAAATTCTTACAGTCAAGGTTTAAAACTGGGATTGGATAATAAGACCTAACCCTCCCTGGCTTTGGCAACAACAACAGTAGCTTCCTTCTAGGAGGAATGGACTTCTGTGGAGTTAAGGATATCATTAGTTAATTTTTTACATTCACAAAGTGATCTCCCTTTAAAAAAGCTTCGAGTGGGAGTCCATCAGGACTAGGAGTCACCTTTCTTGACAATAGTCTTGGATATCTCTCCCGTTGTGAAGGGAATATGTATCAGCTTGGACTGAGGATAGCTTAAAAAGAGCAATTGAATTTAAGTTTTCAGCTATTTTTAAAGATGAAGGGAGCTTGTGAAGATCTTCAGAATAAAGCTTAGACTAAAACTGTGAGAAAATTTGCATTACACATTGTGGGGAGGTAATCATCTCATCAGTGTCCAGGATGCAGGAGAGTAGTCCTGCAGAGTATCTTTCAGTGCTGGGCATTTTTATGGTGCATGCAGAAGACTGTGTGCAATAATAAGTTGAGTATGTTAAATAATCTGGTAGCTCAAGCCAGTTTAGTTGTTTTAGGGCTACTTTATTGTAACAGGTGGAAGGTTTAGCTTTAAGTGCAGTATATAGGTTTTTTAAGAATAGGTGATGTACATTAAAAGGGATGAAAGCAGGTAGGTAAATGCTAGTGCTTGCTTTGCATCATCCGTCAAGTAGTGCTTGGTTCTGCCGACTGAGATGACTTTCTGGTGTGTGTGTGCTTTATTTTAATGGCTTGCAATATGTTTTGGGCAAATTTAAGGTTACTGTCAATTAAAATGGCAGAAGTTTTTGTTTGGATTATGGTTTCAATTTTTGTGTCGTTGGATGAGGTCATTTTGAAAGATTACGTTTCATTTTGGTATTGTTTAAGGGTGAAAGTATATATATTTTTTTCAGAGTTAAAAATAGGTTTGTATCTTTTAGACAAGTTTTGATAGTAGTGAAAGAATTTTTGGTGATATCTTAAAGTGCTGGTAGGAATGGGGCTGCACCTATAAGGGTTTCGCCATCAGCATATTGAACTATGCTGGCAAGGTGGGTGACACTAAGTAGTTTGTTTATAATAATGCTGACTAAGAGGAGGCCTAATATTGATCCTTGTGGGATGCTGATAAGTGAATGGTAAGAAGACATACAGATTTTGTTTCTGTTTCATTGGTTGCTATCTTGTCAGTCAGACAGTTACAGAACAATGAGACGACATGCTAGGTGAGGTCAAGGGATGAAAGTTCAGTAACACGTTGTTGATGGAATTTGGTGTCAAATGTTTTGATAAATCAAAGGATAGTGAAGATGCCAAGTTGCTGTCATTCCTATGTTGGTTTATGATATCAGTAATCACTCTATAGCCATTGTGTCATGGATGTATAACCCGTAAGGGCTTGGTTTTCATTCACTGAGAAAATCTTGGTTCTGATGCCATGTTAGAAGTCACTATATCAAATTCATAATTTTCTGTTAGTCAAATCAGTAACGTCAGGATTCAGCATTAGCTCTTGCATACAATTAATTTTATTA
The DNA here is from genome assembly GCF_019279795.1 of Protopterus annectens. Lineage (NCBI taxonomy): Eukaryota > Metazoa > Chordata > Ceratodontiformes > Protopteridae > Protopterus > Protopterus annectens. The sequence continues at coordinate 1,277,393,586 of NC_056732.1, read as the reverse complement.
GCACTAATATGGCAGCAATGATGTTAACACTTCAACATCTTTGCACCCAACTGACTACACTTCAGAATTAGCAATGCATTATGATTTAGGCCATTTGTTACAATGGCTGCACCACACACACACACACACACACACACACACACACACACACACTAGAAAGTCAATATCATTTACAGCTGGAAAATGCCTATCATTTCAGTTAACTACTGCTGAGGAGTACCACTCAAATCTGGAATTCATCCAAGATTTAAAGACTTCAAAACATATCTCATCAATGGCTTCCATCCATCCAAACTGATTCTAACTTATCAGATACAATCTCAACTTCAGTTTACCCTCAGAAATTTTTCAAAATGCGTCTGTAAGGTATGTAATGAAAACATTGCCATATCACGTTTCTCTCCTCACAAGTGATGTCCTTGATACTACTTTCCATAGCTACTAAAGGGGAGTAATAATGCTGTCAAGAGAAACCCTTCAGAGTTGCCCAATTCAGATAAAATAAAGGTGCAATTCTTCAATGACCCTTTACTGCTGGCTTACAGTAAGTGTTTATAAAGTCTTGTTTAATGCACAAGACAGCAAGAAAATATTTATTTTGCATTTAGCAATTTTAAAGACTTGTTATTCTCCTTTTCTACTACCAAAGAAAACAACCCAGAAACATGCTTTTATCTGTAGCATTCATAAGTGGACATCATATGGGATTACGACATGTTGCAATAGAAGTGAGCACCCAAGATAACACAAACAATGTGTGTGACATTAAGAGGATGGGAGAAATGTAATTAAGCAGAAAGCAAACTATAAAGAAGCAAAGCTCTTGCTTCCAGTTATTCTTAAGAGCACTGTCTAATCCTCATCCGCAACCTTAATGTAAATATGGAGATTAAGACTTCAGGCCAGTCTCTATCTTCCTAACTTTGGGTAAAACTCTCAAAATACCAATTTGCAGTCAATCAAACCATCCCCTCCAAAACTGCAAATCTTGTCATGTCACCAACATAAAATCTGGGTTGAGAGAAGCTCTACTGTCCCTTAACAGACAATGTTGTTGTGTCTTTCGGCTTTTCCTGGTTACGGGTCGCCACAGCGGAACTCCGGTCCGCTAATGATTGGTAGTTGATTTGTACATGCCGAGTTACCAGCCTTGATGCACAACCTTCAACGAAGGTACGCCCATTCACGCATGTCTCCACGCAGAAGACGCTCTAGCTGAGAATCAAACCAGACAGCGTTTTACTGTGAGGCGACAACGCTACCGCAGCACCACCACCACTGGTCATATTGTAAAAAAAAAAAAAAAAAACAGGACAGAGGACTTCTCACTGGTTTCACCTTTATTGACCTAGCAAAAGTATTCAACACAGTAGATCATACATTCCTGCACAATCATCTCCTCACAGCCAGTATAAGCCCTCAAACATCCATGTGGTTTAATGACTTCCTCTGTAGTAGATACTTTATAGGCTCATAGGTAGGTACTAGGCTACTGGCTCTAGGGCCTATATACGCCTAGCCAAACGGTACCTTGGCTTTCGCCACCCAAGAAAATTATTTTCCTGTGCCTCTGTTGAGCAGAGCCACAGAAGTGATGCCCGGGGTGAATTTCCTATCTCCCAACCAATCATCAAGATTTTTCTTGAAGAGTGCTAATAAGGAGCTTTGTTTGATATAGATAGGTAGTTTGTTCCAGAGTATGGGAAGTCTCCGGGACAGGAATCTATCCCTCCAGCATGTTCTGTTTATTGTGCTGACAAGGTTTATGTCTCTACAGCATGTAGCTTGGAGGGACTGGGATTTCTTTAAGTGGAGCATGTCCAACAGCTCTGAGTTTGACATAGCTTTGTGTGTTAGGCAGAGATCGCCTTTGAGTAGGCGATATGCGACGGAGTAAAGCTGGAGTTTTTTGAGACGGTCTGCATAAGGCATCTGTTTGAGGACAGTAATCCTCTTTGTGAGGTATTTCTGCGGCCTTTCCAGTTGTTGTAGATGTCTTGTGAGGTACATACCAAAAGGGGCGTTGTACTCTATAATGGGTCTAATGAGTGACGAGTAGAGGGGAACAATGACCTCTTTTTTCCTGGATAAGAAACATTTTGTGATGAAGTGTGCCACGTAGAAGGATTTCCTGACTACTGTGGCGATGTGACTATCAAAGGGATGACAATGCACTTTTTGGCATTGAGCTTAAGGCCATGGCTTTGACACCAGGCATCTTTCTCAGTGAGACCCTTTTGTAGGATGTCCACATCGTTAGGAGTTTTGATTATGGCTCCTAGTTTGCAGTCATCTGCGAACTTCATTAGCCAAAGACCTTCGGTGTTAGCCTGTACTTCAGAGAAGTAGATACCAAACAGGAGAGGATCTAGGACTGAACCCCGAGGTACTCCACTTGTCACTGGTCTGAAGTTGGATTTCGAGTCTGCTACTTTCACAATGTGGGTTCTGTCAGTGAGCCAGTTGGCAACCCATCTTGTGACATAGGGATTTATACCTAGTTTAGAAAGTTCATCTATAATTCCAGAGTCGGGGATGGTGTTGAAAGCCTTGGCAAGACCTACATAAGCTGTGTGAACCACCTTACCCTCATCTATGGCATTGGTGACCGCTTCAAAGAAGTCTATCAGGTTTAGAAGACATAATCTGCCTTTTACAAACCCGAACTGGGTGGAGTCCAGAGTTTGGAGATTACCAACGTCATTGTGTATAAGTTCCATAGCCTTAAAGACCAGGCTCGTCAGGCTAATGGGGCGGTACTTCCCAGGGTCCATGGTGGCTCCCCCTTTGTGGAGTGGAATAACCATCGCTGTGCGCCATTCAGTGGGCACAAAGCCTGAGGTGAGGCTATGACTGAACATGGTACTTAGGTGGGGTGCCAGTTCGTTCTGTAGTTTGTGTAGAACGCAGCCTGGGATGTTGTCAGGTCCCATGTATGCTGTGTTCTTGGCTTTGGATAGAGTGTTTTTTACCTGTGCAGCCGTGATTACAGGAACTTTGCATTCTTCCGGTATAGAGATGGGCCCTTTAGGGGATGAGAGGGGGGTAAGGTTAGCACTGAAACTATCTTCCAGGATGTTGGCAATATCAGTTGGTTCTGTATATTTAGTGCCAGTGTGCTGTAACTCAGAGCAGATCTGAGTGTTGCCATTCAGATTCTTGACATAGCTATAGAATGCTTTGTGGTTGTCTTTAGAATCAGTGGCAATTTTGTTTTTGTAACTAGCTTTGGATGATTTTATGAGGGATCTCAGTTTCTTACTGAGGCTGACCACAGAGTTCCTCCAATCATGGGATTTTACTCTTTTTTGCAGCAGTTTCTTTCTTCTGTTGTAGAGTTTATGGCAGGGGACCAACAGATTGGTTTCCTTTTTTTGGAGGATAGCATCTTGCTTCTGTTAGGGAATGCATGATCCATGCATTTGTGTAAGTGCTTATAAAGTGCATTTGTGTAGGATTCAGCAGTCGTACCTCTATTATCTGTTAGCATGGGTGCCGTGAAGTTTGCCACTTCTGTCTTAAGAAGCATGAAGTTGGCTTTGGAGAAATGTTTTACGGTGGTTTCCCTAATGAGGGGTGGGGGCGGGATGTGGATGTCTAGGGTGATTAGCTTGTGGTCGGATCTGACCAACAAGGAATTGACCTCTGGTGTGGAACACCGGTTGCCCATGTTGGCAATGACCAGGTCTAGCATATTGCTGCCCTTGGTGGATAAGTTGATCCAGGGCGCCGGAATTTATGAATTCCAGAAAACGTTGAGCTAAAGAGTTGGTACATGAGTAGCTTCAGCCTCACCAGCAGCCCCCACTGTGAAAGATATCCCTCAGAGGTCTGTACTGTCACCCACACTGTTCTCCCTACTTAATAAAGAAACTCCCAACAGACCTCTAAGTACTGTCAATCATTTCGCTCTTAACCCAAAGAAAACCAAAACAATGCTGTTGGAGACACCATACAAACTCAGTAAAGTTTGTACTAGCTAGAAAATTTCAGACAATAAAAAAAGAAAGTACAACTGTGCAAATAAAATTACCGTAACAGGAGATGTTTAAATAGATCACTACTGCAGTAGCCTAAGTTATATGGAACATATCCTGACAAGGATCAGATGTTTAGCCAGCTTGCAAAGCTTCAGGGCATCTTCCATGTGCTCCATACATCCGATGAGGCATGAGTGTATGTCATGTTAAGCACCCACACACACACACACACACACACACACAAGCAGGGATGCTAGTGTCCTGAAGTCAAAAAGTATGTGTTACGACATGAGAGGGCTGATAGGACTTCTCACTGTAGCAAAAAACAGAAAGGAGGTGGGGTGGAAGGATGGTGTTTTTACTAGAACAGTTATCTATTTGTACATCTACTATTACAAGCTTACTTACTCAGCTGTACTATGTTCGTCACTAGATGACTGTTGCAGTAGCCTAAGCTACATGGGACAAATACCAATGTTTAGATAAAAACAATGAAGAAGGGTTAGGATCAGAGTGTGGGAGCCCCTGGATTACAGTCCTAGGAAATCCTGCCTTGGCCCTAGAGAAGAGCATACTACTATTATGCTTGGTACAAGTATGCAAACAAGACTAAGTTGCTACCTCTAGAAAGTTTCTAGAGTCCACCTCTTTCCAAAATACTGCCGATGTAGCCACAACCCTAGTAGAATGGGCTCTGACTTTTCTTGGAAGGGACCTACCATGATGAGAATAGCAACACTGGCCAGCATGGAAGAACCATATGGATACACTTTGAGTTGACACTGATCATCCTTCTCTTTTTACCTTCAAAAACAGAGAATAACTGATATGAGCTTCTGAAGTCTTTTGTCCTGTTAATATAGTATCTTAGTTATCTGTGGGCATCCACAGTGTGCAGAATGTTCTTTCGCTCTCTCTTATTTTTTGTTTTAGAGAAGAATATATGGAGATGAACAGATCAAACAAACTCAGAAACCATTATTGGCATGAAAGAATGCTTATTTTTTACTGATACCCTATATTAATAAAAGGTGAGATGAGGGAATGCCCATAAGAGCTTGCATTTTGATACCCATCTAGCTGATGTCACAGCAATGAGCAAAACTATTTTCCAAGTTATTAACTTTAAAATCAGCCTTGTGAACTGGCTCAAAAGGAAAACATGTAAGCTTTTCTACTACAACGTTAAAATTCCAAGGAGAAGTTACCTGTTTTCTAGATGGACAGATATTTAGCATCACATTCAAGAATTGCTTCACTTAGTAAGAAAGTGGGAGATCCATGGGGAGACAGGCAGAAATATCTGATAGGTGAATCTTTATAGAAGAGTAAGAAAATATAGGTTTTAGCAACTCACACACACAGTGCAGAGCCAATGCTGGTTTGTATCTTAAAGAGATCTTGGTTCATCTTAAGACACCAACTAGAAAATCTCTTCTACTTTGCCATATATGACTTCGTAGTAGCAGGTTTCTTAGCCTCCAGGAATATCTGCCGCAGGTCATCAGGAAAAAATAGCACCTAAAAGGTAGTGAAACTCCATCATCCAGACCGTGAGCTGAAGGCTGGGGTAAGATCAGTGTAAGTCCATCCTGAGAGTCCTGTAATGAAGCTTGTGGTAATTCCCCCTGGCCATTTTCAAAAGAAGGGAGAGCTACTGTTGCCTGGGCCAAAAGGGAGTTACCAGTTTTATTTCTGGAGTCTCCTTTTAGATTTTTAAAAGGACTCTGCTTATCACAGGAAATTGAGGAAAGGCATACAGAAACATTCCTGTCCATTGAAAAGAAATGGCATCTGTCCTTTCCCAGTTTTCATAGGTTCATAGGTTCATACTAGGCTATCTGCCCTAGGGCATTTATAAGCCTAGCCAGAATGTGTTTGGCTTTCGCCACCCATTATAAATTTATTTTGCTATGCCCTTTTTCCAGGTTAGTATACTGTGCCTCTGTCTAACAGTGACACAGAAGTGATACCCGGGGTAAACCTACGATCTCCCATCCACTCATCAAGATTCCTCTTGAAGAGAGTCAATGAGGGACTCTGCCTAACCTGGACTGGGATTTTATTCCAGAGTGAAGGGAGCCTCTGGGTTATGAATATGTCCCTCCAGCATGTCCTATTTATTTCAGTGCTGAGGTTCAAGTCTCTCGAGCGCGTAGCTCGATGGGATTTGGATTTTCTGAGGTGCAGCATGTCCATTAATTCCGGGTTGGACATGGCTTTATACGTCAGGCACAGATCGCCTCTGAACAGGCGGTATGCCACTGAGTAGAGCTGGAGTTTCTTTAACCGGGCAGCATATGGCATCTGTTTGAGCCCTTTGATCCTTTTGGTGAGGTACTTTTGGGGTCTTTCCAGTTGCTGCAGGTGTCTGGTAAGGTACATCCCAAAAGGGGCATTGTACTCAATTATGGGCCTGATGAGGGATGAGTAAAGAGGCACGATGACCTCCCCTGATCTAGATGTGAATCCCTTCATGATTAGGTGGGCTATATAAAATGCTTTTCTAACCACTTTGGCTACGTGGTTGTCAAATGAGAGATTGCTATCAACTTGGGTCCCCAGGTCCCTAATTACTTCTTCTGTACTTAATGGATTACCACCTATGTGGTAATTTGTGGGCACTTTGCTTTTGCCAAAGGGGATGACTATACACTTTGTGGCATTTAGCTTGAGGCCACGGCTCTGGCACCAGTTGTCTGTTTCTATGAGGCCCTTTTGGAGGATGCTTGTGTCGGCTGGAGAGTCGATTATGGCGCCCAGTTTGCAGTCATCTGCGAACTTGGTCAGCCACAGTCGTCCTGTGTTGGCCTGTACCTCCGAGAAATATATACCGAACAAGAGAGGTCCCAGGACTGAGCCTTGTGGAACACCACTTGTAACTGGTTTGGAGTCTGACATGGCTCCAGCAATTCTAACCATGTGGGTTCTGTCCTTGAGCCAGTTTGCAATCCATCTAGTGACATAGGTGTTTATATTTAAGCTGGTGAGCTTATCTATAATGCCCGAGTGGGGTATTGTATCGAAGGCTTTTGTGAGGTCCAGGTAGGCTGTGTGGACCACCTTCCCCCCGTCAATGGCCTTGGTGACTGTTTCAAAGAAATCAACCAGGTTTAAGAGGCAGGATCTGCCCTTAACAAAGCCGAACTGGGTACAATCCAGTGTCTGTAGGTCCCCAATATCTTTATTTATGAGGTCCATGACGATCCTTTCCATAGCTTTGCAGACCAAGCTAGTCAGGCTTATGGGGCGATAGTTTCCAGGATCCATTGAGGCACCACCTTTATGGAGAGGGACCACTGTTGCTGTATGCCACTCTTTGGGCACATATCCTGTAGTAAGGCTGAGACTGAACAGTAGTTTTATGTTTGCGTTTAGCTCTTCTTGGAGTTCATGTAGGACACAGTCCGGGACACCGTCTGGTCCCACTGATGCTGTGTTTTTTGCTTTGGAGAGGGCGGCTCTTACCTGAGCATCTGAGATGTCAGGGGGGGCAGCACTCTGCTGGGACAGATATTTGCCCTTTTGGTGGGGAGGGGGGGAGAAGTTTGCGCTGAACCCGTCAGCTAGGATGTTGGCAATGTCTGTGGGTTCAGTGTATTTTTTGTCATTTTGGACTAATTCTGAGCATATCTGGGAATTACCACCCAGGTTCCTAACATAACTAAAGAAAGTCTTGTGATTATCCTTAGTGTCCTGTGCAATTTTTCTCTCGAAGCTGGCCTTAGACAATTTTATGAGTGCCCGTAGTTTTTTGCTAATACTGATCAGTGATGCCTTCCCTTTTTGGGATTTTGCTCTATCATTTAGTAGCTTCCTCCTTCTATTGTACAGTTTGTTTATGGCTGGGGTCCACCAGACAGGACGTCTGCCTTTGGAGGATTGGGTCTTGGTTTTATTTGGGATTGCATGATCCATGCATTCCTGAAGGTGTTCATAGAATGCGTTTATAAAGAATTCTGCGGTCTGGGCCGTATTTTCCACAGGCCCGGGGGCTTTGAAGGATTCCACCTCGGTTTTGAGGAGTGTGAAATTTGCTTTAGAGAAGTTTTTCACTGTGGTTTTCTGGGCAGGGGGTGGGGTCGGGATGTGAATATCCAGTGAGATTAGTTTATGGTCTGATCTTACCAGTGAAGGATGCACTTTTGGTCTGGAGCATACAGTCCCCATGTTGGTGATGATCAGGTCCAGTATGTTTTCTCCTCTTGTGGGAGTGGTAACAAGTTGTTCCATAGCATTTGAGTTTATAAATTCTAGGAACCTTTGGGCTAGGGTGTTGGAGCTAGAGTAATGCTCCCAGTCTATGTTTGGGTAGTTGAAGTCGCCCAACATAATGGTGTTTGGAGAGACCTTCATATTTTCCAGTGTTCTCAGGGAGGCTGAGTGGGGTTCCTGGGTTTGTAGCAGGCTATAAACTGGAAGGCAGTTTTACCCACTGTTAGTTGCACATGGATAGTCCCTGATGCTTCGTGCTTTGCCACCAACCTGGAGGTGTGGGTATCTTTGATGAATATCGATATTCCCCCTCCTTTTCTGGTTCGGTCCAAATTTTGGGGCCGAAAAGCATGGTATGAGGTATAACCTGGTAGTGCTGGGGTGCTCTCGGGAGCCCTGAACCAGGTTTCTGTTACTGCACAGATATCGATGTTCTCCATGCTAAGGAGAGTTTTGAGTGCATGCATCTTGAGGTTTAGACTTCTGGCGTTGAGTAGTATTACTCTTAGTTTCTTATCCCTTGTGATACCTATGGCGGTGGGTTTGTCTTTTGAGCCTTGCCTAAAAAAGGCACTATGGGGGTAGCAAGAGCCTTTGCCAATATCCGAAAACCCAGGGGTGACAGGTGCAAGCCGTCCCTAGTGAAGCATCGTGGCTTGTCGAGCATATCATCCCAAGCTGACAGGCATTGGATCCCCTTTGAATGACACCAGTACTTAAGCCAATTGTTGAAATTGATCATCTTGTCTTCATATTGTGGCATCATTCTTGGTGAGGGTAAGATGCTCCTCAAGGTCAGGGTCATACCGGCCTGGGCTACATGCTCAGAGAGCTCCTTTATGTCTCTTTTCATATAGTCCAGGGAGGTACGTCTCAGGTCATTCACACCAGCATGGACAATGACTGAGTCATATTTGTACTTGCCTTGGAGTGACCTGAGTGCTTGTGTTATGTGGCGGATCCTAGCGCCCGACAGGCTGCTCACCGTGATCCTCTCCTTGTTCAGCCTGGTGAGCGGGACGTCAGTGTGCCTGACGATAGAGTCACCTATTACAAGTGTATCAGGTGTGTTGTTTAGTCTTAAGGGCTGTGACTGTTCGGCACACTGGCTTTGTGAGATATGTGTTGCACGTGTTTTGTTTTGGGGTAGCAGTTGCTTGGGTGTCTGCTTTGGAGGTCTCTGCTGCTTAGGCAGATCTTTATTTAGAGCCTCCGAGTATGTTTTTGTGTGATTATGTGTTTGGTTTGCTGTCATGGTAGGTCTATGTGAGACTGGAATTGTAGTGAGTGTGGTTTCCTTCTCCTCCTGACTGGTTATGCCAGTACTGAGTTGAGAGCTTAGCCTCCAGTTTGGCTATATGGTTGCATCTCTCACATGTGTTGGAATTTGTTGGGAGGAGGAGAGGGTTGTCTGTGTACATGAGGCAGTTGTAACATTGCCTCAAGATTCCCAGATTCACCAGCTGGACCGGAGAGGAGATTGACAACTGACCTTTGGACATGATGCAAGGGGTCCTGAGGCAGAACTTCTTTAACTGTCTCTTGTGAATGGAGGCAAACAAATGTACTTGACTTTCCCACAAGCCCACAGGGGGATAATCCCCTGGCAGATCTAAGAATGCAGCTTCCGTTTTTGGGGCCGGTCCTTGATCAGCTTGCCTGCCACAAAATTCTGCTCTGATGGAATGTAAGCAGCCTGTAAAGACAGACTGAACTGTAAGGCAACTTCCTAGGTCAGAAATGCTAATCTGAAAAATCTGGTTCCTCCCTGTTTATGTACCACATGAGTGTAGTGCTGTCCGTGATAACTAACAGAGGTCCTGGAATCCATACACATGGTTCAGTGTTTTGGCAGTAATCAGCACCATCATCTCCTTGATGTTTATGTGCTTCCTTTTGTCATTATGATTCCGAGACCCCAAAATGTTACCCTCTAGAAGCCACTCTCCATGAAAAGTCTGAAGCATCAGTGGCTACAGACTGAGAAGAGGCTGGGGAGGAGGGAGAAATGAAGGCCTAGATTGAGATGCAACTGCTTTACAAACCAGAGAAGCTCCCTCTTGATAAAATTCAGCACAGTAAATTGAAAGAAGAAAGGGTGCTGGTGCCCAGTCCAGAATGATTTAAGGAACCACTGAATTTTCTTTATATATAAGCTGGCAAAAGGAGCTATGGACAGTCCAAAGGGTAAAGAAAACAGAAAATGTGAACCAGACACAGAAAATCTTTACAAACATCTGTAATTTCTATGAAATGAAATGTAATGGTAAGCATCTTTTAAGTCTAGGGTAACTAGAAAGTTCATAAGAGGAATGACAGGTAACAGAGATTGTACATAGAGAATTCCTGAATTTTGGAATACTGATGTGCAGACTTAGGAAGGAGATGTCTAACACAGGTCTCCAAGTTCCCTCATTCTCAGGTACCAGAACGGTTCTTGCATAAAATTCTCCTCCTACTTGGTCCACTGAAAAAGGATCTATACCTCCTTAAGAAGGCATTTGAGTTAGAAAAGGAGGAAACATGGAACTCTGGTTGAATGACGTGGTGGAATTCCTTGGAATGGTAGAATGGAGTACCACAGCCACCTGCACCCTTTCTGGATTATTCTTAGAACCAAACAGTTTGAAGTCACGTGGCACCAAACAAACAAAGAGATGAACACAGAAGTTCTGATAAAGAATTAGAGGGATGTCAGGGAAGAAGACTGATGGGATGCACAGTCAGTATGCTTTTTTGGACTGCTCTTAAGCTTTGGAAGCACTTGTTTTCTATTTGAAATTGCCATGGAACTGTTTTTTTTTTTGTTTTGTTTTTTTAAGTTTGCCTACCTGTGCATTTTTGAAATAGGTAGAAAGTTAGGCATGCACTCTGGAGACAATTAGGGAGCACAGCCCAAACTGCAATGGCACCAAAGACCTAACTGGTTAAATGGACTTTGGCACTCAAAATGCAAAGTCCTGAAAAGCCAAAGAAATAAAAGCTCACCCAGACTCTGCCACAACTTGCTGTAAGGGAAAAGTTAGTTTGCTTTTGCTTTCTTGTATTTTGTATTGCTTCACTGCCTTCTTCAGTTTTGTATATTGTGATTTATTTTCTTTACACTGCATTTCACTTGTATTCTGCTTTTATTGCATATTTCAAGTAGGAAAGATATCACAGCTGTGTCTCTTGTGAGTCGCACAGAAATTAGAACGTCAGTTAAGGTTAATTACCTGTGAACTGAGGATGGAGCTAGCAACTAAACTTTCTACTGAAGGGGTAAAATAAAACATTTCAAGGCTACAGTGGAAAAGCTGACAAAGACTCTTCCACAGCTTGCTGTGAGGGAAAGGTTTGCTTGTTTTTACTTTCTTGTATTTTGAATTGATTCATTGATTTCTTCTGTTTTGTATACTGTGATTCATTTTCTTTACATTGTATTTTATTTGTGTTATATGCTTTTAATTACTTAAACTAGGAAAGAGACCACAGCTGTCTCTCTTGGGAGTCACACCAAAATTAATTTTTCCCACCCTGTCAATGTTCTGTTTTTAGACTCAAATGCCTTTCTAGTTGCCTGCCCCTTATTTTAGGAAACAAAAATGAGCAGATGTTGAAGTGTCAGCGCCACAGTTCAATAACAGCCCAAAACCAGGTAAATAGCAAACAAACTGGCTTCAAATCAATTCAATATACTCAAAACCACCACCAATCCACAACGATCTCAAGTGCCACATGAAATTGTTTATTAAACACTGAAAATAAATAAGCACTCTCATCCCAGATTTTCCAGAACTTCATCAGACAAATTCACAAAGCCAAGAGTACCCATTTTAAATAAACCACTTACATCACATCATTATATTCATGCCATCCCAGTATATACAATTAAAGGAAAAGTGTTCACACAAACCCCCTACCCATTGCTCAGTATAAAATATGAACCTACTTACTATCCTAATAAAATAAAATTTTAAAACCAAGTTAAAAACAAACTAAACACCTTTAAATAATTTAAGTAAAAATGATATACATTTTCCTACCTTTACCTTATTAACTGTAGGCCCAGCCAGTTAAAAACTAAATAACCAATCAAATAACAAACATCGAATACACTTGTAAACATTAATACAAGGGAAACCATTACATAATAATTATTAATCGAAGCTCATAATCTTAAATAATATTAATAAATTCTCTCTCCAATGCTTTCTTCTTCAGCATACATGTTATAGAACAATTTTCATTCAGTTGTGGTGACCTAAAAATGTTCAGAAACAACTGCCAATGCAATTATCTTATTTCTAGATTTAATGACTCCTAATCACAACTTTAAATCTGTGGTGGTTGAGAAAATTGAGCAAGGAATATGGGATGGCCCACGTTCATTAAATTTGCAAATCAGCGATAGTAAGTAGGTTCATATTTTATACTGAGGATTTCGTGTGACACTGTTCATTTTGGTTTCCTGGTTTGTTCCTTGCTTCTTCTGCCACTTATTTTAATTTGGCCATATATCTCCTTCCCTCTTCTCTTTCACTGGCTATTGTGCGTGACCACAAAGTTATCATTTTGTGAAATCACTCCCATTCAACTATTTCAATTTACCAGCTATCCCACTGTCCTCCATAGAACCAGAATACAAAGTGCCCACTCCCTTCCAATCTACATTGCTCACTACTTAGATATGAAAGAGGGAAGTAACTTAAGCTTTAGCTAAAGGCTTAGTGCACACTACAGCTCTCTGGATATTAAACCTTTTTTTTCCCATCTTACCTTTAAAATCTGCAATATCTACTCCAAGACCACCAATTACTGCAGAGCCCATATTCTGCTTCCCAGTAGTAACCTTGGGATTAGTGCTTCTGTTTTGCTCCTACTGACAGAAGAGGCATAGGGGCATTATTTCCTGGAGAGAACTGATTACCAGAAAGCCTAATAACTGCTTCACAGGCGCCAGCTTGGAATTTGTGCTTATATTTTGCTCCTAGTGATAGAAGAAACACAGTGCATTGATTCCTGACTGTTTCTGATTGGGCAGTGAGTGTCTGTGTTTTACTTTTCTGACTGGTCTGGTTGCTACTCACGGCGTCTACCATGAAAAAGCTACAGCAAGCGTACAGACCCCCTTTGATCATCTGGGACACGACTGTAAATCACCAAAAAGCCCAAGGCCTGCTTCTCATCTTTGGATTGGTGATACTGTTTTGCTTTTGGTTAGAGAAGCAGCAAAGGAGCAGTGTATCCCAGAAAAGTGAAGATGTGGTGAGGCCAGCAATAGTAGTAGCCATTCAGACAACTGCCCTCTTTTCACCATTCTTGACAAGCTAATTTTTTTCTTTTCAGTAAATACTGCTTGATTTCCTGCTAACCTAATTTGAGAATATCTACCTAAATATTTTATCCATAAATCATAAGGGTCTACTTATCAGTTTACCCTCAAGTGATTGGCAGTGTCCTGTACAGAAACAGACTCTTGAGTTGAAATTTTTCCTGTAAAAGCACCACTGAAATGTCACCAATACCTAGTTGCACAGGGGGCTTACAAGATGGCTACACACTGAGTAACATCTTAATTTAAGCTCTCCCAGTGTGAAAACAGAAACTCAGACGAGAGAACCAGTAAACTCATATGTTTGGGTAAATTTCAGTAAATGGCTACTAAATGCACTGCCTAGATGCCAGCAAAAAAGAAATTCAGAGAACCTGAAAGAAAATCAATTACAAAAGGTGAAGAAAAACACCGACTAGGAAGAATTCTGCAGCTGCTCAGCAAAATCAATGCAAGCTCCAGCTTTGGTGCAAGACATGACTTCCAGTAACCTAGCTGAAAAAATAAGTCAAATGTACTCAGAGCTGATTAAAATAAATGAAACACTGATGGAGTATACAAACTCAAATAACAAAGGTTAGAAAAAGTGGAAGAAGCTTTAAAAAGATATTCAGATGAGGTGATAAAACTGCAAAAATCAGAGGTTGAGATGAAGAAAAGGTTGGCTGAATAGGATACTGCTCAAGAAGGGATGTTTCAAAAAATAATAGAATTAATGGGCAAAGCACGTAAGGAAAACCTGATGTTCTGCTGTACAAGAGAAGCTGGAAGGAACAGGCTGTATTAATTTTATGAAAGCACATATAGCCAACTGGACTGGTATTCCACAGCAGCTGTTGTTAATAATAAAAGTGGGAGACAGTAGAGAGGTAGAAAATGATTACTCTCTGTACACCAGGCAGAAGAGGAGTACATTTATTCCACTTATCAGGGAATGTTGACAGGCAGGCGAGAGATTCAAACAGATGTACCCAGCCATCTTCAGAATACACTTTCCTGGAGGGACAAAATCATTTTTTGAAGCAGAACATGGTAAGGAGGAAATACAAACGTTTGTCCAACAAAAAGTGAGCTGTGAAACAGAAGGAGATTCTGCTTCTTGTTCTTCTGGTAATAAAGACCATAGAGAGACATTGCCAGTGAAACATTTTCCAATGTTTCAATGGAAAATATTTGAGAGAGAGAAAAAAATCACAAGAGTTGACTAGAAGAAACAACAGTACACTGGAAATGAAACATACACTGGATTTGGGAGATGGAGATACATAGGTTCATAGATTAGTACTACGCTAAGTGCCCTTGTGGGCCATTTTAAGCCTAGCCAATTACCCCATATGAGAATCAAACCCTGCACCTTGTGTCTGTAAGGTAAACACCTTAACCATTATAACCAGTTGTGGAAAGCCCAAAACCTCTTCCTCTGCTGACAAAAAATGTTTGAGTTGCAAAATCCGCAAAAATACATTTGCATACACTTCCAAAGTTAAATAAAGCCACAATGGAAAACAATAATCCAGTGAGTAAAAATCCTTTAATCCACAACTCAAAAAATCGACCACAAACTTCAGCACTAATAACTTGTGTTATTGATATAACCTTGAATATGTAGTTAAATGTATAATATAAAAACACATAATGTAAAAATGCGTAAATCTATACGCTTAAATTCCTGCATAAATTGTCTTAAAACCTCACATTAATTCAACTTAGATGTATCCCATTGCGTATTTAAAATTCGACCTAAATATTTAATAATGCAATTAATTTTGGTTAAAAATCTACTTTAACTTATTTCTTTTAGCTTTGAGGATGTCAATAACACTAATTCCTTCATTCAATCCTGGGCTTTTTGTTGCATTTAGTCTCAGCTGCCACATTAATTCTTTTATCCCTAAGGTCGTCTCCCTTTCTTTCTCCCTTTCTTCTGCTGCAGTTTACACCTTAACCATTATGCCAACTTCCCACCCCTCTATATACACAGGAATAAAACCAGCAACTCAGAAACTGATAAATACATGTGGGGTTACAAGGCATTAATTACAATTATGAAACATGGCAGAAAAAGAAAACCTGGAAATATTGGACTTTTATGGCTTTGTAAGGGGCTCTAAAGCATACACCATACTTCATGTCATTAATGTTTATAAGAACACTTATGAGAGGAGAAGAGGCGGGAGAGGGTTAACTACATAAAACAAAAAGCTGTTAACAGTAGTATCTTTACAGTGTATGATATAATCTGCATGCTATAAGTAAAGTCTTCTCAGTTATTTTCAAGTGTAATGGGGATACTAAAGTAAAGAGATGCCCTGTTTTTTATTCTTTTCTCTTACTTCTTGTTCATTTTTAAGAAATGTAGGCACTGCAAAGTAAAAAAAAAACTCTGGTCAAAAGAGTATGATGCAAGAACAACTGATGTGCTTTTTCTAATTCTTGCATAGGGGAATGACTGGATTAAGGTTCTTGGCTTGATATAGTAACACATTTTAAGAGAAAGCAAAAAATAATAAAAAAGAACACTGAATATAATAAAGCTTCCCTCTAGCAAACAAATGAATGCATGTATAAGCAACTCTATCTGATTCTCATGTTTCCATGGAGACAATCTGATAAACAGCAATAAAAACAGAATACTTCTTTATTTCAATGGCTAGAAGATAATGCTGTCTGAAAACATTAAAGTGTTTTTTCAGTCTTGGACAACAATACATATAAGACAAAACCAGACAGCATCTGGTAGAAATAAAGGCTGTATCATGCATCTTAGCATGGGTAAGCTTCCTTTTAGGTTAACCCAAGTCTGTAAGTGTAGCTGCCAGTGTGGGACAACTGCTCCTATTACAGGGGTAAAACTTCAATACTTGATGTACATAGTTTTTTCTGTGTAATATTAAGTTAATAGGGTCTAGGGTGTATTTCTTTTTTTGTTCAAGGGCTTTCAATAAAACAAAATGGATAAGATAAGAAACACCTTTATAAAAGCTCAACCTGCCACACATTAGTGTATGCATGCAACACAAAAGCTGGAACGACACTTAACAAAAAAGTTGTTAGACATAAAACATGAGAATAACAACTTTTTAACATAATGACACTTTCTGTATTATCTTTAAATGCTAATGGTCTCACAGATATATACAAAAATTAAAGAGTAGTGAACTATATTAAAAAATGTAGAGTGCAAACAACCATGCTACAGGGGACACAACTGGAAAGAACTGAACATGTGAATTTGATAAAGAAAGGTTTTCAAGACAGCCATTCAGCAGAATACCTGTGACAAAGGAAAAGACAAGTACTTATATTACTTGCAAGAGAAGCTCCAATAGTGATAGAAGAGGATAAAAATATAACAATGGTAGATTTGTAATACTAAGGGGCTACTGGCAAGGGAGGAGGATTATACTGGCAATTATTTATATTCTACCTAAAACTATTATAATGGAGCTTAAAATTCTGGGGGGAAATCAGCTTTCAGCAGGGAATATTACTTATAGGTGGGGACTTGTGGAATTTGATTTGCAGCAGTGAAAATGTGTCTGTGGGGGCCCAGAAGGGAACATATAACAAATGATGGTAGATTGTTGAAGGAATTTATGAAAATATTTGGCATGGAAGATGTGAATTCAGTACGAGGAGTTCAGTGTGAATTTACATATTCTTCAAGACACAAAAACTGGGCTAGGCTAGACAGAAAGAGAAGTTATGAACTTACAATAACGTTCCATCTGTGCTGTCCATTTTTATTCTTCCTCAGTGAATAGACTCGGATCAGACTCAGCCGCATTCTAAAGATTCAAGGATCCAAATCTCTAGCTTCTCCCTTACCCATAATGCCCCTGACCATTACACCACCTCAGATCGAGTTTTTTGGTATAATATACAATACACTCACACAATACAATAACAATGCTGTGACAGGAATGTGATACCAGAAAGAGCAGCTAATGACACCTCAGTTAGATCTCTCCCAAGGGCAAGGACGGGGGTGGGAGAGTTGAGGAAGAATGAAAATGGACAACACAAATGGAACATTACGGGGAATTGGGGAGCTTATGCCGACAGGAAGTGAATTTCTTAAATCTAGTAGGCTTATCAGTCACACTGGTACGAATCAAAGTCTACAAAAGGGAAAGAAAGAAGGAGGGACTTTTTTTTTTTTAATAGAGAAAACAGAGGGTAACATTGGACAAAAGAATAAACTACCAACGATGGTATTATACCTAAAGGTATAAAAAGAAAAGGAAGAAAGGAATGGACTACCAACAATGGCAGTGTCAAAAATTTTTTGAAATTTAGCAGAGAGGTTAATAAGGTAAGGGGTAAATTAAACACTAAAAAGAGAAAAAGATGCAAAAAAAGTAAAAGGCAAAAAGAAATTTTCACTCAGAACATCTCAAAGGAGCACAAGAAATCACAATCCTGAACATTTGGAAGAGTGATAAAGATCTGAAGGCTTTGTTTAACAGTATTTTAAGAGGAGAAGCAGCACCAGCATCCTGCAAGGAAGTAGCAGTGGCTGTAATACCTAAAGAGGGTAAAGACCCATCAGTCCCAACTTCATGCAGGCCCATTTCAATCCTAAACCAAGATTATGTCTATAATTGCTAAATGAATGGCAAAGGTGATACCAAAATTAATAAATATGGATCAATGTGGTTTTGTAGAGGAGAGGCAAACATGTGATAACATTAATGGAACACTGATGATCCTGAGGGAAGCAGAATGTAAGAAAATACCACTGTTGTTGGTGGGTCTTGGTGCAGAAGAAAACATTTGACAGAGTAAGCTGGGAATCCCTGATAAAATGATATGGTTGATTATGAGGATATATGAGGGATCAGAGGCGAAAATTAAAGTTGTATGTTGGCATGGCTTACCGATACACAGGCCTGAGTCACTGGTGAAGTCCATTGAAGTGACTGGGCTTCTCAATGAGACAAAAGTTCCATCTGTCTGTAGAACTAGCTACTGTAGGCAGTACATGATTAGAAGCCAGACTGCCTTCAGTATTCAATTCCACATGCATGTGTAGATAATACTAAAGGTTCATGGCGTCTGGGAGCAGCCTGGGACTGTGGGCATGCACGACTGTGTGCAGCACAAACCGTGTCTTAAACTCCTTTAGGGAAGGATCTCTGTCCTCTTATGTTAAAAATAGAAGTATTTCCATGGTGATCTACGGGCCATGTATATCCATTCGTGACAATAGACAGGGTGAATATTTTCACCAGTCCACCCTTCAGGTGGCGTTGCCTGCCTGCAATTCCAGGACCAAAATAGAGATGGAACTCCTGCACTTTATAATTTCATCTGAACTCGGTAGCCTTGCTGGGTTATTGAGGAACATCTGGCTTTGGTTGGAATAGGCTGTGACATTCAATAACATAGACTGCTGTGGAATCGCATTATCTGTTTTGAACATAGCGAGGCTTCATTCAGTTCAGTAACACAACATTGCAAGGAATTAAATTTGCTGAACCCCACACCCCTTGGGATGATATGAAATTGGGGAGGAGAGTGAATTGCACAGCTCAATGTAAAGAGAGCAGGTGGCTTGCATCATCCTGCTCTCGCTATTCCCAGGTTTTGGAATCCTAGCCCATTACGTACAGAGAAAGTACAGTTATGTAAGTTGAACTTACTGTAACAGTAGATGTTCAAATGATCACTGCAGCAGTAGCCTTAGCTATCTCAGTTATATCATCCCAAAGATATAACAGCTGGCCAGCTTCCAAAGCTTCAGGGCATCTTCCACATGCCCAAACTGTCAATCAGCTTAAGCTCTGCTGACTGACATGCAAGTTTGGGCACAAAGCCATTCATAGCTCTCCTGCAAGCAGAAAGAGGAAGGCTGAGCCCTGAAAGAACAAGGCTAGAAATAACAAAAAATAAATATCCATACCCTTGCATAAAAACACCAAAAACAAGGTGGTTGGAGGAAGGACGTGGCTACTGCAGCAGTGATCATTCAAACATCTGCTGTTATGGTAAGTTCAGCTTACACACCTTTACTGTGTTCTTATTGGTCACTGCTGTAGTAGCCTAGCTATATGGATAGATTACATTAGCTAAATGTATTTGTGAGGTGGAAGGAGAATGGTCCAGGAGTCCCTTGAGAATAATCTTAGCAAAGCATGTTCTAAACCTAGAAAAGGAAAATGTCTAGACTACTTTTTAAAAGTGTATGCAGGGGACCAAGTAGCAGTTTCCAGAAAACTTCTAGACTCCACCCCTTCCCAGAGAAAGCAATCGAAGAAGCCAAGATTCTTGTAGCGTGGGCCTTGATATGCCTGTAATAGATTTGTCATGGTGAGTATAACAAACGATAACCTTAGGCAACCATTTGGAAATAGTCTGTTTTGACACCCGTTGTCCCGTCTTCTACCCTTCACAAGAAATTAACAATTGATCTGATGATATGAAAGATTTAATTCTGACAACATAGTACCCGAGTTGTCTGTGGACATTGAAGGTATGGAGTATCCTCTCGCCCTCATTTTTAGGTTAAGGAAAGAAAAGGGGGAGATGGATAGCTTGGCTTAAAGTAAACTCACATACCACTTTAGTCAAAAAAGAATGATTAGTTCTCAAAGAAATCCTGTTCTTGCAGAAAATAAAGTAGGGTTGACTCTCCATAAGACTTGCAAGTCAGGTACCCTTCTTGCAGAGGTTAGAGCAATCAATAAAACCTTTCTCCATGTTAAGAACCTGAAACCAACCAGATTAGCTGGTTCAAATGGAGCAAGTGTAAGTTTCTCTAACGCTAAGTTAATATCCCAAGGAGAGGCCACTGGTTTACTTGGAGGCCTCTTGTGCAAAACATCTTTCAAAAACAATTTGACATGCGGTTGCCTTGAAAGATGAGGATCCATAGGCAGATGTTCTTCGTGTTTCACTGTTGCAGTCATTACATTTGGGTTATCTGCTTGCAGGCAGCCCTCAGTCGGCCTGATTAACAAAGTCTTGGGTCCTGCACCAGTTGCTGCCCCCTCTTCCATGATGTCAGGTCGTTAGGGGTATGAAACATGCAGCCGACGACATTACATCAGTCTTTCTTGCCGTGCGATGCCCGAAGCAAAAAGCAGTTCACAAGTGCCGGTCGGCCGACTCCTGAAATTTTTGTTTTCAAATTTCAGAACCGAAGTCTTCAACTAAAGCTAAGTACCCCATTGGGGAAACTTTTTCTTGCTCCTTACCGATGTCAGTAAAAGTTAATCATTCATTACTTGTGAAAGCAAATACCTCATAAAGATTTTCATTCGTACTGTATTCCTTGCCTAGACCTTGACCACGACGTAGCTTGCTGTCGGTTTTGTGCTTTATTTAATCAGCGCACTATCAGTCATCGGTATATTTTCACCTCTAAATATTTCCATTCTTGGTTTAATTATCCAGAAATAATGTTGGTTAGCCATCTGAGTGCCGGGATTCCGAAAAAACGCAAAGATAAAGACAGCCAGGCTGCCGAGGTCCAAAACTGCCGACGACTCTTCTCCTAAGCTAGTTGCCAGTTCGCCTTTACTCAGTGAGGCGCTTTCGCAGCCCCTGATACCCACTACTTCTGATTCGCAGGCCTCTACTGAGACCCATTCGGAGTCCGGTATACTGCAAGATGCTTCAACTATGGAACCCGCGGATGTCTCTACCTTGGATGGGTCCAGAGCTGCTGTGCAGGCACTGGCTTCTGAGGTTGTATTCAGGCCTACGGATTTGCATATTAAACCGATGCCTCCTTCTACACTTAGGCCTAAATCTCGAACCATGCCTAAAAACTGACGCCCAGGCCACATGCTCAGGCTGAAGATTTAATAACTCTAATCAGGGGTAGCCAACCCTCCCTTTCTAAGAAGCCTAGGACTGAAGTTGTTTATGAATCTTCTGATCTTGATTCTGATTCTTCTGATGATCTGGATTTGCCCTTATCTACTTGGGATTCTGATGCAGAGGACTCCATTCCCTCTTCTTCCCCTCCAGAGGATTTTTCTTTTGGAGAAACCTTGCATACTCTAAGGGAGCATTTCCACTGCAAAAGCCATGATTTTTCTGATTAAAAAAGAGGCTTAGGGATTTATTACTCCTACCTCAGCATAGGCCTTTAGCTATTCCTCCTGTACTAGACATTGTTGATGATGTTTTTTTGGAATCTAGTTTGGCCCCTGATTCCTTGCCTCCTGCTCCCAGAAATCCTGACAGATACTATAGGGTCCCTGAGTCATACAAGTTCCTTTTTAAAAATCCCACTGCGGATCCAGAGGCTTCTACTGCTAAAAATTCTACTCCTTCTGATAGAGACTCCAGGGTGCTGGACAGATGTGGTAAGAAGGTGTACACTTCTGCAACCTTGGCCATTAGGGCTTTAAACTGTCAGTTTCAAATGTTAAAGTATCAGCAACATGTTATTGGATTGCTTAAACAGAAAATTATGTTAATTCCTGACTGTGTGGAAAATAAAGAATTACAGGATTTTAATGCATTCTGCTGAACAAGTTGGAAAAAGTACAGTTTTGTACCTACCATAAATGTAGATGTTCGAAGATCCACATTGCTGCAGTCCTTACTTATGGGTAGTCCGCTGTCCTCGGTCGGCCCGAATACCAAAGTATTAGGCTGACGTCGGTCATGGGCGCCTAGATCTGACATCAGAGCGTCAGGGTATAAAGGCGCATGACCAACGTCATATCCTCAGTCTTTTCTTGCCCCAGATGTCAGAAGGCCAAACCAGAAAGGCCACAGCCAAAAACAGAATACCTCCCAAAAAAACATGCCCAACAACAACCATCACCTAAAGCACAGCCCCATGTCAAACTACAGTGGGGAAGGAGGGAGGGTAAATTGGACTGCAGCAATGTGGATCTTCGAACATCTACATTTATGGTAGGTACAAAACTGTACTATGTTCTTCATCTCACATTGCTGCAGTCCTTACTTATGGGTAGAATCCCAAAGCAACCGGAAAGGGAGGATGGTAAAAAATCATAAAGCATTAGGGGCCGCTAAAATGCCCTGTAAAATTGCAGTGGCAAATCCAGCCCTAGACTTAGAATAAAGAGGAAGGTGGTAATGTTTAGAAAAAGTATGCACTGAACTCCAAGTAGCTGCCTCCAAAATGTCTTTTGTAGCTACCCCCCTTAGAAAGGCCGTAGAAGTAGCAGTAGCCCTAGTGGAATGAGGCCTGATTCCAGCAGGAATCTCCATACCATGAAGGGAATAACAGAAAGAAATACAAAACCCAATCCATTTAGAAATAGTTTGTTTTGAAACAGGTTTACCCTGTGAACCCAAAGCAAAAGAAACAAACAACTGCTGAGACTGTCTGAACTCCTTGGTTCTGCTCAAATAATAACGCAACTGCCTGTGAATATCCAAAGTATACAAAATTTTCTCCCCTCTATTCTGGGGTTTGCATAAAAAGTGGGCAAATGAATAGTTTGATTTAAGGCCACACTAGAAACCACTTTAGGCATAAAGGAAGGATTAGTACGCAAAGATACCCTATCCTTATGAAAAATCAGGAAAGGCTCCACTGCCATGAGGGCCTGTAATTCAGAAACCCTTCTTGCAGAGGTAATGGCCAACAAAAAAGCAGTTTTCCATGACAAATACTTTAACTCGGCAGTAGCTGCAGGCTCAAAAGGTTGTAGAGTAAGTTTTTCCAACACAAAATTGAGATCCCAAGCAGGAGTAGGAGCTCTACGTGGGGGTCTTATATTCTTTGCCCCTCTAAGAAATTGCTTAAACCAAGGATGAGAGAATAAAGGAGGGTCACAATCATAGTGAGCAGAAATGGCTGCAGCATGGACCTTTATCGAGGAGAAAGACAAACCCTTGTCCAATAATTCAGTAAGATATTGAAGAGTAACACTTAAATCAGGTTTGGAGACATCAAAGTCCTTCACTTTGCTCCAAATAAAAAATCTCCTCCATTTATCAGCGTAAACTTTCCTGGTACTAGGCCTCCTGGCCTCCAAAATAACATTCAAAACTTGTTGTGGAAGCTGAGACCCTCCAGAGTCTAAAACAGAATATGCCAGGCTGTTAGATGCAGACACTGAATCTTGACATTGAGGAAGTGACTGTCCTCTTGTGACAGAAGGTGCGGAATCAAAGGCAGAGGCCATGGAGGTTCTCGTACTAAACTCCTCAGTAGTGGGTACCAGTGTTGTCGAGGCCAATCCGGTGCTATCAAAATCATGGTTGGCTTGTCTTGTCTGGCCTTCAAAAGTACCTTGGGAAAAAGAGGCAGAGGTGGAAAGGCATATACATGCAGATTGTTCCAACTGAATGATAGAGCGTCCACCTTCCAAGCTGTGTGATGAAACATTTTGTGCAAAACTTTGGCAACTGGTAATTTAGTGGAGAAGCGAACAGATCTATGTCTGGAGTTCCCCATAACACTGTCAACTTTTGAAATACATGAGGATCCAATTTCCACTCGTGAGGATCCACTATTTGTCTGCTCAACACATCTGCTAAGGAGTTCTGTGCTCCTGGTAGAAACCTTGCCTGAAGATTGAGGTGTAGATTGAGAGCAGTTTCCCACAGAATCATCGCTTGCCTGCAAAGAGGGTAAGAATGGGTTCCCCCTTGCTTGTTGATGTACCACATAACAGTAGTGTTGTCTGTTTGAATCAACACCTGCCCTGGGTGAAGTAAATCTTTGAAAGCCATCAATGCAAACTGGACTGCTAACATTTCCTTCAAGTTGATATGCAAATGTTGGAGTTTGACAGGCCACGTGTTTTGCACCCATTTTCCATTGAGGTGTGCTCCCAAGCCTTGTCCGAGGCATCTGTCGTTAGAATCTGACTCGCCTCTGGCCGGGTCACAGAGAGTCCCTTGTTTAGGTGACATTCCTGAGCCCACCACAAAAACTCCTTCTGAATGCAAGGTATTATCTGAATGACAGTGTCTAGATCTTGGCAGTGCTGTGTCCATACATTTTTGAGATACCACTGAAGCTTCCTCATATGCAATTTGGCATTGGGAAGCACCAGAATACAAGATGCCATGAACCCCAAGGCTTGAAGGACTGTCCTTGCAGTCAGCCTGAACCGTAGAGACATTTGATGGAAATAAAGAGAAAGGCTTCTTTGTTTGTCCGGGGTCAAAAAAGCCATCTGGGAGGCTGTATTCAGTCTCACACCCAGAAAGCACATGCCCTGAGAGGGTACTAGACTGGACTTTGTTTCGTTCACAGAATACCCTAGGCATCTTAACACTGCCATCACATACTGTAGATGATGAAGAAGTTCGTCCTTCTCTTGTGCAATAATCAGGCAATCGTCCAAATAAGGATAAATCTGTATTCCTCTTAGTCTGAAAAAGGCTATCACTGGAGCCAGAACCTTTGTGAACACTCTGGGCGCAGTAGATAAGCCAAAGGGCAATGCAGAGAACTGATAATGTAAATTTCCAGCCCGAAAACGCAGGTACCTCCTGCAACTGGGCCTGATAGGAACATGAAGGTAAGCCTCTTTGAGATCCAGAGTAACCATCCAATGATCTTTTCCCAACAGAGGTAAAAGTTGTTGTAAAGTCAGCATCTTGAACTTTGGAATGTCCAGGTAAGTGTTGAGGATAGATAAATCCAAAATTGGTCTCCACGTGTTCCCTTTCTTTGGAACTAGAAACAGGCGAGAATAAAATCCTAGGCCCACTTCTGACAGAGGAACTGGCTGTATAGCTCCTATTTGAAGAAGTAAAGAAATTTGTCTGTGAGCCTCTATCCTTTGCCGAGGAGGACGTCTGGCATGCCTTTGAAAGGAGGCATGGTATGGAAATAGAACTTGTAACCTCGGTTTATAATGTCCAATACCCATTTGTCCTGGGTGACTAAATGCCAATTTTGCTTGAAAAGAGCCAACTTTCCTCCCAAAGGAGCTGCCAGGCAAGAAGAATCTGGCAGCTGAAAATGCAGGTCATTGGGCCTGTTTACGAAAGGACTGGCCCCTGCCCTCACCAGCAGATTGAGCAGGCGAACTCCATTGTCTCGGCCTGAAGGTACTCTGAGCTCTGCCCCTACCACGCCTAGATCTACCCCTAGACTGAGAATCAGAAGAAGGGTACGTCCACCCCTTAGTAGGCCAAATTCTACTAAACTTTGGAGGTTGTACCTGCAAAAAATCTTTAACAGTCTGCATAGACTTAGCCTTGTCTTCCATTTTCTTTAAGACTGACTCCACAGGAGGACCAAACAAAACTTCAGACTGTAAAGGGGCATCCAGAATTCTAGACATAACATGCTCAGACAAATTCTGATCCTTAAGCCAGGCGTGCCTACGAATAACCGAACCAGTGGCAGCCACCCTAGAAGAAGCCTGTAAAGCATCAAAACCACATTGCAAAGAGTGCTTACCCACCTGCTCAGAAACATGCACTAAATCCTGCAATTCTTTACACTCAATGCCCTCTGCCAAAGCATCCACTTTAGATCTTAGCTGAGAAAGGAGGAAATTCTGATACTTCAACATATGAAACTGGCAGTTCAAAGCTCTCATTGCTAAAGTAGAAGAGGTATACACCTTCTTACCCCATCTATCCAAAGCTCTAGCTTCCTTATCCAGAGGAACCGGATTCTTAACAACAGAGGCTCTAACACCCTTAGGCCCCTGACTAATAGTTTCTGGGTCCGCCCTAGGACTCTTATACAGATATTTATGAGCCTCAGGCACCCTGTAGTACCTGTCCGGTTTAACTGGGGCAGGAGGCACAGAATCTGGATTAAGGGAAGCTTCCAGGAGAACATCTGAAACAACATCCAAAACCGGAGGTATAGCTAAGGGTCTATGCTGAGGTAAAACAAGAACTCCCTAAGTCTCTTCCGTGAATCAGAGTAATCCTGTCCTTCCCACTTAAAATGCTCCCTCATGGAATGCAGAGTTTCTGAAAATGAAAAATCCTCTGGAGGAGAAGCAGAAGGAGTGGAATCCTCTGCATCAGAATCAGAATAAGGAGGAAATCTTGAATGTCTTCAGCAGAAGACTCTGAATCATCTGAGGCCTGCTCCAAACTTTCCAACTCTGGCTCCATCCTGGGCCTTTTATCAGGAGGGGGCATATAACCTCTAATTAAAGTAATCAAATCCTCTGCCATTTTAAGCATGTGCTTTTAGGCACAGACCCTGAAGAACCAGAACTGACCCCAGAGGAAGGCAAAACAGACCTGCCCTTAGAAGAAGCCTTAGAAACAGTAGCAGAAGGCCTAACTACCTTAGGCATAGAAGGGAGAATAGTAACCTGAGAGGCCCCTTCAGCCTGACCTGCCTCCTGAGAGGCCACATCTTGTAAAATCAAAGTATCCCCCTGGGACTCAACAGAAACTTCAGCCGGATCCACCTGCTCAGCTGTAGCTTCTAAAGGTCCGGCGTCCGAAACGGACGAATCATCCTGCCTAGGCTTTAAAGATTTGTCTTTGCGCTTCTTAGTAGAAGCGGGCGCGGAACATCCGGCGGCATATTATAATTACACCTTTTGCCAAAGACTAACCTAGCGCAATCTAACCTCCGTTTTATAGTGCGCTTATTAAACCTAGCACAAAACCGACACCCGACTACGTCGTGCTCCGGTCCCAAACAAGGAATACAAAGTGAGTGGTAATCCCTATGCGGTATCTGTTTCCCACAAGAAATACAATTATTCACTTTTTCTGACATCCGGTAAGTAACTGAGGCAAGAAAAACAAAATATTCCCAACGGGTACTTAGCCCAACTTGGTATCGGTCTGAAACTCCAGCGAAAAATTTCAGAACGCCGAACGGCACTTGCAACGCTGCTTCTGCATCGGACCATGCGGCAAAAAAGACTGAGGATATGACGTCGGTCATGCGCCTTTATACCCTGACGCTCTGATGTCAGATCTAGGCGCCCATGACCGACGTCAGCCTAATACTTTGGTATTCGGGCCGACCGAGGACAGCGGACTACCCATAAGTAAGGACTGCAGCAATGTGAGATGAAGAACATCATACTTTGCAATGTGGTTTTGATTCATTAGAGGCCTCTTGCAGGGCTGCTGTTACTGGGTCTGTGCTCAGAAGGCACGCTTGGCTAAAGGAGCAATCTTTGCCTGATCATGTTAAAGCTAAATTGTTGGATGCTCCGTTAAATCAGGACCGCTTGTTTGGCAACAAGGCTGAGGAAGTTCTTAAAAAGATGGAAGATAAAGCTAAAGCTATGCAAACTGTTAAAGATTTCTTACAAGTTCAGCCTCCTAGATTTAGTAGGCACTGGCCCTCAAAGAATTGGTCCTTTCCATCCCTTTTCAGGTCTTCTCAAGCCAAACCCAGACGCAGCAAATGCCCCAGATTTCAGTCCCAGGGGACACACAGGACTAAGCAGTGGGGGGCCTCCACTTCCAAATCTGGTAGTAATAAGACTCCCCCCATGGTAAACTGTCTCAATGACTTCTGTTTAAAATTTCCAAGCACTTATTAACTGACTGCCCCTTTGGGGGGAACGATTGCTCTTCATGCAAAATACTGGGAACAGTGCATCTGTTGAGTAGAGCCACTGGAGTGATCTCTGGGATGAATTTTCTATTTCCCATCCACTCATCAAGATTTCTCTTGAAGAGGGCCAGTGAGGTGCTCTGTTTGATGGGTATGGGAAGTCTATTCCATAACATGGGTAAGTCCTGGGTTATGAACCTGTCCCTCCAGCACATTCTGTAGGTTGTGGTAATGTGGTTGAGGTCTCTGGAGCGTGTGGTGCAGACAGATTGGGATTTCTTTAGATGTAGCATTTCTAACAGGGTCAGACATGGCTTTGTAAGTCAAGCAGAGATTGCCGCTAAGCAGGCGATATTAGACGGAGTTTTTTTGAGTCTGTCCATATAGGACAAGTGTTTAAGGCCTAGGATCCTCTTTGTGAGGTACTTTTGCGGCCTCTCCGGTTGTTGCAGGTGTCTAGTGAGGTACATGCCAAATGGGACATTGTACTCAATGATTGGTCTAATGAGGGAAGAGTAAAGGGAAACAATGACCCCTTTCTTCCTGGATACAAAACCCTTAGTAATGAGATGTGCCACACAGAAGGACTTTTGGACCACAGTGGCAATGTGGTGGTCAAAAGAGAGGTTGCTGTCAACCTGTCCTCCCAGATCTCTTATAACACCTTCTGTGTTCAGTGGACTACCATCGATGTGGTAATTCATGAGAACTGCTTTTTCCCCAAAGGGGATGACGACACATTTTTTGGCATTGAGCGTAATGCCATGGTTCTGATACTAGTTGTTGGTCTCAATGAGGCCTTTCTGTAGGATGTCAACATCGCTTTGTGAGTTAATAATGGTTTCCAACTTGCAATTATCTGCAAACTTTGTCAGAGTCCCTTCATGTTGGCCTGGACTTCTGAGAAGTAGATACCAAACAGGAGAGGACCCAGGACCGATCACGGTGGGATTCCACTCATGACTGGTCGGCAGTCTGACCTGGAGTCAGCTACTTTCACACTGTGGGTTCTATCTGTGAGCCAGTTTGCAACCCACCTAGTGATATAGGGGTTGATGCCTAGCTTAGTGAGTTTTTCTATGATTCCTGAGTGGGGAATAGTATTGAAGGCCTTCGCCAGATCAAGGTAGGCTGCATGAACCACCTTGCCTTCATCCACAGCTCTGGTGATGGACTCAAAGAAGTCGACCAAGTTTAGCAGGCATGATTTAACCTTCAAAAAAACAAACTGTGTGGGATCCAAAGTTGGAGAGTCCCTATATCCTTGTTTATTAGGTTCATGACGATGCGTTCCATAGCTTTACATATCAGACTTGTCAGGCTAATGGGGCGATAGTTCCCAGGGTCTGTAGTCGCTTCTCCTTTGTGGAGAGGGATGACTGTAGCAGCACACCATTTGGTAGGGACAAAGCCTGAGGTGAGGCTGTGATTGAACAGGGCACACAGGTGAGGTGCTAGTTCATGCAAAGGTTCATGTAGAACACAGCCAGGGATATTGTCAGGTCCCACAGAAGCTGTATTCTTGGCCTTGGACAGTGCTGTCTTAACCTGTGTAGCAGCAATACTGGGTGCCTGGCAATATACTGGTATTGTGATCGGTCCTTTAGTGGAGGGAGAGGGGTAAATTAAAATGTTTTTAGCCCCTTTAGTTTTATACAAAGTTCAGGCATATTTTTATCAATCAGAGGAGAAGTTGTAGATAGCAACTAATAAATAGCTGAAGGATTTTATCTGGGAGGGGAAGATGGCAAGAGTCAAGTGGGATAAGGTGATTCTTCTGTCAGAAAAAGGTGGTTTGTGATTACCCAATTTGAAGAGGTATTTCAGAGCTAAACGGTTAAGGCTCCTATACATAGCACAAGCAGAAACCTATAATTCAAAGTGGAAAGGCATAATGGTGAAAGAGAGGGGAGCTCAAGAATCAAGGAGAGACTGGGATTTTGGATGCATTTCTTTAAGGAGAACAAAAACAACCTAAGACCTAAGCCAACACAGGAATGGAGAAAGGAGATTCTGCTGATAGGGATGACTGCAATTACGGATACACACAATAAGCAAAAGGGGCTGGAATTTATTGGAAAAAACTGGCAAAAGAACCAAGGTATTGGGAGCAAATAATCAGAGAGGGAAAGGTAACAGAATAGGAAGAGGCCAATAATTTATTTGGACTGCAAGCTAGAGACTGCCTTCCCTATTAAGGATTTATATCAGAGTATAGGCTAAGAGAAAGAAATAGGGGGATCCTAAGCGAAATACCAGCACTGGTAGAATTTTAGTAGCATCTAGAACAGAAGCTGCTGCTAAAAAAGGAATAATTTGTAGAACATACAAAATATTGCATGATAACTGTAAGAATCAGAGGAGGTTAGAAAGGATTGGGAAGCGAGATTACATAAGGAATTCAGAAAGAAACAATGGGGGATATATTTATGTCTCCCAATCCCAAATAAGTAACAAAGTCTAGAAGATTTAGGATCTTTGCTTGGAAGTGTTTACATATGCATTTTTATACCCCAAGTAGACTCCAAAGAATTTTTCCTCAGACAGCAAATGTTGGAGGTATGATGGGGAAGAAAGCGGTAATTGGGAATATATTTTCTGCGAGTGTAATGAGTTGGCAGACTTTAAAGATTCCTTACAGACTACTCTGTCAGAGATACTGGGTGAGCAAACTGGTGTAACTAAGGAGATTTTTTTTTGAGCTATGATACAGAATCGGAATTGAAAGGCCTTGTCAAGTCTAATTATGGTGGCTGCCAAAAAAGCAATTCCTATAAAATGAAAACCAAAGTCTAAACCAACTGTACTAGAAGTAGTGACTATAGCAAGAGAGATAAATCAACTGCAATTGGAAACTTTAGAAAAGAGGAGGACCAAATTACATACAAAAAGTTGCAATTTTGGGAACAATACATGCAGAGGATGAATGAGGTTTAAAAGAAGGCAAGATTTGAATGAGCTTTGTAGTCTGTCAATAATTGGACAGATTATAAGTGATGTATAATACTTGCAACTAAAATTATGTCAATATGGTTTGCGACTTATAATGTTTGCAATTAAAATTATGTCAACATGGTTTGTTTTCATTTACATAAATATATGATTTTCTATGTCATACGTGATAACTTAAAACAGATGTTTCTTGTTTAAAAAAATAAACACCAAGTTGCACATAGGACAGCTACTTTGCAGTGACAAGCACTGCCTCCTGAGAGTTGCAAACAGGATACTCCTAACATTACTTTATATTCTCATTCCAAACGTCTAATCAGTAAAAAAGGGTGTGTTGCCATGGACATGAACTTTCACGCTATCTCCATTACTAGCTTGGTGAATATGGGCATCCTGAGGCAATGCAGAAATTGCCCCATGTTTACTGACAACCATTTAATTCTCAAAAAAACTGATGTGGTATGTGAGGAATGTAGTTACATAATGTCACTGGAGGAAATCATCTTATATAAAAACACTCCTAATGCCAGTAAGGTTGTCAGTAGTACACATGCTACACCCATAACACATAATTCAAATCAGACATGCAGACCCACATATGCTGAGGCACTTAAATGTAACATTCCTAGACCCCAAAGTCCTCCTAGACGAAGTACAAATAAATACCCTCAGCAGCCCTGAATACACTCTTGCAAAACAGCACCTACATCTACACATACAGCCACATCTTATGGAGTCTCTACTTTTAAGCCCATAAGGCAAACCACCACTCAATCCAGCAATCTGATTAGTGGAGATGCCATTGTGAGACACAGTGATGTCCCTCTCACAAGGCTGAACAAGGAGAAAATCATGGTCAGTTGCTTACCAGGGGCTAGGATCCACCACACTGCACACGCACTCAGGGCACTGGACTATAACTACCAGTATGACACATTCATACTTCATGAAGGTGTAAATGACCTGAGATATTCCTCCCTATACTATATGAACAGAGACATCATGGAGCTCTTGGAATATGGTTCCCAAGTTGGTAAGGGTCTAGCACTGAGCAGCATTTTACCTTCTCCAAGGATGATGCCTCAAAATGAACAAAAGATGACTGACTTTAAAAAATTGATTAGTTTCTGGTGTCATTCTAAGGGGGTGCAATTTTTGTCATCATAGAAGGAGATGGTCAAGACACCATGCGGCTTTGCAGTGATGGTCTGCCCTTCTTCCCTCTAGACGTTTGAATATTAGCTATAATATTGTCTTCCACCATAGTGCCTTTTTTAGGCAATGCCAAACAAAGTACTTCCAACATAAAAAAATCAAAACCAAGAAAATCTAAAGATGTTACTGTTCACTGCTAGGAGTCTAAACAAAAAAACTCACTCCTAGAAGGTCTCATCACCCTAGAGAATGCTGACATCTGCGGGGTCACTGAGACATGGTTTAAAGCCACAGACAGCACACCAACAATGCAAGGTTATAATGTCTTCCAAACATTAAGATCAGCTACTACATAGACAGGGACCAATAATAATCTGTACCCATCAGGAATAAGTACAGAACTAGGAAGAGACTCCAAGACCGTCAAATGAAGACAATAATTCGATAAAAAGGCAATTCCTTTATTCGACTGTTAGATGATAAAATCCAAAGGTTAACAAAGTGAGAAACAGCAGTATAAGACAAGCGCTTGGGTAATACCAAGCTTTATCAAGTCAAAAACAGTTTCTTTCAAAAGAAGCTACTGTTTAAATAAAAGTCTTAGTTGATCACATGCTTAATTACAGCTGGGTCTCATTAAAGAAATTAGAGGTGTCATGAGCAAATAAATAAGCAACTCAATCAAGTGAGCATAAAAAATGTTTGAAATCCACACTGCTTGTGACATGATGCGTAACTAATGTACCATGTTGGTACCTTTATAAAATTACATACATGAATTATTCAATAAAAAGAAAAAGAAAAAAAGCAGTGTTGAAAATGTAAGTAAAAGTAGGAATAAAAATAAAAATAAAAATAGGGATTGTATACAAACCAAATGGATTTAAAATCAGCAATATAGAATAGGCTAAAAATGTGTAGACTATAAAGAGTACAAGAATTTGTCAAAGATTTGGGATGCATGGCTAGGCTTAAAAAGGCCCTTGTGGTCATCAGCCTAGTAAACACCTATGAACTTACAAAGACTAAATACCCAGAGCAAAGCAAATCTTGAAAATTGCTCTTCTCCTTTAAAACTGTTTTGGTGGGGGGTGCAATTTATATATACCAATTTCAAGACTGCCATTCCTTGCAGAAAATGTAATTGTCCGAGAAATGGCATATTGGACTTAATACATGTAAGTCCATTCTTTCAGGCACTCAGTCTCCACATTGCTGGTCCTAACATTTCAAATGTTTACTAGTTAAATGACTTGCTCAAAGTCATACAATAGGCAAATTAAGCAGCAATGCGACAGGAGCTGAAAGAAACCAACGGATGGTCCATGGAGTGAGACATGACTACAGAAGAGTCACGCGTTGAAGGCCAATGCAGACATGGTGCAGAATGGAAACAGAAGCATTCTCTTAAGTACAAGAGGGGGAGTCTGAGGACTTGGAACCCACCTCCATGACTTTACTGGTTAAAGACTTCAGCTTCTGGTTCTTTACGTTTAAGAGTAAGGAACTACACATGCTTCTATGGATTTTGAGTGCAAACAACTGACAAACAGAACAGGCCTGAATATCAAGTTCCCCCAAGCAAAAAATACAGGCTGTCTGGTGATCTTTACAGGGAATCTTTTGACTACATAAACTCTTTACTTTCTCTTATGCATAAATCTCAACAAAAAAAATATTCTTTTTCATATAAAAACAGGAAGGAAACCACCAAAAAGGTACTTATCTGACAACTTGATGAAACTAGTCAGCTATCAGCTACTGAGCCTGAGAAGAAGAAGCAAAGAGCAAGTTTTACTGGTAGCTTTAATGGTAAGATTGTTCTGAATTTTGGCACCCATACTGTCATACTCACATGCCACATATGACATATGGGTGCATGGAAGGTGCCTTAAAGCTCTGAAGGCTGGCTGGACGTCCAATACTTGTCCCATATAGCTTATGCTACAGTAACAATCTACTGATGAACATCAGTTAGCAACATTTCAGAGCTACAGATATGTCAAAATTTGGTTAGATCCTGCACTTAATTTTCAAGACCATATTCAACTCACCAAATCTAAAGACAGCGCGCTCCTTATTGGGCAAACAATATCTCCCATTTTCTAGTCCTCACTGGCAGAGCTGCCATTGGTAAGGGAGTCTTACTATCAGAACTGGAATATGCCTTCATAATTGTTGCCTCTACCTCTAATAAGAATCTTACCATGCATCTATCGTCTGTATGTTCATAACCCTTTCACCAAGAAAATATTATCACTGGACCACCATTCAAAAAGCAAATGGCTGCCCATACCACATAAGACTATCCTCTTGCTAGAAAGCCTGATCTTTAAATTCAGTAAACCGAAGATCTCTCCATACCTGGCAAGCAAGCTTTCACCGAGATTACTTGCACATTACAATTTAATTTAACTTCTCTCGCTGCATTGACTGCAAATGTGCAGACTCCAATTGTTTAAATTGCACAAGACCTCCTTCTAGTCTTTGGTCTGAATGTAATAGCAGCTATAGCCATACTGTTCTTCAAAACATTTGACATGAATTAAGAAACTCTCTCTTCAAACTGGCACAATGCAAAAACTGCCTAAATGAAACAATCACAGAACAATGTTATTACCCTACCCACAGTCTTAGTGCCTACTGTTAATCTCACTTAACATCAGCATTTGAATCTTATTTTCTTTGAGTCTCCTGTTAAAACTTATTAACCTCAGCTGTAATTACAACAAACATCAATACCCACCTCAGTTGTTCTATTTCTGTTTCTCCCTATTACTCTCTAATGCTTCCACTCTAATTTTTCATCCTCCATTAACTGCACTTCTTAGAGTTATCTATTTTATATCCATATTCTCATGTGAGGCACATTTTACAATACTGTATATAGTGAACTGAGCTACCACTACTGCAATGCTATGTTTGCTGTTGAAGTTATTGTTTCTTTTTTTTTTTTGTCTTCAAATATTAACTTTCATCTACAAGCCCCAGGCTGAACTTGAAAATGGTCCAGGTGGATCCGTGCTCTACCATGGTTAACAAAAACATAAATAAATAAAATTAAAGAGAAATTTATTGAAACTTACTGTGTACAAACAGCAACTTTCTCTGGATCATGGATGAAGGGGCACTTTTCACCTCTGTTGCACTTCCCGAAGCGGTTATAGTACATACAGTACTCTCTCTTCTTTTCCTTCTTCTGCTTGACCTGGCGAATGATAGCAAGGCTGCGCTGGACTGCTCGACTAAAAGAAAAAAAGAAAAAAAAAAACTTTGAAGACCATATCTATTTCAGTTTTACTTTTTGCTGAAGCTTAAACACAAATACAATCCACCATATCACCAGCATCCAAAAACAAACATAGCAGGAGCCGATCAAAACACCAAGGATTAACCTCACGGTAAAATAAAGTAGTTAACGTT
This sequence comes from Protopterus annectens, assembly GCF_019279795.1. NCBI lineage: Eukaryota > Metazoa > Chordata > Ceratodontiformes > Protopteridae > Protopterus > Protopterus annectens. The sequence goes on along the minus strand of NC_056732.1, from coordinate 1,277,358,098 downwards.
TTTTCTTTATTCCTGAAGCCAAAGCATCTTGTACTGTACATCCCCTTGCACAACTTTTCATTACCTTACGATGCAGATGCACAGTAACACAGAGTTGGTGAGACATGCAAGGGATCAATGGTGAACTTCTACTCACTTCACCAAGGGGTTGATGCCAAATGGACACCCCTCACCCTCAAGCAACATTTCATGGTAATTTCCATTGTCTCCATCAAGGAAATAAACCTATAGTGTTTGCTCCAAGTATGTGCCCCTCCCTCCCTCTATTCCCCAGGAGGGGCACACCCACACACTCTTGCCAGCATCTCCCTTCAGGGTCATTAACAGAACCCAGGTAACCTGAGCCATGGTCAGGTCTTTATCCTTCTACACCACATCACTGTATTTTGCTTATTTTTATGAGTTATTTATAGTATTTTTACTGTCTGCTGCATACTTTTCTAGATAGTTTCACTGTGTGTGAGGTATTAACTGGAAATTGTCTACATTTATTAAGCATCTGTTTGGGTTTTTTGTTCTGATTTCCTGCCAAGGAGTGTATCATACTTGGTGGCTTTGCAGTTGCCCGCCCTTACTGTAAATTTGATCTGGCACACTCCTTCCAGTCTAGTGTCATTACCTCATTCTACCTATTCCACGGAGAACATTTGAGAAGGCCAACCCACTTAGTTTCTGCTCCTCCTTTCCTCTTTCCACTTTACAAAACAAAAACAATTTCTAAGCTTGTTTCCTGCCTTTCTTGTAAGTAGTCTAGTCCAGATACAGATTTGCTGTATCCAGGGCTGGTTGTAAGCTTCTGAGCCCCCAAGCCTTTCTGTGTTGGATGGAAGCCTACTAGCTTAATCTTGTTTCTTAGAATTAGCCAGTTTTTAGTTTCCGCACTCAAATCTGTTTCTTTGAGCTCAGCACTTGTTCAGAACTCACTGTAAGCACTAAATAAGCTACAAATTACTACAACACACAACTTTCCTCACTTGCCTAGAGGAAAACGTTTTATAGTTCTTAATAAATAAGCACCTCACCAGGCATGTCTAAGGGTCAGCTCCCAGTGTTTTCTCCCATCTACCTGATGAATCTGGGCATTTATTTATTTTTATTTATTTTATTTTGCATTTGTTAACCGGGAAATTCCAGCTGGATCAGCACCATTTACAGCGGAGGCCGGGGAGAAAAGCTCCGAAACACTTTACAAAAAAAAAAAAGAGAGAGAGAGAGAAGCAAATTTATACAGTGTTATACAAATGTCACTGAACTAATACAACATGGAGTTAGACATTTTGCCAAACAAACACTGAAAATATAGAAAATAAATAAAAAAAATACATTTTCCAGGAGAAACAGTCAGGAATTCCATTAAATATGCAGGTGTATAATGATTGTGACAAAAAGAGGAGCCATCACCCGCTATGAGAAGTAGCAACTAATAGCCAGAGTTATTGGCTGGGTTTAATACTGTAGAGGGTTAAAGTGAGTAGCTTGGAAGTTGGAAAAAGAAGGGGGGAGATGGGAGAGTAAAGGTTAAATGATACAAGGGCATCTTGGGGCAATGCAGCAATTGCCTCATGTACACAGACAACCCTCTCCTCCTACCACCCAACACTACAATCTGAGAGAGATGCACTTATATAGCCAAACTGGAAGCAAAGCTCTCTTCACCCAAGACTGGACTAGACAGTCAAGAGAAGAAGGTAAACACTTGCACTACACCACACTCATCACATAGTCCCTCAAAACCTACACCACCAAAACAAACACACAGAAACACAAAACACACACCTACATTTGCTGAGACTCTCAATAAAACTCTGCCCAAATAACAAGGATCTCCAAAGCAGAAACTCAAGCAACCTCCTCACCTCAGCACAACCCAAATGACACACAGCCCACAAACTCAGTGTGCCACTCAACCACAGCCCATAAGGCATAACAACGTACCCAACACTCTAGTCATCGGTGACTCTATAGTCAGGCACACTGATGTTCTACTCACCAGGCTAAACAAGGAGAAAGTTACTGTCAGCTGCCTGTCGGGTGCCAGGATTAGCCACATAATGCATGCACTCAGGTCACTCCACAACAAGTACTAATATGATTCTGTCATTGTCTATGCTGGTGTGAATGACCTGAGACGTACCTCCCTGGACTACATGAAAAGAGACGTGGAGGAGCTGTCTGATCTTGTAGCCCAGGCAGGTATGACCCTAGCCCTGAGTAGCATCTTGCCATCACCCAGAATGATACCACAGTACAAGGACAAAATTATGGACTTCAACAATTGGCTAAGCTTCTGGTGTCATTCTAAGGGGATCCAGTATCTGTCTGTCTGGGATGATATGATCGACAGACCACAATGCTTTGCCAGAGATGGCCTGCACCTGTCGCCCTTGGGATTCCGGATACTGGCTAAGGCTCTTGCCACCCCTATAGTGCCTTTTTTAGGGAAGGTTCAAATGACAAATTCACCACTGTAACAGGTACAAGCACGCAAAATCTGAGGTAATGCTACTCAGTGATAGAAGTCTAAACCTCTAACTGCACTTACTCGAGGCACTCCTTAAAATGGTGAACATCGGCATCTGTGCAGTGACAGAGACCTGGTTCAAGGCTCCAGAGAGCACCCCTGCATTACCAGGCTATAATTCATACCACACCTTTTGGCAACCTAACCTGGACCGAAACACTAAAGGCGGAGGCGTGTCCATATTCATTAAAGATATCCACATCTCCAGGCTAGTTGCTCAGCATAACGCATCCGAGATTATCCAAGTGCAACTAACTCTGCGCAAGACCACAAAAAAATTATAGCTTGCTATAGATCCCCCACCATGCCCCAGGATTCCCCCTCCTCATTTCCTGATACAATGGAAAATATTAGGGTACAACCTAACACCCTAATAATGGGTGACTTCAACTACCCCCACCATTAACTGGGAAAACTACTCATGTACCAACTCTTGTGCTCAACGTTTTCTGGAACTCATAAATTCCAGCTCCTTGGATCAACTTATCCACATCCCCACCAGGGGCAGCAATATCCTAGACCTGGTCATTACCAACATGGGCAACTGGTGTTCCACAACAAAGGTCAATTCCTCGTTGGTCAGATCCGACCACAAGCTAACCACCCTAGACATCCACATCCCGCTCCCACCCCCCCATTAGGGAAACCACCATAAAAAGTTTCTACAAAGCCAACTTCACGCTTCTTAAGACAGAAGTGGCAAACTTTAAGACACCCATGCTGACGGACAATAAAGGTACGACTGCTGAATCCTACACAAATGCACTTTATAAGCACTTACACGAGTGCATGGATCATGCAATCCCTAACAGAACCAAGATGCTATCCTCTAAAAAAGGATGCCAATCTGGTGGTCCACTGCCATAACCAAACTCTACAACAGAAGAAAGAAATGGTTGCAAAAAAAGAGTAAAATCCCAAGATTGGAGGAACTCCGTGGTCAGCTTCAGTACAAAGCGGAGATCCCTCATAAAATCCTCCAAAGCTAGTTACCAATACAAAATCGCCACTGATTCTAAAGACAACCACAAAGCATTATATAGCTATGTCAAGAATCTCAATGGCAACACTCAGATCTGCTCTGAGTTACAGCACAATGGCACTAAATATACAGAACCAACTGATATTGCCAACATCCTGGCAGATAGGTTCAGTGTTAACTTTACCCCCCTCTCATCCCCTAAAGGGTCCATCTCTATACAGGAAGAATGCAAAGTTTCTTTAATCACGGCTGCACAGGTAAAAACCACACTCTTCAAAGCCAAGAACACAGCATCCATGGGACCTGACAACATCCCAGGCTGCGTTCTACACAAACTACAGAACGAACTGGCACCCCACCTATGTACCATGTTCAATCATAGCATCACCTCAGGCTTTGTGCCCACTGAATGGCGCACAGTGACGGTTATCCCCTTTCCCAAAGGGGAGCCACCATGGACCCTGGGAACTACCTCATTAGCCTGATGAGCCTGGTCTGCAAGGCTATGGAACGTATCATCATGGAACTTATGGTAATCTCCAAACTTTGGACCCCACCCAGTTCAGGTTTGTAAAAGGCAGATCATGTCTCCTAAAACTGATAGACTTCTTATAAGCGGTCACCAAAGCCGTAGATGAGAGTAAGGTGGTTCACACAGCCTGTCTAGATCTTGCCAAGGCTTTCGACACCATCCCCAACACCGGCATTATAGATAACCTCACTAAACTAGGTATAAATCCCTATGTCACAAGATGGGTTGCCAATTGGCTCACTGACAGAACCCACACGTGAAAGTAGCAGACTCCAAATCCAACTTCAGACCAGTGACAAGTGGAGTACCACAGGGTTCAGTCCTGGGTCCTCTCCTTTTTGGTATCTACTTCTCTGAAGTACAGGCTAACACAGAATGTCTTTGGTTAATGAAGTTCGCAGATGACTGCAAACTAGGAGCCATAATCAAAACTCCTAACGATGTGGACATCCTACAAAATGGGCCTCATTGAGACAGATGCCTGGTGTCAAAGCCATGGCCTCAAGCGCAATTCCAAAAAGTGCACTGTCATCCCTTTTGATAAAAACACTATACCCATGAACTACCACAGAGGCGGTGGTCTACTTAACACCGTAAGTGTGATAAGAGACCCTGGGTCACAGGTGGACAGTAGCCTCTCCTTTGATAATCACATCGCCACAGTAGTCAGGAAATCCTTCTACGTGGCACACCTCATCACAAAAGATTTCTCATCCAGGAAAAAAAGGTCATTGTTCCTATCTACTCATCACTCACTAGATCCATTAGAGAGTACAACGCCCCTTTTGGTATGTACCTCACAAAACATCTACAACTGGAAAGGCCTCAGAAATACCTCAAAAAGAGGATTACCGGCCTCAAACAGATGCCCTACGCAGACAGTCTCAATGAACTCCAGCTTTACTCCATTGCACATTGCCTACTCTGAGACGATCTCTGCCTAACATACAAAGCTATGTCAAACCCAGAGCTGCTGGACATGCTCCACTTAAAGAAATCCCACTCCCTCTGAGCTACACGCTCTAGGGGCCTAAACCTTGCCACCCCAATAAACAGAACATGCTGGAGGGATAGATTCCTGTCCCAGAGACTACCCATACTCTGGAACAAACTACCTATCTATATCAAACAAAGCTCTTCATTAGCACTCTTTGAGAAAAATCTTGATGATTGGATGGGAGATCGGAAATTCACTGCATGGATCACTTCTGTGGCTCTGCTCGACAGGGGCACAGGAAAATAATTTTCTTGGGTGGAAAAAGCCAGAGTACCTTTTGGCTAGGCTTATATAGGCCCTAGGGCCAATAGCCTAGTACCTACCTATGAACCTATGAGTACGCATTCTGGAAGAACATAATACACCCATGTCCTAGAAGCTAGATGAAACTGGCACCAAGATCAGTAGAAAAATGACATATGCCTTGCAATGTTGTGCAAGCATGACTACCTGAGAAGCGGATAATGTTAAGTCCAAGAAGGTCCCTGCAAATGATTGCTGAAAGAGAAGAAAAGCAGAAAGCCAAGGACACATTCTTACACAAGACCCATGGAGTTGGTCTGATGAAATGCACTCAAATGCCTGGCATTAAATTCATTCTTGAACCAGCTGAGGGTTTCCATACTAAATCTAATAGCTTAAGCACTTTTAGCAAGACAATAAGCCCACCATGTCAAAGCTTCTCAAAGTTAGAGTGGATTGCTACGGTGCTACAACATTTCCTACAGTCAAGGGAACAAAGGAACAATACTAGGCAAGGGATTACAGGGACCATAAGATAACTAGCCATATGGACCTTTGAGCAGGCACACTTCAAGATCACAATGTAAAGATGTGATGAGACAATATTTGTTTATTAACTCCAGCAATAGCCTCAATAGACTAACACACAATTTTCTCAAAAAAAAAAAAAAAAGTAAGTTGCATCCTTATGGCTGTTTAAGATGACAAACTTTTGGTAGGTGACTTGCAAACTGGTCACACACTGATTAACAGGTTGATTACAGCTCTCCCAGTGGGAAAACTGTAAAAAAAACAGTAAATGCAATCAATGTTGGTAAAATTGAGTTACTGGCTTGTAACTATACTATGTAAATACCAGCAGTGAAAACATTTGAAGAAAGGAAGAAATGTCTATGAGAAAAGGATTAAAAAAAAAAACTTTGGCTGAAAAGAATCTTGCAGCTGTTCAGCAAAAAAGCAGTTCTACTTTCAGCTAATGTACAAAAGGTGGCTTCTAAATATGGCCATGACAAAGTAGCCAAAACCTACGTTAGTAGAGTTGCCATACTAAACACTTGAAAAAACGCCAAAACAGAAGTAAACAGTAAGGTGCTCAAACGAGACAAGGTTCAGTTAAGTTGACTGTAACGTAATTTATTTGAACAAAAATAAAACAACGTTTTCGCTTCTGTTACACAGAAGCTTCTTCAGCATGCCAAAAACTAAAAGCTCACATATTTTAAAACTCATATAAAGCATGTGACTGGTTCAACTCATTACAGGTTTAAAGAGAAACCCCACAATTTTAAACAAACGGCTTCATATTAAAAGTGAGTACATATCCGAATGCAAGCCAATAGTTACACTTACAAGTGTATCAAAAATATCAATTTAAAAAACATACATTCAATAAAAATGAATATATAAAATGTATAATACTTTTAATCATGTTCGAGCAGCCTAACTAACTTAAAACCATGTAAATTCACCAATTTACCCTTTTGTACTTATAGTAAAACATAAATACTAATTTAATTACTGAAGTTGTGAAACTTAAAAATAACAAGTGGCAATATTTGTTAATAAATTATTAAGCCACAGTAACTTAATAGAACCTTAAAGGGAAACCCTAACAACAATCTATGAACAATGTGGTGCAAAATGAAATATACTATCACCTGCACAGTGACAATAGCAAAGGAGCTGGTAACCAGTCCCCTCACCTTAAATAGCTCTTATACTTTAAAATAGAGGCTATATTACAATTGTCGTTGAGGCCCGGAAAAGAGAAAGCATCCAATTGTAATTGCCACTCTAATTCCCGGGTCTCTAATAGTAGTGACTGGGGGCCACCTCTTTTATCACACAATACTTGGTCAATGCCCATAAATTGTAATATAGCCTCTATTTTAAAGTATAAGAGCTATTTAAGGTGAGGGGACTGGTTACCAGCTCCTTTGCTATTGTCACTGTGCAGGTGATAGTATATTTCATTTTGCACCACATTGTTCATAGATTGTTGTTAGGGTTTCCCTTTAAGGTTCTATTAAGTTACTGTGGCTTAATAATTTATTAACAAATATTGCCACTTGTTATTTTTAAGTTTCACAACTTCAGTAATTAAATTAGTATTTATGTTTTACTATAAGTACAAAAGGGTAAATTGGTGAATTTACATGGTTTTAAGTTAGTTAGGCTGCTCGAACATGATTAGAAGTATTATACATTTTATATATTCATTTTTATTGAATGTATGTTTTTTAAATTGATATTTTTGATACACTTGTAAGTGTAACTATTGGCTTGCATTCGGATATGTACTCACTTTTAATATGAAGCCGTTGTTTAAAATTGGGTTTCTTTAAACCTGTAATGAGTTGAACCAGTCACATGCTTTATATGAGTTTTAAAATATGTGAGCTTTTAGTTTTTGGCATGCTGAAGAAGCTTCTGTGTAACAGAAGCGAAAACGTTGTTTTATTTTTGTTCAAATAAATTACGTTACAGTCAACTTAACCGAACCTTGTCTCGTTTGAGCACCTTACTGTTTACTTCTGTTTTAGTAGAGTTGCAATCATACCAAAATAATGAGCTGCTACTAAGAAAGCTGTTGCAGAAGGGAAAAGTATTAACAACTGAGGACAATAGTGTGTTTGTAGAAAATGATTATTCACTGTACAGCAGGCAAAAGAGAAGCAGGTTTATTCCAGCAATCAGGGCAGGTGCAAGAGTCAAGCTGCTATATCTAGGTGTTGAGAATATATTTTCATGAAGGAGCAAAGGACAAGCTAAGGAGGAAATTAAAAATGGCCAATAAAGAGTGAACCAGCAAGCAGAAAGTGATTCTGCTTCTCATTTTGATGTACTAAACTTCACAGACAGACTCTGTCAGTGAAGCATATTTTATTGTTCCAAAGGTAAATGTTTGAGTGACATCAAAAAACACAGGAGCTGACTAAAAGAATCAAGAGAATGATGGCCTTGAATGAGAGAATGGTGTTGGGAGATGGAGATGAACAGGAAGACCAGCCACACGGTGAAGTTAGTGAATAAATGGGAAACTATAAATCATCAACCCATTAGACACTGGATTAGAAAAGTGAAATATGGATTTGCAAGAAGTGGTTGAAAAAAATGAAATTTTGTTGGCTATGTTAAACTAACGGGTGAACTGTAAAACATGACCCCTACTTATATCATTTATGGTTAACTGGACTGAAGACGTAACAAAGTAAAACAATGTTTGTTTATATTGGCATTTTTTTTTTAAATTCAGGATATAATTTGCATAGTATACTGTAAGGCAGGCTACTTTGAATGTGAGGTGGTGGAAGTCTTATCAGTGGCTGCAGTACAAGTTAAAAGTCAGTAACACAAGAAAGCACATTTTTTTTTTTTTTTTGCTGTAATGTATCCTGGTTTTAAAATCTAAAAGTGAGGAAAGGCTGGGAAAAGCCAAGTTAAAATTAATGCAACACTGTATCAACAACAAAGGACATCCACCACTTCTGGCCAAACAGGAAAAACGACAAACAGGATCCAATGCAGAAAATTTAATAAAAAATCCCTAACACCTCAGCTTAGAGCCTTCAAAGGAGAGTAAAAGACACAAGAAATAGCCAAGCATTTATAGCACAACCAATTATCATTAATTACATAATTACTTTCAATTAAACTAAAAAAAACTTTCCAATTACATTCCACATTAATACCTACTGGACTTACAAGTCCCATACTTTAAAATAAAAACAGTCTCTTTATACAAAAGCCTTTTCTTTAGATCCAAATTACATCCCTTTCCACAAATATGTTCTAATACAGTACACCGCAAACCATCTGGACTTTTATTATGATATTTTTTAAAATGTATTGCAAGAGGGCTTTCAAGCTTAGCATTTTTAATGTCCCTAACATGTTCTTGGATTCTGAGCTTAAAAGCCTTCTTGCTTTCACCCTCATAGAACATATTGCAAGGGTACTTTACAGCATAAATTATACCTTCTGTATTACATGAAAACTTATGGTTTGCTCTAAGAGAGTCCATTAATATACTTGAATGTATTACACACATTTACATACACTACATCTTCCACATGGAAATGTGCCTACTATACTAATCACAGGATCAATACTGCAGTTAGGGGTGGAGAAATAAGCATGTACTAATATATATCGAATGATTTTACCCTTATGGTATGAAAATATGGGTACCTTGTACATTTTCTCAGAAAGTTCTTTAAATTTTACAAGAAAATTCCAATAATGTTTAATCACACCTTTTACTTCACTAGATAAAATGTCCTAAGTAGTGACCACATACATTTTTCTTAAATTGGACATTTCATTATTATTTATATTACTATTGCCATATTTGTGGTTTATTTATTTGTCTATGGAGATTCCCTTTAGCTTTGTTCATCAAAGCATATATATTTTGTTTACAATAGCCCCTTTCAATAAATAATTTAGCTGTTATATTAAGCTCACGTAATAAATCTGGGCCATTGTTACAAAGTCTTTGAACCCAAAGGAATTCCCCATAGGGTAAATTATTTATTAAATGGGGTGGATGACAACTATCTGCTGCAAGAAAATGTATACCCTCCTCAAATTTGCAATGTATTTTACTTATAATCTTTCCATTAGTTTCCCCAGTTAGGCAGATATCTAGAAATGTTACTGATTTACCTGTTTGTACACCATCGAACTTTAAAGCAAATGGATTGTTCTGAAGTTCATCAATAAAATTAATAACTTTTTCATAACTCCCTTTACAAATAAAAACTAAATCATCTATGTATCTATAATACTGTATTACATGTTCCTGAAAAACCTTTAAACTATACAAATAATCCATCTCAAACTGACCCATCATTATATTGGCATACATGGGGGCAAAAGCTGCCCCCATTGCCGTACCCTGTAATTGATGTAATATATTGTCATCAAACTCAAAAAAATTATTAGTTAAACAAAACTCAAATAATTCAATAATATAATATGTTAAAGGGCTATCCTCTAATGTTTTCTTAATGCTCCAAGTCCATATCTATGTTCAATACTGGTGTACAAACCTTTAACGTATATAGTTAACCAATACATTTCCACTGACCATAATATAAATTTTATTTTTTCTAAAAAAATCATAATTATCTTTTTGTTTGGTAACATATGGCAGCAAGAAATTATGTAGAAACTTGCCCATACTATTTAGAAAATATTTGCATGCTGAAACAATTGGACGTCAAGGAGGGTTATGCATATTTTTGTGTATCTTGGGCAGACAGTAAAATTTAGCAATTTCACACCCCCTGTACACCAAATTTGTTTTTAACATCATCATGAGAGAAATAGTCCAATCTAACACCCTTACTCAAAAGGTCCAAATATTTACCAATGGCGTCCTCATAGTCTTTCGTACAGCTCCTTCTACAGGTAGTGACATCATTTAAATGGTCATAACACATCTTGGCACAGTGAGCAAAATGCATTACTATAACTATTTCCTTTATCTGCTGGTTTGAATATAAGTTGTCGATTTTTACTAAGTCCCTATAATGCTTGCCACTCTTATTTTGTAAGATTATACTGAATGGAATTCCTATTCATCAAAAAATCATTATACAATGTTTCTAACGCAAAATCAACCATAGAGGAAAATTGTACTATCCCCATATGATTAAAAGGTGGCACAAACTGAATTTTCAGCACATTAGAAGTATCTAACTTTGAATAAGCAGTACACACAGTGTCATCATCTAATTTCTCACATACAAGAGTAAAAACTGTCATCCTCTGATATACATTCCTCAGAATTAATTCTCACTTCTTGATTCTCAGTTTTGTTACATTGAAAAAAATCAAGTAAATGCAATTTCCTAGCTAAACAGGACATATCTTTTTTACGCATATGTAATCTAGGAACAACAGTAGGTACAAATTTTAAACCCTTATTAAGCACTTCACTTTCTATGTTGTTAAGTATATAACCTGACAGATTAATAACATAACCAGTTTTGTTCCCAATATTAACAGAATTACATACTGTGTGTGCTTAGTCCCTTGGTTAATTCCACCGGAGTCATTTATACCTGTGATACGTAGAAAACTGTCCCTCACATGGCTGGTTATCTGTGGGCTCTGGAGCAGTTTTCATTATTTTATTTCTACAGTCCCCATATTCAGTTATCTGCCCCCTCCGAAATGTCCGGTTCATATACTGAGAATCTTGTGCAGCCAGCAACTCTGGAAAATCTCCAGAATCACTTTCCCATTCAGTGGATACTTCAGAATAGACTCTTGAGCCACCATTATGCTGTAGCACCTCCCTCCGTTCCCCTGAACGGGCTTGCATGGGGCATCGCTTCTTACTGGTTCTCCAGGTAAATGCCACGCCATTATTGTTGTCCCGAATGTCTCAATGTAGTTTATTCTTTTTTATGTTAAGTAAATCTTGTTCAAAGTCTGCAAGCTTATTTTTAATGTCACAAAGGCAATTTTGAAGTTGATCATTGCCAAATAACTGTGAAAGAGACTCACAGGCTACATTTATATCTGCTCGCAGCTTAGCTTGCATAAGCCTGTTTCTTTCACCAGTAAACTGATCCATTCTATGGAACAGCGGTGGGCTACCCACCTTGTTTGAAATCGTTAATCACTTTCATCCTGGGTATTAAAGGGCATAGTAGGATTCTTAAAAGCCCTCAGTCCCCTTGGAGTAATGTCCAACTCCAAATACCGTTGTAAGCTTAAACAGTTCAGATTTACTGATAATTCTTTGGACATGAGCCAATCAAGTTTATCAAAGGCTTCTTTACATTCTGTAGACAAAGAATTGCCCACTTGCTGTCCCAACACTGAAAATGGATTATTAATTCTTTTATGTTGTTTATCTAACAAAAACTTTTTTCAGGGTATGACATTGTCACTCCCCTGAGTTAAATGTTCTATATTTCTCTCACCCATTGGTATATTGAACTGGTCCATAGTTCTCTGACTGGATTCTAACAACTCTTGCCTAAAAACCTTCAGCAAGTTCGCAGAAGGATCACTGGACATCATGAACTGCCGCAACAACTAAGCACATCCACCACTTTTGGCCAAACAGGAAAAATGACACAACCAGGATCCAATGTAGAAAATTTAATAAAAAATCCCTACCGCCTTGGCTTAGAGCCTTCAAAGGAGAATAAAAGACACAAGAAATACCCAAGCATTTATAGCATAACCAATTATCATTAATTATATAATTACTTTCAATTAAACTAAAAATAAAATTCCAATTACATTCTACATTAATACCTACTGGACTTAAAGTCCCATACTTTAAAATAAAAACAGTCTGTTTATACAAAAGCCTTTTCTTTAGATCCAAATTACATCCCCTTCCACAAATCTGTTCTAATACAGTATACTGCAAACCATCTGGACTTTTATTATGATATTTTTCAAACTGTATTGCAAGAGGGCTTTCAGGCTTAGCATTTTTAATGTCCCTAACATGTTCTTGGATTCTGAGCTTAAAAGCCCTCTTGCTTTCACCCACATAGAACATATTGCAAGGGTACTTTATAGCATAAATTATACCTTCTGTATTACATCAAAAATTATAGTTTGATCTAAAAGAGATTCCATTAATATACTTGAATGTATTACACACATATTTACATACACTACATCTTCCACATGGATATGTGCCTACTATACTAATCATAGGATCAATACTGCAGTTAGGGGTGGAGAAATTAACATGTACAAATATATTGCTGAAAAAGACTGAAGATTTTGTTGGCTATGTTAAACTAACGGGTGAAGTGTAAAACAAGACCCCTACTTGTATCATTTATGGTTAACTGGACTGAAGAAGTAACTAAGAAAAACAATGTTTGCTTATACTGGCATTTTTAAAAAATCAGGATATAATTTGCATGGTATACTGTAAGGCAGGCTATTTTGAATGTGAGGTAGTGGAAGTCTTATCAGTGGCTATAGTACAAGTTAAAAGTCAGTAACACAAGAAAGCACTTTTTTTTTTTTTTGCTGTAATGTATCCTGGTTTTAAAATCTAAAAGTGAGGAAAGGCTGGGAAGAACCAAGTTAAAATTAATGTAACATTGTATGCCTGAACTGCGGGGGTAAAAAATGCATGTCATGAAAAATGGTTCTCTCTTACATCAGTTTTAATTATTTCTTCCATCAATCAATCATGGGAGATCTGAACACTGTGATCTGAGTGAAATCTACAAATATACTTCCATGCACTTGCAAAGTTACTAGTGGATTTGTTTTTCCATTGTCAACTGTTTTACTTGAAGAAAAGCAGTCTGCAGGTGCAAGCAATTAATCATGAGAGGTCTGAACTTTGTCTGCAGAGTAAAATGCACAAGATAAACAGTTATTAACATTTTGAGGTACAGTGGCAAGCAACCCAATGAAACAATGAATTCTGAAACTGTGGGAAGCAAATAAGTTATACAAGTATTTGCCACCTCAGCAACCTTACTACTTAATGAATTCAATGAAGCCAGTATGCTTCTTCTTAAGACAAAAAGTTAATGTACACAAAGCATGCACAGTTTTTCACATCCTGAGGACAAGCAGAAATAAGAAAATAACAAACAGCAATCAGTTTAAGTGGGGAAAGAGACTCTACCATACATTTCAGCATTGGTAATTAAGCCCATAGGTGCAGTCACTTATTTTAACATATATAATTTCTGGGGTTGTTGCAAGTTAAAGGGAGGGGGTTAGAAAATCTAATTAGTAGTTTGTTTTAGGGTTGTCACTACAGCACAAAGTCTTAAAAAATGACAAGAGTTCATATGGGAATGACAAAGTTACACAAGAGATTAGACTTCTCAGTGTGAATAGATAAATTAAAAGTTGGAAGAATACATTCAAAACAACTGGTATGCATAATAGGTGGGAGTAATAGCGTTTTATAATAATGACTAGTCTGTGTTAATATGGACTATAAATGGCTTTACAGGTACACACAAAAAAGCAGAGAGTATTGAATTACTTTAAGAAGCATGGGGCACAGACAACAATGCTACATGAGACACGTTTGGATAGAAATAAACATGTGAATTTGACCAAAAAAAAAGGATTTCAAGGTGGACATTCAGAGGAATATCAGGAAAAAAAGGAAATGACATGGATTGTTAAAGGGGCTCTAAAAGTGACAGAAAAGAGGAAAAAAGACAATAATGGTAGACTTGGTAGACCGATACTTGTCCCACACCTTACATCTCTGCAAATTGAGTGTTAAAGGCCCTTATCCAAGGCAAAGAACACAGCTTTTATGGGACCTGATAATATCTCAGGCTGTATTCTGGACCATCTCGAACAAGAGCTACCTTCGCCACTGAGCACCCTATTCAACCATAGTCTAATTACAGGCTTAATTCCAGCAGAGTAGAGAACCACCACTGTCATCCCCTTGCACAAAGGTGGTGCCACTACTGACCCGGGAAACTATCGCCCCATTAGCTTGACAAGTCTGATCTGTAAAGCCATGGAACATATTATTATGGATCTCAAACAAGGACATAGGCAATCTCCAAACACTCAACCCCACCCAATTCAGATTCGTCACGGGCAGATCTTGCCTATTGAACCTAGCTGACTTCTTTGAGACCGTCACCAAGGCCCTGTATGAGGGAAAGTCAGTACATACAGCTTACCTTGACCTGGCCAAGGCCTTTGACACAAATATCAACTCGGGCATCATTGAAAAGCTAACACAACTTGGTGTTAATCCCCAACTCCTCAGATGAATGGTTAACTGGCTCACAGATAGGACCCACAAGGTCAAAATAGATGCCACCACTGCCAACAGCAGACCTGTCAGTAGTGGTATTCCCCAGGGATCTGTCCTGGGACCCTTACTCTTTGGCATTTACTTCTCAGAGGTCCAGGCAAAGACCAAGGGCCTGTGGCTTACCAAAGCAGATGACTAAGTAGGGTGCTGTCACTGACTCCCCAAATGACATTAACATACTGCAAGAGGATCTCACAGCTACAAATAACTGGTGCCAAAGTCATGGCCTTAAGTTAAATGCAAAAAAATGTATTATCAGAACGTTCGGCAAAAAACATGGCCCCTACTGATTACCACATCAACGACAACCCCTTAAGAACACAACCCGTGGTGACAGACCTGGGTACTCAGGTTGACAACAATCTCACATTCGACAATTATGTGGCAGCAGTGGTCAGAAAAGCCTCTTACTTGGTTCATCTCATAAGTAAAGGGATTGCATCCAGAAAAAATAAAGTTATTACTTCTCTGTACTCCTCCCTCATTAGACCTATAACTGAGTATAACGCTCCATTTGGTATGTACCTCTACAAATACCTGAACCAATCCATGGCCTCCAACACCTATCTTATGCAGACAGGCTCAAATCACTATCACTTTACTCGGTATCATACAGATTGCTCAGAGGTAATCTGTGTGGTGATCTGTGTCTTGCCTAAAAGGCAATATCGGACTCTGTCCTACTAGACATGCTCCATACCTGTAAGTCTAACTCCTCATGCATTACTCGCTTGATAGGCCTAAATCTAATATGTGAGATCAACAAAACCTGTTGGAGAGACAGGTCTGTCTCCCAGAGGCTGCCCCGTCTCTGGAATAGACTTCCCATACATGTCAAACAGAGTACCTCGCCGACCCTCTTCAAGTGCCACCTTGATGGGTGGATGGGAAACCACAAATTTGTCCCAGGGGTTCCACCTTTGTCCCTCACTGACAGGGTCGACAGGTGTTGACTGAGGTTTCTTTCTTGGGGATAAACTTTGGCTAGGCTTGTAAGGGCTCAAGGGCCATTAGCCTGGTAACATCCTATAATCCTATACTTGTTGTAGTAAGAGGATTATTGGCAAGCAGAGGGTAGATTATGCTGCCATATACTTACATTCGACCTAAAACTGCTTTTACGGATCTTGAGAGAATTTGGGAAAAATTTCAACAGGGATTATTATTTATGGGTTGGGACTGGAACTTGATTTGTAACAGTGAGAATGTACTGGGTGACATAAAAGGGAAAATATAACACAGGACAGGTTTCAGAAGAAATATATATACATGGATATTTGGTATGAAATCTATGAATTCAGTAACAATGACAGAATGTACACATTATTCCCTCAAGGTACAATAATGGAGATAGTCCGGATGGAAATTATATTTCACAGGAACACATGTTCTTAACTGAAAGATTTGTGACATATCCAATAACTATTTCAGATCAGACAAATTAAGATTAAGATGAAGGATAATGAAGTAAAAAATAAGACACTGGTGCTTTCCTATTCTGTTAAAAAAGAGAAGAAATTTAAGGAATGGGAAGTAGAAATGATTCAAGACTTACTAGGAAAGATAAAACAACTTTAAAAGGGATGGCTAGGGAGTAGAATAAAATGAAACATAGTAACAACAAGAGAGAGAGAGAGATGGAAATGAAGTAATATAGCAATAACCCACGCCTGGGTGTGGATAATGCTGGATTTACCAATGGTTGGTGTGGTTTGGTCACGAGGGCGAAGCCCGAGTGGCCAAACAAAGCCAACCGTGGGTAAATCCATGATTACCCTCACCTAGAAGTGGGTTACTGCTATTATACAATGACATTATTTAAGAAAAAAAATAATTACTTTTCTTAAATAATGGCATTGTATAATGCCTCCTTGCTGCCCTTCCGCAGCTGTCTGGTATTCTGTGGCAGTTCTGATGTACTGCGCATGTGTATGCCTACGCAGTACATCAGGGCTGTGGGCAAAAGCAATGGAGAAAGCAAGATCTCCGTTGCTTTTTACTGTTTCGCTATGTTAAATGGGTTTAACATAGCGAAACAGCTTAAAAAAAGCAACGGAGAATCTCCGTTGCTTATTTTAAAGCTGCCTCGCTATGTTAAACCCATTTAACATAGCGAGACAGTTTTGAAAAAAGCAACGGAGAAAGCAAGATCTCCGTTGCTTTTTACAAACTGTTTCGCTATGTTAAATGGGTTTAACATAGTGAGACAGCTTTAAAATAAGCAATGGAGATCTCCGTTGCTTATTTTAAATCTGTCTCGCTATGTTAAACCCATTTAACATAGTGAGACAAGTTTAAAAAAAAAAGAAACAGAGAAAGCAAGATCTCCGTTGCTTTTTACACACTGTCTCGCTATGTTAAAGGAGTTTAACATAGCGAGACAGCTTTAAAAAAAGCAACGGAGATCTCCGTTGCTTTTTTTAAACCTGTCTTGCTATGTTAAACTCCTTTAACATAGCGAGACAGTGTTTTAAAAAAGACTTGTACTAATGGAAAAAGTCCGGGCGATTGGACCTTTTTCCATTAGTATAAGTCGATTTACAATGTGCACGCTGACCAATCAGTGTGCACGTTTTGGAATATTAATGGGGGGTCATGGTATAAATAGCAATTAATTGGAGGGACTGACATCTGCAGAACAAAGGTAGCCTCACAAAACAAGAGTATCAGCAAATGCAAAGTGCTAAAGGGAAAGGATGTATTTAGATAATATGCATACATTTAGAAAGGTTGCTGTTACGCAAATATTGTTTGATAACTTCAGAGAACAAAAAATGTAGTACAACAACTTGGTCTACAGAAAGTAGAAGTAGAAAGGGGTGTTGACAATCTACGGGAGCCTATGGCAAGAAAAATCACCAAAACCTCAAGATATTTTGGAAATGTTGTATAAAGAAGAGGAATGCAAAATCTGAGAAAAGGCAAAATGGAAACACTTATAGAACATTTAATTGTGCAAATGTTAAAGGAAGATGAGGGTCAACAATTAATAGCTAAGATAGGGAGAGATGGGACAAACTATGACGTATAATCAATCAACAGGGAAGTCTCAGGAACAGACGTTATTCCTATGGAAGTTTAGACTTTAGTAGGGAAGAAAGTGATAAAGATCTGGGAGATTTTAACAGTACTTTAAAAGGGGGGAAGCACCAACATCTTTGGAAAAATGATGTAGTGGCTGTACTACCCAAAGAGGTAAAGACCCTTCAGACCCAGCTTTATACAGACCCACTTCATTTTTAAACCATGATTATAATGTGTTTGCACCTATACTAGACAAGAGCACGATAATGGTGTTGCCAAAAGTGAAAGATATGGATCATCGTGATTTTGTAGAGAGGAAGCAACCATTTGACAACATTAACAGAACAATGACGACCCAGAGGGAGTTAGAATGTAAAAAAATACTGCTATTCCTTGTAGGTTTTGATGCAGAGAACGCATTCAATAGAGTAAGTTGGGATTTCCTGATATAATAATATGGGTTTATAAGGAGAATATGTGACGGGTTGGAGGTAGAACTTTAGGTGGCGGGTTCTCCTCTGACGAGCTGTGTTTGAACAGAGGAACCAGGAAGAGATGTCCTCTTCCCCACATGTATTTGCTTTACATTTAGAGCCACTGACAAAGAAAATAAGGGGCTAACAAATTCAATGATATAACTGCTATAGTAAACAAGGTAAATTGACTATTTGCAGATGATATGATTTTTGTACTTGATCAATCCAGAAAAGGATTATGAGACAGATTCAAGTAATTTTGGGATATAAAACTAATGAAGACAAAACAAAGGTTAGAGTAGTAAACCATGTACCCACCACATGAATTGGCTCAGCAATACACATATTAATACGGACATGTTTGGATAAAGTATTTAGGTGTGTGGATTAAAAATGATAACACCGCAACAATAATTAACCCCATTCCTAAGTCAGAGCATAATTAAATTTCTAGAAATTAGTATTCTTTCAATCTTTGATATCAGCCAAAAGTGTTCTTGGCAGCACCCGCAAAGTGCCCAAAACTGACTCCTCCTGCAATTCATATGCAGTTACATGTATTAGCAGTATATCTAAATATGACTGCAGATTCTTTTTTATTATACCCATTGCTCCTGTTACTATGACAGCTAAGGATATGTGGGAAGAGACCAAAAAGATGAGAAAAACTGAGAAACTGGAAGCTCTTGATTATGGATATGCATAGTGAGATAAAAGCAGTGAAGATGTTTTAATCCTTTTAGTTTCATATAATGGTCAGGGATATTTTCATAAACCAGAGGAGAAGTTGTGGATGATAAAGAACTGAAGGAATTTATCTGGCAGGGAAATAGGGTGAGAGTTAAGTAGGTGAACTGATCCCTTACCATAAAGCAAGGTTGCCTAGGATTACCTGGTTTAGATTTGCCCATTTTAGGCTCATATACAAAATGCAAGCAGAAAGTTACAAATCAAAGAGGAAAGGGAAAGTAGAGGGAAGTTATAACGAGAGAGAATAATTTTTGATGCCAATCCTTAAGGAGAATAACAGCAGCCATACAGAGTATTTTATATATATATATATATATATATATATAGATATATATATATATATATATAGATATATATATATATGTATATATACATATATATACACACACAGACACACACACACATATATATATATATATATATATATATATATACATACACACACACACATATATATATATATATATATATATATATATATATATATATATATAAATAGTTGCAGAAAGTATTATAAGAACTACGACAGCATGGGAACGAAGAAAGATTTTTCCAACAGAAATGATAAAGTATAGACAACAGGCCAGATGGCTTGGAATTTACTACAGAAAATTGGAAAAGAAGGAAGGCATTGGGAGAAAAATGACTGGAGAGGGAAAGGTAACTGACTTGGACTAGGCCAAGCAGTAATTTGGATTGCAGGTTAGAGAATGCCTTCCCAACCAGGGACTGAAATCAGAGCAGATGGCAAAAAGAAATGTATAAGGACAGTGCTATGTGAAAGGCCAGTCTGGTAGAGATTTTAGTTCACTCTAGAACAGAAGCTGCCGTTAAAAAGGAATAAATAGTAGGCCATACAAAATACTACATAATAACCATAGGAATCAATTAGAATAGGCTAGAAAAGATTAGGAAGAAAGAGTGGAAAAGCAATTTACAATGGTATAAGGGGAGGATAACTGTATGATTCCCAAGTATGCGACAAAGTCCATGTGGTTTAGGATTTTTGTTTGGAAGTGCTTCTGTAGGCAAGTTCTAAACCCAAAGCAGACTTCAGATAATTTTTCCTCAGATAGATAGCAAATGCTGGAGTTGTAATGCAAAAAAGGTAACTAGCAACATGCTTTTTTTGGAAGTGTAATGAGTTGACTGAATTTAAAAATCCCCTAGGGACTACTTTTGTCGAAATGTTGGGGAAGAAAATGTCTTTTACAGGCAGTGCCCAGGTTACAAACATCCATGTGGACAACCCAAAGATATGAACAGGCTGCCGCAATGTTGGAAAAAACACTGAAAGAAATAAAAATCTGTAAATCTGCAAAAATGTTACCTTAAAATAAAGAATTCTGATGTACTTTCCTTCCCCCCATTTCTCCTGTTCATAAAGCTGCTCACGTGTCTTGTTAGAGCAGTTACTTCTGCCTTCTTTGAGAACAAGAGATCCGATTGGTTAAGAGATCGCTGTACTGGTGATCTGTCTGGTACAAACTGCTGGCTTGTACATTACACAGTATTAAAGCAGTTACTGTACTGCACAGTAGAATAGGCAAATGACATTAAGGCTCACTAGGGTCTAGGTGACAGGAGGAGGTCTGGCAGAGGTTTGAAGGTTTAGGAAAGAGTATAAAACATTCGTGGTTGGTGCCTGTAGTACAGAAATGTGAAGTGAAGCTTAAAAAGAGGTAAGTTTATCACATTTGTTTTGGAACATTCAACTGTAATGTACTGCATTTTTATGTACTCATTTGTATAAAGCAAGATCAGCTGAACTGAAATGTTAATTAGATGTAGACAGTGGTAGCACTGACCAATCAGACCTGATAAGTGTGTGGCTGCAGGCTCTAGTACTGTACTGCATGTGTATCCTGTAGAGCTCCACTTTAGTACTCTAATGTACCGCAGCCAGACACTTTTGTGAACTTCTGCATTGGTGGCGTCGTGACCCATGCCTCAAAAAAGTAAATCCAATGCACGTGCTGGTGATGTGCCAAAGAAAAGGAAAGCAATGACCCTGGAAAATAAAGTGGGCATAATAAAGAGATGTGAGAGAGGTGAAGCACCATCTGCCTTTGGAAAGGCATTAGGCTGTAGCCAGTCAACGATTGGAACAATTTTAAAAGACAAAGCAAAAATATTGAATCAAGTGAAAGGCCATACCCCGATGAATGCCACAATTATTACAAAGCAATGCAGTGGTTTAACTGTTGAGATGGAAAGGCTATTGCTAATTTGGACTGAAGACCAAAATCAGAGGAAAATCCCCCATTAACCCTTCATTAGTGCAAGAAAAGGCTTGAAGCCTTTTCAATGATTTAAAAACTACTCAAGCAGCAAGCGCAGACGGGTGTGACAAACAATTTTTTGTGAGCAGGGGCCGATTCCATTGCTTTAAAATGAGGGCTAATTTACATAATATTAAAACTCAAGGTGAAGTGGTGTGTGCCAATGTATGTGCTGCAAGGGATTTTCCTAAAATGTTGGAAACAATTATTGAAGAGGGAGTTTATTTGCCAGAGCAAATATTTAATGTAGATTAGAATGGCTTATTTTGGAAGAAAATGCCTGAAATGACCTACATATCAAAAGAGGAAAAAGTGCAGCAGGGCCTAAGGCAGCAAAAGATAGGCTAACATTATTGTTTGGGGAGTAACGCTTCTAGTGATTTTGAGTTGAACACCTTGCTTGTGTATCTCTCCTTAAACCCAAGGGTACTACAGCATGTCATTATGGCATCTCTTCCTGTTATTTGGAAGGCAAAGGCTTGAGTTACAATTGCTGATTTTGAAGATTGGTTCTTGAACCATTTTTTTCCTGCTGTTCAAAGATATTGTTTGACCGAAAGATTCCTTTTAAAATTCTCTTTCTACTTGACAATGCACCTGGACATCCAAACAGTTTAGATGACTTACACTCCAATGTAAAGGTCATATTTGTAACCCCCAATACCACATCGCTACTTCAGTCAATGGATCAGGGAGTAAGAGCCTCATTTAAGGCCTATTATCTATGACGGACCCTCTCATAAACAGTCAGGGCTACCAAAATAATGTGATGACCTTAAGGGAGTTCTGGAAGAATTATAACCTCTATGATGCTATCAAATATATTGCCGATTCTTGGGATGAAGTAAAGCAGTCCGATATGAAAGGTGTGTGGAACAAAGTGTGCCCACAATTTATGCCTGCTTTACAGGCTTCTACAGCTGATGACATCGCTAAAGCCAGGCAAGCTGTGGTTGATATGGGTAATCAACTACAGTTAGACATCACTGACATGGATGTCACAGAGTTACCTGAGTCCCATGGTAAAGAACTGACCAATGAAGAACTTATGGAAATGGAGCAGCAGACAATAGTATTTGAGGAAGACAACAGGGACACAGAAACTCCAAAATCAAAAATGTTTTCAACAAAAGAGTTAGCTGAAGCCTTTCATCTCATTGAAGCAGGAATGGCAAAGTTAGAGGAGAAAGATCCCAATACAGACAGGTTCACCCAAGTTTACCATACAGTTACCAAGGGCCTCAGCTGCTATAAGGCTATTTATGACGAGAAAAGGAAAAGCTCTGTACAAACCTCCCTTGATGCCTACTTCAGGAAATTGACTTCAGTAGTAAACACCCTCTCTTCAGCAGCAGAATCAAACCGTGACTGCACCACCAGGCCCATTCTCTCCAACAAGTATTCCATAATTTTCTGCATCATCCAATTAATATGTAAAGTTATCAGAATGTTAACTCACAAATGAGCGGTAACCCTTGCAGTAATTATCCTTTTACTTTTTTCTTCATTTGAACTGTTTAAAGAACAGTTTCTTTAGTGTTTTTTACAGTACATACAGTACTGCACTGTAGTGTGTAAACAGTTACTATAGTGTTATCACATTGTACTTGCAATATTATTATTACTACAGTATACAGTATTATGTTTAAGATTTTTTTTATTTGGAAGTGTTTCTAAAGTGTTTTCTATGCAAAGAAAACTAAAATAAATACTAGACTGAGGCAAACATTTGACTAAGTGACATTTAATAAGAACTATATGTACATGTTTCGAGTTGCATACAAATTTGACTTATGGACAGATGAAAAAAAACGGTTCTCTTCCTTAACCTGGGTACTGCCTATACTAATGAAATTATTCTTTTGAGCTGACACTCGGGATATGAATAGCCTATACATAGCAAATCCTTACTACGTTTAATGTTATTGGCTGTCAAAAAAGTAATTACTAGAACTTGGAAATCAAAAATCTAAACCAACTGTAATTCAAGTACTGAACATTGCAAAGGTAGTAGAAGAACAAGAGGTGGGATCCTAACAAAATGAATAGGACAATTTATATACAAATAAATGGAATTTTTGGGAACAATACATACTGAATAATGTTCAGGAGTTTGGTTTAAGGGAAAGCAGGAACTAAGAAATTCATATACTGTTCTAGTAAATAATCAAGAAGAAAGAAAACATATATAATGTATAGCATGCATGAATATTAGACATATTAATATGGATTGTATTCTTTTCTATCACTTTAATTTCTTCAAATCTTTTGGGTTTTCAATACCACAACAAGAATAGACCCCATTCCTAAGTCAGGGTATAATTAAAGTTCATGAAATTAATATTGTCACAATCTGTTATCAGCCAAAAGTGCTCTTTATAGCACCCACAAAGTACCCAAAACTGACTCCTTCTACAATTCATACTTAGTTATATATACTAGCAGCATATATAAATAAAACTATACATTCTTTTTTATTAGACCTACTGCTACTACTACTACTAGAACTATATGGGTATCTTTTTTCCACACAGCTCTCATGTCTGCCTACAAATCCTGACATTTTATGACTCACTTTGTGTGTCTCTGTAAATAAGACACTCTAATTGTTAGGAATAGCAGTTTCAATGATCAATGCTACTTTTGTCTTTTTGCATGGACTACTATATCTGTTTTTCTTGCATCTATTTTTGAACTGTTGGTAATGGGTTATCCCATGTGATGTACACTTCATTATTCTCTATAATATTTTGAGATTCATATTCCATATGCTTCTCAGTTACTTCTATATTGTAGTAAAATGTAAAACTAGAATTCGGTCAGGCAGCAAAAGAAAACCTTTTAATTAAACTAATCTAAAGTACAATAAATAAAAAGCAGTAATCCAGGTAAGCGCTTTTGTCTGTCACACTGACAAACTTCTTCTGACAATAAGAAACATCACTTCCTTCTGTTAAAACCATTTGAAATTCCCTCCTTATAATACTATTGGCCCATTTCGCAAAAACCATGATGTCAGCAAATTGACAGCAAATTCACCTCCCCGCCTTAAACACACAAGACAGAAGCATATCTAAAAGGAGTATAGTCATATAAATAAGCTGAATATACCTCAAATTATTGTATTCTAAAACCATTGTAAAACCATAAGAATATAATAAACAACCCAAATACTGAGAGTACGTGTAATACCTTCATAAATAGTTATAAATGTAAAATAAAATAATGAAAAATTATGACCACAATATGCTGAACGCACGCATAGTTTGGTGGTGTATAAATGTATATGTTTTATGTATGAAATACAAGTATGATGAATAATAAAAGTATAATACTACTAATAATAGTAAATATAACAAGGTATAATAGCTATTATGAATACTGATGATGGAAAAATAAATAGAATAAATTATCTCTCCAAAGATTTTAATTATAATGTGCTGTTAAGGGAAAGAGACTCAATTCAGGCCTGGCCAAAAATGTGCACACAGGCGAATTTGCCACCCCAATTCCATTTTTTCTAAATGGGCTGGCCATGTTCCCCCCCTATCATTGTTTTTTAAAATATCTAAAACAATGAATTTGAACTGATGTGTGGGATTTAAGCAAATGTGTTTTACTAAAGCATTATTTTCAACTTTGTCTCTAATAGCTCTAAGATGTTCACCCATCCTTTCTTTCAGTTTCCTCATAGAGCAAGAAATCTGGACAATGTTTTTTTATATATATATATATATATATATATATATATAAAAGTGGGTCAAAGGCCCAAAAATAGGGACAACTTTTAAATATTGTTCTTACAAGCTTAGAAAGTTGACAAAATAACAGGTTTTTCATTAGCATGCATTTGCTGAAGGGCATGAAGTTTTAAACTCAAATGTCTGTCATTTTCTAACTTCAGTCTTTAATGACTTACCGCTAATTTGCCAGAAAAACACAACTGTATGAAAAATGGACCAAAAATGTGAGGCAAAAAATCAGGAAATTCTGCGAAAATCTGTATGGTTGAGAGGTATGGTGTGCAACTGTTTTCAATCCTTCTTCACAGAACTTAAAATTGCCTGTTTCTACCACATGTTCAATGGACTTTGTAAATCAACAAGCATGTAGTCCACTATCCTAGGCTGCCATAATTAACCCTTCATCCTTCAGTTTCAACTAACCTCTCCTGAACCACTCCTGAGTCAAATCCTGATCAACATGACTATGTTTCAGAAGATCTTCATATGAGCCACTATTTGACATTTCCACATTTCTTTCTTTTTCATCGGATTCTTCCTATATTCTTTTTTTTGTTTTTTGGCACATTCAGTTGCTGTCTGATTTTTGTCTACTTCTGGTTTGATTTCCATTCCTGCATGACACCAGAATGCTTCTGCTAATCTAAGCAATGACGTCATCTTAGACTTTCTCTCCTCATGTTTTAAAACTTTTACTATGTTTGGATCTGATGAAATCAGGAGATAGGTAAAGAATGCATAAGTTTGGTACACTGATTTTTATATATCATTTAATAAGTGTGAAGCATTTTTCTTGTTTTTCTGTAAACCTGATCCAATATTTTGGGACCAGTCAATCACACCAAAACTGTAGGTTAGAACAGAAAGAGCAAATTGGGTTACAGCATGGGCTTCATTCCTAAATGTTAAGACTGTTTTCAATATTGGTTTTAGTCTTCCAAAATATTCCTTAAGAAGTGTTATTCCCATTTGAGAAATGAATTGACGTGAGAGAAGCTAATATGGTTTGTTTGCTTTTCTATCAGTTTAATTTATCCAAGTCTTTTGGGTTTCTAATACCATGACAGGAATGGATCCCATTCCTAATTCAGGGTATTATTAATGTTCATGAAATTACTATTGTTTCAATCTTTGATGTTAGCCAAAAATGTTCTTTGCAGTACCTGGAATGCGTCTAGAAATTATTGCATCAGAAAATCATATGGAGTTACATGTACTGATTGTTTGTGTCTTTCGGCCTTTCCCAGTTAGGGGTCGCCACAGCGGAACTCCGGTCCGCTAATGATTGGTAGTGGATTTTTATGTACCGGGTTACCAGCCCTGACGCACAACCTTCAATGAAGGCACGCCCCATTCACGTATGCCTCCACACAGAAGACGCTCTAGCTGAGAATCAAACGGGACAACGTCTTGCTATGAGGCGACAACGCTACCATGTACTGATAGCATATCTAAATACGACTGTTTCTTTTATGAGACCCATTGCTCCTACTACTATTGGAACTGTCTGGGTATCTTTCTTCCAAAATGATCTTATTTCTGCCTGCAAATCTTGACATTTTATGACTTAGTAAATTTCTGAACATGAGACACATCGCTAATTGTAGCAATTTCAGTGATCAATGACACTTTGTCTTTTTTTCATGGACTATTACACCTGGCTTTCTCGAATCTATTTTTTGAATTGTTGGTAATGGGTGATCCCATTTGATGCACACTTCTTCATTCTCTATAATGCTCTGTGATTCATGTTTCCAGTGCTTTTAAACTACTTCTATATTGTACTATTTGCACAATCCCCAGTGCAACAATCTTGACACACTATTGTGACGTTCATGGTACAAGCTCTCTGCCATAAAAATATCATACCCAGCAACAAGGTGTGGACTGATTCCAATTCTTTTTAATAAAACCTATATGTGTCTGTTTCTCCCACATGTTCAATGGACTTTGTAAACCAATATGTAAGCAGTTCACTATCCTGTGCTGCCATTAGTTAACTTTTCATTCTTTGATTTCAACTCACCTCTCCTCAACCATTCCTGCATCAAATCCTGATCAACAGGAGGTTGTTCCAGGAGATCTCTATACATGCCACTATATTTATGGCTTTTCCACATTTCTTTCCTTTTCATCTGATCACTCTCCTTATATTCTTTCTTTTGTTTTTTTGTCACATTCCGTTGCTCTCTGAGTTTTGTCTACTTCTGGTTTGATTTCCATTCCCGCTTGCCAACAATATGCTTCTACTAAACTAAGCAGAGAGGTCATCTTAGACTTCCTCACCTCATGCTGTAAAACTTTCATTATGTTTGGATATGATGAGGTAGCAGATATATATGCAGTCCCATGATCGCAGCTCTATTCATGTAATCACTTCTGAGGTGGCCCACACCCATTTCAGAACATGGAATATCTAATTTTTGTACACATTGATTTTTACATATGATTTAATAAGTGTGAAGTCTTTTTCTTGTTTTTTTATCCAAATGATCCAATACCTTTTGGGGGTCACTCAATCACACCAAAACTGTAAATTAAAACAGGAAGAACAAACTAGTTTACAGCCTGAACTTTATTCCTGGATGTCAAGGCTGTTTACAGTATTAAGTTTAGTCTTCTGAAGTGTTCCTTATGGAGTTTTATTCACATTGATCCTGTTCCCGAATATTTATGCACTCCTTCCAGCTCAAGTTCCTTTATATCATATTCCTGTTCTAGATTGATATTTTCTTAGTACTGCAACTTTCGTGCTTTAAATGTTGCTTTTGCAAATTTATCAAGACCAGATGTCATTCTTACATCATCTGAGAAAGTTTTAACCTTTTGCAGTTCTGGTTTCAACTCCTCATCTGAAGAACTATACAGTTTTATGTCATCCACAAAATAGTACATGAGAAATCTTTAAGCAAGTTTGTTTTCTGGAAGCCAAATTGCAATCAAGACCTAATATGTTAAGTAAACAGCTTAATGGGTTAAGGGCAAAGACAAAACAGTGGTGACAAAAAAAAAATCACCCTGGAATATCCCCCTTTTAGCTTTTATCCCTGGGATAATAGTTTACCCTTTGTTATGACTTAATTACAAACTGGTCTACTACTGTTTCATGGTCACTGCAATGTAACTGATCAATGTAGGATGCATCCTGTATATCTGTAAGCACTCCTTTATCCATGAATGTGGGATACTGTCAAATGCTTTTTTGTAATCTATCCATGCTATACTTGGATCCTTCCCCTTATTACAATACTCCATTACAGCTTTATTTAGTAACAAATGATCATTTGTTCCATATGGCTTTCTTTTGTTCTCTTACCATGACTGAATTTTCTTCTAAATGACTACGTACTCTGCATCAATTCCAGAACATGGCCTGTACATCACCGGAAGGGAAGTCATTGTTCTATAATCTCTAGGATGGCTTACAGGTTTACTTTTAAGGAGGAGGAGGAGTGTTGTTTCTCTTGTTGATAACCATGTTGGTGTCTGTTCAGGATGCACATATAAGTAGCTCTTACTCAAGGCTAAATCCTTGTGCAAAGATGTTAATACTTTTGGGCAGAGATAAGGTACTACACATCTGGGACTGCAGTTTTCCAGTTAGGAGCTTTTCTTAATTTTGTTTCGCTGGCCTTTACTGTTTAATATCTTGTATATTTGTACACCGTAATGTTTCTTTTATTTTTTCTATCCATTCAGCATCTTTGTTATGTCCCAAATGGTCTTTATTTATAGCTCTCCAAAATGTGTTTATTTCTTCTTTTAGTGGTGTTTCTATTCCTTTTGCTTTGATCCCTAGTTCTCTATAAAACTTTTTGGTGTCATCAATGAATTATTTTGTACTTTTCCTTTATATTTATCTGCATATGTTATAAGTTTTTCTTCCTGTGCAGATATTTTAATTTATTTGCAATACTGTGTATGATAGTTCCTGGTCTGTTCTAATACTGTGTGTTGCTTTTACCACATCTGTCTTTTTAAGCATTTTGTTGATCTGTTCCTTCTTCTATATTCTTCTAGGAGTGACACTTCTTGTCTTAACTGCTTTATAGTTTTCTCTATTCGATGCTTTCATGATGGCATTTTATTTCTTCTCTTCCTTTCCCTTATTACTATGTATTTCTGCAATAAAACTTTATCTGTCATTAGTTTAGCTGCACAGTAATATATTCTATTTATTTCTGTTATATCACATGAATTTTTGTTAATAGTCTTGATTACCACTGTCACCTGTTTTATCAGACTTTGTCTTATTTACTTTCTGTAATCTATTTCTTTCATCAACCTTACTGTCTTTCCATCACTATTAAATCAAGCAACTCTTCCCTTAGATCATTTTCTTCTAAACTGAGGGCAGATTCTTTGCTCTCGATGTTCTGAGGGCATTCTACAGAAAGTTCCAGAACCTCTTCCTGCAACACATCCTCTTCAGCTGCATCCTGTGTCATCCACTGCTCCTGCCCATCACTCCATAACATTGCTGCATCAGATTTGCCAGTGTTTCCTGCTCCTTTCCTAGCTGTAAACTCAAACTGAAATTTTGTTCAGGTTTCCTACTGAATGCTCCAGAGCATCATCATATGACAAGTGATCAGATGGATCTCGTTCCACCTGTTTTTATTTATTTATTTTTATTTTACATTTGTTAGCCAGGATAGTCTGACTGGATACAAGTCCATTTTCAGCGGTGGCCTGAGGAGAAAAGCTCCACATTGCAAATAATTGAAACTTAAGTATGTAGTTACATAGAAATCAACACATTTAAGAAATCACTAACAATTTATAGTCAAGGTTCCATCTAACTGAAGCCAACATTGTGGGTTTATGGTATTCATATAGAGATAACATTATACATGTTTGAAGTGTGTAAGAGAGAAAGACATGTATTTCAAGGTTGAATGTAAGGATGACAGTTAAGATAAAAGGTGGTTAGCTAAGAAGGAAGGTTTTTATGAATAGAATATAGAGGGGGAGAAGAGCGTAGGCTCAGAATGGGTAGGAAATAAGCTATATTCCTGATAATAGGATTCTAAAGTTTGTAGAGAAGTCTATGTTGTTTAGGTGGGGGAAGGTTATTAATGGGTATTTTACCTCTGTGAGCTAAGTTTATCTTACCTTTGTCTTTTTTTTGGGTTAGTCTAGGTGGCGACATGGACATAACTATGTATTTTCTTACCTATTTGTTATTTTTTTGGTTAGTCTGGGTTTAGACATGGACATAGCCAATCCCTGTTTAGATAGAACTTTAGGGATATTTTAAATTGGGGCAGGGAGGACATAGTTGTTAGTTCAGCAGGAAGTTTGGATGGATGTTACCTGATTTGGATTTTCTGAACTAAATCGTTCACTTCGCACGTAATCCGTAACTTCAGTTTCAAATTCCACATTATGAATCCTCTTTTTCTTTCTCCCTTTGTTTTCTTATTTTTCGTATTGTGAAATTTTTCATATAAACTGTGTCTTTGTCTATATATCTCTTCAAATATCTTTAGTGCAACTTTTTTGTATTGATTAGTTTTGCTTTCTCCTTTGCATAAATATCGAATCATATCAAATCGCTTTTCCTTTCCCATGTCCATACGTCTTTTTTATACCTTTCAAAAGTCTCTGGGTTTTGTTCTGTATATTTTCTTTTCTATTAATATATGTGTCCATGTCTTAAAAGATAACTTAATAAAGGTGTTTAAAAATGATAGGCTTCCCTGGAAGCAAATGTATTACACTAAGCATTCTGAATCAAGATGAGGAAGTCTGACCATTTAAGAGCTCTTAGACTAACGCTCTGAACTAATGATCTTCATCCTATAGTACTGGGTTTTATTTCCTCAATTTCCACCTGCAAATCAGATGACTGTGCAAGTCACTTCACCAGAGTGTGCTACCATGTAGTATCTGAAAGAGGACATGCTCGTGTCATGTGCCCTTACCCAGTTAATTATAAGAGTAGTATGTTGAATCAGCACTCTGAACTTGTTTGTTTTAATGCACTTGTTAAAGACTCGTATCTAAAGTCACCATCTACTGCTCTTCTTCCTAACTTCTTTGGGAGAGGAAGAATATTGAAAAGAAACATTATTTATGCTGCTGCAGATACTAGCTGAACTGCACACTAGTCCGGTAATTGCTGAATAAGAAATAAAACAAAGCATTTAAGTTTTCTTGGTCTGAAAGAATAGACTCTGTTGTTGCACATTAGTTTACGATGTGCTGACACTAACTCTGAAAAACATTTTTTGCTGTTATACAGCAGCAACATGCTAAAATTAAATACATCAGCGAAACAGATAGGAAGAAGGGGCAGGGTGAAAGTGATGATGGAGTAGACTGCCACTGACTAAATTACATTTGATGAGACATCTTCCCAAGCTGATGTTGCTGCTGATGCCTAGGTTTCACAGCAGGATGCTTTTCTACTTATATTGTTTATGCATGGTTTGTTTGCTGTAAAAAGGAAATGACTCAGTGGTTTAGATATTCAAAAAGCACACTGCCTTACTGACATACAGGTAGCACTGTCCTACATTCCCCTCTGGTAGACTGCCAAAGCTCAGAACTCTTCCAAATGTCTGTCGTTGGGTGAGAAGGACCAATCACCAGGCAGAACAAGGACTGTCCCAAACACTCAGAGACAGGACCCTTTCAGATTTCCTATGCTATAGTCGCAGAAAGATCTCTTGGGATATTGCTTCTCTCTCTCTCTCTGGGTGACATCAACTTCACAGCTCAGATAAACTCCTTTTGGATAACAATACAAAAACAATAAAAATTAATTCTGAAAAAAAAGAAACTCCTTTTGGGTTTTATTTCCTCCCTCTGCCTTTTTCTATCAATTCTTGAATAGTACATTCCGCCAATTTCCTTTTTTACTTGCATAAAATGTGTATATATATTTTAGTACGATTTCTCTTACAGTATAAGACTTACTATTTTAAAGTCCTTCTGATTTTCTGAATAGTTTTAACCCTTTTAGAGCATCTTGTGGCTACTTCTGGTTGTATGTTTTTCTGCACTAAGGCCGTTTTAGTACACTTCCTCTCACTGCCTTGTGCTACAGAGTAATTTTTGGCTATAATTTGTGTTGATTAATAGCTTCTTTTGAAAGTTTGGCCATGTAAATTTGTTGTTTTTGCATTTTTTTTCTTTGGGACTATAATTATTTGAGGTCTTTGAGCACATTTATAGCATCATAAACATTTTTTTATTTAAAATCACAATTTGGGCACCATTTTGTTTGTAAACATTTCTGACAGGATTTTTTCCCTTAAGTTTATATTTAATTCCTCGTCTATAGTTTGGATTAATTATTTGATGTGACTGAGTCAATTTCATTTATGTGACATTTCTGATAAGAATTTTACTTAATATTAGACAATTCCTGGGCTAAGGCTATTTTAGGCTGGTTCTAGTTATAATAGGCTAAAAACAGCCTTTATTTACTTATATTGGGGTGTTATGCAATGTGCTTATTATACTTTGTGCTAGGTTACTGACATTCCTGTCATTTTTCCCCACAGTACAGTATTCGGTGTAGATTCCCTATAGAAATTAGACTCCTGTTTGCTATTTAGTGGGAACTTTGGGATTTTGTCCATTTTGTACTGGACTGACTTGCAACCAATACTTGGTGCTGATCTGGCTAATTTCTGCCCCGTCTTGATGGATTCAGGTACAGTTATCTCCACCACCATCTTCCCCATATGCACCTAAAAATGAAAAAGAATAAATAAAAAATATGTGTCAGCCTAAGGCTTCGGACTGTGCAGTAGCCTTAGCTTTGGGCAGGCTATTGGACCACTCACTTTCTGTTATCTCCAGGTCCCTTGGTGTGATCGTATATGAAAACTATGCATAACACTAGGGTTAGACACATCCTCTGGGGTTGGACCACTACCTGTTTCAAGTATGGGAGAACTGAACCCTTTAGGTGCACGGAAATCAGGGGTGCAGAATCTGTTGCCAATATTGATAACCCCCCCCCCCCCCACAGGATTCTCCCCCTTGTGTAGTGTATGCTAAAGAGAAACAGAAGACTCTTCATGTGGTGGTGCAGCAGTCTCCGATTAGTTTCCCATCTGAGATGGTGGCTTTGGATACAGCCATGGCTAAGATAGTTAGCTATAGGGTGCATGCATGAGTTATAGTAAAGCAGGTGCTTTCACCCCAATCAATCTGCTAAGGAGCCTCTTCTGATGAACAGATTCAGGGACCCAAACAGATGTTTTCCTTTCCAATCTTTGATCCAGGCACTGGGGGTGTCTTCTAGAAAGTTTATAGCTCTCCTCTGTTCAATGAGGCGTTACCTAAAGAAGAGTTGAAGAAATTTAGGGTTGGCTCAACCTCATCTGCCCTCCAAGCCCCTTTGTATGCAGACCCTGATTCTGGTCCTCAGAGATGTTTGTTAATTAAAATACCATGTATTCTTTTTACCCAGTCCCTTTAGACAGGGTAAAGAAGCTAGCACAGTCCAGTATGGCAGCTTTTTAAGTGTTTAACTAACAGTGTTTTATGTAGAAATTTGAGTTCAGATGCATGTAAAATTTAGATGAGTTTGCTGCATTAGTGCCTGCAGAAAAAAACGTCTATGTTAAAGATATTGCGTCCAATGTTTCTCAGGTGGCAAAACATGCTCTAAAAAGTGCCTTGGAGGGGCTGATACTTTTTCTATAAATGCAGCAATTACCATCAGTGGTGATTAGGAGTTGCACTGGGTTACAATCCCAGAATTTTTCTGATAGTTAAAAAATGAGATTATGAATGCTTCTCTGGAGACTGATTGTGTGTTTGGAACAGCACCTAATCAGATCCTTAAAAGCTGGAATGACGGTGGTAATCTGATGCAAGGAGTACCAAAAATGTTACATATGCTCCAGTTCTCCTTTAAGCAGGATAATTTTTGTCAACCTAATCAGCATAAGTCCCAGCCAAACAGAATCCAAGGCAATAAAAGGAAATATCAGGACGACAATTCTGCCAAGTCTAACAAGGATAACCACCTTTCCAACTTATGACTACATCAAGGAGCAGCACTTATCTTTTTCAAGTTCCCTGTCAGGTGTCTCATCTTTCCAGGTAGCTCTCAACAGTCTTATCAGTGGTTTCCAACAAACTGGTGTAAATATATTTAGCAGGGGGTTCAGCTGAAGTAGAAAAATCTTCCCCCTCCATTTGGGGTGGGTTTCTCCCTCATCTGCCACACCCACCTTTGATATTCCTTCCTTCCTATTCAACAGCAAATACAGGAATCAGGGTTCACAGAACAAGTCCCTTCTACAGAAAGAATGAGAGGTTTCTTCTCCAGTATTTTCTTGGTTACCCAATAAAAGTGGCCGTGGTGACCAGTGAGGAACTTTTCTTTTTTGAATATGCTTATCAAGGTCACCAAATTCAAGATGGTCATCCTGCCAACACTGCCTCCTCTATTTCTGAACCACTGTTTCATGGTGACCCTGGTTTTGATAGATGCCTTTTTTCATATCGCCATTGTTCAACACATCAGGGAATATCTGAAATTTGTTGAGTATGGTTCACATTATCAGTTTTCTGCACTGCCCTCTGGGCTATCTACTGAAACATGGGTGTTTACTAAATCCATTGCTTGCTCTGGTAGTCACTTTTTTTCTGTACTTGGACAACTTGCTGATCTGTGCAGTCTCTCTAGCCAGGTGTGTAGAATCGCTAGAGGTGGTTTGGGCCAGACCCTTCCATCTAGAGTTCAAGCTGAACCTCATAAAAAGTCATGTCTGACACCCTCACAAAGACTCTTCTCTCTGGGGTGCTTTATTGATTTCAAAAAGAGTCTGGCTTTTCTGCCTGAAGAGAAACTTCAGTTGTATCAGACAATGTTTCTGAAATTCTCCCAGAGAAATACTACCTCTGTGAGAGAAACCCTAGAAATCTCTGGACTGATGGCATCCAGAACTCTCATTTGACCACTGGCCTATCTTCACATGAGAAAAATGCTATGGTATTTCCAAAATTGTTGGTCGTAGCACCTTCATTCCCTGGAATCCCAGTTGCCGGTACTGCTCTTCATAAGATGAAAATTAAAGTTTAGTATCAATCCATAGCTTCCTTTCTCCCCTCCAAGGCCAGTACTGTCTATCCTGACAGGTGTCTGACTTCACCTGGGGAGATGTGTCAATGAAGATGCAAGTGCTAGCCACTCGGGGGAGCAAAGACGCACAGATGCACATCATATCTAGGAGATGTTGGTATTGTTTCATGCCTTGAAAGTCCTTCTCCACCTCTGGACTCCTCTTCTGCTGGTTACGGACATCACCACAGTGATGTGGTATGTCAACAAACAAATTAGGGGGTGCAAGGTCTTACCTCTGTGCTGATCGGCAATGATAGCCTGGGAACAGGCTTCTCAGTATTATCTTTCTCTTCCAACATCATACATCCTGTCAGAGGAGAACAGTGTGGCAGACAGACTGAGCACACCCTGGGCAGACCTGCATGAGTGGAAGCTCAATGCAGTGGTGTTCCAGGATCTAGTCCAGATGTGGGGAATGTTTCTAATTGATCTGTTCACCTTATTTCAACACAGACAGCTGGATAAATTGTGTTACAGACATCCTTGTAGCCACGCTTGGAGGAAAGATGCATTCTCATTCCCAGGGATGGGAATGTTCCTGAATGCATTTCCACCCTTTCCACTGTTTCACAAGGTACATTTGAAAGTTCAAAGAGAAATGTCAAGATCACTGCAGTGACCCCCTATTGGCCTAGGCATTCTTGGTTCTCCCTTTTTATGTGTTGGCCAAGGGCAATCATAGTCTCAGTGCTGACTGGACCACCCCAATTCGGAGAAACATTAACTGACTGCCTGGATTATACTATCTTGACTCCATTTAGGCACTTGTTTCTTGAGACTGTGCAGTAGGTGTTAAAGGAGGCCGGCAAATCTGCTATTAGAAAATCATCTGTTTACAAATGGATGAATTTTTTTAAGTGGTGCCTAAATGGAAAGAGAGGGTCCATTGTGGTTAATATCCCTCTAGTCTTGAAATTTTGATGTGACCTATTTCAGGATGCTTAGCATATACGTCCATTTATGTGCATTTAGTGGCAATCTCTGCTTGTTGGCCAATGGATCCAAGTCTTTTTTTTTTTGGTACAACAGTTAATCATGGGAGTAATGCAGATGAGACCATGTTCACAAGCAAATTCTGCCTTCATGTGATCTCAACTACGTTCTTGAAAAATTGACCTTAGCACTTTTTGAACTGGCAGCTCACACTGATCCTAAGTTCTTATTGTGAAAAACTATTTTATTCATTGCTCTGACATGTGCAAGGTGAGTTTCTGAGCTGCAAGCTAACATGATAGGGCAAACCTTACCAGAGTTCCACAGGGCTAGGGTTGTGATAAGCATCTATCCTTTTTTTTGGGGGGGGGGGGGCAAAATTGGTTTCAGTCTTCACTTTCTATCAGACTTTTAATCTTCCTGTCTTCTTTCTAGAATATGTGAATTAGGGATAAACATTACTTTATTCCTTTCATGTGCACAGGCAGCTCAGGTACTACCTTGTCAGAACAAAGCCCTTTAGGAAGGCCAAAAGACTTTTTATTTCCTTTTCTGGGGCAAGGACCTACTCTTGCTCTTTGTTACACTGCCCATGACAAGGCAAATCCATGCAAGTTAAAGGATCTTTTCAACAGGGCCTTTCCTCTTCAGTGACATTTTGTGAAGGAGTGGACTCGGAGTATTATAGAGGCAGCAACTTGGTTCTCTGTCTGATCTTCATGAAGCACTACAAAACTGGATGCTTTTCCAGATCAAGTGCAGGCTTTGTTAGGACTGTGCTCCAAGGGCTCCTGGACCCTTATCCATCTTCCTTCCAGGATGGGTTAGCTTTAGTAATCTATCTATATGCCAGCAAGGCAGTGTGTTTGTTGAACATAGTACAGGTGCATAAATTTCAGTTACATATAACAGTAGAGGTTTGTAGAACCCACTGCCTTACTGGCAGTACCCTTCCCACCATTCCCCTTTTGTTGAGTGTATATAGTTGGTTGTTGAAATTGAGTTGTGTTTTTGTTCAGCAACCATTTCTGGTGTGTTTGTGTGTACGCGTGTGTGCGTGCAGCATTTAGTATGAACAGTAGGTGCTCACACAGTTTGTGTTCTCATGTGCTCTTCCTGTCGGACCCTAAAAAACTAAAGCTATCCTGTTTGTGAGTGTGAAGGGCTGTCCTGGTCCTGCCAGGAGATTGGTCCTTCTCACTCACAGACAGGCAGTGGGAGGAGTTCTGAGCTTTGACAGACTGGCAGAGGGAAGGTAGCAGTTCACTACTACCCATAGGCCAGTAAGGCAGTGTGTTCTGCAAACATCTGCTATTACAGTTAAGTGGAACTTATCCAGCTGTACTTTCCTAAAACATGGTACAAGTTTTGTGAACTTACTCACTGATGCCTATCTCTATGAAGTACTTTGTATAGATTCTGCAATTTCTGCTTTTTTTTTGCCATTATGGAAGGAAACTCTTTGTGTTTATTTTTCTTTTTAGTGGTGTTTTATGTTGCTTTCATAAGAGTTGGTAGCCTACTGTATATTCTAAGAGAGTCTGCAAACTCTTAGCCCGGCTTCTTACTAAAATCACCACACTGGTCTTCAAAATGATTTACCTTCTCTTAAACAAAACAGGCATTAGAGGTTAAAATCTTCAGGTAGAATATGGGACCCACAACGGCACTTTTCAGTATCCTTTGGGACATCATTAAAATTAGCGAAACACAGTGCAAAATTATTATTATATCTAAAACACATGGTTGATATAATGCAAAGATTGTGCTGAAGCTTTAGGAAAGACAATAAACTCACGAAGCAAAGAGGAATGTTTTACAGCTGGGTTCTCTGCTAAGGTCGTGGTGCAAAACTGCAAATACTCACTTTTACAGATGTCTAACTTCTAAATACTTTCAGGCCTGAGTACCAATGTCCTTCCCTATGGCTCACCTCCATTCGTATTATAATCTCCTGTAGAAACAATCCTGATAATGAATATCTACTGTTCATATCTCTGAGATTTACCTGTAGGTCATGATCTGCTGGTTGAAGACTGCCCTATAAGAGAGCTGACATGTTCTGTGGTTTACAGTCATTTCTCTTTGGACAGTTAATAGCAAACACCATTTTAGTTAGGGTAACCCCCCCCCCCCCCCACACACACACACACACATACACACACACACACACACACACACACACACACACACACACACACAATAACATAAAAACGGTCTGTAAAACTTGTGGCATAAAAAAGTAAAACTGTTAACACGATAACAAGCCAGGCTGAGTGATAAAATGTGTACTCTAGACTCAATTTTCTGGACAACTGTAAAACTGCAAGATTGGCTCTTATTTAAGTATGCAAGAGCAGGAGAAATTGTTAGATGAGAAAACTGGGTGTAATTCCAATGCAGGTCGATACAGTATCCTTCAAAGAGACATTAGAACACTAATGGTGACCCCCCCCCCCCCCAAATGAACTGTGTCAGAGGTCTAGCCGCACCTAGTTACCTGACAGTCTCCTGGCACTTTGTTTACGATTATCAAGTAACCTCTGTTTATGATAGATGAGCATTTTACAGAAGTACACACAGGGCTGTGGAAAAAATGCTGAGGTGACAAAGTCATTACACACATTTTCAGCAGAACAGTTAAACTTCTGAATTCAAGGATTACACACACAATTGCAGGTAAAGTAGCATTCAGCCTGTTAATTCTATAAAATATGCAACCAAACATGCTCAGCATATAACTAGTGAGAATGAATATAATAGGCCAGACTTCACACTATGGGGTTTCTGTATCTATTCTCCTCTCAAGAAATTAAATAAGCCAATATTAACCAAAGCCATTTCAAAACAGACCATTTCAAAATGGATAGGCCATTGCACACGTTTCTGCTATACATATCATGGGAAAACTGTACCTAACAACATTAGGTCTCATTCCACCAGGGCAACAGCCACTTCAACTGCCTACCTGAGAGGAGTACCTACCAAGGACATTTTGGAAGCAGCAACTTGGAGTTCTGTACATATGTTCACCAAGCATTACCATCTGCCTCTTTACTCTAAATCCAGAGCTGGCTTTGCCACTGCAGTTCTGCAGGGCCTTATAGCCACCCATAATGCCTTATAGTACCAGCCACCCTACCTCTGCTTTGGGATTCTACTCAAGTGTGATGACTGCAGCAGTGTAACACGATGAACATAGTACAGTTTTGTACCTACCATAAATGTAGATGTTTGAGTGTATACACTGCTGTAGTCCAGGTTACACTCCCTCCTTCCCCTCTTACTTGCTGTTACTTACCCTAGTATTCTACCCTTGTTGCCTATGGGAAGTATTTGCTGGTGACAAAGTATTTGATTGCTTTTCTTATGTATGTTTTATTAGCAATTTACATTGCCTACTTTTTTGGGGGCACCTGACATCTGGGGCAAGAAAGACTGAAGAAAATGGCATCGGCTGCATCTTATATACCCCTCGCGCACTGACGTCAGGGAAGAAGCGGCAGCAACCGACGCCGGACCAAGACTATGGAACTCGGGCCGACTGCGGGACCACCTGATGGCAGGATAACCCAAGTGTGATGACTGCAGCAGTGTAACACGATGAACATCAGGTTTTCGGGGGGAGGGGCACTAATGTGCAGGATGTCTTTTAAGAACTGTTTGACTTCAAAATGTGAAGAAATGTAGACAAATAGGTATGGACGCTGAAATGTCTAACAAAAGCACCTTAACAGATGTATAGACCAAGCTAGAATTCAGCAACTCACATATACATTTGAAGATGCAAGGTATCCCTTCTTGATAGTGATCCATTTGTTTTTTTGCACTAAAAATATCCATTTTGAAATGTACTTCGAGCTGCAGTTTTTCTAGTCTCCTTTATTACCTGTAGCACCTCCTCTATTGTTCCTGAAAGGAATAAGAAGCCTGTTATCCAAACTGTGAGACTGTGTGTCTTAAGATCTGGATGAATCAGAGAGCTCTTCCGGTTTATGAGCAAGTCCATCCTGTGGGGTAATATGTGGAGTGTGTGCTTGGCTAGATGGAAAAGAAGAGGGAACCAGTGCTGGATATCTTAGTGAAAAAGGGATCACGAAAAATATCTTGCAACTGTCCTGCTGAATCTTCAGAACCTTTTGGATGAGAGAAAAGGCATAGAGAAATTTTCATTCCCATGGAAAGGAGAAGGTGTCTATTCACAAGTTTCTTTGCGAGGAACCATGACACAAAGCAATCTTAGATGACTGTTCAGAGTGGAGGCAAAAAGATCTATGTTGGGGTATCCCACTAGAGGGTAATCTGAAGGAAGACCTCACCGTTTTACATCCATTCATGAGGGTCGACCTTGGATCTGCTCAGGTAGTTTGCCAAGATGCTCTATTCTGGGGGAATGAAAACAGCTTGGAAGAAAATTGTGTGGAACTGTAATGTTCCAAGCAACCACTGCCAATCTGCACAGGTGGTATGAGTTTGTGATTCCCTGTTTGTTGATGTACCACATTAAAGTGGTGCTGACATTTAAAACTTCGAAGAGTTCTTGGAGATCAAAGGTGATGAAGAGATTGGACAGCAATAATCAATGCTTTAATTTCATTTATGTTTACATGCTCACAGAACTCCCCCAAGCCATGTCTGATACATCTGCTGAGACCCTTTGCAGAGGAGTGGGAATAAAAACAGGAGTTCCTGAGTTCTGTCTTATTTAAATGACCTACTGAAAAAAAAAAACTTCAAAATAGGCAAGACAGAAATTAGGCATGAGACAGGATGACGTTGCGCCCAGACAGATTTTAGGTATTACTGTATTTTCCTCATGTGCAGTCTGGCAAATGGAATCATTTGAATTATGGATGCCATTTAAACCAGGGGCTCTCAGAATCTCCCCTAGCAGAATTCATGGAAAGGTTTGTCAATGACAGAAAAAATTTTGTCAAGAACATAGTCTTTTCTAAAGGAGAAAGTCCATCATGATGATCACACAGATGCAGCAACCCAGAGACCATACAAAATGAGAGGGGTGAATATAATACTTATTTACTCACTTATTCTGAATTTGTTAACTGGGGTAGAACATTGATCCCATTGGACCAATTTCAATCTCAGCACAGGGAAAACACAACAGGTATATGACATTATGTACAGAATGAACGAAAAAGGCAATATATATGTATAATATACAAAAAAGACATCACACTTGATTAGAGGGAATAAAGGCAATAGATGAGTTACACTATATACAGCATAAGTGAAAAAAAAACAATGTATGCAAGCATTTTGTATACAGATACACACACACACACACACACACACATATATAGGTTCATAGTTTTATACTAGGCTATCTGCCCTAAGGCATTTATAAGCCTAGCCCAAAGTTATGTGGCTTACGCCACCCCTTATGTTAGAAATAATGTGCCCATTAGTTTGTTGTGCCTCTGTCCAGTAGTGACACAGAGATGATTCCCGGGGTAAACCTACGATCTCCCATCCACCGGTCAAGATTTCTCTTGAACAGAGCCAGCGAGGTGCTCTGCCTCACATGGACCGGGATTTTATTCCACAGCATGGGGAGTCTCTGGGTGATAAATCTATCCCTCCAGCATGTCCTATTTATATCCATGCTAAGGTTTAAGTCACTTGCTCTAGTGGTTCTGGTGGATTTGGATTTTTTGAGGTGGAGCATGTTCATTAATTCCGGGTTGGTCATGGCCTTGTATGTCAGGCACAGGTCACCTCTGAGCAGACGGTATGCAACTGAATAGAGTTGGAGTTTCTTCACTCTGGCAGTATATGACAGGTTTTGGAGTCCCTTT
The DNA here is from genome assembly GCF_019279795.1 of Protopterus annectens. Lineage (NCBI taxonomy): Eukaryota > Metazoa > Chordata > Ceratodontiformes > Protopteridae > Protopterus > Protopterus annectens. Next base: position 1,277,315,901 of record NC_056732.1, on the reverse strand, counting down.
ATCCTTTTGGTGAGGAACTTTTGGGGTCTCTCCAATTGCTGCAGGTATCGGGTGAGATACATCCCGAATGGGGCATTGTACTCGATCATTGGTCTGATAAGTGAAGAGTACAGGGGAACAATGACCTCACTTGATCTGGATGTGAATCCCTTCATGATCAGATGGGCAATGTAGAAGGTCTTTCGAACCACTTTAGCAACGTGAGTGTCAAACGAGAGGCCACTGTCAACCTGGGTACCCAGGTCCCTGATAACCTCTTCTGTGCTTAGTGGGTTGCCACCTATATGGTAGCTTGGGGTTACCTTGTTTTTCCCGAAGGGTATGACTATACACTTTTTTGCGTTTAACTTCAGGCCATGGCTCTGGCACCAGCTATCAGTTTCCGTGAGACCCCTCTGAAGGATGTCTGTGTCCGATGTACTATCCACTATGGCACCCAGTTTGCAGTCATCCGCAAACTTTGTCAGCCATAGTCCTCCTATGTTTGCCTGTACTTCTGAGAAGTAGATGCCAAACAATACAGGGCCAAGGACTGAGCCCTGTGGGACACCACTTGTAACCGTCTTGGAGTCTGACATGGCTCCAGCAAATCTAACCCTGTGGGTTCTGTCCTTTAGCCAGTTTGCAACCCATCTTGTGACATATGGGTTTACATTTAAGCTGGTAAGTTTCTCTATGATACCCGAGTGGGGTATTGTGTCGAAAGCTTTTGCAAGATCAAGGTAGGCTGTATGGACTGCCTTTCCCTCATCAATGGCCTTGGTAACTGTTTCGAAGAAGTCGACCAAGTTCAAAAGGCAAGATCTTCCCTTGACAAAGCCAAACTGGGCTGGGTCCAAGGTCTGCAAGTCCCCTATGTCCTTGTTTATGAGTTCCATTATGATCCTCTCCATAGCTTTGCAGACCAGGCTTGTTAAGCTTATGGGGTGGTAATTACCAGGGTCCGTAGAGGCACCGCCTTTGTGGAGTGGGACCACAGTTGCCGTACGCCACTCCTTGGGCACATATCCTGTGGTAAGGCTAAGATTAAACAGTTGCCTTATGTGCGGGTTTAGTTCTTCATTGAGTTCATGTAGCACACAGCCGGGGACACCATCCGGTCCCATTGATGCTGTGTTTTTAGCTTTAGAGAGAGCAGCTTTCACCTGCGCATTTGAGATGTCTGGGAGGCTACACTCTGTTGGGATAGTTATCTCTCCTTTTGGGGAGAGGGGGTGAAGTTTGCGCTGAACCTGTCTGCCAGTATGTTGGCAATGTCTGTGGGTTCAGTGATTTTGTATCATTTTGGACTAATTCTGAGCATATCTGGGAGTTTCCACCCAGGTTTCTGACATAGCTGAAGAAGGCCTTATGATTGTCTTTTGAATCTATGGCAATTTTTTCTCAAAGTTGGCCTTGGATGATTTTATGAGGGATCGTAGTTTCTTGCTAGTACTGATCAAAGATGCCTTCCCTTTTTGGGATTTTGCTCTATCATTAATAGCTTTCTCCTCTTATTGTAAAGTTTGTTTATGGCTGGGGTCCACCAGACTGGACGTTTGCCCTTGGTGGAAAGAGTCTTGGTTTTATTTGGGATTGCCTGATCCATGCAGTCCTGAAGGTGTTCATAGAAGGCATTTGTAAGGGCTTCCAGCTTGGGTTGTGGTTTCCATTGGCTCGGGGCCTTGAAGGATACCACACCTGTCTTGAGTAGTGTGAAGTTTGCTTTAGAGAAGTTCTTCACTGTGGTCTTTTTGTTTGGGGTGGGGCGGGATGTGGATTTCTAGTGAGATTAGTTTATGATCTGATCTCACCAAAGAGGGATATACTTCCGGTGTGGAGCATTTTGTCCCCATGTTTGCGATGATGAGATCTAGTATATTTTCTCCTCTTGTGGGGACGGGGACTAGTTGTTCCATGGCATTTGAATTTATGAACTCCAGGAACCTTTGGGCTAGAAAGTTGGGGCTTGAGTAATGTTCCCAGTCTATATTCGGGTAGTTGAAGTCACCCAATATGATGGTGTTTGGTGATACATTTATACCCTCCAGTGTCTTCAGGAAGGCTGTGTGGGTTTCCTGAGTTTGAGAGGGTGGCCTGTAGCATGCTACAAATTGTAGGGCAGTTTTGCCTATGGTTAATTGCACCTGGATGGTTTCCGATGCTTCGTGGGTAGCCACCAACCTGGAGGTGTGGGTATCCTTGATGAATATGGATACACCCCCTCCTTTTGTGGTATGGTCCGGGTTGTGGGGCCGGAACGCATGATATGAGGTAAAACCTGATAGTGCCGGGGTGCTCTCAGGAGCCGTGTGTGTGTGTGTGTGTGTGTGTGTGTGTGTGTGTGTGTGTGTATATATATATATATATATATATATATATATATATATATACACACTCACACAAACATATATACACACAAATATAGAGAGAGAGGCAGTGGAAATCAAAGTTGATATACGGAAAGAATCACAATCAAAAACACAATCAGAGGAAAGTATGTAGAAGAAAGAAGAGAATGAAAAGGTTAAGTTATATGACCACACGTAGCAGCTGCATTTTCCTAGAATCTTGAGATGTGCCTTTACTTGTGAATGGAAAATGAGACACAACAAATTATCTCTAAGAAAAGAAGGGAGAGATTCACACAGTTTGGGATCAAGGGCTGAGAAAGCAAGGTTATAAGAGCGAAGCATAGTTTGTAGGGTTTGGAAGACAGCAAATGAATGATTAGGTTATCCAAGGTTGTATGTTGGTGCATCTCTGAATAGTCTGGAAGCTAGTAGAGGGAAGGTGTCGTTCTTGATAAGTTTAAATAGGTGAGAGGCAAGCTGAAAGTCAGTATGTTGTTTCACAGGTAGCCAGTTAGCTTTTTCAATGGTTTTGCAGTGGTGTTCGTTTCTTGGGGAGAATATCTGCAAATGGCATTTGAAATTGACAGAATGGTGGATACATTTCTTTTACAAGCTGTGGCAATCAGCATGACACAGTATTCTACCTGAGCCAGTAAGATACCTTTACCTATGGCATTTCCACAGGGTCTGGCTAGAAACTGGGAGATCCTATTAGCCCACAATAGAAGAAACTTGATTTTTTTGTGTGACCAGTAGAAATTTAGAAAGGGCTCAAACTAAATTCCTAGGTATTTGAATGAAGTGACATTTTCAAGTGCCATTAAGATGATCAAGGATTTTTAGAGGCCCGGAAATAAAAGTGAGATTTTGCCTAGTGCCAAAAAGCACTGTTTTTGCTCATCGACCCACTGAATAAGGCTATGAAAATCAACCTAAAGTTTAAATTCAAGAGAAAAGATAGAATGATTGCAGCGGAATAAGACCATGTCATCAGCATAAAGCCAGAAAGGGAGATAGAGTAAGCCAAACACAGGTTTGTTAATTTAGACTTAAAAGGGAAGCAGTGCCACAGTAGGTCACTGAGGGAATGATGTAGAAGTTGATGAGTTGCTACCTATTCTTTTTTTTTCTGAACTACCCGGAAATCAAACTGATTGTCCAGTAGTCCGGAAAACACTGTACAAATTCTGGTATTCTGTTTCAAACAAGAAACTTAGGCTATCAGAGTTTGTTAAATCAGTGGATTTACTATGCTTTTTTACAGCAAAACATAGCAAATTGGCAGAAAGCAGGCATCAGGAATGGAAAAAGAGGGCGATCTCCATCAGCTGATGTCATCACTAAATGGACAGAATGTGGATGGTAGAGGGGAGGAAATGGGTTGGGTTATGAATGATGCAAGGGGTGTGGCCTTGTTCCGGTTTTAGCCACAATGAAAGATGGCAACCCTAATTCAAATTAGCCGAGAAGTGGCGGTTAGACAGGTAGTTTTTGAACCAGGGCAGTGTGTCACCACTAATGCCTATTACAGTGAGATGGTCCAGGAGACTTGAGAGATTGACAAGATCAAATGCTCTGGTGAGATCAATAAAAATTGCTCCAGTAATTAGACCTTTGTCTATTCCAAGACGAATGTTGTTGCTGATTGACCAGAAAGCTGTAGATGTAATGCCACCAGACAAAAAAAACATGCTGTTTTTGACAGAAAAGGTGGTATTGGTTGATGACTTGAGTGAAATGCAAATAAAGTAATTTTTCATGAATCTTTCCTAAGGTAGGGAGAATAGAAATGGGCAGAAAGTCTGATGGACTGGAGGGAATGAGTTTCTTAAGGAGTGTTTTACAATGACATTCTTCCCAGACAGTAAGCATATTATTAAGTGTCATGCACAGGTTATAGGTGGGTTTCAGTGGGGTTATGATGTTGTCTCTACAGTAATAAATAAACCATGGGTGAAAGTTGTCCATACCAGGCTGGCTATTAAGTTTAATCTGTTCAAGCAGAGGGTTGATGTCCCTGGATGGAATGCTTCTGTAGTAGAATGCAGGAATGTACAGAGGAAAGGTGGGAGTAACAGATGCAGTTTGGGACCGGCTAAAGAAAGGGCTGAAAGGGGAAAGGAAATCAGAGGCAGAAAGTTTAGAGGATGTGGAATTCATGGAGGGAAGGCTCTTCCATCCTCAGACTCCATCTCTTTCCAGAAATGTTTGGGTGATTTTATTACTGTGGTTTGGAATAATTTCATCAAGTGAATTTTATGACAGCATACAGCTTGCTTGGCAAGGCTGTATGGCTGAATGTAGCTTTGTCTATTTAGAGCAGCCAAAAAGGTACCCTGGCTTTCGCCACCCAAGAAAATTATTTTCCTGTGCCACTGTCAAGCAGAGCCACAGAGGTGATCCCCAGGGTGAATTTCCTATTTCCCATCCAATCATCAAGATTTTTCTTGAAGAGTGCTAATGAGGAGCTTTGTTTGATACAGATAGGTAGTTTGTTCCATAGTATGGGAAGTCTCTGGGACAGGAATCTATCCCTCCAGTATGTTCTGTTTATTGTGGTGACACGGTTTAGGTCCCTAGAGCATCCAACTCGGAGGAATTGGGATTTCTTTAAGTGGAGCATGTCAACAGCTCTGGGATTGACATAGCTTTGGATGTTAGGCAGAGATCGCCTCTGAGTAGGTGATATGTGAAGGCGTAAAGCTGTAGTTTTTTGAGACGGTCTGCGTAGGGCATCTGTTTGAGGTCAGTAATCCTCTTTGTGAGATATTTCTGTGGCCTTTCCAGTTGTTGTAGATGTCTTGTGAGGTACATACCAAAAGGGGCGTTGTACTCTATAATGGGTCTGAGTGATGATTAGAGGGGAACAATGACATTTTTCCTGGATGAGAAACCTTTCGTGGTGAGGTGTGCCACGTAGAAGGATTTCCTGACTACTGTGGCGATGTGATTATCAAAGAAGAGACTACTGTCCACCTGTGTCCCAAGGTCTCATCACACTTTCGGTGTTAAGTAGACTACCACCTATGTGGTAGCTCATGGGTACAGAGTTTTTACCAAAGGGGATGACAATGCACTTTTTGACATTGAGCTTGAGGCCATGGCTTTGACACCAGGCATCTGTCTCAGTGAGGCCCTTTTGTAGGATGTCCACATCGTTTGGAGTTTCAATTATGGCTTCTAGTTTGCAGTCATCTGCGAACTTCGTTAGCCAAAGACCTTCTGTGTTAGCCTGTACTTCAGAAAAGTAGATACAAAACAGGAGAGAACCCAAGACTGAACCCTGTGGTACTCCACTTGTCACCGGTCTGAAGTCGGATTTGGAGTCTGCTACTTTCACAGTGTGGGTTCCGTCAGTGAGCCAGTTGGCAACCCATCTTGTGACATAGGAATTTATACCTAGTTTAGTGAGTTTATCTATAATCCCAGAGTGGGGGATGGTGTCAAAAGCCTTGGCGAGATCTAGATAGGCTGTGTGAACCACCTTACCCTTGTCTACGGCTTTGGTGACCGCTTCAAAGAAGTCAATCAGGTTTCGGAGACATGATCTGCGTTTTATAAACATTTAAGTATGACTTGAAAAGAAGAGTTCCATTTCCTTGTCTTGTGACTGGTGTATGGATCAAACAATTAGTTATAACCAGGGAAAATTGATGTGAAGAAGGATTTTTAGACCTAACCCATGATTCTGTGATAGCAACTAAATCAGGTTTATGTAAGGAAATGAAGGCATTAACCTGGTCAGTTGTGTGTATTATATTCTGTACACTGATTAGGACACAGGAGAGTAGACCTGGATTAGTTTTGATATTACCTCGAAGAAGCAATAAGAGTAAGACTTTTGAAGGTTTGTAGAGATATTTAGACAAGTGCAGGAGTAGATTATTAATGAATAAGGAGTGGGATCGGTACTGATCCCCAAAGGAACTTTTCACCGAAGCACAAATAGCCAGGCATACTTCCGCGAAAGTGCTTTTTATCGAAAAAGCACTTTCGCAAAGTATGCCTGCAGCTAGAGGGATTCGTGGGGGAGTGACTGTTGCGGAGATCGTACTACGTGCGGATAAGGGAATATTCCCTTTTCCTCACTGTAGTGCGATCTCGGAGTGAGAATATTAAAGCAGGGGATATGGGGGTCACAGCCACCCACATGGGGGTGCAGGGGGGCTTGCTCCCTGCATAAAAGTAGATTTATTTTCTTTTTCGGTGAAAGCGCTTTCGTTAAAGTGTGTTCGGTGATTGTGGATTCAGACTACTGAACTTTCGTTCAATAGTACTAGATCCAAAGGAGTGTATATATATATATATATATATCTATATATCTATATATCTATATATATATATGTATATATATATATATATATATATATATATATGTATATATATATATATATATATATATATATATATATATACACACACACACACATATATATATATATGTGTGTGTGTGTGTGTGTGTGTGTGTGTGTGTGTGTAAGGCATAATTAAATGAAATGGCTGGAGTGGTAAGTGTGGAAAGATATGGTAATAGAGGGAAGCATGGACTGCTTAATTTTGAATAAAGATAATATAGCATAATAGTATTGAATGGAACTGGGGAGTCCTTCACAGAGTAAGTGATATGGTAAATACTATTTGGAAGGATAGTAATGGGTGTTAGCAGCAGGAGCAAAAGTAGGTAGGTAGGAAAAAATGGAGTAAATTCTGTGGTAAAAAAGAGAAAGTTACATAATGCTGTATATTATATTAAAGTCGGAAAGGAGACAAAGGAAGGTAAGAGGAATGTTAATAGTTGTCCGAGTGTGAGAGAAGAAACTGGAAGGTGCATCTTTAATGGGGTGGTGTTATGGTGCAAGAAGTGTGTGAGAAAGGAGGAAATAAATGTAGGGGACTAGTGAATACTCATTGAACATTCAGAGTGAAACTTAACTTTAGAAACAGACTAACAGTAATCTGTAGGCCTCAAAGAATCTTCTGTAGAGAACTGGCCTGAATCACAAAGTTGTCCATTTAAGAACAGGTGTGGATACACTAGAGTTTGTAAAATGCTATGACAGGAGCTAGGCACTTTGTGACAATTTTCAGAGCAGTGGAAAACCCAAAAGACAAATTACTAAATTGAAAGTGATATTCCAAGATACAGAATCTTAAAGGGATATGAAGGTAAGCATCCTTCAGGTGTAACATAACTAATGAAGCAGTGGGAAAAATCAGAAGAAAAAGATATTGGAGTCTTAGCATCTTGAATTCTGAAAACATCAAAAAAGTATTTAGGGTAGACAAGGACTGGCCTCCAGACACCTTCTTTTCTTGGAAAAGGAAAAGCCTGGAGAAGAATGAGTTTATTTTTGATGGTGTGGGACAGCCTCTCCTCCCTGATGCAGGTGGTTAGAAATAATGGGAAGCACCAGAAGATGCTGGTTTGAAGGAACTTGTGAAATTCCATGCAGAAGACAGCGAGAATTCCACTATACTTGTAACATTTTTATATGATTTTTGAAACCCAAGAACACAATGTAATTGTTTTGCAAAAGGGAAGAATCATAGAAAGTTTGCTGGAGAGGATGTAGGATCGAAGGAGGAGCATGAGTGCCTAAGCCTTGGTATACTAGTCAGACGTACGGTATCATTGGCAGGATACATTCAATCTGTTAGCATTGCTGCAACAGAGATCTAATGATGAACATGAAATTGTGTATAGCTGCTGCACTTGTATAGAGTGGTTCAACATCTGGTCTAGATACTGAAAATGAATTCAGCTGTACCCTAGTGGCAGGAGTGTGCATTTAGAACTTGTCTGATTGAAAACTGCTAAAACAAGGCTCAGTTTTGAGCTTTTTTATTGGTTAATTGGTTAATTTGTTTAAATCAGTTTGCTGCTGTTTGCTGCTGTTATATTCAAGCGTGTATCTGTTCTCCTGTGGTAAATCAACATAAACAGAGTTTAATTATCTTTAGCATAGTCTGGTTACAGGTTTTGCTGTATCCAGATCTGTTTGTGTGATTCCTGTGTTTCCTGCCACACCATCTTGTGTTGGTCAGGGCCTGCTTGCACTTAGTGGGAGTAAGAAAACTGGTTGGAACTGGTCTGGCATAGGGTGTTGAGCAAACAGCTCAGGGACAAGAGTTGATTGGTCAATTCCAGTGTTTCTATTTTACTTTCATTTTTGTGGTATTTAAATCCAGCATTTGTGTGGATTTGTGCTTGTTGTGCACCGCTGCTGATAGACTGCTACCCAAGAAGACTGAATGCTGTAATTAAATCAAAAGGTGCTTCAAGAAAGTATTAGTTTAAGGGTGTTCACACACAACAAAGTATTAATTTAAGGCTGTGCACACTTATGCACCCAGCGTATTGTACGTTTTTTATTTTTTATATTTTTTCCCCCAACAGATTGAATTTGTTTTTCATTTGAATTGTACAGGTTATAGATCACATTAAAGGTGCGAAAAGTTTTGAAATGATTTATTGTGGTCTCATTTTTTTTATATCACAAAAACCTGGCATTTTAACAGGGGTGTGTACATTTTTTATATCCACTGTATGTCCCTAGACTTAAGCAGCATCCTACCTTCAACCAGAATGATGCTTCAATACAAACAAATAATGATTGACTTTAACACTTGGCTTAGTTTCTGGTGTCATTCCAAGGGGATCCAGTACCTCACAGCCTGGGAGACAGACCACGATGCTTTGCCAGAGATGGCCTTCATCTGTCTTCCCTGGGCTTCAATCATCTGGCAAAGGATCTTGCCTGCCCCATAGTGCCTTTTTTAGGCAAAGTCATGAGCACAACATTGCCAAAATGAAAAATTCTTCTAAACAAAATTTAAAGGTCATGCTGTAAAATGCTAGGAGTCTTAACATGAAATGGCACTCACTGCAAGCATTCCTTGCACTGGAGGATGCTGACACTTGCGTAGTCACTGAAACCTGGTTCAAAGCTTTGGAGAGCACCCCAGCCTTACCAGGACACTCATCCTACCATACTTTCAGACCCCAAACGGAGGGCTACAAAGCCAAAGGAGATGGAGTTTTAATATTTATCAAAGACATGCACACTTCCAGGCTGGTCAAACTGTATGACGCACAGGAGACACTCCAAGTGCAGTTAACTGTTGACAAAAGATCTATTCAAATAACAGGTAGCTACAGAACCACAACCATGACTTAGGACGCCCACTCCACCTATCTGGACTTATTTGAATCCATCAAGATTCAACCCTCTACCCTGATCCTGGGTGACTAACTACTCAACCATGGAGTGGAAGATCTATTCTAGCTCAAACATGAACGCCCACAGATTCCTTAACTTCGTCAATGCCAATGTATTGGATCAGCTGGTCGACACCCCTACGAGAGGTGAAAATATCCTGGACCTGGTCTTAACCAACATGAGTAGCCACTGTAGCACCCCTACAGTGTCATCCTCCTTGGTAAGATCCGACCATAAAGTGATCACTTTTGAAGTCACCATCTCCCCTGACCCTGACCCTGACCCCCCCCCCCTTGTCAGGGTCAAATGAAAAACTTTGCCAAAGCTGACTACAATCTCCTCAGAGCAGGTATAAGCAGCTTCACAACCACCTACCCTTCAGCTGGAACTACCACTAATGTCCAAGCCTAGATCAAAAGACTATATGAGCACCTACATAACTGTATGGTCTCAGCAATACCTGACAGGACCAAATCATCTTCCTCAAGGAAGAGTAAACCTGTCTGGTGGACAGCAGAAATAAACAAACTCTATAATAAAAGGAAAAAACTGCTGTCCAGGATCAAGAAGGAGCAGGTGCCAAGTTGGAAGCAATCTCTTTCTATGAACAAACAAATACGGTCACTGGTGAAATCCTCTAAGGCTAACTTTGAGTCCAAATTGGTCACATCCACTAAGGACAATCACAAGGCCTTCTTCACATATTTCTGCAATCTCAACGGTAACACCCAAATCTGTTCTGAACTGGTGGTCAGTAACACCACATACATAAACACCATAGATATAGCCAACCTGCTGGCAGATAGGTTCAGTGAAAACTTCACCCCCCTGTCCTCTCATCAGTAAACCAGGATATCCCCAGCACCCCCCCCCCCCATCACCAGGCAGCAGGTCCTTAATGCCCTCTCAAAGGCAAAAAAGTCTCCATGGGACCCGATAAAGTACAGTTGTGTACACTTACCATAAATGTAGATGTTCGAGTGTATTCACTGTTGCAGTCATCACATTTGGGTTATCTGCCTGCAGGTAGCCCTCAGCCGGCCTGATTATCAAAGTCTTGGGTCCTGCGTCGGATGCTGTCTCTTCTTCCATGACGTCAGGTAGTCAGGGGTATAAAGCATGCAGCCGACACCATTACATCAGTTTTTCTTGCCCCAGATGTCAGGTGCCCCCATAATGGGTAGCAATTATAATCAAGGTTACACCTCCAACAAAAAACAAATACACCAGAAAGCTAAAATACAGCAAACATGAAGAAAGCTATAGTCAATAGAAGTCAGGGGGCCGGAGGGAGGATAACCAGGACTGCAACAATGAATACACTCAAACATCTACAATTATGGTAAGTGTACACAACTGTACTATGTTCTTTGTGTTTCACTGTTGCAGTCATTACATTTGGGTAGATTCCCAAAGCTAAGTAAGGGAGGAGGCAGTTAGAGAGCATTAGGACCAGCTATTAAGCCCTGCAATACTGTGGTGGCAAAACCAGCTCTGGATTTAGAAAAAATAGGCAAGTGGTAATGCTTGGTGAAGGTATGTACAGAGCTCCAGGTAGCAGCTTCTAGAATGTCCCTGGTAGGAACACCTCTGAGAAAGGCTGTTGAAGTAGATGCAGCCCTGGTGGAATGTGATCTTACCCCTGTGAGGTAGGTTTTCCATGGCGCTTATAGCAGAAATGAATGCAATGGCCTATCCACTTAGAAATGGTTTGCTTTGAAATGGCCTTCCTCTCTGCCCCTGCAGCAAAGGCATCTAACAGCTGTTCAGTTTTCCTGAGAGGCTTAGTTCTGTCCAAATAAAATCTAAGTTGTCTGTGCACGTTCAAGAGTGCAGTATTCGTTCTCCTTTGTTCTGTGGATTAGTAAAGAAGGTTGGCAAATGAATGGACTGATTAAGGGCCACAACGGATACCACCTTGGGCATAAAGGAAGGATTGGTCCTGAGGGACACCCTGTCTGCATGGAAGATGATGAAGGGCTCCACTGCCATGAGGGTCTGTAATTCAGATACCCTTCTTGCTGAAGTGATGGCTATAAGGAAGGCTGTTTTCCAAGAAAGGAATTTCAAGTTTGGAGATGGTGCTGGCTCAAAAGGAGGTAGAGTGAGCTTTTCCAATACAAAGTTAAGGTCCCAGGCTGGAGTAGGGGCTCTCTTGGGTGGTCTTAAATTTTTTGCCCTCCTGAGGAATTGCTTCAGCAGGGAGTGAGAGAAGAGGGATGGTTCAGTATTGTAATGTGCTGAAATGGCTGAGGCATGAATTTTAATAGATGAGAAGGAAAGGCCCTTGTGGAGCATCTCTGTTAACTATTGAAGAATATGCGGTAAGCTGGGCACTGCTGTGCCTGCCCCCTGAGTCTGGCTCCAAGAACAGTATCTTTTCCACTTTTCAGCATAGGATTTTCTAATACTAGGCCTCCTTGCCTTCAGAATGACATCCAGCACCTGCTTACTGAGGGATGGTATTGGAGAGCTCAGGTAATCAGCCAGGCTGCACGGTTCAGGGCTTGAAGCTGGGGATGCAGAATCTGGCCCTCCTGCTGGGACAGCAGGGAAGGGGTCTGAGGCAGGTGCCATGGTTCCAGCAGTGACATACTGTGCAAGAGGGGGTACCAGTATTGGAGTGGCCAGTCTGGTGCAATGAGAATTGTCCTTGGTTTGTCCTGTTTGATCTTTAGCAGAACTTTCAAGAGGAGAGGCAGAGGGGGAAAGGCATAAACTGAGAGGCTTTCCCAGGTGACGGACAGGGCATCCGCTTTCCAAGCTTGTCTGTGGGAAGTCCTTGTGCAGAATTTGTCCAATTGGTAGTTCTGATGGGAGGCAAACAGGTTTATCTCTGGGCCCCCTCATTTCTTTGGTTCCAGTTTCCACTCGTGTGGGTCCATGAGATTTCTGCTTAGGTCGTCAGCCAGTGAATTTAGCTTGCCTGGCAGGTATTGAGCTTGTAGGTGTACTTGATTGCTTAAGGCTGTGTTCCACAGAGCCATGGCTAGTCTGCAGAGAGGGAACGAGTGGGTTCCCCCCCTGCTTGTTTATGTTCCATATAACAGTGGTGGTGTCTGTCTTTACCAATAATTGTCCTGGAAGAATGTGGTCCTTGAAGGCTGTCACAGAATTCTGCACAGCTAACATTTATTTTTGACTGATATGCAGGTGCATTTGACTTGGGTTCCATTTTCCCTGAATGCACTGCCTGCCAAATGAGCCCCCCATGCACAGTCTGATGCGTCTGTTGTCAGGGTTTGGGCGGCAGGGGGTAGAGTGAATTGCAGTCCCTTGTTGTGGTAGCAGGCCTCTGCCCACCAAAAGAACTCTGTCTTTATACAAGGAATGATAGGATTCCAGGTCCTGAGAATGTTGACACCATAGGCTTTTTAGATACCACTGTAGTTAGAAAACGTTCAGAAAATTGAACGTGTAAACGGAAATCTCCTTAAGTGGAGATTTCCATTTACTTCAATGTAGTGCGGTCTCGGAGTTGGTATATTTAAGTAGCGGGGGTGTGTGGGGGAGCTTGCATTCTTTAAAATCAGAAAAGGCAGTTAAAAATGTGTTCTGCAATTGCCACATGGGCATGTGCAATCACTATTCAGTAAGCCGTATTCGCACATCAGTGTTATGATGTAAATGTTTGTATAAAAAAAAAAAAAATGTGATAATGCTTCCGTAGTAAGTCATGATAATGACTCCATAATAACTTCACATAAATGTAACTTGGAAAACTGCATCAATGCCATTTTTTACATCGGTTTTACCCACAATGAATATTTTCCACCAGATGCAACATCACAAAGATGCTGTGAATATTCAGTACGGCGCTGTACCACTGCGCGAGCAATAATTATGAGCGCATGCAATTACTGTATGATGTGTCAACGTAACACAATGAATTTTCATTAGCATGTGTAAATATTTGGTGACGTGCAGGGACGTTATGAGATGGGCGGGATTAAGGTGGGCTTTGTTACTGCGCACCCAGCAAGTTACTGTATAAGATTTCTCAGTTCTGAATGGATGATACTACTGTGTAATTCTATGGAAGTCACTTAACCAGGCAATGCTGCTGGGTCACCCATGGAAAGAGATTCTTATACTGTACCAATGTGGCTAACAGATTAATTTTAAAAAAAGATATTAAATTCTTCCATGGAGTGCTATTTATTGGCAGGATACTGCTCTCTGCTGCCTGTGGCAACAACAAGAGAGAGAAGAATAGGATTTCTACTATGTGGTGAGAAGGAAGAAAGAATAAATCAAAGCACCTAGTGCAGCTTGTAATGTTCACAGCACCACTACAGAACAGTTTCTGTCATGAATATATATATTTATATATATATACTACAACATGCATGATGTATAGAATTTTGGGATTCACAGAAACAGTAAAGAGTTTGAAAGCCACAGCAGCAAGAATATTTAGAACCAGTACAAATAATGGAGTCATGGGTTCAAAAAGGTTATCAAGTAACCTACGAAGGATTAACTGAATGTTGAGAATGGTGCACAAGGTGGAATCCATAAAGTCAAATCCACCACACCCAACTAAGGTTAAGATGGTTAGGGATCAAATAAACATCGTTAAACTCATGAGGCCCTGCTGAGTGAGTAATAATCATATTTGATACTGATCAGTGTGTACACAGTCTGGATTTATCTTGCTGTACAAACTTCCAGACATATATGAATTTTAAAACTGCAGCAACACTGACTGACTAAGTCTTCATTATGCTGCATCCATTGTTAAAATCTCTAACAAACAACTTCAAAAAAGTAGTGTCCATCTTCTGGGCAAGATAAATAAAATAACTAACTAGATATGTTATTTATTTATTCATTCATATTTGTTAAATGGAACAAACTTAACTGGGTTGGCAGTCCTTTTTCAGTAGAAGCCTAGGGCAAAAAGCTCCTAATGATGATTACAGCAAAATGCTATAATAAAAAATGGAGTACAAATAAAATTAACCCGGACAATACAAAATAAAAAGAAAATACAGTCATACTAATGCGAAACAAACAGAAATGCAATACAAATATTTTGATCGATACAGAAGTAGGCAAATAGAATTTACAGTCACAGTATAGTCAATCTCTTGCTTCTGGAACCATAATCAAATCCAAAAACAATTGGGTATTTCTTAAAATATTAGCACTATTAATGTGAAACTTTGACAGAATAAAAGAATACGAATTAACAGCATTTTCTGAAATAAAAGAAGTCTACCTCCCTTAACTGTCATTAAGTGCAATTCAGCACCTTTTCTCCCCAAACTGCCAGTTTTAGAAGCGATAAGGAGGGTCAGAGGAAACATTCTGCTCCAAGTATGTATATAGTTTGTGGTTACAGATAAAGAGCAAGTGAAAATACAGTGTAGGGGGTTAGGTGCATGTGCAGTGGTAAAGATAATGTGATAAATCAGTGAGGAAGGGGGTGATGAGCATGAGGTAGGGTTATGGGAAATTATGAGGAGAAGGTAGTTTTAAGAAAGATTTATAAGGAAAGTAAGAATGTAAAAGTATTTAAGAAAATAAGATAATAGGTATCAAAGATAGTGAGGATTGTAGTTCTAAGGGCTTGGATATTAAAATGTTAGAACAGGCTAAAAAATGCATACATAACTATATGTATCACAGGCACACTGGCAGATCCATTTAAATTGTAAGTAATGCTTTAGATTAGTTAGAGAGATTTTAACTTTAGACTTGGAGTGCAAATTTCTGGTGCCAGAATTCCCAAATTTGGCTAAAGTCATGGAGTAGAACGATCTGCCAAAGTGGTTGGTAGATTTTTGATTTTATGTATGAAGGAGTCTTAGGGGAGTGCAATTCACCATTAGATTTGAGACTGCTGTACATTTAAAAGGTTTTTATAGGATGTCATGTTTGGTCTTTAACTGAAGAAAAGCAGAGTGTTATGCAATTCAAGCCATCCAAGGTTGGTCAAGGCTGTGTAGTGGTGGGTAACTGGATCTTGGCTATTCTAGTGTAGACAGTTTTCAATGTATTCAGTACTGTTTAGGGGATGTTTGTAAAAACTGAAGAGTTTTTTTAACAGAGTTTAAAGTAGGACTGTCTAGCAGTTAAAACAAATGTGTGATCTGTAAGGTAGAACTTAGCTTTATAAAGCATGGTTTTAGATACCACATAATTGATATGACTGCTGAATCAGTAGTTACTATACTGATAATGATGGTAATGTTCATTATTACTTCAAGTAGCTTTGCATGGATTGCAACGTTCTATTTGTGTATTATTCAGTGATTTTACTGAGATTGTTGTTAAAGGATTCTGACTGGTCTCAGAATTAAAATGTACCAATTTAGCTGTATTTAGCACTTTGCATCGAGAAAGTCATTTAGGCATTTTTCTAGGGAGCTTAAGGATTCCTATGTGACAAATTGGAAATTAACTATGGGCATCTGCTGAGGACAGAGATGAGTCATTGGCATGTTGCACTAATACAATGCTGGCTGCTACATGCAAATGGAGTTGGGAAATATTTTGAACAACAGAGGTCCTAAAACAGATTCTTGGGGCACATGGACTTGTTACTGTGGTGTTGCTTGCGAGCACAATGGACGTGCCGCAGCAGAAATAAGGTGATGAGGTACTTCTTGTAATAGTTTCTGCCTGTACAACTGCAACACTGGTTGTTTCATGAGTTTCCAAGAATGCATTATGACATGGTGAGACCAATACATTTATAGTTTGTGGCAGCACTCTGACAAAGCAAATGCATCTAGGGCAGAGTTTAACATTTTACGAGCTTCTGCTAAGACTAGTGAATTCAGACTTCCAGAATGGCACAATGCTGAGCAGTCCTGGTCTTCAAGCTACATAACTGTATTTTTTTTCCCTGTTTTCCACATAAAAATGTTTACTGAAACTCATAGCAAGGCTGTCTGTGCGAAGAAGTAAGAGATTGGCACTAAGAAGCCGTGGTGGGACAATTCCAGGGACAGATTAATGAACAATTGGCAGAAAAATAAGGGTAAGAGTTTCTGTGATACTGAAGGCAATGAGGCTGTAGGGGAGAGTATTACAGGAGAACTGAATAACAAAACAGATATGATTTACAAGGAAATGAGGAAAATGAATGAAACCACTGCAGGATACATACAAACGAGAAGAGATTTGAAGAGATAGAAGGAGCCTTAAATATACGTAACCTGACTAGAAAACGGAATGAACATGAGGCAAAACTTGCAGAACTAGCAGCATGTCAAGAAGAAACCAGAGAAAAGCTGACAGAGTAAAAAGCCAGAGAAATTAAAGTTAATCTTCAATTTCATGAATACAGCAGAGTGGACTGAAGGAAGGGACTGCAAGAAGTTTATGGTCAAATACTTAAATGAACACACATGACTCACTGAACGTGCACATAGGGTATATATACCAAATGACAGAGCAATTACATTCCCTAGGGCAATAATAATCAGACTACAAACTTGTCAAATGAAAGAAAGCTACTTTCAGCATTAAGGAAAGAAAGAGAAAGTAGTAAAGATGGAAAAAAAAGTGTACTCACCATAACGTTCCATCTAAGTAGTTATACTTAATTTTTCTGCAACCTCTGGGTATACGGATCCGTATCAGATCCGAGCCGGCAACTTTTTTCTAGCATCTGCTCCAAGCTCCGAGCTCCTCCCCTTATCCATAATGCCCTACCATCTCCTATCTTCCCTCAGATTGAGTTTGCTGTAACTAAAAACATAAGCAACTCAACCCAAAAAAACAATCCTGAAAAGACAGGACAAGGTCCGGGGGACAGAGGGAGGGAATGCTGCAGAAAAATGAAGTATAACTACTCAGATGGGATGTTATGGTAAGTACATAACTTCTTTATCTGAAGTAGTTAACTTCACTTTATCTGCAACCTGTGGGACAGAGTCCCCAGCTACTCCAATCCTGGGAGGCCCTTATGGAAGGATATTCCTGATCACTGCAGAGCCAAAGGATGCTCTACCCCTCAAAATCAGATCAAATTTGTAATGGGAAATGAAGGTATGTGAAATGGCCCAGGTCACCGCTGCACAAATATCGTCCAAAGGCACCCTAGACCAAAAAGAAGCAGAAGTCGCTATGGACCTGGTAGAGTGAGCCTTAACAATACCAGGAGGAGATAAACCTTTTGCTTTGTAGGCATGTGAAATAGAAAGAGTGATCCATCTGAAGAAACTTCAGAATGAGTGGCAAAGGTGGATAAGCATACAGAAGCCCGGGGGGCCAAGCATGGACCAGAGCATCTCTGGGGACTTCCCCTGGTGAGGGAATCAGAGCGAAGAACTCGCTGCACTTCGCGTTGGAAGGAGATGTGAAGAGATCGCAGCAAGGCTGACCCCATGCAAGGAAGATCTCCTGACTGTTTCAGAGACCACTCGTAAGGCATCAGAATGGCCCGACTCAATCTGTCCGCTAAAATGTTGGAGCACCCCAGGATACGCGTTGCTATCAGAAACCGACCGGTGGAAATCGCCCATTCCCACACTCTGATGGCCTCGCGACATAGGGGGTAGGATCTGGTTCCCCCCTGCTTGTTGATATACCAGACAACTGACATGTTGTCTGACTGAATTACAATCAATCCGAGAGGGAGGACTGTGTGAAAGGCTTCCAACACTAAAAGCACTGCCCTCATCTCTAGAACATTTATGTGCAATTTGGTCTCTGACTGGGACCATGTGCCTTGGACTGTTCTTTCCAAACAGTGTCCCCGCCACCTAAGTTGAGAGGCATCCGTGGTCACTGTGGCTTGGACTGGAGATGATGCGAAGGGGCGTCCTTTTGATATCTCCGGTGAACTTAACTACCAAAGAAGAGACATCCTGCAGACGTGACTGTTCTTGATCGGAAATTCCATGGGCAGGTCTAGCCAAGACCATTGAACAGCCAGAGTCCATTGAAGAACCCGCATGTGAAGGCGCGCCCAGGGGAGAATCGATATGGCGGCAGCCATGGAGCCCAGAGGTGGGAGCACCTCGCTCACCTTTGAAGACATGGAGTTTGCTATCTGAGCTATGTGGTACCCAAGGTGTAGGATCCTGTCTGGAGTTAAGAATACCTTCATCTGCAAAGTGTCTAGCCGTGCCCCGATGAAGTCTAGAAGTTGTACTGGTTGCAAATGGGATTTGTGAACACTGACTGTAATTCCCAGCAGATCTGCCAACCGAATGAAATAATCTCAGGCCAGACACAAGTGATGCTTGTTGGGCGCAGCGAAGAGCCAGTTGTCCAGGTATGCAAACACCTGAATACCCTGAAGCCTCAGGTGAGCCGCTAAAATTGCCATTACCTTGGTGAACACCCTGGGGGCTGTGGCGAGACCAAAGGGTAGGGCTCTGAACTGAAAATGACTGGCTCCCAGCTGAAAGCGCAGAAACCTCCTGGAGCTTCTGTGTATTTTGATGTGGAAGTAAGCATCCTGGAGGTCTAACAAGCACATCCAGTTGCACTCTCGGAGATAAGGTAGAATGGACTGTAGGGTGACCATCCGGAATTTCTGTTTGGCTACCGACAGGTTTAATGTTGACAGGTCTAGGATGGGCCTGAGGTCCCCTGTCTTTTTGGCACCAAAAAAACCTTGAGTAGACACCTAATCCAGACTGATCCGGGGGGGACCTGTTCGATGGCTTGTTTGAGAAGCAGCTTTGAAACCTCTAGAGCTGCGGCCTCCCTGTGAGTGGGAGGAACATCTGGAAGGTGTTTTGTAATATTTGGAGGGGCAACAAATGGGACAGAGTAACCTCTGGATATTATCTGTAAAACCCAGCGATCTGTCGTAATGGACTCCCATGCCGCTGGGTGTAAGGACAATCGTACCCAGACTGCCTCCAGAGTAGGACAGTCGGACAACCCCTCAGGGCTGCTGACCGGGTCTATCAGAAAAAGGTTCCCTAGACCCGAAATTCCTGGAACCCCCTCTACCTCTGGGTTGGCGTCGATCCTGTCCCCCTCTGCCTCTGGGGGAAAAGTTGTCCTGAGAATCCTGGGAAAACTGAGATTTTCGGAACCACATCTTCTTCTGCCCTCTTTAATTCCTAGAGAAGGACTGCTGAGGGTTAGAGAAGCGGACTCCGACAGCAGACAAAGTCTTCCTATCCTTTTTGCTCTGGACAAGTGTGTCACATACTGTCTTCCCAAAAAGGGAAGAACTGTCGTAGGAAGCGTTGATAAATGACACCTTGAAAGGGTCCGCGAACTGACACAACCTGAGCCAGGCATGATGCCTCATGGCTATGCCTGTCCCAGCCACCCTAGCTGCTCCTTCCGTGGCATGGGAAAGGAGTCGCATTGATGTGTTTGAGACTGACTTCAGAGTGGACATTTTCGCTGAGAACAACTCTGTCCTGCGGCGATAAAGACTCTGGGGACGACTCAGCGAATTCCGAAGCAAGGTCTCGCTGAAGCCGAATCACATGTGCCAAATAATTCAGAGCATGGATAGAAAAGGTTGCTGAGGAGTAGACACGCTTCCCAAACCTGTCCACTGACCTGAACTCCTTGTCTGGAGGGTGGACTGAGGAACTCTCCTGTGCTAGCTCCTTCTTTGTGGCCACTGCAACCAACACAATACCACTTACTATCCCTGAGCTCAGAGCAAAGGAGACCACGATGCACACTACTGGCACGGTAAACGAGATCTGAGGGAAGATAGGAGATGGTAGGGCATTATGGGTAAGGGGAGGAGCTCAGAGCTTGGAGCAGATGCTAGAGAAAAGTTGCCGGCTCGGATCCGATACGAATCCGTATACTCACAGGTTGCAGATAAAATGAAGTAACTACTTCAGATCAAAAGGTTATTTGTGTGTCAGGACTTTTCGCTGATTAACAGGCAGAGACAGAATGCCTTTTGCCCGGAAATCAAGGAGATGAAGCGGACACAATGGAAGTTCTAATTACAGTACCCAGCAGTGATGACAAAAGATATCCCATCAAGCAGAAAAACCTTTTTACACCCAGAACAAGCACTGGGAGATGTCACCCACTGTACAGAAGTACTCCAGGGTAACCAGGGTAGAGAGAGACCAGAAGTGATGGACTTGGGACAGACCACAAGCCGATGAAAATGACGGTGAGATGGCTGGGGAAGCCATTCCCATTTTTTTAAACTTCAAATGCAAGAGAAGAGAAGGGATATGCAGAGGAGCACACAGAAAATCTAGGAAGGAATGGTCTTGGAAGCTAGAGAAGAGATAACTAGACAAATGAATAACATCCTGCAGAAAGAAGAAAATTAACATTAAATAACTGTGAGGCAGTGGGACTGGAAGATTTACGACTAATACTCAAATATAAAAATAAGCTTTTTATGAGTCCGTTTCCTATGTTGGGGTTGTTATCTCATTTCAAATATAGGGCAGCATCTGATGCCGATAGGTTATTTGGGGGTTTATTTTTATCTGGAAAATGTTTCTATTTTTAAAACAATGGAAAAAAAAAAAGACAGAAGGTAAGCGGCTGTTTTGTTCTCTATTACTTCCCTTGCTCTAAATAATATGTTCATTCTTTAAATGTGCTTGTAGGAAAGTCTGATTGGTTTAAGTATGTTTATTGTGGCTTAGTCCTATTTGGTAAAAGCCATCGGGTAAGGAAGGGATAAGAGGCTGTTTGTGTGCCCTTTTTAATCTATGCAGGTTTACCAGTAATTAGATGACTGGGAGGTAACATCTTTACAAATCAAGGTATATGACCCCCCCCCCCTTTTGAAAATTTCAAAGCTGAGGAGCAAGTGAGCTATGCATGTAGATGCACCAACACACAGTTGTAAAACTTCTAATACAAGAGATAATGAGTAGGGAGAGATGTGGCCTCGTGGCATTACATAGGGGGAATGATTAAACATAACTCTAGTGGCCACTGGAAAGAAGAGAAGCAGGGTATTAAAGTTGAGGATACACTATTAGTTGCCTAGAACGGGTAGGATTAATTAAATAAGACTATTGACATTCAGTATACAGTGAAGGGTGAGGTAATAGCACACACTATTACCTGATGATAGACTACAGAACATACTAGAGTGTGCAAAGCGTGACGGGCTACTGAACAAAGAAGAGGATTGGTAGAGCAGAAACATTTGAGTTTGATGGACACTGAAAAGGATACGGAGGAGATACGGTACAAAAGTTAGGCGTAAGATTATAAAATGAGATGATGGAGCAGACAAGAGGAAGAAAACAGATTAGTCACAGTATGAAAAGGGGGACAATATTAAATAAATAACATGAGGGAGGCAGAAGCAAGAGCCTAGTGAACTAAAATCTGAAGGATCATGCCAAAGGAGAGAAATGACTCACTTTACGGTCAGGGAATGTGAAAGGAGTAAGGAAGATAGTCAAAAGTGACAAATTTTAGGAGGGAGGGTCTTCCTGATGTGGAAACAGGCAGTTAAAGTGTAACAACCAACCATATGCTCATATTTTTAAAACTGAGAGAGGAAAGAAGGAAACATTTTCTTCAGGTAAACAAGGGGAAGAGGCAAGAACAGCAGGTATTCGAGAGTTAAATACAGTAATATGGGTTGGTACTTGACTTACTACTATGGAATGTTAATGGCTTGGTGGTAAAGGACTAAGTTAATAAGGTGGAGGAGATAATAAGGCAATCTGTGGTCCAAACGATACTGTTGCAGCAATAGCATTTATAAAGGGAAGAACATAACGTATTACAAGAGGATTTAGAAAAGACTATTATTCGGAGGCAGGGGTGGGCAGAAAACAAGCAGTAATTATCTTACTGAATTAGGGGGCCCAACTTCAGATAAAGTAGTACAAACAACATAAAGAGGTCAGATTTGTCTTAACAGGAGGGAGAATGATAATGCATACTTTCCACCAAAAACGAGTTTCCTTGGATATCTAAAGAGCAGGTCCTCAAAGTCTTCTCCAAGGTGAAAAAAATAGCCTCTATGGGACCAGACGACATCCCAGGCTGTCTTCCAAACAGGCTAAAAACAGCAACAGTTATTTCTCTCCACAAAGGTGGCCTAGCAACAGACCCAGGGAATTACAGATCCATAAGCCTGACCAGCATCATCTCTAAGCAATGGAACGTATCATTCACAAAGCCGAATTGGGTAGGATCCAGGGTTTGGAGGTCACCTTTTCCTACCCAATTCAGCTTCGTGAAGGGCAGATCCTGCCTGTTAAATCTGGTGGATTTCTTTGAAAATGTCACCAAGGCCACTGACAAGGGCAAATCTGTTCACACAGCAGAGATCGACCTGGCAAAGTCTTTCGACATAAACCCACATTCAGGCATTACCGATAAACTTAGCAAACTAAATGTAAACCCCTTGGTTGTAAGATGGGCTGCCAACTGGCTCACAAATTGGACATACGCTATCAAAGTGGGTGACTCTACATCAACCAGCAGACCTATTACCAGTGGGGTGCCACAGGGGTCAGTGGTGGGCCCCCTACTGTTTCATATATACTTCTCCGAAGTTCAGATCAAAACTAAAGGGTTGTGGCTGGCAAAGTTTGCAGATGACTGCAAACTAGGTGCAATCAATGAATTCCAAATGATGTCAGTATAGTCCAGGAGGATCTTACACAGACCAACAACTGGTGTATTAGTCACGGTCTCAAACAGAACACAGTTTTCTGGAAAAAATATAAGGGTATTTCTTGTCTTGTTTGAGGAGAAATTTGAGTACTGACAAAGTGAATGGAAACAGCAAAGATGAATACAATTGTGAACATTGTAGAGGGCAAGCACCTAATGTATAAAGGGAAGGAATAATAAATATGTTGAAGTCCAAAAGGGTTTTGCCACCAGTGTTTGAAAAGGCAGTGTTGGGACAGATGTGTGCGCGCATGTGGTGAGGGGGGGTATTTGGACTGCATGGAAATGCAAATCACAGTACAATGGAAATGAAGTTTTGAGTCTGGGGGAACAGATGTGTGTGTGTGTGTGTGTGTGTGTGTGTGTGTGCAGCAGCGGTCTTAGGTTAGCTGATGCCCTAGGCAGAAGGGCTCCATGGTGCCCCCCCACCACACCACCCAGTGCCCCCATCCTGGTCTACCTACACCAAATAAATACTGGAAAAGCACCCCTACTAGAGCAGCGGCCTAGGCAGCCGCCTAGTTGGCCTATGCCCAAGGTCGGGTGTGTGTGTGTGTGTATGTGTGTGTGTGTATGTGTGCGAGGTGGTCATTTGGACTGCATGGAAATTACATATGATGGAAATTAAGTTTTTTGTCTGGGGGAAAAAAAGACTAGGGAATTCAGAAGCAGCACAAAATCTCAAATGGCAACAAACAGGAACAGAAAATTTAGAAGCAACACAACATGGTCAGTGAAACCATGAGGCACAACTACTCCTTGGTTGTGCTCTGACAAGTAAATGGACTGTTTCAATTACTGCTGTTTTTAATATACCAAATAGTATGAAATACTTTAGGAAGGAAAGGATGTTTTAGCCTGAAAATGCATTCCCATTTTAACCATTACTCTCTAATCAATACGGTGCTACACACCATATTCATGTTAATACAAAATGGATAAAAACAAACAAAACAGTAATAACACGTAAGCTTGTGTGCGCATACACACACACACACACACACACACACACACACACACACACACACACACACACACACACACACTGCTACAAAATGATGTAGAAATGAAATGTTTTGCTGACAGCATGTAGGCCCATCCCATTATCTACACACAGATTGGAAACTACATGCATTATTTTTTTTTTTGAGGGGGCTTGTCAGAGAAGACGCAACTAAAACACCCTATCTATTCTTGAAAATGCACTGGAGTCCCTACTTTCAGTCTGGCACCCAAAAGGAAATCACCACAGCTGGCAGAAGGGATTTAAAACCACATTTGAAAAACTGCACAACCCACTGAAAGACCTCCCTTCACATATGCTGTCTTAAATGCCCGTTTTTTTAGTATGACTCCAGTCCCTGTATGAGACTACAACACACCTTTCAGATTTTTTAGACCAGCAGGCTGATTTGTGACCAAATGAATCACAGGGTCAGTGTCTCCTCTACCCCACAATGACCACAGTATTTGCTGGCACCTGCAATAGATTATGAATGTAACACTTTTGAGCCTGAAGTAACAAAAAGATGGAAGTACCACAATGCCCTTATCAATCTGAATAAACAGCTATCTGTGATCTGAGCAAACTGGCAAATTTGTTTTGAAAACCATATGAAACCAATGTTTTTGTCAGTCTAATGTTACCATTTACACCAGAAATGAAACCCAGTTATACAAACTCTGATTTTCTATTGGCTGCAAAGCAGTTTATAGATGACCCTTCATTTGTGAGATATTTTCATATTCATCATCTGTATGAATGAATATTGGCATATTTAATTGATAAATATGTTTAAATATATACAAAATAGTGGTAGACACCAACTATCAGTGCAAAGTTTCCCAGCATTGTGTATACTTTTGCATGATACCATGATGTACCATATAAACACCTTCTGGTCCAAATTACTAATATAATTATTAACAACTGACATATATTCATATTATTTCTGGAAAATGACTCACATTTTCTTTGATACCAAGTACCCAATATGCCTGAGGAGTCCTATTTCTATGACGACTGGGCACATTAAATGCTGATCCAAGTGGACAATATCAGAGATATTTACAAAAATATATTTAAGCACATATGCACATTTTATCACTAAACAAATTATAAATATCCACAAATTAGTAGTAGACAAACAGCAAGTATTAGAAATAACCTTAAAATTTCATTTTAAACAATCAAAGTACCATAAGTTATTAACAGAAATGTTAATATAGTGGATGGAGGGCCAAGATTACATTCCAATATTTTGTTTGTTTATCACCCCCCCCTCCATATACTGTGAAGCTCAAGTGGTGTCCGACAAATAGCAGCAGCAGAAAGTAAAAACAGCTTTGTTTTTGCCCAGAGTTTGTATAATATTTTTGCTCTGCTCCTTGGAATATTTTTTTACTGAGGACTGCAGTTTGTCAGTAATACCATATATTAGACTTTCGTATTTCTTACCATTCACAAAATGCATACTGATCTAAAACCTGTTGTTCTATTAACATTTTAAGTAAATGTGATGACCATCCATCCATCCTCAACCCCCTTTCCCCCTTTTGGACATGGGGTCGGTGTGTCACTTCAAAAGTGACAATCATGTCTAGTCAAGGTTTACAGTGCCAGGTGGCTGGCCCTGTCGTGGTAGTTCATCCACTCACTTATACGCACACCCACAAATACGGACAATTTAGAGTGTCCAATCCTCCTACTGTACATGTGTTTGGAATGTGGGAGGAAACTGGAGCGTCCGGAGGAAACCCACATGACCGCAGGGAGGACATGCAGACTCCGCACAGAAGGTACACCAGCCAAGAATCAAACTGGAGAACTTCTTGCTGTGAGGCGACAATGTTAACTGCTGCACCACTGCGGTGATGACCACTATTTAAAAAATGTCCCTGAATTTGATCCTCCTCCCATTCGTTTTTGATTTTTTCAAAGCTGTTAAAGAGAACCTTTCTAACCTACCCTTTTTTCTGCAATCGGTAAGTACATGGAGCAAATGTGCATCCGGGGAAGTATAATTAAATATTGCACTTCTCGTTCCTTTCAAATCAGTTTTGTGTTTCCAGTTGTGATTCTCTGTATCTGAAGTTAAAGCTATTAATTGAAGGCAGTTTTGCAGTTGCAGTGCTTTACTATAGTATTTTCAAGTGGTTTCTGTGCCCTGCCTAAGTGTTTAAATCATTTCCAAAAGGGCTCTCATTTTATTGTAGTTTTACTATCTCGGTTCAGATTTTGAAACTACAGATCTAAATTGATTTTGGTTTTACAGTATCCATTCTTATTTCCATGAGCTCTTAAGTGGAGCATCAGCATTGCTCATATAGCTCCTTGTTTTACTCACTTGTCAAACTGCATCCATTGTTATTTTTCAGAGCTCTTAAGTGGAATATTAGCACTGCTCACTAAATTCCTTGTTATAGTAACTTTTCAAACTTTAAACAAAAAGCCAGCTATGGCCAGTTGTGTGAGCTATAATCAGAGGTGCCAAAAGCTCCTGAAGGCTGGGGGGGTGGGGGGGGGGTAAGAGGAGCATTTAGTGATCTAAAAAGGGCAATTTTTTTTAAACTATTTACTTACTGCCACAACATAGGTTCACTTGGAGGACATTTTAAGCTTAGCCAATTTCCCTTTTGGTGCATCAATTAACATTTCCTGACTGGTCTTAACTATCCCATTGCTGATTAATTGTACATTAGCCCCAGTGATAATGACTGTGATCACACCATAGACAATTTGAGGGGACCCATGTAATGGATGCAGCATTTAGGAACCGCCTCTATCCATTAGTGGCATGAGGGGCAATCCTGCAGTACATTTTCTATTACCCATCCTTAGATTCAAGCTGCATTTGAATATGGACAGGGATGAACTTTATTTTACTTGAATGGACAGTCTGTTCTGGAACAGTGGTAGCCTCAGTGATATACATCCATCTCGCCATAACATTCAGTTTAGATACCTGTACTGAGTATTTCTGACACCATTTGACTTGCTGATATTCAGTAGGTCCATCAGTATTAAGTTGGAGGATGCCTTGCATGCCAGACACAGGTCACCTCTACGCAGTCTGTAGGATACCGAGTATAGTGATAAATCTTTGAGGTGGTCCATGCAAGACCTGTTGTTCAGGACGTGTATCCTTTTAGTAAGGCATCTCTGTGGGTCTTCCAATTGTTGCATGAGTCTGGACAGATACATGGCAAAGTGGGCATTATACAAAATGATTGACTAATGAGGGCTTTGTAAAGGGGGATAACAACATCTCTAGTGTAGTTGCAATCAATTTGTTTATAAGCTGTGCAATATAGAAAGACTTTCTTATGACTATACCTAACTGGGGCATTATACATACATACACACACACACACACACACACACACACACACACACACACACACACACACACACACACACACACACACACACACACACACACACACACACACACACACACACACACACACACACACACACAAATAAGAAAACACTCGGGCAGCAATAATAAGAAAACCACACATAATATAATAAGAAAACATGGGCAGCAAAATAATTGCCAGCAATAAGAAAACACAACACTCGGGCAGCAATAAGAAGAGGAGACTGGAGCCAGCAAAATGATTGGCATAGCAGCAATAATAAGAAAACACGAACCATCATAACTACGAATGGTTTAAATGGAGATCGCTGTACAGTGTGGAATGGGAAATCTATTGTTCTCTTCACTGTAGTATGATCTGAGAGTTGGTATATTTAATTAGCAGGCAGTGTCAGGGTTGCAGCTTGCCCCCCTACATAAATGCAAAAAAAAAAAAAAAAAATTGTTTTTATTTTTTTATTGAAGTTTTGAACTTTCAAAACTTCGATGTTATGGTCTTGACCATATGAAGTTCAAAGTTTTGAAAGTTTGAGCTTCCCAAGTAGATCCGTATATATATATATATATATATATATCTATGAGACCCGCGGTGGTGGTGCTGCGGTAGCGTTGTCGCCTCACAGTAAGACGATGTCCGGTTCGATTCTCAGCTAGAGTGTCTTCTGCGTGGAGACATGCGTGAATGGGCGTACCTTCATTGAAGGTTGTGCGGCAGGTCTGGCAAGCCGGTACGTAAAAATCAACTGCCAATCATTAGCGGACTGGAGTTCCGCTGTGGCGACCCCTAACCGGGAAAAGGCGAAAGACACAAACAAACAAACATATATATATATATATATATATATATATATATATATATATATATATATATATATATATATATATATACACATATATACATACACACATACGTGTGTGTGTGTGTGTGTGTGTGTGTTCTCTTTGCTTGCACTTAATGTCAATACTTCTAACCTCAGTAATATTTCTATTATTTTCCTTAAATGCATTTCACTAGTCACCACAACCATGTCTCTGAGTAAGTCATAACAGGAAT
This sequence comes from Protopterus annectens, assembly GCF_019279795.1. NCBI lineage: Eukaryota > Metazoa > Chordata > Ceratodontiformes > Protopteridae > Protopterus > Protopterus annectens. The sequence goes on along the minus strand of NC_056732.1, from coordinate 1,277,287,349 downwards.
TTTTCTTTCACCTGCCCCAAACTTATAGCTTCTCTCACTTTAAGATTCATAAACAATTCAATTTATAGAAGAGAAAATTAACACACCGTTTCATCTTTCTGCTAACCTTCACCCCTGGCCCCTCCAAAAAATCTGCCAGTGGGTCCATTAAAACAACTAAATGTAATACTTCTCCAGACACAAAGCCATCTGTGGGTTCTGCATTCTGTAAAAATTCTGAATCCTTTTCCTGTCTTCAGAAATAATGCCACTCTTGTTCACTCCACCTCATTACCATTAGCTTCACTTCCTCTCCCAATAATCTCTTTAACCTCTATCATTTAAGTACCCTTTTAATTCTGGTGTTCCTCTCTTCCCCTATATCCATTAACATTGTACAGTTTTCATCCTCCTTATCTATTTTTCCATGCTTTTTGACTTAGCTGAAAGAATGTTCAACATTTGTTCATGTTTCATCACAACTGTTTGTTCCCTTTCCCACTACACTTTTTTGTTTCCCGTTGCATATTCTTGCACCAGTCAGATTTTGTTCACTTGTTTACTTGCTGTTCACATCTCTAGATGCTGCCTCTTCTAATGACTCCTGCATAGACTCACCATTATTCCTTCTCCCTGTATTAATTTGTCCTTCTCTTACCATCTCTTACCGTCTTCAGTAATGCATTTATCCCCAGGAATAATATTTCATATCCATCACACCCAGGCATAACCTCTCAACTGCCCAGATTTTCACAGAATGTCCAGATTTTTGCCTCATATTTTTGGTTTATTCCTCATAAAATGTGAGGTTTTCTGGTAAATCACCGAGGACTGAAGTTTCTAAATAATGGGATACATCGGAGTTTCAGATTTCATTATTACTCAGAATATGCATGCTAATACAAATCCTGTTATTCTAGCAACTTTCTAAGTTTATAAGCAATACTTAAAATCTGTCCCTATTTTTGGGCCTTTGTCCCCCCATTATTTCAGGCTTGGTCTACATCTCTTGCACTAAGAGGTTGAGAGGTGTGCACCTAGAGTATAGCTGTTGTAGCATTTTCGATTTACATTTGATAATATGCTTTGATTAGACTGTCCACCTAGTGATATCACACTCCCCGTACCTCATTCAATTCTTATTATGGCCGTTTTTGCATTGCCAGCTTCTGTACAAAGGTCAAAGTCCATTAGAGCATTGGGGAGTTCAGTGTCATAACTGGTCACACAAGCAAAATGTATTTAGCTGTCCTGTACAATTGATAACATTGTCTTTTCTGATGATCCTTATGCCAGTTTATGCTAAAACTTTCCATAGTTTATTTAGAATTGGATTCGTTTTACATATTTCCACTTAACTTTTTTTAACAACCTCTTGTAAATAAAATTTTTAACCAATAGGTGAACTTGTCAGTCTCATGCTTTACGTTTCTTACAACCTGCAAAGCAAACTGCAGATGTGTTACATTATTCCAACCAACATATCTCTTCGGTACTGGGCAGAGCTCTCTCATTTATGTAGAACAGCTTCACTAATTGTTTTCTCATATAGTAACTCTGCCACCTGGTTATTCCCCTGAAGCAGTCAATGCTTGGGGTTCTCCCTCTTATAGTACTAAAATCTTTTACTAAGCCAGGTGCACCACATACACCAACCCACCCCCCTTCTTTTGGCATTACCACCCTTAGTATAAAGAAAACAATAAATGTCCTTCCTTAGACCACCTTTTGCAGTATTCCAGTACTATTGGGTTATCTTGCCAAGGAAGGAGGTTAATCTTTTGGAGGAATAAATGAAGATGAAGCAATTTTCTTAGAATCATAACAGAAATTCCCTTAATCGTTCACACATAATCTATTTTTAAATGAGTACCCCCCCACCCTTGGCATATTTAATCATAATGTCTGAATGTAGCTATATTTCCCCTAAGGATACAGAACTCCTTCCCCTTCAGCTTTCACTGAATACTAAGCCATGTCAGGTACAGTATACAAACACATCTACTCTCTTGCTTTCTGTTAGTCTGTAAACATCCCACACTATCACATTAAAGATTACCCAATGTGAGCTAACTAACACTGACTACCTTAATACAGCGAATAGACTGAGCCTTGTGACCCAACACATTTACCCAGAACAAAATAAGCATTCTGTTAGTAAATATATAGTTCAGTTAGAACTGTGAACTGGCATACTCAACTTAGTTTTTGCCCATTACGAATAATGGATTTCCAACGCCAGATGTCACAAGGCATGAAATCACATTGCTTCTACAGTATCTCATAGAAAACAAAGAAAAAAATAATCTCAGTACTGATGCCATGTTCGAAAGAGCATTCATTCTTTTTATTTTATGGGGAGGAAAACACATTTTAATTTTCTTTCAACTTTTTCTTTCTTGCTCTTTATTCTCTTTCACTTCCTTTGTCTTTCCTTCCTTTTCCGTCCATCATGTCTGCCTTTTTCTTAAGTGCACTGAACAATACTATTTAAACATTTTGAAAGACAAGAATTAGGACAGACATAAATGAACCCTTAGTTATTTAGAAAGATCTAATCACTATAGTTCATATTTAAGGCTGATAGTCCCAACTTAATCTTTTATACTACATTACCAAGACCATCTCCAAATTAAACTTCATAAAATAGATGAAAGGCAGTCAATAAAAAGACGTAAATCTCATCGTAGACAAAATGAAAGTGGAAAACAAATTTTAATATTTCCCATTGTACTAGTACCAGCTTGTTTTACCAGTATAATGTTCTTTTTCTTTAACTTGGAACTATTTGTAATCTACTTCACTACCAATAACTCAGTTAGTTACTGTTAGCTCTCGACCCAGGTTAAGCCTGAAATTGGTCAAATCTTGATCAGTGCTCTATCCTAGTAAACATACCTAAATAAATTAAATAAATAAATGTACAAACTTAAATATCTGCAAAGGTTAATTTTCCTTTAGAACAAATTATACAGAATGAAAAGTATGCAAAGGCTGTCCAGGCTGGCAACTGCCCTTAATTTTATTTTTTAACCATTACCAATAAAACATACTTTTTACATTAAGATAAACTACTGTGGCAATGAACAGATAAACACTGACAGCGTGAGGACATAAGACAGCACAAAATTTTACTTAATCCATCTAAACTAATATGTAGTTTTAACAGTATCTAAACACCACAAAAGGGACATTATCCACTGCTTTAATCAGACCATCTGAAGCAAGTGTGTGCCCAGTCAACATTATAACTCTCTCTTTAGCTTGAATTTTCCTCTTAAAATGTTTCAGGTGCTTGCTACTTCTACTGTTTAGAACCTTTTTTTTCCTCTGAAGCATGACAGCCTTCTTTTTCCATAGAGAATATGTTCTGGTTGCTGCTAATCTATAGGTCCCTGGTACTTCAGAATGCCCTTGTAAGTATCCTGATCCAGCAAGAACAGTCTAGATCCTATGGGGTAGTAAACCCTGAACAGTCGGACTCTCTCTTCATTACGGTATTAATTAAAAAAAAAAATCTATATACAATGCCCAAATTTCCAGTTGCCCCAAAGTAAAGAATTAAGGTTTCACAAACGACTCACACACTCACTCACGATGGGATATGGTGTGGTGGGACCATTGTTTATGCAGCAATTTAGTTTTCCGTCCAAATCCAAAAGTCAGTTAGAGCAGTGCTGCAGAGCCAGTTCAGCAACCAGAGTGAGAAAGGACAAGCAAACACAGGATTGACCTTATTGTACCAGTTTGTACCAGTGGAAGCCCGGAAGTCTTTTTTTTTTTTTTTTTTTTTTTTTTAAAGAGCCAGGCAACCACGAATGGCAATATGAGAGGGCAAGCAAGCAACAAGTATTTTTCATTGGCTATGCTGTTTAGGGAATCTGCATTTAATGATTGTGTAAATGAGTGATTTTAACTTGCACTGATGAAGGGTTGATTGTGAACTCAAAAGCTTTGCTGTTTGTGTATTATTAAATCTATTGCTATACGGTACGTTGTTGAACTCATGTTTTTGTCTAATTTTTATTTGTATGAAGTTCTGTTTTGCTGTGGCTCTCATTCTTCTCTGTGGTAATTAAAGTTACCCATGAATATGGTATTGGGTTGGATGACAGGTGTTTCCAGGAAACTTAAATACATGTTATGTGTTTCCTGGGTCATACAGGAGAATTTCTAGCTTACAAGGAAGTGGTACAGGATGTTGTTTAAGGTGATTTGAATATGAAGAACTCAAGTGTATTGTCCGGATTGATCAGACTTGAAATACAGTTATTTTTGATATAATTCGAAACACCTCCACCTTTAGTCCCCAACTGTGCAGTAGCTAGTCTAAATGTGTGGAAGGCATTACAGCCTTGCACTGCTGGTCTGCTCTCCATGTCTTTAAAACATGTCTGAGTGACTGTACACATGTCAGCATTCCCCAGGTTGATTAGAGCTTGTAGGGAGAGTTCTTGTTTAGACTACTAGCACTGAGCAGTAACACCATTAGATTTTCTTAGTTTTGATTTGCTATGTCAGAAGTACTTTCAGTTTGGCATTGCCTAAAAAAGGCATTATGGGGGAAGGACAATGTTTTACTAAATATTAAAAAGCAGAGGGGAGAGGTGCACAACATTTCTGGCAAAGCAGCATGGTCTGCTGGCCATCTTCTTTCATGCTGACAAATATTATACCCCCTCAGAATGATACCAGAAACTAAGACAATTATTAAAGTTCATCATCGTCTGTTTGTATTGTGGCATCATCCTTGGAGAAGGTAAAATGCTGCTCAGGGCTAGGTTCATACCACCCCGGGACACATTCAAATATCTGTATGACGTCTCGCTTCATGTAGTCCAGGGAGATGCACCTCAGGTCATTTACATCCACAAGAACTATGCCCGAGTCATACTGATACTTGTGGTCCAATGAGCTACCTTAGTGTGTGCGTAATGTGGCAGATCCTGGCCCCTGATAAGCAAATGACCGTGAGTTTCTCCTTACTCAGCCAAGTAAGAGGGACATCAGTGTTCCTCAAAATGGTGTCTCCAGTGACTAGAAAGCTGTACTGTGTGATGGCTTGCCTTATGAGCATAGAAGCAGAGGTTCCATGAGATATAGCTGTATGTACTGATGTGGGTTTTGTTTTGAAAGAGTGCAACTGGGGCTGCTGAATGCATTTGTGATGTGTACTTTGTTTAGCAGGTCTTTGGGGTTTAGGAAGGTTTCATTTGAGTCCCTCAGCAGATTTGGTTCTATGCGTCTGCTTTGTACTGTGTGTGATGGGTGCAGTATGCATACTACTGACACTAACTGACATTAGGAGTGTCTTTATGTGAGAACTTTGCTTCCAGTAACACAGTGCAAGTACATCTCTCACATACCTTATCAGTTTGAGAATTAGCTGGTTGTCAGTAAACAAGAGGCAATTTCTACATTACCTCAGGATGCCCATATCCACCAAGCTGATAATGAAGATAGTGAAAAAGTTCATATCCATGGAAACAGGCGCTTTTTTATTGATAAACAGCTGGAGTGAAAATATATTCAGGAGCATCAGGCTTGCAACTCTGGGGGCAGTGTTTGTCACTCCAGTCTAGTTGCCTTGTGGCAACCAGGTAGTGGTGAAATTTCAAAAGTGGTTTTACAGGAAAAATATCAACTCAAGGTGCCTGTATCTACAAGCACTGCCAAACACTTGAGGGGAAAACTACTAATGTAGACCTTGATGACTTAAGGATGACGTATTTAGGAAGATACTCTGAAATTGGGTTAGACAGCAAATGAAGCAATACATGCTGGAAAGTAAGAGTTAGCTTGTTCAATAATGATGAAGAGAGGGGATACGCCTGACTATTACCTGGCTACTACTAGTGCTGGTCTCTCCACAGCTTCACACTGCTGGGATACAATGCCCCTTTGCTTCTTCTGTCACCAGAAGGAAAACAATAGCACCAATCTCAACATGAAAAGCAGGCCGCCAGCTCTTTGGTGATCAAAAGTCTTGTCCTAAATGATGTAGAGGTCTGTAGGCTACTTGCAGCCTTTTCCTGGTAGATGCCTTGAATAGCAACCAGACCAATCAGGAGGGTCCCACACAGACACTCACTGCCTAATCAGAGAAAGTCGGAATCACTGCTCTCTGCTCCTTCTGTCAAGAGCAAACTATAAGCACAAATTCCAAGCTGGCACCTATGGAGCAGTTATCAGAACTTCTGATGATCAGCAGTCTCCAGGAAATAATGCCCTTATGCTCCTTGTCTCACTAGGTGCAAAACAGAAGCACTAATCCCAAAATGACTTCTGAGAGGCAGAATGTGGCCTCTCCAGTAATTGGTAGTCTTGGAACAGATGCTGCAAATTTTAAACATAAGATGAAAAAATTGGTTAAAATCCTAAGAGCTGCAGTGTGCACTAAGCAATTGTTTATGAAAGCGGGGGTAACTCAAGCTTCATCAGTCTACAGGGAAAGACACCAATTTTAAAGGATTAAGACAGATTGGATATATTCAATATTATTTGATATTTTTTATATTTGATATTATGATTGGATATATTCAATAATATTCAAGCTCTATGGAATACAGTGGGATGGCCAATACATTTAAATAGCTGAGAGAAACAGTTGAGTTTAAAACCATAAAAGCAATAAGGTGGGAGGGTGGGGAAAAATTAATTTCGTATGACTTACAAGAGACACAGCTCTGGCCTCTTTCCTAGTTTAAATAAACAGAATACAGTACAATTAAAACGCATTTTAAAGAAAATATACCACATTAAATGAAACAGAAAAAGGCAATGAAGCAACAAATCAGAAGAAAGCATAAACAAACTAACCTTTCCCTCATGGTAGAGTCTGAGTGGGGTTTCCAGTAAAATTATAATTCCTAAATGTGAAAATCAAACTTTATACCTTCTGTCTGTAAGTAAACACCTTAACTATTATCGCAGCTCTCAGCAAGATTCAAACCCTGCACCCTTCCCGCAGAAATCAGCACATTAACAAAGCACAGCTTTATTCCTCTGTGCTAACTGCCAGACAACACACAAGCAAGTCAGCCATCTAAGACATGTGACCAAACCTCTCAGCTGTCCTTGATTTTCTGTGATGTCCTTGATTTTTTACTTAGATTTTAGCTCTGTCCCTGTTAATCCCTCATAAAAACAGTGACTTTTGAAGAAATGGTGATGAATTACACTTAGTAAACAATGACAACAATTAGAGATAAAGTCTTTTGTGAAGCTATTCTGAAGTTTCGAGGTAGAGATATACTTATACGTACTGAGAATGAACAGAATAGATGGATTCTGCATTTTGGAGCACATCATCCTCCTGGATTAAATGCTGTTGTTAGCATTAAGCTTTTGTTAAAGGAATTATGTAACATAGTTAAATAGACTAAGTTCATAGGCCATTATTGTTCTTAATGTTCTTATATACTTTATCTTTATGTGCGCTCGCTTTAATTTTTAGTGGATAATAAATTGTTTAATTGGTTACACTATTTGTAAAACATATTTAAGGAGTGGTTGTTTTTAATTTTATCACTGCCTGAAGAAGCATTTTATGCGTGAAAGTCATTTTACTAGCAATATTAAAAACTTTTACAGTTTGTAATTCCTGACTACTTTGTTTTTGAATCTAAAAGTACAAAGCCATATCAACAGAAGGAACAACTTCAGCTAAACCAGATTCCTGAACTACCTTGGTCGACAGTAGCCACGGACATCTTTGAGTGGAATGGTCAACATTATTTGGGGTTATTAGACTCTTACTCCAACTGGTTTAAGATTGACCTACTTCCCAACCAAGCACCCAGTGCAGTCATTACAAAGATGACACGTCATTTTGTAGTCCATGGGAGTCTGCACAAAGTTATTTCTGAAAATGACACGCAGTTTACAAGCCAACAGTTCAAAAGACTTGCTGAAGAATGGGACTTTACCCATGTCACAGGTACTCCTGAGTACCCGCAGTCAAATGGTTTGGCAGAACATGCAGTTCAAAGTGCAAAACAGTTACTTGAGAGGTCAAAATGAGATAATAGTGATGTTTTCCTGAATCTCTTCAATCTCAGAAATGTTCCTCATGATAAATATCTTGGTTCACCTGCTCAGAGACTTCTGTCGAACCAAACCAGAAACCCATTACTAATCAGTATTCAATTGTTGGTTCCATGTGTCAAGACCAACAGGTCAGTGAAAGCCAGTCTGTTGAAGAAGTGCTTAACCCAGAAGTCCTACTATGATAAGACCAGCAAACTGCTTAATCCATTACGAGAAGGAGAAGTGGTAAGGATGCAAACATCCAAAGGTTATGATCGGATTGGCGTTGTGAAGACTATTGGTCCAGAGCCAAGATCATACATTGTGGAATCACAAGGGGCAGTTTTTAGGCGTAATTGTAGCCATTTGAGACTGGTGTCCGAGCCTATGCCACAGCACATAGCCTGTGAGAAAGACTATCTGACCACCACAGTGAGTTGTCCAGTGTTCCAGTTCCAGACGACATTCCCATTCCTATGACAAATCTAGAAGTTCCTGATACGAGTTGTGCACCGCAGACTGTCCCTGTTGCTAAATTTGATCCAAACTGTTATGTTATGAGATATGGTCGCATCTCTAAACCCTGTAACAGACATGAAGCAACTAGGACATGAAGACTGTGTTTTGTTTCTAATATCTACATTAATGCGTATCTAACTTTGATAGTGTTTTTTCAAAGGGCAATCTTTTTAAGATTGAGGATGTAGATCGATATGTGTATGCATCTTTAAGAAACTATCCAAGGGTTAGCACAAGTGTATAAATACTGAGCATATGCAAGCCTGACAACCATTTTGTAGTAAGCAGTTGTGATGTAAGCATGTATGTATGTAAGATCTGTCTTGTTTACCAGTTTGTTCATACTTTAGGATGATGATATCCATCCTGATGTGTTTCTGTGTATTAAAGCATCTAAATGAAACCGCTGCCTGCTTGTCTTGTGTGTTAGAGAAGGATGAGTGACAGAGACCTTCTCAGATCAGATTTTGATCTCTTCCTGGAAGGCTCCAAAGATGGAGTCGAGAAAGTGAAAGGTATTGGAGACTGAGATTTTGACTCCTTAGACTTTACTTTGGGGGACTGAGCCCCGGTGATAGCTTCACCAAAGGATGATGGCAACAAACATTTAAGAATAAGCTTATTTTTTCTATCAACAAGCACTCTAGGATTAAAGTTATGACGTTATGATAAACAGAACAATCTTCCTGCAGGTGCTGTGGACCTAAGCAACAAACACAAAGCATATTGGTGTCTGAAAAAGGCAATTTATGCCTACATTTCAGACACATTTTAAAGCCAGAAGGCATAGCTCAACTAGGCTGCCACCTAGGGCACCGCTCTAGCAGTGGTGCTTTTCCAGTAAAATGGATGGTGTAAATAGACCAGGATGGGGCCACCAGGTGGTGTGGGGACAATGTGCCTAGGGCATCACTTGACCTAAGCCCGACCCTGCCAGAAGGACCCTTCTCAGACATACAAGTGTCAGTAACAAAAAGAACAGAAGCACAAGATAAAAACATTCTTTTTTCTTAAGATAGAGAGAAAGAAGATATAAAGATAATACCAACAATGGTAATTTGAATTATACAAGTGTGTAAAAATAGAGAAAATGGCAAATAACTACAAACAATGGTAAACTAGAGCACACTAATATATGCGGGTAAGAGAGCAACAAGTGCAAGAGAAACATAAGATTTTTGCAGAAAAAAATACACATCTGTTTTTTTGATAACCGAAACTTGAGAGCTAAAGTTGACCACATCCTTCTGCGAAAAAGCAAATGACATTGCCAGTATGTTACAGGTTGGTGCATTATGGGTAAGGGAGAAGCTCAAAAGATTTTTTGTTACCAGGAGCTTTAGTAACGGCCGAGAAGGATGAGAGGTTTGGAACCAAACCCAACAGTTGAGGACAGAAAAAAATTGACATCAGATCGGGTCTATATTAGAACGTCGAATTTTCTAATACCAACCCCTATTCAGTGAATGCTGACAACATCAAACATGCAGAACAGCAAATTTTTTCCAAGGGAAAAAATTTGCTGTTCCGACACACATACACACAACACAAACACACCAAACAAACAGCAATCCACACACATACACCTAAAATCCTACATCTAATCCTACATTAAACTGTACACACACCACTAGCTAACCACTTACCTTAACCCAAACCCTAACCCTAAGGTCCGTCACTATTGCACACTCATCTCACCCGCGCCCTAACCCTAACTCACCTACCCCGCCCTAACCCTCACGACCACACAATCGCACACTTACCTGACTCGCACCCTAACCCTCACGTCCACACAATCACACACTTACCTGATCCTGACCGTAACTTTCCACCACAGTGCCGAACATAGCGAAGCCACAGGTTCAGCCAACCAAATTCCTTCCCTAAGAAGAAATTCGGTGTTCCGCAGCTTCACTTTTTTCAGAGTTCACTGAGCAGGGGTCGATATTAGAACATTCAAAGTTGTGAAACTTCGATGTTCTAATATAGACCCCATCAGATCCAACAGTTATCTCCTCCTTTTTACAATGGCATCCCCTATGATGAGAGACCTGGGAAGTGTGTTTACTTGCCTTAGGGACTTGGTGTTTGGGGCTCCACTGAGAATGACAGTGTGTGTGGTGTTAAGGTTTGTTTTTGAGTACCTTTGGGCTTGCTGAGGCATAGCTTAGACAGTGAGTGGTCTAGGCGAATTTTGTTGTTTAGGAAGATTACTTTTTAGGAAGATATGCCTCAGCATATGTTAGTCTATGTATGTGTTGTGTACTAAATGAAGTGGGTGTTGTGTGTGCAGTTTTGACAACCTATACATGTCTGATTCTTTAAGGATTAAGTGGTTGTCAGTAAACATTAATCAATTTCTACATTGCCTCAAGATGTCCATATCCACTACACTAGCTACAAAGAAGTTAGAAAATTGCAAACCCATAAGGTCCAGTCCTTCATCAGGTCACTAAAGAGTGTCAGTAGTGCAATAGGTAGCCCACTTGCCTTTTGCGTATAAGGCTGTGAGTTCTATTCCTACATCAAGAAGACCAATTGCTGACAATGCAATGCAGCATTGGGGGGTAGTGCACTCTTGAGTGTGTTGTCCTTTGGATGAAATGTTAAACAGAGGACTCTTCTGCCTGAGTTGGTGATAGTTCTAGTGGATGTAAAAGATCCCATGGCACATATCAAAAAGTGTAGGGGTCCTTTATTAAAATAATAATGCTTATTTACATTTTGTGTACATATTTTACACTATACATGCTATAAACATTATTTACAACATAGCTTTCTCTTATATTCTCATCACCAGAAATACAATAATCATATCTGACTTTCTGACCCCCGCTCCAACATCCATAACCAAAACCTTACTGTTTTAACACTATAGCCAAATCACATTTTTTCACTGAACATAATTTCCTTCACTCTGATTCCAAATCAACCATATAATACAAACATTTTTTATCAATTCTTTTTACATAATCTCTATTTTTGTTTTTATATATCCAAATTTAGCCATGTCCATATTTAAGTTATTTACTTCTGTGAATTCCTCCACATAATTCAAATCTAAAATATTTTTTCATAACATTTTAACCCTTCTACGTCCTAAAAAAACATGCTCACTAGTTTCAAATTTATTGCAATACAAAGAAATTATATCTTTTTTACTTTTATAAGGCATAGTCACCTTTACTGGAAAATTTTGTACTGTCAGCTCTTGACACTATCTTTCTACTCTTGCATTAATAGTGTTTTTTTTCCTTTATGTAACGCTTTCCATGGATATTTATGAAAAAACTTTTCCATAACATTATTACACTATACTTTCCTCCCATTTTCAATTTAACATGTATCTTCCAAAGCATAATCCTATCTTGATAATTTTCCATTTTATTATTGCAACATACTCTCTTCCTTTTAGAATTGAAGTTTAACCATCCCACTTTATACTTTAAACTTGATATCAGTGTTAGATAAGAAACAACCTTACCCTTTAAACATTTCATTAGTCTATATAAAGATGCTGTATAAACTATGGGGCTTAATATCCCTAAACCTCTTTTTTCCTTACCAACATATAAAATCACCCTTTTTACTGGATTCAACCTAGAACCCCAAATAAAACTTTCTCAAATATCAGAAGAATATTGAAAACATCTGCTAAGTAAGCATTTTTAGATAACAAAATGGAATTAAATATACTTGTTTTTTTGAATGAAATCTAAAACGATTTCCAAAACACACAAGTACATTTTATTTCTTCTCATTTTTCTTTCCAGATAATTTCTGTAAATTCCTGCTTCCCAAAACTTATTCCAAGCATTTTTTTCTCATATTAAACTGAATCCCTCCAATCAACCCCCTCAAAACTTAATCTTTGACTTTATTTATCAAAATCCTATTACCTGTATAATTTCTTGTACATACTTCTGCTATCATAATTTTTTCCAAAGCTTTATTACCTTTATCAGAAAAAGTACATACATTCCATTTCTTACTATTTTTTAGTCTTTGTCCTTTAAATAATGACTTAATATATGCTTTTACTATTTCCAAAATTTTCTACTGTGCATTATATATTATGCTTGATGAGTTCTTCATTTCTCTCATAACACTATTGTTCTTTTTAATTCTTTTGTTCTAATATGTTGCATTTTTTTCCCCTGCAAAAAATGTTTGCTTATACAATAAATGTTCTACTCTTTTCTTAGTCAACTCATATAACTGTTGGTCCTTAATAAAAAAAAACTGTCATTCTTTTCTAAACAATCAATAGTGTCATTACTTAACTTCTTATACTTTATTTCTTCCACATTTATTTTCCTTTTTCCCATATCACACATCACCTTTTATACTTCTGCTTAAAATTTAACCACAACTCTTACCAATCCTTATAAAACTCTCTCATTTTTGCATGATCTTGCCATAATTTCAATATGTCCTCTTTCCCTGTGTCATCCCATTTCTCCTCATTTATTCTTTTTAAACCTTTTCCTGTTTTAATATACTCAGAATTTCCTTTTATACCAATTGAAACTGCCAGATGATCTGAAAACCTGGGTCAACAGAACACCTTCTATTATTAAACTTTCTGAAATTAACAAAAAATAGTCTATTTCCATTCTCTTTGCTTTTCTACTATGTCTCCATGTCTTTTGGTTCCAAATTATTAAATGTCCATATTTTATAATATCCCATGCTAGTTTATCAATTAAATTCTCCTACTACAATAATTTTCATATTAATCGCTACATATTGAATGTTTCTAAACATCTCTTCTCTCTTTTGCTTCACTATATGAGTATAAATTGGAATAATTCTGATATGATCCATCCATCTTACATCGATAACTGTGACTGTACCCACTGTAACAAAAGTAACATCTAAAACTTTTATCATGTTTTTATACAGAATAAGTATCCCTGAACAAGTTTCTCTCCCTAAATTCCAAATTACATTTTTCCCTATCATACTTTGCTTTGATGTCTCTGTACCGGAGATAAAAATCTAATATCTTCTAGTATAGTAATATCACTTTCTTGCTTTTTACACAACTCCAAAATCCCTATGCTACTTTCTAACAACTCCAAAATCCCTATGCTAATTGCTACCTTCTTTAAAGTATTAACATTAAGCACTAGAACTTTGCAAATAATTTTGTCTTATTTCACTAATATTTATCCTTTCCCTTTCTTTTCTTCCTTTTTAAATCCTTCTGTAATTTTCCTTTTCCTCTTGCATACCCCTTTACCAACAGAATTTCTTTTATGTTTAACTTTATTCCATTTCACATCCTCACTATCACTTAGCCTTGACTCTTCTGACTCAAATTTTTCTATATTAAGTTCTTTCTTCATATTGTCTTTTTGTAAAACTTGCTCCCCATCTAATATGCAAACTACTTCTATTTGTATTTCCACTGTTTCTAGTTTTCTCTCTACAACTTCACTCTTTTGACCTTGATCTGTTAATGTCGCTACCGTTTCTGACCCTATCTCACTTTTTTCTTCACTTGCACAATATCCCACTTTATTACACTTATAACATCTAAATTTACAATTCCTTGCATCATGTCCTATTTTTCCACATACAAAATATCCTCCTTTAACACAATTACTAATTAAAGTATCAGTTTTTCCACATAAAACATGTCTAGGACTAACCTCTATTTTTCAAAATACTTGTTGCATTCAACATTTATAACACTTGGTACATACACAATACTTTCATTTTCGAATTTCAGATTCACATTACAATCCCATGCCCCAATCCACAAACCTCTATCATGATATACTTTTGACAAGTCCAATACATAATACATCTTTACATAACTTTAATAAATGTCCTTTTAAAGTCTCTTTTTCTACTTTAGCCCCAAACTGCATATTATTTTTTTCTCGGTTTCCCTATAAAAGAGTTTGAATACATATAAGCTCCATGGTGTACAGTTTTTCTTTTTCTCAAATTCTTTTAAAAATTTTCCGTTATCTGTCCACTCAAAAATAATGTCATAAAATCTCTTTATTTGTATGTATAAAAGCTCTTGCCTCATTTGCTTGGATTCCTAATGTTGTAATTATTTTGTCTCATACCCTTTGAGACCAATAGTTTCAGCAGAAGGTTCTATAACAGCCCCTTTAGCAAAGTTTATAGATATAAAGGTGAAGAAGGTGCTTATGAACAGTACTTATATACTACAGTATTCTTGGGACATTTTGAGAAAGTTGGATAAAACCTTATTTTCTGAAGATTTGGCCTTTGCTACCCTAGATGTGGTTGATTTATTTACTAGTATTCCCCATGACACAGGCCTTGAATGATTCGAAGAAGTGTTAGTAGGATTTTCAGGAATCACACACAATGATTTTAGAACAGTTCTGGTTCTAATGGAGGTGGTATTAAAAAACAATTTTATATTTTTTGAAGGAGAATATTTTAAGCAATGTAAGGGAGCTGCTATGGGGGCACATTGTGCTCCTACTTATGCTAACATTATTATGTCATATTGGGAAAATACATACTTATTAACTTCGGTTTTTAGTAAATTTTGGACATTCTATGGTAGGTTTTTAGACGATTTATGTTTTTTATGGAAAGGAAATGAAGATGATTTTAACTTATTTATTGAATTTTTAAATGGTACGACCGAATTTTTAAAATTCACATACAAATTTGATACCCAAAAGTTAAATTATTTGGATGTTAATATTACTAAGACCAAAGACGGTTTTAAGTCTAAAATTTATAGAAAAGAGACTTTTTCGAATTCATATTTATATTACACCAGTTCGCATCCACCTCACCAAAAGAGAAGTGTGATGAAAGGTCAATTAGTTCGTCTTAGTAGAATGACCTCTGATGACACTACTTACAATATTGAATGTGGAATTTTTAAAAGTTGATTTTTAAATAGAGGCTACCCGGGTTAACTTTTTGACCAAGTATGTAGTGAGGTTACTAGTGAAAGAAGAGGCAAGTTTGCACCTATTTTAGGTAAGGGTGAAACTTGTGTAAGACAAGAGTTAAATAATGAAAATAGTGGTGTAAAATATGAAACCGGTATTACTACAACCTATGATGGGCAGTCAGGAATAGCTAAAAGAATTATTAATAAAGAATGGAACAATTTTGCTAGATTATCTGACTTAAACCACATTTTTGACAACAAATTAAAATTTATTTACAGGAGGGGTACCAATATTAAGAACATTTTAGAGAGGGGGACAAATGAAAGAATGTTTGAAAATGTTACTAGGAAAAAAGTAGGGTTGTTTAAATGTGGAAGGTGTAGTTATTGTACACACCTCACTGTAGGAGAATCACTATATTTACCGAGTAGACAAAGGAAATTAACATTAGGGGCATTTGTTAATCGTAACACTAAGGGTATTATATATCTAGCTACCTGTACAAAATGTGATTCATTTTATATAGGGAAAAGTGAAAGAATACTAAAGCAAAGAAATTATGAGCATCTTTATGACATTAGGGCTAAAAAAGAAAATAATGCACTGTACAAACATACCATTGTATGTAAATCTGCAACACTTAGATTTTTTGTTTTAGAAAGTGTGTTAGTGGACCCTAGAGGTGGGAATTGGGAAACATTAGTAGAATACAGAGAATTATTTTGGCAAATTATATTAGAAGCCAACAGAACACCTGGTCTTAATGGAATGATTTCACTTATGCCAGTTTTAAAATTGAGGTCTGCCAAATTATAGTATATGTTATTGTTTTACAATTTCTTTGGGTATATTTAACATGAATTCTCTCAGTACAATGCGTTATGGATTTTTAGAAATGTGTTTATAAATTATTTATGCATACATATTTATATATTATACACATTTATTTATTTGTAATTATTTTAACTGGTTATAATTATCACAGTGGTGCTTGTGTGTGTATATATATATATATATATATATATATATATATATATATATATATATATATATATATATATATATATATATTTCTTTAAATTGTCTTTGAAATTGTTTGATTGGATCTGTTTTGTTATTGGTTATTTTGTAATGAATTTTTTATATTTAAGGTGAGTTCACTGGAGTGATATCATCTGATGAAGTCAAGGACGAAAACGAGTTGTGAATATTTCAGCGTTATTTCTTGTTATTAAACTGTTTGTGACATAGTCCCTGGATTTTTGGTGCTTTATTTTGGTTACAAGTGACTTTTTGCACCTGCCGTTCCTTTTTGTTTATTCCTTGATCTGTTAATGTCGCTACCGTTTCTGACCCTATCTCACTTTTTTCTTCACATGCACAATATCCCACTTTATTACACTTATAACATCTAAATTTACAATTCCTTGCATCATGTCCTATTTTTCCACATACAAAATATCCTCCTTTAACACAATTACTAATTAAAGTATCAGTTTTTCCACATAAAACATGTCTAGGGCTAACCTCTATTTTTCAAAATACTTGTTGCATTCAACATTTATAACACTTGGTACATACACAATACTTTCATTTTCGAATCTCAGATTCACTTTACAATCCCATGCCCCAATCCACAAACCTCTATCATGATATACTTTTGACAAGTCCAATACATAATACATCTTTACATAACTTTAATAAATGTCCTTTTAAAGTCTCTTTTTCTACTTTAGCCCCAAACTGCATATTATTTTTTTCTCGGTTTCCCTATAAAAGAGTTTGGATACATATAAGCTCCATGGTGTACAGTTTTTCTTTTTCTCAAATTCTTTTAAAAATTTTCCATTATCTGTCCACTCAAAAATAATGTCATAAAATCTCTTTATTTGTAAGTATAAAAGCTCTTGCCTCATTTGCTTGGATTCCTAATGTTGTAATTATTTTGTCTCATACCCTATATCTGTCTAATTCAGTGTCCTCGTCCTTCTCAATACACACCTTGAAAAGTCTCTTTATAGCCATTTCTTCTCTATTTTTCATCTCAACCTTTACTATCTGCAGATACAATTCTTTTTCCATCGCTATCTCTTCAACTTGATGCACATAATTTTTCTTAATTTTCTCCATCAGTTCTCTACAGGGCACATCTTTGCCATTCTCCATTTCACTTATACTTACCATGTCAATTAATAACTCATCCCGCAATCCTGACTGGAGGATTGTTGCAACATTTTCCTGTGTTGTTATCTTTTCCTCAAAGAGGTTTTGCTGAAATAAATCTTCAGAATCCATCACTGTTGACACAACCTCCTACTCAAAATCCTCACACCGCCCTTGAAAAGGCTCAACTTCCTTTTCTAATGACTTCATATCAACATTTCATTCTGAACCTGACTCCTCGGCATACAATGCCTCCATCACCACAATATCCACACTTGCCTTGCAAAAAGCACTAGCAAAAATCTTTATTTCCACTCTTGCTACTTGCAACTCCCTCCATATTCTCTGCATATCTTTGTGCTCTGAGCCACCTCCGTGCTCAGACTGGAAGCAGGAAGTGTCACTGTAAGTGTCCCCTTTCACAAAAGAGTAGGTGAAGTTCCTTGAAGTCCTGGTCAAATTTCCCTAGTAAGTATAAATACCACCTCTGGTCTCCACTGAAAAGAGGCTACTAGCCTAGTGGAACTAACACAGTCAACAAATGACAGATAAACAATCTGTCATAACCTTTTATTTATTATGCGTTTCAACATGGATGCCTGAATTCACCTCTTGAGTTACACACTCAAAGTGAATTTTTGGCATCCGTGTTTCAAACACATAATAAGCTGGTTATAATCGGAAACCATAATCCTCTATATTGTACATATTTATAATCTGGCACATTTCCTCACTTACTGACCAATGTATTTGGGTCAACAAACATTCCTGACCTGTATGTTAACCTATCATATGAAATGCTGCTCTACCATGCTACCATGTGGACATTGCCCAAGATATTTACATAAAATACGCAAATATGCAGAAATATATTTACTGCTAAATAATAAGTATTAATATCTGCAAAGTCATGGTAGTTAACCTCTAGGTAGAAGTGGGGAGTTTCCTAGCATGACATATGTGCTGACTGCTGCTGTACAATGCTTCCAATTCAACACCACCTAAGCTATTTATATAAATAAGATAAATATGAACAGATGTTTTGAAAATAGTATTTAGAGCTCTCAGTGCGAAGTTGAGTACTGATACCATAACATCCCATATAATGTCTCCAAGTTTCAGAAACACACCAAACAGCAATGGTCCCAAAGAAAGAGGCTGCAAGTCCATTGTCATTTACTTAAACCTTAATGTGATTGTGTGCTTTCATCCACATAATTAAAATACTTCATCAGATAAAAAAACAGCTAAGATCAACAGCTTAAATATTCCTTCAACTGAAATCACATGGCATACATGGTGACATCACAATCTTAAAGTGACAAGCTCTAAAAACTCAAACATATACTAGATTGACTTATAAAAATCTGAGTAAAACTGATTTAAAATACTATGAATATTCATAATTTAATTTAAATTTATATTAGAAAATAAAAAAATGTTTCCACAGCAGACACTTAATAAATTACTAGTAAAAAGAAGTATCATTGTAAATTTCACCTCAATAATGCTTTCAGTTTCAAGACACAGTTAATACAGGAATGATCTTTCAGTCATGGCTAGTTGCAGGGGTTTAACAAAGTCTACCAATATAATTCCCTCTTCTCAAGCATAAGGGTCCATGGTCCCCCCTCACATTTCTGGCTAACTTTTTCTACCATCATGAATTTAAAATAATGCTCAGGATACTTCTGGATGCGTTTAAAAAGTTGTTTTATTTCTCAATGTAAAATTCCTGTTCACATATACATTCTCTTAGTTTTCATTCTATTTTTTCCTATATAGAAACATGAACAAAGTCGACATAAAGCAACGCAAACTACTCCTTTAGTGTCACAGTTAAATCTTCCTTCCAAATGGAATTTATTACCAAGTATAGTGAAATAATCCCACGTTTTGATGTATTTGTAAAAACTGCAGTATTCACATTTCTTCATACTAGGGATGACTTTACAAGTTTCAGTACCGTTTATGCTCTCAAACATATTTTTTTAAATTAGTTCCCTTATGGTAAACAATGATATTATTGTTTATCGTAAGGGAATTTAATTTACAAAATATACTCGGTAATAAAGTCCATTTGGAAAGGAGATATTATTGAGACACTACAAGAGTAGTTTACTTTGCATTCTGTCAGTTTTGTTTGTGTTTCTATATAGGAAAGACAGAAAGAAAAAGTACAGTTTTGTACCTACCATAAATGAAGATGTTAGAGTACTCATACAGCTGCAGTCATTACAGATGGGTTATCCTGTCGTCAGGCGGGTCCTCGGTCGGCCGAATTCCAAAGTCTAGGTCCGGCGTCGGTTGTCGTCGCTTCTTCCCCGACGTCAGTGCGGCAGGTGTATAAAAGAGGCAGCCGACGCCATTTTCTTCAGTTTTTCTTGCCCCAGATATCAGGTGCCCCCAGAAGGAAGGCAAAACATTATATTATGCAAACATGCAATGTAGATAAATCAAAAACAGTAGTTGCAAGCAAATACACCATAAAAGAATACCCCACATAGGTTGTATGATAAAGGTGTTTGTCATGAGGCCTGTCCTAAGAGGGGATGGAGGGAGGGTAACCTGGACTGCAGCTGTATGAGCACTCGAACATCTACATTTATGGTAGGTACAAAACTGTACTATGTTCATCGTGCATACAGCTGCAGTCATTACAGATGGGAAGAATCCCAAAGCTAAGTAAGGGTGGTAGGTACTAAGTGGAACTAGGAGGGGCTAGGATGCCCTGCAGGACTGCTGTGGCAAAGCCCGCTCTAGATTTAGAGTATAGGAGAAGGTGGTAGTGCTTGGAGAAAGTGTGCACTGAACCCTAAGTAGCTGCTTCCAAAATGTCCTTGGTAGGGACCCCCCCTGAGGAAAGCTGTAGAGGTAGCTGTAGCCCTGGTGGAGTGGGATCTGATGTATACAGGCACAGATTTCCCATGAAATGAATAACAAAAGCGTATGCAGTGGGCTATCCATTTTGAAATTGTCTGTTTGGAAATGGCCTTTCCTTGAGCACCTGTAGCATAGGACACAAAGAGCTGCTCAGATTTCCTGAATGACTTTGTTCTGTCCAAGTAATAACGAAGTTGTCTGTGAATGTCCAAGGAATGTAGTAGTCTTTCTCCTTTGTTCTGTGGATTTGGATAAAAGGTAGGCAAATGAATAGTCTGATTCAAAGCTACACTGGATACTACCTTTGGCAAGAAGGTAGGGTTGGTTCTTAAGGAAACTCTGTCCTGATGGAAAATGATGAATGGTTGCACAGCCATGAGGGCCTGTAGCTCCGAAACCCTGCGTGCTGAGGTAATAACCAAAAGGAAGGCTGTTTTCCACGACAAGTATTGTTGCTCTGTTGAAGAAGCCGGTTCAAAGGGAGGTAGGGTCAGCTTTTCCAATACGAAGTTGAGGTCCCAAGCTGGGACTGGTGGTTTCCGTGGGGGTTTTATATTTTTTGCCCCTCTGAGGAACTGCCTTAATAGAGGATGTGAGAATAAAGGAGGGTCTGTATTGTATTGTACAGAAATGGCTGAAGCGTGGATCTTGATGGAGGAGAAGGAAAGGCCACTGTTTAACATTTCAGCTAGGTACTGCAAAATTTGAGGTATATTTATTACTCAAGGATTCTGGCCCTTTTCTTGATTCCAGGAACAAAAACGTTTCCATTTGGCGGAGTAGGTTTTTCTAGTAGAGGGTCTTCTGGCCTCCAAGATGACATCCTGAACCTCCTTGGAGAGGAGAGTCTGTTGGGAAATTAAGGTATTCTCCATGCAGCTAGATTTAAGGTTTTGAGCTGGCTGTGAAGGGTTTTGTAGTTGTGCTGGGACAGCAGAAAAGGAACTAGAGGTAGGATCCATGGTGGTGAGTGTGACAGGCTCTTTAGGAGAGGATACCAGTGCTGTCGTGGCCAGTCTGGAGCAATGAGAATCATTTGTGGCCTCTCTGCTCTGGCTTTTAATAGAACTTTGGTCAGTAGAGGAAGAGGCGGGAAGGCATAGACTGTCAATGGTGTCCAATTGAAGGAGAGTGCGTCCACTTTCCAGGCCTGTGGATGATAGGTCCTTGAACAAAATTTTTTCAACTGGTAATTTCTGTGGGTAGCAAATAGATCTATGTCTGGCTGTCCCCATGCCTGAGTTATCTTTGAGAAGAGTTGAGGATGCAACTTCCATTCGTGTGGGTCTGTCATGTTTCTGCTTAAGTTGTCTGCCAGTGTGTTTTCCTTCCCTGGCAGGAATTGAGCCTGTAGTTGAATTTGTAATTCCAGAGCTGTGTTCCACAGGGTCATGGCTTGCCTGCACAGGGGGTATGAATGAGTTCCCCCCTGTTTGTTTATGTACCACATGACTGTGGTGTTGTCTGTCCTTATCAATAGCTGGCCTGGATGCAGTAGGTCCTTGAAGGTCATTAGAGCATTTTGCACGGCTAGCATCTCCTTTTGGTTGATGTGTAGGTGCTTCTCTTTTTGGGACCATTTTCCCTGAATGCACTGATCTGCCATGTGTGCTCCCCAGGCGTAGTATGAGGCATCCGTTGTGATGATTTGAGTTGCTTGAGGTAAACAGAAAGGGAGACCTGTGTTTCTTTGGCATGCTTGAGCCCACCACAAAAATTCCTTTTGAAGGCATGGAATGAGTGGTATAATTGTTTCCAAGCTGTGGCTGTGTTGAGACCATAAGTTTTTTAGGGACCATTGTAGTTTCCTCGTATGCAGCTTTGCACATGGTATCAGTAGGATGCAAGATGCCATGAATCCCAGAGCCTGCAGGACTTTCCTTGCAGTTAGTCTAGTTAAAGTTGCCATTTTGTTGAAGTATTGAGACAGTTGCCCTTGTTTGTCTGGCGTGAGGTAGGCCATCTTGGTGGTTGTATTTAAGCTGGCACCCAGGAAAATTATCTGTTGAGAAGGTATTAGTTTTGATTTCTTTTTGTTCACTATGTATCCCAGGTAGTTTAACAGTTTTATTACAAACGCCAGATGCTGCAATAGAATGTCCTTGCTGTCCGCTTGGATCAGGCAGTCATCCAGATATGGGTAGATTTGTATTCCTTGTTGTCTGCAGAAGGCAATTACTGATGCCAGGCATTTCGTAAACACTCTGGGTGCAGTAGATAAGCCAAAGGGCAATGCAGAGAATTGGTAATGGGTTGAACCTGCAAGAAATCCGAGGTATCTTCTGCAATCTTGTCTGATAGGGACATGCAGGTATGCCTCCTTGAGGTCCACTGTTACCAGCCAAGACTCCTTGCCCAGCATGGGAAGAAGCTGCTGTAAAGTGAGCATCTTGAATTTTGGCACCTGTAGATATGTGTTTAGGATGGATAGGTCTAAGATGGGTCTCCAATCTTTGTCCTTCCTTGGTACCAGAAATAGTCTGGAATAAAAGCCTTGACCTTGTTCTTTTGCAGGTACCTCTTGAATTGCTTTCATATCCATGAGAGCGGAAATTTGTCTTTGTGCCTCTGCCCATTGATTTTGTGGCAGGTTTGGCAAGCCTCTCATTTTTGGAAGGGTGTGAAAGTGGAACCTGTAGCCTCTGTCTATAATGTCCAGAATCCATTTGTCTTTTGTAACAATATGCCAGTTTTTTGAAAATAATGCCAGTTTTCTGCCCAAAGGTGCTGCCATTAAAGCTTTGTTTGGCAGGCATAGGGGGAAGTCATTGTGTCTGTTTTCTAAATGACTGTGGTCTATCTTCTCCACCCCTTGGGGTTGGTGCTTGCCACTGTCTAGCTCTGTAAGATCCTTGAGGTTGTCCTCTACCTCTTGGGCATCTGTATCTGCCCCTTTGAGGTCTGTCCGTGGCCGGAAAGGACCAATTTTTTGAAGGCCAAGTTTCTGCTTAAGCATGGAGGTTGCACCTGCAAGAAATCTTTAACTGTTTGCATAGATTTTGCTTTTTCCTCCATTTTCTTTAGTACCTCCTCAGCTTTAACACCGAACAATACATCTTTGTGAAGTGGTGCATCTAATAACTTTGCTTTGGCATGATCTGGTAAGGTTTGCTCTTTGAGCCAAGC
This sequence comes from Protopterus annectens, assembly GCF_019279795.1. Taxonomy (NCBI): domain Eukaryota; kingdom Metazoa; phylum Chordata; order Ceratodontiformes; family Protopteridae; genus Protopterus; species Protopterus annectens. The sequence continues at coordinate 1,277,263,749 of NC_056732.1, read as the reverse complement.
ATGTCTACATATGACAGATCCTGTGACAGCAGCTCTACATGAGGCCTCTAAAGCATCAAAACCACACTGCAAGGTATGTTTACCCACTTGCTCTGCTCCATGCAACAAATCCTGCAACTCTTTCAAATCTGGTTGTTCTGTTTGTGTCATTTTGCTATTCAGCTGGGATAACAAAAACTGTTGGTACTTTACCATATGAAATTGACAGTTTAATGCCTTCATGGTTAAAGTGGCTGATGTATACACCTTTCCCCCCCACCTTTCTAATGCTCTGGAATCTCTCTCTGAAGGTAAAGGGTTTTTAGCAGTAGAGGCCTTTATCCCCTTGGGACCCTGTGAAATAGTTTCTGGGTCAGCAGTATGGCTTTTATAAAGGAACTGGTGGGAATCAGGAACCCGGTAATACCTGTTTGGTTTAACAGGGGCTGGAGGTAAAGAATCTGGATTAAGACTGGCTTCTGCGTACACATCATCCAAACTATCTAAAACAGGAGGGATAGCCAGGGGCCTATGCTGGGGGAGCAGTAGAAATTCCCTGAGCCTTTTCTTGGAATCTGAGTAATCTTGGCCTTCCCAGTGGAAGTGCTCCCTCAATGTATGCAGGGTTTCCCCAAAAGAGTAGTCTTCAGGGGGGAGACAGAGGGAATAGACTCCTCAGCATCAGAGTCTTCAAAAGGGGAATAGGCATAATCCTGGTCCTCAATATGGCTGAGGTAATAGAAGCCTGGTCTGAGGAAGGGTAGTCTTCCTCCAATCTGGGTCTTTTGTCAGAGGGGGGTTGAGAACCCCTGATGAGTGTTATCAAATCCTCAGCCATTTTAAGCATCTGTTTTTTAGGTATGGGGCCTTGAGAGGAGGTCTGAGGGCCCTGTTTTTTAGTTTTGATGGTAGCTTTAGACTTAGTGAAGGCTTTAATAGAGAAGGTGGTAGGCCTGAAGACGCCTTCAGAAATGGCAGGCCTCACTAAATTTTCGGTTTCCCCGTCAAAAGTGGCGTTGGTATCTGCGGTGGGAATGGAGACCGAGGAGCCTGCGACCTCGGGTACTGGAGACACCGGTAAAATAGTTTCATCGGTAGTCAGGGGCTGCGTAGGCACCTCGCTGAGAACCGGAGAACCTGTAGTCGGCCTAAGCATGGTCTCAGTACTCAGTGCGGGCCTTGGATGTCGGTCCTTGTCTTTGCGTCTTTTCCCTAAAACTGGCGTCGGGGTATCCGATGACATGATATAATTAAATTTTTTTGCCAAAATAATGAAGGGCGAACTCCGCCCGGCGCTTAATAGTGCACTTGTTGAACCTAGCACAAAAACGGCAGGCCGAGACGTCATGGTCTGGCCCTAAGCAAGGTATACAGAAAGAATGAAAATCCTTATGCGGTATTTGCTTCCCACAAGAAATGCAATTATTAACTTTGTCTGACATCGGTCTGAGGCAAGAAAAGTTTCAATCAAACAAACAAAGCCAGCAGCTGTTGGTAACTATATTAGAAATATTTATTCATCACTGAAGGAAAAATCCCTCATATAACTAATACAGACCGGTTTCGGCTCAACAGAGCCTTCCTCAGTGAAAGTCAAAAATATATATATTCATGAAGACACAAACCCAGTATATATAAAAAACTGGGAATAACAAATAACCAATCACAGTACATGATCAATAAATCACAATTGGTCATTAAGACCAGGAGGAAACAAAGCCCCAAGTCTAATAATCCATTTCCTCTCCTTAGAAGTAAGTATTTCATGCCACTTAAGCTTGTCTTGACATTTACCCCTAATACAATCAATAATACTAAACATATAATTAGCTGTAGTGTGTTTTAAACTATGCTTATATAGTGCATTATTACCACGTTTGTTTTTAATATCACTAATGTGTTCACAGATTCTAAGACGAAAAGCCCTAGAAGTCTGACCTACATAAAACGCAGAACAAGTGCAGGTCACCAAATAGATAACCCACTCAGAACTGCAATTAGCCCAGAACTTAATCTCAAAAACCTCAGGGGTATTATGACTGCTAAATTCACCAGTACGTGAGACTCTAGTACAAAATTTGCAATGCCCACATGGGATACAACCAACCACTGGTGCCCCTGTAAAGGTTAATTGAGTAGAAACTTTGGCATCAGGCAAACACCTCTTATAGTGGCTCAAATGTGACCCAATGGTTCGTCCCCTTCTAAAAGAAAAAGAACATCTGTCCCTGAGAATGTTGTGTAATTTGTTATCCGCCAAAAGAATGTTCCAATGTCTGTCAATGATTTTCATAAACCCCCGGGTGTTACGTCCATAAGTAGTGACCAACCTCAACGGCTGCTGAACCCCATCCTGGTTACGATCTTTATAATGCAATAGATCATTTCTATTGAAATTCGAAGCCCATTGTTTGGCCATATAAACAGTGCCCGAACGATACCCTCTGTCTTTGAAAGAAAAGTTTCCCCAACGGGGTACTTAGCTTTAAAGAAGACTTTGGCTGAAATACTGTTCGTAAATCTCAGGAGCTGGCCGACCGGCACTTGCGAACTGCTGCTGCTTCGGGCACCGCGCGGCAAGAAAGACTGAAGAAAATGGTGTCAGCTGCCTCTTTTATACCCCTGCTGCACTGATGTCAGGGAAGAAGCGACGACAACTGACGCCAGACCTAGACTTTGGAATTCGGCCGACCGAGGATCCGCCTGACGGCAGGATAACCCATCTGTAATGACTGCAGCTGTATGCATGATGAACATTGTTGTGGAACTCACAATCATCAGGGAAGGCTGGACAACAGATTGTACTGCGCTACACTATTTTGCACCCCTGAAAGCTCTACATGTGAAACGCGACCTTGCTGAGCTCCACTTTCAAAGGTTTAAGCTGTGTGGAGCTAGTAGTCCCATACAATTAAGTTATGTATGTGCCATTTTGTGTTAGTAAAGTTAAGCTGCAACTTTTACAGCCCTAGGGCTCTGCTACACATCGCCAGGCTAAATTATTCCTCAGCGTCCTTAATTGTGGTAATATATCTCCTATCCATCTCTGTCCCCTTACATTTCTAACCTGCTACACTGTTAAGCACCTATATTTCCATTAGTTTTCTGCCTCTTATTCACCCGCTCCCCATATCTAGTTCACCAACTCTTGTCTCTCCTTTCTTTGATCCTGTAACTCCTTAGCCTCTCTTCTCCATGTTTACCTCTCCTTTCTCCTACCCCCTAATAGTCCTAGTCCGCCTTCCTCTGCTCACTTAAATTACACTCAAGGTTTCAGTAACTTTCCCGGCTACTATTCACACTATATAGCTTAGAATTTTGAAGACTTACGGATTGTTTCTGTTGAGTCCTTTTCCTAGGGGCAGGTTCAACCCACTCTGTTTGCCCTTGCTCCGCCCGAGTTCTAGATTCAACCATTCCCAACTTCAGTAATGCAGAAATATTACTCTCCAAACTAGAAACTAACTCTAAGAAAATCATTAACATAACTGAATGCTACAACCCTCCAGGAAATAATATAACTACCCTGGAAAACATATTTCATTGGACCTCCAACTCAGTACCACATGAAACTATCGTCATGGGTGATTTCAATATTGATTGGTTGACCTGCTCTTCTCAAAACCCCACAAATTCTATCAACCTTTATGGATTTACTCAAATCATCCAATCCCCTGCAAGAATAGATATGGCAACCAAAAAGAAATCAACCCTTGACAGGATACTAATAAACAGACCTACCCTCTCCTTTCAGTCTGGTAGTCACTCAGGCTGCCAGGGAGATAATCAACCAACCTTTCTACTAAGGCATCAGTTTAATCACAGCAAACAATCAACCTAGTATCTAATAAGGAATACAAAAATTTTAACACCACAAATTTCTTAACAGCATTATAAGCCTGTATTTGGACACCTCTAAAACTACTTCCACTAGAAGAAACAGTTCAGTTATTTAACACTACTTTTTTAGATATCTTGAACATGCATGCACCTCTTAGAGGTATTAGAACCAAAGCAAAGGCTGCTCTTTGGTTAAGTAAGGAAACTAGGTCACTACCAATAACTAGAGACAAAGCCTGGAACTAATGTATTCTACAAGGTCCCAAGCATCAAAACAATCTTACTTAAAGGTTAGGAACAAAGCAAAAAATCAGTTAAACAAGATAAAATTAATTAGTACCAGAATATTCAAGAGAAGCACCAAAGAAGCCCTCAAAAGTTCTGGGCAACAATTAACAAAATATTCCTTCCAGGAAAATCAACCACACCCTCCCCATCAACCAATAACACCATGGAAAGCACAGCAACTCAATTCAACAAATTTTTCACTGAAACCATACTTGCCTTATCTAATCTTCAAAACTCTCCCCTTCTACTGAACCACCCAAGACAAACATTAACAACTCCTTTACACTCCAACCAGTCTCCAGCAATGCATAAAAATTGGTTAAAAAACTAAAACCAACAACCCTAGCTGCAGACAGACTTTCAGCAGAATGTCTGAAAATTGCTGATGATGCAATAGCATACTTTGTAACCATCCTTATCAATACATCTATGTTCAAAAATAAAGTCGCTGAGATCTGGAAAATCTCTCACATAATACCCCTACACAAAGGCGGGAATGTTATAGAACTGACTAATTATTGTCCTATAGTCATACTAACCCCCTATCCAAAATCCTTGAAAGATGCATACATAAACAAATTATAGATCACTTACACTCATAACCTTATATCTTCCACCCAACGTGGCTTTTGTCCCTCCCACAGCACTGCTACTGCATTAATTTCCTTCACCAATACAGTACCTCTTTTCTCCCATCCCATTTATTATTAGAACATATACATATAAGCATAAACTAAAACATACAAACATTTCAAGCATTGACAATAACTTTCTCCTAGTCTATCAAAATGACCATCCCAACAATAAAAATATTATTCACTCACAAAAATAACTAAACCATTGTCCAATCTAATGTCACCATGTAGTGCTTCAGCAACTATATAGGAAAACCACCACAGAAACAATGGAACATTTGTATCTACTATCTTTCTTGAACATTCCAAAGCCTTTGGCATGGTCACACATACTAAACTTATCCAACTTCTGTGTTTCATATCAGTCAACCCTCCATCTCTTGGTTCCAAAGCTATTTATCAGGTCGCCAAGAGGCTGCTCAATTTCAGAACAACCTATCCCCTCTTCTTCCAGTTACAATAGGAGTTCCCCAAAGCTCCATTTTAGGACCCCTACTCCTCTCACTTTTTTCTAACAATCTACACACTTCCTCTCTTCATGCTTCAGTTATCCGATATGCAAATGACTCGACCTTAATCTGTTCTGCCTGCTTCCTACAGGAGCTCCACTTAATTACACAATATTTCTTTCTCTCAGTTGAAGCATGGCTCACAAACTCCAAGCTAATTCTAAACCCTAACAAAACAAAGCTCCTTCACTTTACTATGTGTGACCCCGACAAGATCCACCATAATCAAGCCCCTCCTTCACTATAATGTCCAAGAACAAAACCATCATTTTTCCTGTAACTCACAATAAACTTCTAGGTGCTGAAATTGACTACAATATGACATTTGACATACATATCTCCCAGACAATAAAGGATGTGCATAAAAAAATTGGATGTTCTTTACAGAAATAAACAATTCCTTGCTAAGGAGGCTAAGTCCACCATTGCTCATACCCATCTCATATCTACACTTTTCTATGCCCCCCAGTACTCACAAACTTAAGACTGAAATTGCCAAACTCAATTCCTACTACAATAAAATAGCCAGGTTTGCCACAGAGTCTCATTTCAGGTCACATCACTGTTCAGCTCTTACAACTTAAATGGCTTGAACTTCCCCAACTCCACCTCTATAACCAACTGATTTTTACCCAACCTGACAAAACCTCTGCCCTCAAAAATGTAATACTTACACACTCAAACAACAGATCAATCTGCTCAAGTAATAGATTACTATTCACAGGTAAAAAACGCCAACAATACAGCTGGTGATTCCAACTTCATATTTAAAAAATGGAACACACTCTCCCACAATGTGGTATCTTATTCTTCCTTAAAGTTTAAACAAATGCTAAAAACTCATCTGGCAGATACATGCCTAAGCTTCTGTACCAGCCCTGGTTAATTTACCCTCATCTTCTGCAGCTATCTAACCCACTTGCATCAACTAAACTATCAAACTACTAACCTCTGTATTATGAAAGTTTGATTTGAACTCCTTGTTCATTCTGCAATCCTATATATCAACAAGCCTAAAAATTTCCAGTGTATAACATCTCTCAAACCTACATTTAACATGAAAAACTACAACAGGTCTATATCATATCCCTTACAGATAAATCTATGTATTGTGCTGTTATCAAAAAATCTTTGCCATGGGTCACCACTGACCGAAAATTATATAACTCTCAATCTGCATTTTTTTGTATATACTGTAACCTGTACCTTTTATCAACTAGATTAACTGTAACAATTTCTGCATCGCTATACATTGTAGGTTGTATGTTATTTTACATTTTAGGTTTTCAAACTGTAATTTGAATTGTATTTTGTGTCTGTGATTGTATGTTGAGCTTTTCTCCCCGGGCCTCCGCTGAAAAAGGACTTGTGTTCAGTAAGACTTTCCCAGTTACCAAATGTGCAAACAAAATAAATAATAAATAAACTTATAAAATGAACATGAATGTAAAGTTAAGAGAAATAAAATGACCAACACTTTTTAAACACATCCAGATGTATCTAAACATTATTTTAAATTCATGATAGTAGAAAAAGTTACCAGAAATGTGGGGGGGGGGGGGGGTATGGACTCTTATGCTTGAGAAGGGGGAATTATATTGGCAGACTTTTTTGAACACTTTCGACTGGCCAGGACTGAATGATCATTCCTCTATTAGATGTCACCATGTATCCCATGTGATTTGAGTTGAAGGGATATTTAAACTGTTGCTCTTAGCTGTTTTTTAACTGAAGTATTTTAATTCTGTGGATGAAAGTGCTCAATCACATTAAGCTTTAAGTAAATGACAATGGACTTGCAGCCTGCTTTCTTCGGGACCATAGCTGTTTGATGTGTTTCTGCAGTTCGTTTTTTTTTACTTGTGTTTACTCCTCCAAGTTTATGTAATGCAAGACATATTAATAAGACACCCCATCCTTCTAACTAATAAATCAGACTCCATTACTGCACCATTTGTCAGGAAAGTAAGCCAAGTTAGTCAAGTCCTCTAAGCTGCTTGCACAGACATCACCTTACTCACCACAAGTAACTACTGCCCACAGCTCCATCAGAATTTCACTGTACATATGTAAACACACACAGGGTTACTTTCTCAATGTTTTTTTTTTTGCTTTATGAATATTTTTTGATACTGCACATTACAGTAGATCTACTCAGCTAAGTAGCGACCCCATCACGCTAACAATATGCTTGAGTGCTGTAAAAATGCTAACTGCCCCAAACGTATAACTGTAATTAAATATTTATGATACTGTTATGCAAATGTATGACTAAGAACAAAAAGATTTCTAAGGTGGAAATGAAAACTAAGTAAAAAGCTGCAACAAAATGGCTCATATTCTACTCCTTTTAAGTTGTTACTTCTTGTTCATAGGTAGTAACTAAACTTGCAGTCCATAGGTCCAATGAGGAGCCTAATCCAAATTTCTAGTTGTCCCAAACCAATATATGGTCAAGTGACTTGGTTAGGGTCACACAACAAAAATGGTTGCTAAGGGAATCAAACTATGTACCACAATAACTACAGCTCACAGCCATAACATTCTGCTATAACTGCTAGACTAACCTTCTGTGCCAACTGCCAGATGCCCGATGTCACTGCTGAAACAGCTGTTAAATAAAAACAATATAAAAGTATAAAAAGGGATCTTTACTGGATAAACTGCTTTTATATAAAATTATCATACCTCGCCTTATGGCCTGAGTTGTGTCTCAAAAGGGTGTTTAAACTAGTGTACTTGTCAGTTAATGTATGCATGCATAAATGTATATGTAGGTATGCATAAATAAATCATAATACCTCACTTTTATACTAGGTTAACTGTAAAAAAAAACTTTTCTATGCCAGTACAATAAAACATTCCTTGTTTTTATATTGTTTATTTGCATTTATCCAGTCTGACTTTCCCGGTTAACAAATGTAAAATAAAATGAATAAATAAATTAAATGTCAGCATAAATTCAAATGCCTTTGGTTGCTGAAGATCAAGATTCAACCAAATTTAGACAATCTGGGCAAATGTACATGCCTGTTTACTTCCCTTTTAGTACAGCAGCAATCTTGGCAAAAAGAAAGTGCTACCATTTAAATAAAAAGCAATTATAGTGAATACCACTACAGCCACTCTTAAAAAAAAAAAAACACCATTATACCCACTAGTTGCATCCCATACAATTGCGTTTTATCATTAATACCTCTCAGCTGACCCTGACTTTGCAGAATGTGTCATATTTTTAGTCTGTTTTTCCTTTTTATAAAATTTGTGGTTTTATGGCAAATTATTGAGGACTTAAGATTTCATATCCCTTGGAAAATACATACTAGTGCAAAACCTCTTAGTTTAGCAACTTTCTGTGTACATGAGAGAAATATCTGAAATTTGCCCCCGCCCCTTCAGTATTTGGCTAGGTTCCGGATTCTTTTTTTTTAACATCTTTATTAAATTATCACTTAAGACTTGGGTAAATGAATAGTAATACAAAAGAATACAAACCATATTAACATGTTTCTAGTTACAAACACCACATATCACATACATTCTTTTTTATAACTATCATCAGTCCAACACTACATAAAATACTCAATTCAAAACATTATTCTACATGCATTGTTCCCACAATTCCCATTTATTTCTGTGATATGCTTACTCCCCTTTCAAAATATCCCACTTCCAGTTCTTTTACCTCTGTTACAATATCCAATACTTCAAATACCATTTGGTTTAGACTTTTATTATTTATTTGTTTATTTATTTACATTTGTTTACAGGGTAGTGTCCGACTGGGCTAGTAGCCCATTTTCAGTGGAGACCCAGGGAGAAAAGCTCCACAGATAACAGATGCAAATAAGAAATATTGTTCATACAAATTTATTTACAGTACATTACAAAATTTGTGAAAAAAATAAAAGAAATAATATATCATAGTAACAAAATTGAGCATGTATACCACAGAAAATCAACTGGGTGAAAAACTGAGAAACAGTGATCACACCTAATGAACACATTTAAGCACATGTAGAGTTTAAGAGTGAGCAACAAAGAGAAATAAGTACTGAAAGCAAATCAAATAAAAAAAATGTTGGGAGATTATCAGCTAGAACACTGAAGAAATAGAAAGCAACCAGTTATAAAGAGAATAGATGGATGCTGTAGAGGACATAGTAGGAGAGAGAAGTTATCCAGGGGTATTACAATGGCAGAGCCATTTTTTAAATATTCCTTTGTTTTAAAGGAAGAACAGCAGGGAGTGTTTTGTAAGCTTAAGGGTAAGGGCATTCCAAGACTTGGCTATTTTGTATGAGTAGAGGGAGTCACCGTGGTTATGCGGTTGTGTTATTTTGAGCAGAGGTCTATCAGAAGATCTAAGGGATCTGCTGTTTCCCTGCAGTTGGAGTAGGGTAGAAATTGTGGAGCAGCTATTTGGGTAGCATATGATTTTATGGGTGAGGATAAGTTGGTTGAGTGTTAACAGGTTGGGGAGTTCTAGCCAAATGAGTTGCAGAAGAGCAGAACAAAGCTGGGCTTTATGGGGTTGACTTAGCACACTTAATTTTGTTACAGCAAGTTTCTAGATTACGAAGATCAGTCTTACTTAAGTTGGTAAGGATGTTAGAGCAATAGAGAAGTGGAGAGAGAAGCTGAGATCTAGCTGTGGCTAGCCTGGCTTGGTGTGTTAGGTAAGGGTTGACTCTGTAGAGAGCTCAGAGTTTTGTGTAGACTTTTTTAACAGTAAGTGAAATATTAGTATTGAAATAAATATGGTCATCTAGGAGCTTGGCCTGGTTTGTTAGATCAATTTTCATACCAATTGCAGAATGGATAGTGAGGGGTGGGGAGCTCTGCTTGGTAGTTTTGTTGGTAATAATTGTTAATTTGGTCTTATTTGGGTTGAAGATGACTTGGTTTGAGAGGAAAGTTTCAATTTTCAAGAATGCTTTGGTTTCCATTTTCTAGTAATTGCTTTTTTGGCAGCCACCAAAATAAAACTTAACAAGGCCTTACTATGTATAGGCAGTTCAGATCCTGTGCCCCAGCTCAAAAGAATAGTTAACTTATTTATGCCAATTTTGCTCACCTAATATTTCTGACAGAGTACTCTGTAGGGAACTTTTAAAATCAGCCAAATCATTACACTCCCAAAACATATGTTCCCCATTACCTCTTTCTTCCCCATCACACTTCCAACATCTGCCCTCTACATGAGGAAAAATTCTTTGTTGTTTGCTTGGGGTATAAAAATACCTATGCAAACACTTCCAAGCAAAAATCCTAAACCTTTTAGACTTTGTTGCATACTTGGTTGCCATACATATGTCGTCCTACTGTTCCCTTCTAAAATGCTTATCCAATCTCTTATCCTAACCTTTTCTAACTTCCTCTGATTGATTCTACTAGTTATTCTGCAATATTTTAAATGCTTCTGTTCTAGATTCAACTAAAAACTCTACCAGAGCAGGTAGAAAACAATGGCAAAGTTGTGAACAAAATGGATAGATACAGATCAGTATGTTTTTGTGGAGGGGAGGGAAACATTTAATACAGTACTAGAACAATGATGATCCAAAGTTAAGCAGAATGTAAGAAAGCACAGCTTTTGTTGGTGCATCTTGATGTTTATACTCTCATATCCATCTCGGGTAAGGAAGGCGGTCTCTAGTATGCATTCCAAATGTCTTCTTGACCTCATCCCATTCCATTACATTTTTCTCTTCAGTTACTCCATTCTCCAAATACCTTGGTTCCTTTGCGACTTTTGTTTAATAAATTCCAGAGCCTCTTGAATATTTTCTGCACCCCTACTTACAGTCATCACCTATCTGCAACATTTCCTTTCTTCATTCTCATGTTGGCTTAGTTCTTTCGACTACTTTATCATGTATGGCTGTTGTTGCTCTCCTTAAAAATCTGCATCAAAAATCCCATTCTCTCCTTATTTCTTGAATGCCTCCCCCTTCATCATTGTCTCTTTCCACTTTGAATCATACTTTTGCGCTTGTGTTACATATAGCAGCCTTAACTGTGTAGCTCTAAAATATCCCTTCAAATCAGGTAATCTTAAACCACCTTGTTCTGTCGGAATAATCAAATTAGCCCACTTCAGCCTTCACCTCTTCTCCTCCTCCCAGTTAAATTCCTTCAACTCTTTATTAATTATTGCCCATAACTTCTCCACTGGTTCTTAAAAATATGCCTGATGTGTACATAAAAGTAAGGGGGCTAAAAACATTTTCACTGCTTGTATCTTGTTATCCATATACATAAACAACAGCTTCAAGTTTCCCAATTTTTGTATTATCTTTTAAGTCCCTTCCCATGTATCCTTGGATGCCACAAAAGAAGCCTTTTTAATTCATACTCCTTAATACTTGATCTTATCATGTCCTCATAAATGTGGGCATTGCTGAACCAATTCACGTGTGGGTACATAATTTAAGGCTATAGCCTTTACTTTATCTTCATTAATGTTATATTCCGAAAAGACCTGAAACTGCCTCAAAATGTTCTACAAATGTCATTTTATGGATTTATCATCTGCAAATAAAGACAACTATTCTTGACTACCATACCAATTATATCCCTGAATTTCTGAGTCACTTATTTTCTTTGCCAATGGCAAAGGAAACAAGACTCCCCTGTCTGGTTCCTCTGTTCAGACACAAAGTATCAGAAAGGAACCCACCTACTTTAAAGGAAACTTATGCCCTTTCCAACAGTTTACCTCAACCTTTAGGTTTCATTTCTCCCTACAGTATGGTTCCAGTGTTGTGTAGGTACCAGAAATCTGCTTGTACTTTTTAAAACTTTTATTTCCTGCAGATGGCACAGTGGTAGCATTGTCGCCTCACAGCAAGAGGTCTTCCGGTTTGATTCTTAGCTGCAGTGCCTTCTGTGTGGAGTCTGCATGTCCTCCCTGCGTTTGTGTTGGTTTTCCCCGGGTGCTCCTGTTTCCTACCATGTTACAAAGGCATGCATCTGGAGCATTTCTCCCTGGACCTCTGCTGAAAATTGGCTTTGTTCCAAGTCGGACTTTCCCAGTAAACAAATGATAAATAAAAAATAAATTGCATTGGAGTCAAAGAAAGGGAAAGCCCACCTATTTTTTTTTTTTTTTAAGCTCAACTTCTCTCATACTTTGCAGAGGAGTTTGTCATATCATAGACACAGTTAAACCTGTAGTTTACCCTGTTAAGTACTGCTGTCAGTCTTAGATGGACAATTAATCTTGATAATGCCAGGAACACAGCAGCTGATATAAAAAAAAAAGACAGAAAGCTGGGAACTGTTTTCCACTGTTTTTATTCCGGAGAGAAGGATAAGTTAATATCCCCCTTTCATAGCAAAACAAAGCAATTAGATCAGTCAGGGGTTTAAAGGCAACTGTCAACTTTTCTGACACATTTACACAACAGTTTATATGTTAAGATAACTTAAATGTAATATCAAAGATTTCTGTGACATTTAGAGAAAAGTCAGAAAACATTTTTTTCTTGTAAAGTATCAATGAATTTACCATTTTCAAGTCCCCCCTCCCCACAGGCCAAAACTACAGAAAGAGAGACATGTGGCAACCCTATCAAGTAGGTGCACTGATACTGTTCATAAAAAGGTCTTTTATGCTTTTTTTGTGACATCCTTCCAAACAGGGATGCATATCTGGTACATGCAGATCCACTGTGAAGGAGTCCCACTGACTTTGAGTCAGTCCTTACATTAAAGTGCAAGAGCATTTTGTAGTCCACAAAGGAAATGTGACAACTGGTGGCAACCATAATATACAACTGAATTTACTTTAACGTACATTTACTATGTGCACTTGCATTAAAACATTAAGAAAAGGAAATCAGAATTACTTAACTGTGTTTAAATGCACACACACACACAGTCAGATGTGCATTTAAACACAGTACTGCACCCCACATATAGTACACTACATTCTACATATATTTTTATACACACACACATCTATATATATTCGTGGGTGTGTGTCTTTATGTGTAGACACATACATACAGTTGCCAATTTCCATTTTGATTTGTTTTTCTTGAAAGGACATGAAGTACATACACAGGCATATAATGTAGTTCTCCATTATATATAAACACACACACACACTCATATGTTTTTTTACACATACTTTATACGCATATAGACAAACACATACACACGCAAACTATATGTGTGTGTGTGTGTGTGTGTGCGCGCGCGCAACATGGGTGCATACAAATCATTATTTATAATAAACAACATAGTAGAGTTAAAGATTATTAATGTGTACAATCTAGTAAATGTTTTACTTGGTCACTGTCACACACTGGCTCTGTGTTGCATATGCGGTCTTGGTCAATGACTTCTTTATGTTAGTATTTTTTTCCCTATGTATTGTTAAGTGCATTTAATACTTGTTATTATCTTTGCCAGTGTAGCCAAGTCATGGCTGAAAAGGGTCCTGGGACCAGTTCACTTTCCTGGTTATCAAAGTATAAACAGACATGAAATATAGACAAAAGTAGGGTGAACATAACAGAAATAATTAAGGGACTAGTAAAGCAAATTTTAATTCTGCGTCATTCATGAGAGAGAAAAAAACTTCAAACTAAGTGAGTCTGCTACTTCCCAATGCCTTCAGTGTGGAGTTGTTGTTGTTGTGTCTTTCGGCTTATCCCAGTTAGGGGTCGCCATGGTTGGTACTGGATTTTTACATGCCGAGTTACCAGCCCTGATGCACAACCTTCAACAAAGGCACGCTCATTCACGCATGCCTCCACACAGAAGACACTCTAGCTAAGAATCGAATGGGACGTCTTGCTGTGAGGCGACAATGCTACCGCAGCACCACTACCGCAGAGTCCTACTGCTTATCATGATACAGCAAGGATCATTTGCTGCAGTGAAAGTTTTCACACCTCAGCATGAGAGTATGGGGGAAGGTCTGTCAATTTTCTAGGACTACAAAAGACTCCCTTTACAAAAAAATGTTTTTTATCTACTTTCTTTTCCTGGAGGTAGCTAACAGCTATTCATAGCATAGACCAAGCTCTGACAGACACATAAATTAGGCTTAGGGAAAAATAGAAGTAACTCTGTTACAGAAGGTGTGTTTAGATGACAGTGCTTCACAGTCCTGCCATTCTAACTTGATGGCATGAGAAAATAGCACCACTTTCTTAGGTCTAGCATGACTTATATAAAGAGAATGTGAGATGTATTCTGGGAAGAAGGAATGAAAGCAAGAAGAGATCATCACATTACCAAGGTAGGCCCCATCATTTGCCATTTTGAGAGAAACATATTAAAATTGTAAAAGAAGCACTTAGAGTGATTTGGAGGCATTAAAACACCTCAAAAACAAATATACAATGAAAAAATATGTTTTTTGAGTTCTAAGGTGGAGTTTTCCTTTAATTCCTGCCTCTGATCCCTCATATATCCACCTAATTAACCTTACTACTGTATCTGGGAATGCAAATGCTTCCATTTCTCTACTCAAAATCCCAGCTTACGCTGTTAACTGCTTTCTCTGCATCAAGACCCACCAACAGCAGTGGTGTTTTCTTACATTCTGCTTCCCTCCGGATCATCATTGTTCTATTAAAGTGTTAAATGTTTCCTCCCCCTCCACAAAACCACACTGATCCATATCTATCAATTTTGGTCAGACACCTTTATGCTAGTACAGACAAACACTTTGTAATCATGGTTTAAAACTGAAATGGGTCTACACGAAGCTGGATCTGATGGGTCTTTCTGCTACTTAATGAAATCCCATTAAGTTTTATTATCTTACCCAATCTTCAACCTTCAAAGTTCCTTTGTGAGCATCTGTGAATGGATTTGGATCTATTCCTCAACAATGATCTCGCCTGTATGGTCTCAGTATCCACTTCTGTGAAACTATCAGAAAGTATAAGTCAGGTTTACATGCAAATATGCTGCTATTTTTCTGGATCAGACTGTAACATTGATAATGAGATGCATTTAAGCATGCTAAAACCTGCAGTAAATAAATTAAAAGCATGTAACAATCTGCAATAAGTGTTTCTGTGGTATTAAAATATATTTAAACTTTTGACTTTTTCTGTGAATTTAGGATATGGGGTTGGATTAACAAGGCAGCAGGCCTAGTACTTGCCTATGTGCCTATGATTATAAAAAAATGTATGAATTTGCAAATGAGATGAAAATTTTAACTTCCTGTCTTCCTAAGTTAAGAAGCCAAGGACCATGAAAGTGCAATTATAAGATTCATCAAAGAGAAAACTAGCCAAGGTTGGAAAACAAGTTCATTAGTATGTAAATATGGAAACCTATTTTTTTACAAGTGTGACTTCTATACAAAAAAAGAGAGAGATGAACCAGACAGATGCAAAAGGCAGTAGATAAACAGCAGTGCCACAATAATTGTGAAGAACCCTGAAACGCTTGACTTGAATTTTGTTCTTAGTACTGTGTGCCTGAAATCTGCACTGGAGAGTATTTGTATTTACTCGCTCTGAAAAGATTTTGGCTGGTCATCTTTTATTTTTTAATTGATAAGGGGGTATTTACTGCGAATGGTGATAAACTGCTGCCATATGCTACTGTTGGTCAGAAATTGTTCTGAATACTATAGTCTGTGTTTAGTATTATATGACTTACTAACAAGAGAAAAATAGTGACTGGGAGGTCCCTAGCCTAATAATCTATGGTAGTTGGACTTTACTTCCATAAGCCAAAGCAGAAACTGCTACAGAAACATTATCAGCCTTCCATAGAAACATATGCACGTGTGTGTGTGTGTGTGTGTGTGTGTGTGTGTGTGTGTGTGTGTGTGTGTGTGTGTGTGTGTGTGTGTGTGTGTGCGTGTGTATAAGAACGTAAAAGTATATTTAATGGTAGAGTTACTGTGGCTAAGTGAGCAAAGGATGGCACTAAAACTCAGACAGAGGGTGGTGAGAAAGTGGCCTGCAAAACTAGGCCAAAGACTCTGTTCAGTGTAAAGCCTATTCTTGGGTATCGATGGCAAAGCCACAAAGCCAGGATAGCAGTGCACATTTCCTACAAACTCTTGGCTTCAAGAACAAGTGAATTGTTCAGTCATTCTTATTTGTGTGCCTTGTTTATACTTTAACATGTCTGACACCAGTGGCATGACTCGAGTGACCATAACTCTGGTGATCCTTTAACAGTGAGTGGAAGTGGTAGGATTCAAACTCCTTCAGTCATCCAACCCCTGACCTTTACACTGGCTGGATATGGTAGGATTCAAATCCTATTCATCTGTGGACTTTTACCCTTTTCTCAATGATTTCATTAAAAGTTTGCCATTTTCCTTTTAGTCTCTCCATTCCAATCAAGTTTCAATTAACTTCATATGTTCTTCTTGCACTATCGTACATGAAAAATGCTTCATCCCTCTGCTAAATGCCTGCTGCGTTTATTCATCCATTCCTTCAGTTCAGGGTTTTCCCTGCCTTTTTTAACATAACCAATTATTTATTTTCTTACTTGTTTGTTTGCTTGCTGAATAGGGTGGATTATCTGAAAAGTTTCTACTTCCAGGACTTGAACCACAAGACAATAAAGCAAACGATGCATTACCAATAAAACAAACTGGACCATAAACAACAATACTGAATATTTACCATCAAAAACCTTTAGAAGAGACTTAACAAAAAAATAAAAAAACTTCAAATGACCATGCTGAAAAAATAGACTCAGACTAGTAGTTTTAGCGCTTTCGTCCTTTTATTAGTATCTGGACTTCATCAGAAACATATGTACAAAAATCACCTCACCTTCGACTTTATAGTGTCAATAAACAAAGGATAAATAAAAAATAAATGATGTGTGCAACAATAAAATTGTAAGCAACCTATCAGGAAGATCAGAAACATGACTAAGGGAGTGGTTATGTCAACCATCTCAAGCCACATCTGATATTAAGATTTTCATTAATGCCTGGGGAAATTTCTGCATTGAGTAAAAGTTGCCATTTTAATGCTCTTACTTTGAGGTAAGTGTCAACATCCCCTACAAAAATATCAAACTATTCGAGCACAAAAAATTTAAACATTTCTAAGTTCATGCAGTCCACCCTATGTTTTACCAAGGCACTGCTGAAATCTTTTTATCTTACAGCAGCATTGTGTTCTTTAATGTGAGCAGAACGTTTTTGAGTGGTTTTCCCTATATAGAAATAGTAACAAGTTTTGCAAATGCCTGCATAAATCACATTCAGGGTGTGGCAGTCAAACCGTCTATTAAATGTAACTTTATAGTTACAATGTTTGAAAACATAGTGGAAGTTGTGTAAGTGTTATTGCAGACCACACAGTCTTTACAAGTGAACATGCCTTGGGTCTTGTTGTCAATATACAGTGTCTGAAGTAAAAATGGAGGGTCATTTTCTTCGAATTTACTATTAAGAGTTTTGCTTTTTTGTAAGAGAAAGAAGGAGCCACATCTAGAACTGCAGACAGGTCACTGTTGCTAGTGATGAATTCCCAGTCTCTGCAAACTCTCTCTGATTTTCCGCATGTCCATGCTAATAGGTAGGGGGAAACTTAATGTTCTCTCTGTGTTTGCTGAATTTGCTTCAGCAAATATAGGAATTAGTGATGCAGAAAACACAGAGAAATGCATCATTAATTACATATGGAATGGGAGATGATATTTACAAAGTATTTTAAATCACAAAAAGACAGGTACTTACTATGTAAAATAAAACAACTATACTGCAAAGCTAATAAAACAGTTAATATACAGCAAATCCACAGCTAGCTCATCTAGCTCTTGGTCCAGTCCCCTGATAAGACTCACCTCTAAACTGAGGAGCAAAAAAAAATGTCCTCTGAGTTCAGGACTAAAGTAAAAAAGGCTTCTGCTTGAAACTGTAGACTTGGTAAAATTACAATATGACCTACAGATTGATTAAATGCTTCAGCCCTGACCTCAATTACAGTACTGACATTCATTTCTGAATGCAGGTACTGAAATACAGCCCCATCAGTAACTGCCACTCATTGTGATGTTCAAATGAAAGTGAAGAGTCAACCCATACTCTTAAGTACACAGAAAGGGTTGTACCACGGGTGAAATCATTGGGTCAAATAATAGGACAGTGAGGGTATTCTTATGTTTTGGGGGCACAAAACATTACATATATCACTTTACTAGCATTAAACATTTGCTTACTGCATTTTATCCTGAACCAGGGTCACCGAAGTTTTCCTGTACTACTACTTACAGGACCTCCAACATCTAGAAATGTGACCAGTAGCAGATCATCAGCACATAAGGCTGTCTGCATTCTTGGAAGATCAACTATAAGCTTACTAATAAAAAGGAGACAAGAAGAAAGAGGACCAGGAATGACCACTGGGGTTCATCAAAATTGCCATAATCTCAAGGACAAATGCACCTTTGAAGATATAATTTGTTAAATTCTTTTAGACATGTGACCAAGGCTTCTCCAAAACATAGGTCTTCTAGTCTGTCTATATAGAGGCATTATTTTGCTGATCCAAATGTCTGTCTTAGGTCCACAAAATATGGTACCAATGAGAAGATTTTTTTCATGTTTTAGAATCATATCAGTTACTACAGCTACAGCTCCTAAATAAAGTCATGTTGGAACTAGGAGCTAATCCACTGCTATCAATATCCTATTGTCAAGGCTTGAAAATTTATTGCCTTAAATCTCACCTTTGTCAGCAAAACCACCTCTAGTCTCCAAACTACTTAGAATGAAATACTATGATTTATACACATGACCAGTAATAGCTTCCAATATCTGTTATGTCAGCCTCTCTACTGAACACTTAATTGCAAACAATGCCCTTGTTTGGCAAATAGACTCATTCGGTACACAGATTCTTCTATGCTTTACACAGTACTACAGGCCCAAAGTGAAACGGTTTGCCTTTTATGTAGCTATCTGCGAAAATAATTTTGCAAGCTATCTCCTGCCTCATAGAATAGCTTTCCTCCTGAGATTACCACCATGCTATATTCTTAATTAATCCAAGAAACAACCAGAGAAGTACCTGACTACGAATACAAAGGCAGCCATCTTAAAGACAATGGTTAGAGACAATTTCCAGCCACTATGCACTGCTACTGCAAGAGCTTTAATGTTTGACTACCTCACAAACAACCTAAAAACTGTCCTTATACTGTAATCAATTTATGAATACTTATCTTACAGACTATTACTATATGTCAGGTCTTGTTGAACAATAGATCACTTACAAAATGGGCTGATTGTGTTTGCTACATATTTAACTTGTATATAATTGAGATGTTTGTGTCTTATCTTAGACCTCTATTCTCTGCAAGTATTTGTTGACACTTAATCCACTTGTAAAACTTTGCTAAACGTGTTTGCTGAATATTTAACTTATTAATATTATGGCAAACATGTCTGTCTATATATATATATATACATACACTGGAAGCTTATATTATACACTGCATTGGCTAATATTGTGTTGAGGCCTAGGATGAGGATGAAAAGGGTCCCATACCAGCCCTTTTATCCCAGTTAAAAAAAAAACTTGAAATAAAATAAATAACAGTGGCAACAGACAATTTAATACAAGTTTAACATTTTGTTGTAAAGAATATATTTTTCATTAAATGAAATTTCAAGGATGAAGACTGGCAATCGGCCTTAAATACTGGAAGGACTGAATGCAGTATTTTTAAAGGCAGGTGGCAGTATCACCATAATCAATGCCCTTCCATCTTTTGGAAGGCAGGCTGAAGGGGAGTGAATTTTGGGCATCCACATGTGAGATTTTTAAATAACTTTTTTCACTGTTTAGGATGATGCTTCACTAACGTGAACAGGTTCTATCCTTTCCACATCCACTGTAAGTAAATGGGTAGAGGTAGCACTTATCTAGTGACCCTGAGAAAGGATATGGTCTCTGATCTTATTAAAAAATAAAAAGGAATGGTCCAACTTTTTTTATAAATTTATTACTCAGATGGACTACTAAAGGTATTCTGCAAGGCTAGTCAGCAATCACGGTTTCTTTCTAATATAAACCATTTAAGTGGTGCTAGTCACTATGCTGAACTTTTTTTTTTTTTTTTTTTGAGAGAGGAAATTTGGTGTGCCACGTGATCACATGCATTCTTTAGTACACCTAAGACAAGTCCTTTCCTTTCAGCTTAGACTTGAGAGCCGGCATTAAACACAAACATTACCTCTCAGCTTTCCAAGTCTGGAGGACGAGAATTTGTTTTGAAATGCTACAGCTGGCTGAGAAAGAGATCACAAGCTGTAACAGGACACATTTCTTGTAAAAGGGACACCCAAGTCAAAACGGTCAAGCTCCATAAAAGAATCTGTTCTAATTTTCTCAGGAAATAATCTCCTAGTGACTGGGGTAAATGTTATCTTAGGTCTTTTAAATGACTAGGATGAAACCACAGATAAGTAATTGCTTAATGAAATGGTGAGATTTTAAGAGCTTTAGCATTTAACATCAATTAGTGAGACAAATCCACAGGGTTAGGTCTTGCTGACTTGCAGAAAATATGACAAATGTAGAGTACAGGATTGTTTCATAGTAGGGCCTAAACAGAGTTTGCACTCCTTTAGGAATATGACATAATTTTCAGTGCAGCCTTATCAGATCTCTTCTAGCACTGACATATTGCAGACACTGAACTGTAAAACACTCCAAAGATTTTAGTGTTGTCTTCCAAGTTAACTTAGGTAAGAAGCCATTTAGAGTTACAATGATCTTTAGCACACTTCCTCTTCAGAAGTGTGACATATGGAGTACTTTTGATTGTTATTAAAATAATTAAAAGCAACATAGCTAACCAACACTAGTGTGTACAGGTCTTGAAACTGATATGCTGAGAAAGACCAATGCTACTCTTGTGCCAGGATTCAGTAATTCTCAAGCAATACCCACTGCTGAGGCTTTCAAAATTAAGTTAAGCTACTTTTAAGCATCAGGCAGTGGTTCAGAAAGATAAGTGGGCCAAGATGTAGCTTGATAGCTCTTGCCTTCTAATTTTCACAATAGAGAAATGTACTTTTTGGTGGACTTCTCAACCGTGAAGAAACAGCATGAGTGGTTACCAAAACAGTAAGTGCCCGCAGCTCAGACTGTGTTAGCCAAATCCTAGGGACTGCTCAGTGATCCTACTATACTGCTGAGAAAATATGGAGGCAGAAATGTGGATATCCCTTGAGATTATCCACATTGAAAGCTTCTCATTCTATATGAATAAAATGGCCATTTACTGACCACATGGCACCAATTTGTAAACCTTGTAACAAGGGTCAGAGATCACCTTGAAGCATTTCACTACCTTAAATTTAAAAGTTATAAACGGGCATTGAAACCATACTCTAAAGATCAAAGATCTGGTGCAAAAGGCTGGGATATTTAGTTTGAAAAACATAAGACTCAACCAACCACTTATAAAAATAACATTCAACTCAAAAAGACAGGTTCCTGATTATGCAGTTAACTGCAAGCTTATAAAAATGAATCAGGACCAATACATCACAAAACAAGCAACAATTAAATCTGAACCAGGAAGTTAAGGAGGAATATTTAAATAATGAAAGAAATCCATTAAGTTTGAGGAAAACAAAGTACATCTGCAATCGAATAACTGAGGACAACTGAGAATTGTCACTGCTGTATATAGCATAAATATTAATAATCAGAGCTAAAGCAGAATTAATTAGAAGGGGAGTTGGAGGGAATAGTCTTGCATCAAGGATAACACTTGAATGCAGGAGAAATGTAGGTATGCCATGAAAAAAGTGAAGTAGCAGCCCAAGGAAAATCAGAAGAGTACCTTTTCATCCTTTAAAACAGCAGCCCAAACACTATAACTCCTCATTTCCAGTAATTGTCTATCAGTCAAGACCATTCTAAAGAATGGAGCAGTTTATTAGATTTTTCCAAAAAAAAAAACACTCCTTATTGCTACGAGTTGGAATGTTGTTTATGCTGGAATTCAGTATTTCTAAGGGTCCAGTGTCTGATTTATAAAACTCAATGCCGAAAATAACCAACAAGAAAATTGGAAATGATGCTAATGAGGATTTTAAATCTGAAGAGGTGGATATCCTTTTAAGTGAATATAGGTTTCTTTAGCCATTAACTAACTAAGTTAAAGTATATGGGGGAAAGGATGACAAAAATCAAAATTCAGAACTGTGGCACCTTGCACTCTGAAAGGCCTGGATTAAGGTTACAACAGTTCAAGTGGGCACTAAAGATTCAATTTATCAGACAGGCACTGATTTGGTCAGGCTTAATCACCAGGGCAGTGTTAACAATTAAACTGAAATTAAAGATAACTGCAACAATTACCTGGACTGAGTGAAATATATACAAAAACACAGTTAAGAGGCCAGTTCTAGGAACAAAGAAAAAATATCTAAAATAAAACACAACTTAAATAAATGAAAATAATAAGAAATAGCACAAAAGTACCTGCAACTGCTTTCTTAACTAACTAGTCCTTTTCTTCAAAAAAAATTGCAGTCCAAGTACGAGCAGCAGAATTCTAATTCTAAAAATTTTTCAATCAGGGTTATTCTAGTGAAAAAAAAAAGATACTCTTCAACACGTATAACTGTACAGGCGTGGGCTGGAGTTTGTTCTTTCTGACAGCCTATGGTTCAATCCATGAGATCACTGTTGGAAAAGATCCAGAGAACATTGGGATAGGGCAGCAATAACATAGGGTCTTGTTTACTGTCTTATTCCACTTCTTAAATTTCTATTTCTTTTCAGCCACCTATCTGAACCATAGCACTTTTTTCATTCACTACTGAAGAACTATGTAGTGTGTGTGTGTATATATTGGGAGGGTGGCTGTTTAGGTTACAGCACGTCTGAATCATTTCCATTATTAATTCACTGTTATATCTTAACAAACTGGTATATTTAAGTCTAGTACCCTCAGTTTTGTATGAATTCCATGTGAAACAACATTTACTGTGAACCAAATAGTGTGACAACATTGTTAACACCTAACTATCTCCAAATCTCAGGTATGACAGCTGCTGTTAGCGCTACCCATCCCCAAATCTGAAATCCTCTTCAAAGCTTCACTTGTGATCCAAGAAGGATTGCTAGTTTGTGGGTATTTAGATTAGTCCTACATGTAATATGCCAGAGAATATTATTGCTCATGGAGGCTTTTGCAGTACTAATATTTCAGTTCACATATGGCACATTCAAGTCTCCCAACAACCGTTTCTCTTCCATTGGCCTATTAAATACTGCATCTTTCATTTTCCTACAGTTTTCTTCATACTGACTGATAGGAGTCCATATAAAAATAATTCTACAAGGAGCCTGTTCAAGTCTTTAAGGTGATCCAGTCTGCTTTTTTAAATTCCATGACTGTGTACTTAATATTATTTCAGTGTTTATGAATTTCTCTATAGCAGATCGTTTCTCTCTGGGCCTCCAATGAAAACAGGTTCTGCTTAGCTGAACTTTCACAGCTAACAAATAAAACTTCATTCTTACTTTTATGTAGACAGGTACCCATCTTTTGGTTTCTTTTTCTTTAACAGATCCACTTGTTCAGTGTTTATTGCTGCACACTAACAGGTCAGCCATAGTTGTAGGATCATGTTAATATCACTGCAAAAGCATCCAGGTCTAGCTTGTGGAACAGTGCAACTACTTCTTGGAGCTTTCTACTCATATTGTTAGCATATGTTAACAATGCCCCAGTGTGGAGATAGTGGTATACATTTTAGGTTGATATGGTTTACATTTGCACTCAAGTTCTAAAGCAGTACCACAAGTCATGATTAAATCTGCAAAACACATCCTTCCATTGCCACTACCAATAGTACTTACAGAGAAGCAGTAAGGGAGACTGAATCCCAGACAAAATCCCTGTTTGGCATCCCCTCCACCATCATCTTCTTCTTCTTTCGACTTTTCCCGGTTAGGGGTCGCCACAGCGGATCACCTGTCCGCTCATGATTGGCAGTGGAGTTTTACGATGTCAAGTTGCCAGCC
This sequence comes from Protopterus annectens, assembly GCF_019279795.1. NCBI lineage: Eukaryota > Metazoa > Chordata > Ceratodontiformes > Protopteridae > Protopterus > Protopterus annectens. The sequence goes on along the minus strand of NC_056732.1, from coordinate 1,277,239,488 downwards.
TGGCGCCCAACTTTCCACAGAAAGCACACGCACTCACACCTATGGCCAATTCAGAGTGTCCAATCCACCTACAGCATGCCTTTGGGATGTGAGAGGAAACTGGAGCACCCGGAGGAAACCCACGCAACCACAGGGAGGACATGTAGACTCCACACAGAAGGCATCCCAGCCGAGGATAGAACCGGAGAACCTCTTGCTGTGAGGCGGCAATGCTGCGGACGCCCCCCCCCCCCTCCACCATCACCTACAGTCTCTTAATGAAAACTTGTAAACTGTTATAGTTTTTTTTTTTTCTTTCTTTCTTTTAGAGTAGAACCAACTTATTATGTAGCAACCTAATAACTTCCTGTTACTTTTGAAAGAACCACATTGATAGCCTGTAAAGTGTCAAACTGTTTGAAGTTCTAGACATCCACACTCTGTCCTGGCCTTCCTAAGGCTTGACTAATTACATGGAGTTCTTGACACTAATGTCCACTTTTGTCATTAAGGCTTGAGACAGGTGTGCTTCTGTGTTCTAACAACATGATCTGTTTAAATTTTTTAAGAGTTGTGTTCCTTTCCCACATAGATGCACACCATTCTACAAGCAAAGGACAACACCCTTCCAGATGAAGACCCCCCCCCCCGCCAAATTATACCAAAGCCACAACTTGTTTCACATTTCCTTAGCTGGATTTTAAAATTTTTTTAAGATTTTGTTCGGCTTTTTCAGAGAGTTCTAGAGTATCTGATAAAGTCACTGTTCTTCTAATAAGCTTTACCATGTCACTGCCCACATCAGCAAGACCTCTTATCTATGAAATCACACCAATCATATATCTGATGAGTACCAATATGATCAAGTTCACTTCTGATCTCAAGTTACAAATACAGAAAGGGGTACACTCAGTATCTCTGAATTAACTAATGGGCAGTATTCTCTGTGTAAACATTGCTCTAGTTTGCAAATTACTGAGCAACTCACAACAGACATAAAATGCAATCAGAAAATTAACTCTGCAATGAAAATGTACAGACCTTTCGATGTACCGGCATGTAGAGAGTCTGAAACAGCTGCCAGAAACAAAATGCACAGGACTTCCTTTTGCAGAATCCAGCCTCCCTAGAGATACATAAAAAAAGTTAGAAGAACAATGTTTGGTGACCAAATAACTGTAATAGAACAAACAAATGCCATTTCTGTCAGAATTTGTAAATACTATAGTTGCTGTTACCTTTGAGAACAGGCTGGTGTATGTACATTAATGTACAATTAGTGGTGTAGGGAGATTTCTCATGCTTTTGAGACATACCTTTTGCACCACCATATGTGGTGCATAAAGCCCCAATTAGGATCATCAGTGTAACAGTGGATGTTTTAGTACATACAAAAAGGAAAAGAAAACATTGTAAAAAAAATCATCTTCCCCATGCTGATGCCATGGAATAACAGTGATCTTCAACCTCAGTAACATCAACTCAGGGAAAATACAGGATGCAACCAGAGACTTCAATGGACTTGCTGCATTAAAGCCTATGGATCAGTACCTAACATGATGTCAGCCAGGGAAACACTACATTTATTTGGGCCATGATTTCAGTAAAAACAGTTACAGCCAATGGTCTCTCTGCTGAGGAATCACTGCAGCAAGTTTTTTTTTTTAAATGACCCTCAGGAAGACCAGTGAAAAGAACAAAAGTCCAAGTTAAACTGTTGACACATTTGTACCTGCAGCACAAACTCTTATGACTGCACAGTGAATGAGAATTAAGGATTTCAAAGACTGCACTGACAGCAAACACACTTCTAACTGGTGGACACTAACACATTACAGCTATGACAACAGATCCAGGTAAGACAGAGCAGTACATCAAATAAAGCTGGCAGGTACCTCTTACAATAATGCATTAGCATAGTCAAAATACCAACCTGCCAAACTGCAGAACCAAACTGTAAAACTCTTAACCACAATGATGAAAATCATATGTTCTTTCTTGTATGAAGATGAGAACCAATCCCACACCTAGGGACTGATTCCAAAAGACTTTCCCTTGCTGTAAGTGACTTACTCCAGTTTAATTCTGCCATAATTCCAAAAGACTTACTCTTGGTGTATATGACTTACTGCTGTGAAAGCCTGCTTTTCAGATGATCCTTATACCAGGAGCAAATCTTTTGGAATCGGGGCAGGTAACACAGAAGTGTGTCACTTATACAGGCAGAGGGTCTTTGGGAATCTGGTCGCCTACTACTGCAATTATAATCTCAGTCAAGATTCCTATGCCTACATATACTATGTGACAACCTTCTTACAACTACAATTTATACACACCACTTATCTGCAGTGTAACAGAGCAATCAAGGCCCTTCCCTCCTCTTCCTCAGTGTATTCTCTACAGATTTTGAAGTTCTTTACTCTGCACTAAGAGAATGGGCAAACTTTACATCAGCACCCTGACTGGAGAACGAACGTTCTCCAGCCGGGTATTAATGTAGCAGTAATGCCCGCTAACAAAAATTAGTCCACCACTTCACGGCAGCATATCAGGCTGCTGTGGAGCTCAGACAGAAAAAACCTAACAGCCACCATTATTTTACACTTGCTAAGCAGCGCTTCTGCTGTTTACTGAGTGTAAAATGTAAAACAAAAACAAACAAAAAAAAAAAGCAAGAAAATAAAAAAAGTGTGTGTGTGTGTGTGTGAGAGAAAGCGAGATCGATAGAGCTGTTATTTTACACTCTCTAAGCAGTTCTTTTGCTGTTTAGCTTGTGTAAAAAAAAAACAGAAAAAAGTGTACGTGTGTATGTATCTGTATGAGTATATTTATGTTTCTGTCTGCGTGTGTGAGTGAATGAGTGCAAAAAAGCAGAAGAGACTGTGCATGTATATGTATGTTTGTGCGAAAGCAGAAGAGACTGTGTATGTGTGTGTATTACAGAGAGAGAGAGAGAGTGAACAGTGAGATCGATCAAGTAGTTATTTTACCCTAGCTAAGCAGCGCTTTTGCTGTTTAGTGAGTGCAAAGTAAAAAAGAAAAAAAAACTTAGTGTGTGTGTCTGTGAGTGACAGCGTATGCATGTATGAAAGCAGAAGAGACTACATGCGAGAGAGTGAAGAGTGACAGCAATCCCTGTCAGCAGCAGTTGAGGTCTGCATATCTCTCATGACCTCTTACCTCAACATATGTCTTTATATATTTCTGATGTAAAATGCTTCCTCCAACATTATTAACATACACTACAGCAAGTTTGAAACATTAGGTGGATTAACTATTTTACATGAAAAATATACAAAAAAAAAATAACATAGTACTTGAAACAAAAAGTAAGTAACACACAATTTTACAGACAGCCCATTCTCTAAGCGCAATAGTGCCTGACAGACTATGTACCAATGTGTAATTAACACCCTCCCAGGGGTGTAGAGGCCCTTCGCCTGAGGCGTTGTGCCTCATAACACCCCTGGGCGGTGGTTAATTACATTAACACACACCCTGTCAGGCATTATTGCTTGCTTAAAACACACACACACACACACACACACACACACACACACACACACACACACACACACACACACACACACACACACCTGAAAAGAAGAAACATTTAGTTTGACTCAAGCTTAGTTCATCAAGACTAAGCCCTTTACCACCTCCCCCACAGCATACGCATTCTTCTTTAAGCAGTTTACATAAAGGTTTAAATAAGGTAGCTTTGGGGTTCTGAGGATACAGCTCCTCAAATAAATAGCCGACACTGTACTTTTTTTTTCTTTTTTCTTTTAAAGAAAACCAGTCTCAGTGAGCGCCATTTCAAAAAATTAAGCTTGCAATAGCTGACATAAATCCTATAGAAACCATGAGGGGGCAGTAATTTAGGACTGCTAAGCAAACAAAACTTGCCTAATTCCCTACTAGTTTTTACAAAATTCCAAAGACCTTTCTTAGTATCAAGTTTCATGCTCGCCTTTTTCTGGGTGTCTCACATGCCTTTAGTGTTTCCCCCCTGCATTTTAGCTTTCCTTCCGGAAGATGGATCAACGAAGACAATACAGTACAGACGATTATCCAAACTAATTGGGACCAAGGGTAGTTTGGATAATCAAACAAACATTGAGCTGGATAAAAAAACTTCTAAAATCTTGTTTTTTCTGCACTCAGGAGATAGACTTTTCAACAATTCAGCAAGTCCAGTGGACAGTAAAGAATATCTTTTACACACAAGCAGGCTACAAGTTCAAAAAACATGGACAAACTAATACATACAATGTTTAGATATTCAGACTTTATGACTTTTCCTACCCAAAAACTTTGGAATACTGGTTTGGATAACTGACGTTTCGGATAGTTGACTCTACTGTACTGTACCTGTTGTCACTTCCATTGTAGTTCTGTATAATAACATATAAATAATTGACACTTAATATTATAACCCAGGCAATGAACTCCCCCACATACCTTCCTAAAAGAAAAATACAGCACCCCAAGAAACAGTAAGAGTTACTACAAAGAAAATAAAGGGTGATAGTGAAAGCTTAAACAGAGTTCTCTGGCAGCTTTAAATTTAAACTAGTAAGCCAAAGGAACCACATCCAGTCAGCACAACAGAACGCGAAATCTGAGATGAGAACAACTTACCAGGGATAAGATGTTTTAAAAGCAGCTGGTGAATGTGTGCTCTAGTAGATGCAACTAAGGATTTCTAACATCCATTAATGATAACCTTCTCAACATAATCACATACATAGCCTTCTCCTTTATGTTATAAAATAAGAGGAGAAACAATCCAAGTCAAAATAAGCCCCAAGGGCTGCATCAGCATATCAAGAACTCTATATCAGCTAGAAAAGGCCTGAGAGCACAGCAATCTCCAAAAATATGTTCCAAAAACCCTACCCTCATGTGCTGGCAGTACCAGCACAGGAAAGGCACTTCAGACTTTTGGAAACGTCCTGGTTACCTTAACAGGTGAATGAAAGAATCTGTGAAGACACAACCAACTAAATCTTCCCAAATCCAGCTTAGCTGCTTTATGGAGTAAAAAAAAAAACATTTGCTTTGGGCAAACGTGAATGCTCATCTTCAATAAACAGGTGCTCAAGAGTGATACATTATAAGCCTTACACATCAGGGCTTTTAGAAAGAACCAATCTCCAAAATGCCTGTTTCATATAATTACCCCAAAGGGGACACCAGTAATAGACCAGACATCAGACTAAACTACTGAAAATTGAGTGTGCATAAACGACTTGTTTATCTGGCAATTCTCACTTGCTTACACAGCTTAACAGTTTTCAAACAAATGGAATCATTAACTACTTTTCTGCACCCATTTCAGACATCTACGCTTCAAAAGTAATTCCAACTGGGAGTAACACAAAAAAACAAAAAGTTTATTTTTTTGCTAAGAAGTTCTACTGCTGTTTCTCTAGACTCCCAAACATCTGTTGACTGGTTAAGCCCACTGAGTATGTCCATCTTTCAAGTGGTGACCCAGAAGCACAGTCTGGAGTGGCTTTCTCATAGTCACAGTCAAATAATGAGCAAATGGAGATGGAAGGAATCAACTCCTTCATCCTTTGTAACAGAAAACAGCTTGTTAACAGTTCAGAGCCTTAATCCTCTGTACTGCCAGACAATCCTGAATAAGTGTTCACAATGCCACTCTCTGATTTCTTTGTAGTAACTCTTGCTGTTTCCTGGACTGCTATCTCTCTCCTTTGGGATGGCATTTGGGGGAGCTCCTTGACTGGGCTGGAATAGTATATGTCGCTCATTTCTCATTTACGGTGTACTTCAGCAGTGGCACTGACAGAAGTACAGCACTGTCTCTGTTACGGCTAAGTTTGTAATCTGTTTCTGAACAGCCATTTGTCTGCAAGGCTGCTTTGATTTAAAGATCAATTGAGTTTAGCCTATTTGCACCATGTGTTTGCAGAATCACAAGCACACTTCAGTAGTAGCATTCTAGCCTGATTTGATACTGCTGCACTGAATCAGTCAGATGATGAATGTTTTTGTAAGGCTCTGCATCACAATCTCTTCCTTGGAGTACCTACCTGTGAAAATTAATACTGTTTGCAGCACCTTTGTTTTCCTACTAAATTTGTTCTAATTGTTTCTTTCTTGTCCTACCCAGCTGAGTAATTCTGTATGCTTGACAATGCTACAATTTTATCCCTCCACCTTTTTTTGGCAACAGGGACAAGGCCAAGTTCAGATTCTAAACTACTACAAGTCTGTCATGCTTTCAAGTCATACTAATCTTGCTATGCCTGGCTTCATGGTGGAGGGACATGAGGCCTTGACCGTGATCTAGGTAACTGAAGCAGTCTCTGGCAATGGAAGACCCAGGTAAGGAAGAGGTGGAGGGAAGGGGCTCAGCCCAATTGCCGCTCCCTGGGAGTGCATGTGAATGGGGAGCACATAGGGATGATGCAATTTTATCTGTGGAGAAAGGAGAAGCCACCTCCTGTGCTTCAAGGATGGTGGGTGAGGCTTCTTGCTGGCAGCATTCCTTGTGGAAGTGAGAAAAAGCATAGTTTGCATATATCACAGAGGTAGAAGTATAAAAGATATGTTAGTACGGGGACATTTTAATATGGCAAATTGTGTAGTACCTAACGGTTTATTTCAAACAGGTACATTTAAATGTGGTAAATGTTCAGTGTGTCCACATATTAACTGTTTCAAATACATTAATAATGTACCCTTTACATCTAAAGAAAAATTTTCATGTGAAACTAAGGGGGTAGTGTATGTTTTAAGCTGCCCCTGTAATATGTTTTAGGTGGGGGAAATGAAGAGGATGCTCCGCTCACGTTTTATGGAACATATTAGAGACATTAAAAATGGCAGGAAAGAAAAAATTATTGCTGCACATTTTATAGAATCACACAATAGTGACTATTCATTGTTAAAAGGATGCGTTTTGGAACAAATCGTTTCTTTTTACGGAGACGACAATATTTTAAAAGATAAACTTTTATATAAAGAAAGCATTTACATCTTCAAATTTAATATCATGGTCCCTAAAGGACTTAATGGTGAAATTAATTGGAGATGTTTGCTTTAAGAAATAATTAAATTAATTTAATTATTTTATTATTTTAATGTTTAATTATTATTAAAATGTGTATTTAAATAGTATTTGTGATTGAATCTGTATTCCATGAAGGTGTTTTTACACCGAGGCGCTAGAATAAATCTGTGCTTTTTTATGTGTTTTTTCAAGACTCTTGTGAAGTTTATTCCACACGGATTTTGGTTGTTTATTATTAGCACAGTTTGCACAGCCTGTTGCATGCCAAAATGTGTATGGGTATACAGTAATAAAAAAAAAACAGAAAACCCCTGATGTCATAACGATATAGGGGAAAAAATGGACTGACTGGCCAAGAGGGTGCTGATAATCAGTGAACTGCCAGGGTAAAGTTGTGCATAAATATTTAGTACATGCATATCACTCTGCTACTGGGCCACTGCTTTTGGTTCCACTTCTAACAAAATACTTTTTTTTGACAAAACAAACTTAATTGGCTAATTGATACCATTCGGTCTTTCATTGGTTTACTATTACTTCATTATCTTTACTTTCTAGGGTCTTGCTGTTATCAGCTGACAACAGAGTTCATTCTCTAAATGGTTTTGTTCACTATTTTTCAAATTAAATGTGCACAGAATTTAGCTAGGGTCTGATTTTATTCTGATTAAATTTAATTAACTTATTGATTCTACTTTACTGGATCATAAACTTCTTAAAGTGAACATAAACTGTGCACAATGTTTAGTAAATGCATTCTGATTTTGTTCAGCATATATCTAATTGATTTATTAAGACAGTATTTATTAGAAACCAGATTTCCTAAAACAGAAATTAAGAGTGTCTTGGGTTTAGGTGATTTAAACACTTCTGGTTATGTTATGACATTTACTTTGCATTAAGTTGCTGCCAGTGAGCCCATTACGTTGTACTTGTTTTGATCCGTTTTTCCCTTTTCAAATTAATTGTCATTAATATGGCAATTTAGTACCTGCTGCCACTGACTGTTGCTTGACCTATTTTGAAATCTATAAGATAAAGTGTTGGGACTTGCAATCTACTACCCAATCACCTTAAGCTCCAACCGAAGGCATCTCTTTAGTCATAGATGCAATTTTAGGTTCCATCATTGGTAAACATGAATCTTATACTCGTGATTCATGGCATTTTTTACACAAGTTTAACACTTATGCTTTAAGTGGATCGTTTGATCCTAACAAACATTTTCTTTTAACAGTTGATGTCATTTCATTGTACACCTGTATACCTCACGAGGATGGCATTGATGCTATAAGGTGTTATTTAGTCAAGAACAAACCTGAATATAGTAATACTATTGTTTCTACCATCTGCATGCTATTAGATATAGTTTTACACAACAATTATTTTCTATTTGGAGGCAAATTTTACAGACAAAAAAGGGGAGTAGCAATGGGGTCCCCTGCAGCTCCAGCTTATGCCAACTTAGTCATGGCTTGTTGGGAGCTCGAGTTCATGCCAGTGTTGAGTAGAAAATTTAATATTTCTTTCTATTCCCGTTATGTGGATGATTTGATCTTTGTCTTAGAAGGTGACTATTCCACCGTCAGCAGTTTTTTGTCAGACATCAATTCTTTTTCTAATTATCTAAAGTTCACCATTGGACAGGCAGGTTTGAGTGTTAATTTTTTAGATATTTCCCTTAGGTGGGACACTGATGAAGGTAGATTCCACAGTCGTATATATAGAAAGCAGACATTTAACAATGCTTACTTGCCTTTTCGTAGTGGACATGCTAGGCACACCATTAACAACATCCCCAGAGGTCAATTTATTAGGGCCTGTCGAATGACCTCTAAAGATGTAGATCTACTGGAAGAATTTCATTTTATTTCTTCCTTATTTCTAAATAGAGGGTATGACAAGAAATTGATAGCTGACGTAGCTGATGAAATTTTTCAGAAACGTAATGATAGTTATCCTTCTTTATTAAATTTGACCACACAGAACACTTATGATGTTATAATTAATAGAAGTGTGAACCGAAATTATGGAGAACCTGTTTGCAGTCTTGATATGAGTTCTGATAGTCGGCGTATCCAACGCCTGCTAGAACAGAATTGGCGTGTTATTCAAGGCAATCCAGATATTTTTAAAATATTAGGTAATAAGCCGCTTTTCGTTCAGAAGAATCATTTTAATATCAAAAAAGCTTTAGAACACGACACCACCAGTATTTCAACCAACATGATGTCTCATAGGTCATCAAACAAGAAGGGCATGCATTGTTGTCATGCATGCAACATGTGCCGTTACATTTCAATAGGTCCTTACATCTCTGCTGTTTCCTTTGACAGAACCTTCGAAGTTCCAGGATTTGTAAATTGTTGTACTCAGGGGGTCATTTACATAGCTCTTTGCTCCACATGTCCAGCTTATTATGTGGGGATGACCTCACGACAATTAAAAATTCGGATAAGGGAGCATCTTTACAGTATTAAAACTAAAGATGAAACCAGTGCCCTCTTTAAACACTCATTAGTATGTTGTTCCTTTAATAAATTTTTGTTTTCTATTTTGGAAGTTTGTCATAGGGACATGAGAGATGGTGATTTTAAAAATTATTTGTTACAACGAGAAACTGTTTGGCAGATCAGACTGCGATCTGATTCTTATCCAGGACTCAATGAGTCCATTAATGTAAAATGTTTTTTAAAGCATCGTACATTACAGGTTAAAAAAGATGAAGATATAGTTTTTCTTCATTTTAACTAATAATTTAATCAGCTGACAAACATCAGGGCGTTTTTAAAGTTAATTGTTTGATTGAGTTTTTAATTGTTTGCAAAGTATTTAATGAGTTTGTAACTGTTGAATTTTATTCTGATGAAGTCCACGGACGAAAGCGGATAAATAAATTTCAATTACGCTATTTTTGCTTTGATTCTCCACTGATTTGTTTCTCCTCCTTGGTTTTCTGTTGTTTATTTACTTCCCAGCACCTTTTGTTCTTGGTTTTTTCTCGTGCTACTACCATGGCGGAGGTCGATGATGAAGCTCTGTTGAATTTAACTATTCACCCTACACCTACTGAAGAGACTTCTAGTCTAAATGGACTGTTAGCGGTTACTTTGAAAGAAATTAATAACTCTTTGAAATTCCTTGTCATGAAAGCTAACGAAACCAAAGCAGACGGCAAAAACATTAACTTGGATGAGTCGTTTCGTGAAATGGACACAGTTATTGAATGTGAAAACATTCAACCTGCAATGAAAGTTTCAACAGGAAAGCAGCAGCGCACTATTGGTCGGGGAACTTTTGAGCAGTTTTTCGGCCGTGTCGGAAATCCCTTTTCTTCCTTGGGAAGCTTTCCTGCAAGGTACAACAATGAGGGTTTTAATCACAAACGTGAGCAGTTAATAAAATTGCTCAAACGCTATAAGTCGATCGACTTGGAGAACTGTTATTTTTCTCGTTGCATTGATTTAAGCATCGTACCCAAAGGGCTTCGTTTTTTCAAATGTCCTAATGGGGTGAATGCAGGTGAGCCTATGTTTGACACTTTAGTTACTTTTTTCAATGAAGCAGGATTACGCTTCTTGAAAATACTCATTGATAATAATTTGGATAAAATGGAGTCTCTTAAAAAGGAAATAATTGATATTGAGTCTTTTTTTAAACGTACCCTTTCTGAAGCGAATTTTGACGAGTTAATTGAAAATATTTTGCACGATATTGAACAGCATACTGCTGACAATGTTAATAAAAAACATGGGAAGTTGGTTCGTGATATCGCTTCATATAAAAATAAAGCTGCATACAACCATTTTGCAGGGTCGAACAGGTTTGGTAAAGCAAGTAATTACAAAGGGTATAACAACAATGTTTCTGACAAAGAAGCTCCAAATAAACCTATCGTCGCTAGTACAAGTAATAGCGACATGGTGGGTACCAACAACACTTCCTTCAGTAATGAAGTAGTTCTTACTGAAGAAATTCCTTCAAAAATTAGTTCTATGCAGCATGGCAAAGCTTCGACAATGACTGATAATGACAGCAATTTATTGGTAGTAAATGACATTAACTTTCCATCTATAACTGTTGACGGCAAGACTACCAATGCTAAAACTGGGTCTAACACTGGCAGCACGCCTTCTTTGCCGACAACCAATTCTTCTTCAACCACTTTTTTTGGCAAGAGAAAACAGTCAGACTTAAAAACTGTCTTGACCAGAAGCAGGACTTTTTTGAATTCCCAGTCCTCCGGAGACGAGATGTAGTTGAAGAATGTAACAACTTTAGCATTATTAATTTAACTGATTATGTTTTTTCAGAGCAGGATTTGAATGTATTAAAGTTGGGTTTTAACTTTGTTCCCAGTTCAAGAGCCAATTACGTTAAAACAGTAGTTGATCTTAAAAAATACACAAGAAAACTTAATTTACATTACTTAATGCACAACATGCCAGAAGATAGGCAGAAAGTTTTCAACAAGCCTTCATGTTATGCTCCTACTTTACAGCACACCATAAAGGTGTTTGAAGAAATGTGCATACAAGACATCCGTAAAATGTTAAAATCTAGATCCAATTGTTATTACAATATGACAGATGCCGAGAGAAAAGCTTTAAAAAATTTAATTACTTTAACGGATAAATTTAGATTTATGAAGAGTGACAAGGGGGGCAACATAGTAATTATGGCACAAAACTGTTACAAGGATAAAATGTTAGAACTTCTGAACAACATTGATGAATATGATGAAGTCGTTCTTTCAGATATACATCGTAGTCAACATTTTATACATTCCCAGTTATATGAAGCTTTAATGTCTGGTGATATCAGTTTTGAGATGTACAATTTTTGCGTTGTTGAAAAACCCCGGATAGGGGTAATGTTTGGAATACCTAAAACACATAAATCAGTCACCAATCCACCGTTTAGACCAATAGTGTCGTCCCCCCATTCGGTCACCGAAGGCATCTCTTTAGTCATAGATGCAATTTTAGGTTCCATCATTGGTAAACATGAATCTTATACTCGTGATTCATAGCATTTTTTACACAAGTTTAACACTTATGCTTTAAGTGGATCGTTTGATCCTAACAAACATTTTCTTTTAACAGTTGATGTCATTTCATTGTACACCTGTATACGTCACGAGGATGGCATCGATGCTATAAGGTGTTATTTAGTCAAGAACAAACCTGAATATAGTAATACTATTGTTTCTACCATCTGCATGCTATTAGATTTAGTTTTACACAACAATTATTTTCTATTTGGAGGCAAATTTTACAGACAAAAAAGGGGAGTAGCAATGGGGTCCCCTGCAGCTCCAGCTTATGCCAACTTAGTCATGGCTTGTTGGGAGCTCGAGTTCATGCCAGTGTTGAGTAGAAAATTTAATATTTCTTTCTATTCCCGTTATGTGGATGATTTGATCTTTGTCTTAGAAGGTGACTATTCCACCGTCAGCAGTTTTTTGTCAGACATCAATTCTTTTTCTAATTATCTAAAGTTCACCATTGGACAGGCAGGTTTGAGTGTTAATTTTTTAGATATTTCCCTTAGGTGGGACACTGATGAAGGTAGATTCCACAGTCGTATATATAGAAAGCAGACATTTAACAATGCTTACTTGCATTTTCGTAGTGGACATGCTAGGCACACCATTAACAACATCCCCAGAGGTCAATTTATTAGGGCCTGTCAAATGACCTCTAAAGATGTAGATCTACTGGAAGAATTTCATTTTATTTCTTCCTTATTTCTAAATAGAGGGTATGACAAGAAATTGATAGCTGACGTAGCTGATGAAATTTTTCAGAAACGTAATGATAGTTATCCTTCTTTATTAAATTTGACCACACAGAACACTTATGATGTTATAATTAATAGAAGTGTGAACCGAAATTATGGAGAACCTGTTTGCAGTCTTGGTATGAGTTCTGATAGTCGGCGTATCCAACGCCTGCTAGAACAGAATTGGCGTGTTATTCAAGGCAATCCAGATATTTTTAAAATATTAGGTAATAAGCCGCTTTTCGTTCAGAAGAATCATTTTAATATCAAAAAAGCTTTAGAACACGACACCACCAGTATTTCAACCAACATGATGTCTCATAGGTCATCAAACAAGAAGGGCATGCATTGTTGTCATGCATGCAACATGTGCCGTTACATTTCAATAGGTCCTTACATCTCTGTTGTTTCCTTTGACAGAACCTTCGAAGTTCCAGGATTTGTAAATTGTTGTACTCAGGGGGTCATTTACATAGCTCTTTGCTCCACATGTCCAGCTTATTATGTGGGGATGACCTCACGACAATTAAAAATTCGGATAAGGGAGCATCTTTACAGTATTAAAACTAAAGATGAAACCAATGCTCTCTTTAAACACTCATTAGTATGTTGTTCCTTTAAAAAATTTTTGTTTTCCATTTTGGAAGTTTGTCACAGGGACATGAGAGATGGTGATTTTAAAAATTATTTGTTACAACGAGAAACTGCTTGGCAGATCAGATTGCGATCTGATTCCTATCCAGGACTCAATGAGTCTATTAATGTAAAATGTTTTTTAAAGCATCGTACATTACAGGTTAAAAAAGATGAAGATATAGTTTTTCTTCATTTTAACTAACAATTTAATCAGCTGACAAACATCAGGGCGTTTTTAAAGTTAATTGTTTGATTGAGTTTTTAATTGTTTGCAAAGTATTTAATGAGTTTGTAACTGTTGAATTTTATTCTGATGAAGTCCACGGACGAAAGCGGATAAATAAATTTCAATTACGTTATTTTTGCTTTGATTCTCCACTGATTTGTTTCTCCTCTTTGGTTTTCTGTTGTTTATTTACTTCCCAGCACCTTTTGTTCTTAAGCTCCTACTTCCTTATTATCTAAACATATGCTGTTTGCTCCTATGACAGCTAATGCTGAACTGCCTGCAAGTCACCATTTGTTGTACATCTGTCAATTATACCTCATTTTAAGGAACAATTCCTCACTTTGTTTCATAAAGCATAGCTCCAAATTGAAAAGCATTCAGTGTTAAGATTTCTAGGCAAAAATTCAAGGTAAATAATACTAAACCGTACTGCTTCATCAACAAAACAAAGCATTTAACTCTTTCCCTCCAGTAGAGCTCTATTGAGTGTGTACCTTTAACTCCCAGTGGGTGTGGCTTCAGCCTTTAAAAACTGAAGTTATCACCTTACAGTTCTAACAAATACTAATTGACAGAGGTCATATAGCAATACAATTGTGTTTTCCATCATGTATGCTTCAAGATAAAATATTCTGATGCCTTGTATGTATCATGATTTTGAATTATTAATGCAAATATGAACAGGCAATATTTGACGCCTACAGGCGCAGTAGGAGGTAACTGCAGAAACGCCTGGAGACATCACTCGGCTGTAATCCAAAACAGAGAGCTCCCTAGTTAAAATTGTTAGCAACTACTCCACATTTTAAGTAAAACACCAAAAAATCATTTTGCTTCATATTGTTAGCACAAAGCACATACTGTGAACTCCCTGGTTAAATCGTTCGCAACTATTTCTCATTTTGCCTACCTGATTCATATTCTGAAAGGCACCCTTGTATATCTGTGAAACTGAAGTTTAACAGCTATGATAGCTCCTCCAGAAAGCATTTGTCTGCAAGACATTTTCAGAGATCACCTTGGTTCAGCTACTGTGCAGGGAACCTGCAACATCACAAGTACACTTCAGAACAATGTTTTGGTCTGCAAAACTTTTTAACAGCTTTATTAAATTCTCACATTTTAAACAATGATGTAGGTACACATACATTAATGACAAGATAAGTCAATGGCATTTTTCATTATTTCCTTGGGTTATACATATACTGGGCCGGATTCATGAAACCTCCGTGTAAGAGTTAATATGTCTTACACGGAGGCTGCAGTCTAACGGTATGACATCAGCATGCCATGCATATTCATGAGGGCATGCTGAATCATACCCTAGGCTAACACGGTCCGTGTAGGAAAGCAGGGAGCGTGTCCGAATGCCGAGTTCTGCAAAGGGACACGCCCCCAGAAGAGTCAGAGTCCTGAAAGTAAACACCCACGAGCGAGTCCGCGGAAATGTCAAGGAACACACCACCTCATGCCCTCACAGACTATAAACCCAACTGTAATGTAAAACGTAAAAATAGCAGTTTAATTTTTTTTTTATAATTTCCAAAATGTTTGCCCTTAGTTGCGCTCGTTTGCGCGGGTATGCCCACCGCTCAGCCACAGTTAGCAGACATTGAAAAGCATATAAGATCTAAATATGCAAAGTAAACCAAGTAACAATAGCGTAGCGGTAGAGACGTTGGCCAAAGAGAAGGTAGTCACGGTTCGAGCCCCCACAACATCATTTTCCATTTTTATTTAAATAAGCATGAAACAATCCCCTGACACACACATATATATATATATATATATATATATATATATATATATATATATATATATATATTAACACTATAATTTAAGTAAAATGTAATGAAATGGGCCATATCTTTGAAGAAATCCGACATAATAAAATATAAAAAAAGGATCACAATTGCCCATAGCTTAGCAAGGCTTTAGCAAGCTGAATATTGGTGCCCGTAGGTGAGCAGAGCTTTAACAAGCTTAATATGAGTGCCCACAGGTGAGCAGTGGTTTAACAGGTTTAATATGAGTGCCCGGAGTTCAGCAGCGCTTTACCATGCTTAAAATGAGTGCCCATAGTTCAGCAGCGCTTCACCCAGCATAATATGAGTGCTCATAGCTAAATAACGCTTTACCCAGCGTAAGCCGTTTGCGCGGAGCTGCGCAGCACACCAACCAGCTTACCGGCGGGCAACATTGGGCAAGTTGTATCAAAGCAGCCTTTACACAGAGACGCACCTCCTAGCCTGTCTAGACAGTAGTAAAATAAAAAAAGCAATACCCAGGGTCGAACCTGGGACACTGTGCACCATAGTCAAAGTACTGAACCGATTTAGCGCGGAGTTGCCACTGTTGCACACTAGGGCAGCGCCGGTTAAGCAGGTTTAAACTATTCGGGCTACCTAAAGTCCACTCTTCAAATTTTCCCTTAAAACTACCTTCCTTGAACTATACTACTGATCTAATCAACATATCCTATAACTAAAAAGATCATCTCTACCTGTCTCCGAGTAGACTATTCTTTATCTGTTAAACCTAGCACTTGCTCCTACAGTACTTATCACCTTGATACAGCACTCTTGTTATAGATAGTACCCCAAAAAGGCAAACCCCATTTCTCGGACACCCACATCCCCCGGAATCTCTTTTAAAGTTTTTTTGTCTATTCCTTCTAGCATGTCGAGGGATCAGTTGCTAGTGTCCTCTCCTGCTCAGCTGGTGAACCTGGGAATATTGAGGCAATGTTACAATTGCCTCATGTACACAGACAACCCTCTCCTCCTCCCACAAAACACAAATACATGCGAGAGATGCAACTATACGGCCAAACTGGAGGCTGAGCTCTCTCAACATAGGACTGGCAAGACCAGACAGGAGGAGAAGGTTACCACACACACTATAGACCCAGTCTCACATAGTACCATCACAACCTCAAATCATACACATAAACACACAAAGACATACTCGGAGGCTCTGATCAAAAATCTACCTAAACAGCAGAAGCCACCAAAGCAGACACCCAAACAACTACCACCTCAGAACACAACACCTGCAACACATAGACCTCACAGTCAGAGTGTCAAACAGTCACAGCCCTTAAGGCCAAACACAATGCCAGACACACTAGTCATTGGTGACTCCATAGTCAGACACACTGGCGTCCGCTCACCAGACTGAGTAAGGAGAGGGTTACAGTAAGCTGCCTGTCGGGCTAGAATCCGCCACATAACGCAAGCACTCAGGTCTCTCAACAGCAGGTACAAATACGACTCAGTCATTGTCCACGCTGGTGTAAACGACCTGAGACGTACCTCCTTGGACTACATGAAAAGAGACATTGAGGAGCTCTCTGATTATGTAGCCCAGGCAGGTATGACCCTGACCTTGAGCAGTATCCTACCTTCACCAAGAATGATGCCACAATATAGAGATAAGATGATCAGCTTTAACAATTGGCTTAAACTCTGGTGTCATTCAAAGGGGATCCAATGTCTGTCTGCCTGGGATGACATGCTGGACAAGCCACGCTGCTTCACAAGGGACGGCTTGCACCTATCACCACTGGAATTCCGGATATTGGCAAAGGCTCTTGCCACCCCCATAGTGCCTTTTTTAGGCAAGGCTCAAATTCTAAACCTACCACCCTAGAACACAAAAATGGAAAAAAACTAAGGGTAATGCTGCTCAATGCCAGAAGTCTCAATCTCAAAATGCACGCACCCGAGGCCCTTCTCAGTATGGAGAACATCGATGTCTGTGCTGTGACAGAAACCTGGTTCAAGGCTCCTGAGAGCACCCCAGCACTATCAGGTTTTACCTCATATCATGCGTTCCGGCCCCAAAATCCGGACAATACCAAGAAAGGAGGGGGGGTATCCATATTCATCAAGGACACCCACACCTCAAGATTGGTGGCAATGCACGATGCATCGGAGACCATCCAGGTGCAATTAACCATAGGCAAGACTGCTCTGCAAATTGTAGCATGTTACAGGCCACCCTCACAAACTCAGGAACCTCACATGGCTTTCCTGAAAACACTGGAGGGGATAAATGTATCTCCAAACACCATCATACTAGGTGACTTCAATTACCCTAATATAGACTGGGAACACTACTCAAGCCCAAACACCCTAGCCCAAAAGTTCCTGGAATTCATAAACACAAATGCCACGGAACAACTAGTCACCATCCCCACAAGAGGAGTAAACATACTTGATCTCATCATCACGAACATGGGAGCACAATGTTCAACACCGGAAGTATACCCCTCACTGGTGAGATCAGATCACAAACTAATCTTGCTGGAGATCCTCATCCCACCCCTACCTGAAATAAAAAAGACCACAGTAAAGAACTTCTCGAAAGCCGGCTTCACACTTCTAAAGACTAGTGTGGTCTCCTTTAAGGCCCCCGAGCCGGCGGAAAACAGTACCCAAGCCGCTGAATCACTTACAAATGCCTTCTACCAGCACCTACAGGACTGCATGGATAAGGCAATCCCAAGCAAAGCAAAGACTCTTTGTACCAAAGGCAAGCGTCCAGTCTGGTGGACCCCAGCCATAAACAAACTCTACAACAAAAGGAGGAAGCTACTACAAGATAGAGCAAAATCCTTAAAAGGTAAGACACCTTTGATCACTACAAGTAAAAAACTAAGAGCTCTCATAAAATCATCCAAAGCAAATTCTGAGAGAAAAATAGCTAAAGACTCAAAAGACAATCATAAGGCCTTCTTTAGCTATGTTAGAAACCTGGGAGGAAACTCCCAGATATGCTCTGAACTAGTTCAAAATGATGTGAAGATTACTGATCCTACAGACATTGCCAACATACTGGCTGACAGGTTCAGTGCAAACTTCTCCGCCCCCTCCCCCCCAAAAGGAGAGATATCTATACCAAACGATTGCAGCCCCCCAAACATCTCTAACGCCCAAGTGAGAACTGCTCTCTCCAAAGCAAAAAACACAGCATCCATGGGACCTGATGGTGTCCCCGGCTGTGTGCTCCACGAACTCAACGAGGAATTAAACCCACAGCTAGGACAGCTGTTTAATCATAGTCTCACCTCTGGATACGTACCCAGGAAGTGGTGCACTGCACAGTAGTCCCACTTCATAAAGGGTGCCTCCACCGACCCTGGAAATTACCGCCCATTAGCTTGACAAGCCTTATCTGCAAAGCCATGGAGAGGATCATAATGGATCTCATAAATAAAGACATAGGAATTTGCAGACTTTGGATCCAACCCAGTTTGGCTTTGTCAAAGGCAGATCATGCCTTTTAAACTTGGTTGACTTTTGAAACAGTCACCTAAGCCATTGATGACGGAAAGGCAGTCCATACAGCCTACCTCGATCTGGCAAAAGCCTTCGATACAATACCCCACTCGGGTATCATTGAAAAACTCATCAGCTTAAATGTTAACCCATACATCACAAGATGGGTTGCAAACTGGCTGAGTGACAGAACCCACAGGGTCAGAGTTGCTGGCGCCATGTCAGACTCAAAGCCTGTCACAAGTGGTGTCCCACAGGGCTCAGTCCTGGGCCCACTCTTGTTTGGCATCTACTTCTTCGAAGTACAAGCAAACACAGGAGGGTTATGGCTGACAAAGTTTGCAGATGACTGCAAACTGGGCCAGTCGAAAACACATCTGACACAGATATCCTTCAGAAGGGTCTCACAGAAACGGATAACTGGTGCCAGAGCCATGGCCTAAAGTTAAATGCCAAAAAATGCGTAGTCATACCCTTCGGGAAAAACAAGGTTACCCCTAGCTACCATATAGGTGGCAATCCACTGAGCACAGAAGAAGTTATTAGGGACCTGGGGACCCAGGTTGACAGTAGCCTGTCATTCGACACCCATGTAGCTAAAGTAGTTAGGAAGACCTTCTACATTGCCCACCTTATCATGAAGGGATTCACATCTAGATCAAGGGAGGTCATAGTTTCCCTATACTCATCACTCATCAGACCAATGATTGAGTACAATGCCCCATTCGGAATGTATCTGACCCGACATTTGCAGCAGCTGGAGATGCCACAAAAGTTCCTCGCCAAAAGGATAAAGGGTCTCAAAAATCTGTCCTATGCTGCCCGACTGAAAGAACTTCAGCTCTATTCAGTCGCTTACCGCTTGCTCAGAGGTGACCTGTGCCTGACATACAAGGCCATGTCAAATCCAGATTTGATGAATATGCTTCACCTCAAAAAATCTAGATCCATCAGAGCCACAAGGGCGGGAGACTTAAACCTAGACACGGCTATTAATAGGACGTGCTGGAGGGATAGATTCATCACCCAAAGACTCCCTATGCTGTGGAACAAAATCCCGGTATATGTGAGGCAGAGCACCTCGCTGGCCTTGTTCAAGAGAAATCTTGACCAATGGATGGGAGATCGCAGATATACCCCAGGGATTACCTCAGTGTCACTGCTCGACAGAGGCACAGCAAAATAATGGGTATAGTTCCCCATACTAAAGGGGTGGCGTAAGCCACAAAACTATGGGCTAGGCTTGTAAATGCCCTCGGGCAGATAGCCTAGTATAAACCTATGAACCTATGAACCTAAGCTATGACAGTTGTACTGAGAAATGCAGTATTAACATATATATAGGAATGAATGGAAATAGAAGCATGACAAAGCAGTTTTTTTTAAGCTGATAAATATCCAAAACAGCCAATCACAGATAAGTGCGGGAAAACCAGCATATATAAGCCCCATAGGCGGGAATACACAGCATAACTGATTGTGGTACCCATTTGCAGTCAGGATGGCAGGTGTAGGAGAGGGAAGTCACTTTAGAGCACAAAGGTGGGGTGTTGAGGACTCAAAATATATGGTTTGGCTCCTAGTCCATGATCATGAAGCACAACTCATGCAGGGCCAGGTTCACTGGGGTGCGTACAAGGCAGAGGAGTGGAACCGGTTGGCACATGATCTTACCAGTGCCACAGGCATTCAGAGGACTGGTGAACAGGTCCGTCACCACCATGCGGACCTGAAGCGACGGAAGGAGGACCAACTGAACCGTTGGATTCAGGAGGCCCGCCAAATGCCCAACGCCCCACTACTGAGTAGGTATCCATGTAATTAAGTATGTAAGAAATGCTATCCTAGCCTATAGTATGGAGACGTATGTTCCAATCTTACTTCCTTTATATTACAGTTGCAGGTGTTCGTTCCACGAATCAGCGAGCCTATGCTGATAGGCTGCTGAGGTTGTGCCACCAGGCAGGTTAGTAATCATTGAGCTGGTATTGTCATAGAATATAAGTGAGACAGATTGTAAAAGAGTTCAGTGTTGTAACCCATTAATAAAGGTCAAATAAGCCTAGAAGAAAGATTCTGCTAGTATTTTAAGATTAGATAAGTGATGCAGCCTGGAAAATAGTGTAATGCAATCCAGTAATAAAGATTAAACAAGTCTCAAATAGAAGTTTTTACCTGTATTGTAATATCAGATAACTGCTGCAGCCAGAAAATGAGTGGTAATCAATCAACAAAGGATAGACAAGTGTCAAATACATCCTTGTAAATTCTGCCATATGAAAAGTGAGTCAGCTGGAAAGGGTTGTTGTAAACCAGTAATAAATGTTAATAAAGCCTAGAATTAAGTACCAGTTTGAAATGTAAATATAAAATAATTGAGAGAGTGTGAGAAAGACAGTTTGAAGCTACCAGGAAAGCTGTAATACGTCTGGAATAAAGGTATACTGCAGTCACTACATTATGAAATGAATGAGACAGCCACAACCAAAGAGTGTAATGTGTTAAATAAAATACAGAATATGGACTGTGTCCGTCCCACAAACTGGATATGCTGCTGTACCCTTGCATTATGGAAATAGTATGGTTGTATGAAATGCTGAACATCCACAGTTGTCTAGACCCATATAAATCAAATGTAGCAGGATGCTGTACCTGAACACAGCCAGATATGAACATATATGAATAAAAATGGACTGTACATTAATGTAGCAGTAACATCCCCATCACCAACATTCCTAAGGTTACATACAGGAAACTGTACTAATACATGTAGGGGATATATATCTGCATCTACTAGGAATGTACAGTATATGTATAGGTAGTTTAAGTTGTTAATGTAAAATTTCTCCACCTTACCCTATTTTCACAAATGATGCCATTCCACACCAAACCGGGTACGTGTATTCACAATTAATTCCCATGGACATTTGTCCTGTTGGTTCATACATATCTGCATGTACGTTGATGCATGTGCCCCGTTCACATATCCAAACCTGATGGCCTGTTGCCACCAATCAACCCTGCATCCTGTTGGAATGCGCACTGTTGTTCTAAATATGCATGTGTTATGCTTGCTGCTCAATGTTCTGAATTCATGGGTGTTTGGTTAATGGGAATACTGATGCATACTGTTACAACTAATTTTGAATGGTGCTGTTTGTTACTAACCCAAAATGCCATAAAATACTGCTAAACATAGGACAACAGTGAAGGCGGGTTCCAGCGGACCCACCTCTACCACCTCAGCTGGCGAGTGCACCTGGCACCAGTGCCCAGGCCGGGACCTCCTCTTCCGGTGACCCTGTGCCACCTTTGGGTGGAAGCGCTGCAGGGGATGAGGCTTGTCCCCCCCTCTGCAAGCATGGCCGGATGAGAGGCTCCACTCACCCTCCATAGGGTCCGGTCTGTGGTGTGTAGTGAGATCAGGCGTTCTGTGACTGATCCCCTACACCAGCTTGAGGTGAGGGTGGCACAACTTACGGGTGTGCCTGCCCGTCTTATCCAGCCCCCAGTACAGCCCCGGCCTGGGCTGTGAAGGCGCAGTGGTAACTGCCTATGGGTGGGGATTTCAGTTCCACTGTTGCCATCAGTGGGCTCATGGGCTTGCGATATCCAAACATCCGTCCCAGTCATTTGTGTTTACCCCCCACGTGTCATACTCCACCCCTGTATGCGTCCTGTTTGTCTTGTCTGTTAACCTTCCCAACCTACCTCCCCAAATATACCTACTTCCTGTACCTCACATTCCACTCTCACCTGAAAAAAAAATAAAAAAGGGCACTCTGTTCCCACAACAAAATTACGCCCCATACATAGCTTCCCAATTCGCACACATGTCCACTGGGCATGTAAACTGATAATTCTAACTGGCAGTACAACATATTTTGTTGTACTCACCCCTCTCTCAGGGGTGGAAGGTTTCAAATTTCACACATATGCACAGCTGTTGCTGATAAAGAGATGGGCAGCTATGGGCCTTCCCTACATCCTTCCTGCACATCCCAAGCTTGTTTTCCTACAGTCCTACCCTCTTTGTGCCCCCTTTTTCACCACTTTCCTATCTCCCCATTTTCTTTTCTTTAAAAGAAATTAGCACGGGTGTTAGCGGGAGTAAGCACTTTTAAGCAGTGGTCAGCGGGTGTGCGCTTGTGTGCGCTTAGCTAAGCGAGTGTGCGCATGTGTGAGCATCATGCAAACCAGCGCAAACCTGCTTACAACTGCTTAAAAGTGCCTTAGTCACTCTGTATGACAAGGCCTGTAAGTCTGCTCATCAGCAAAATAAAATACCCCTGTCAGTCTCGAACCCCGGACCTTGGAAACACTAGTCTGCATGAATTACCACTGAGCCACGGCAGATATACAAGAACTTGGTGCTGAAAGAAATATATCATGAAATACAAGGAGTGAATGTAAAGGGAATATAGGAAGGCCATTACACAAAGCTTGTTCCCTGAATCATTACTGGCAATTCTTGTGGAATTGCATTACATTAGTGTGATAAGAGAAACAGCCATGCTAGGAGGTAATAATGTTACAGTAGCACCTTACAAACCCCACACAGTATCAGAGCAGGATAAACACCACCATATTTGAATAGGTATGAGGCCAGACTTCCCAACTGTGACTGATTTACAGGGATGTCCCTGATTTGCGAAAAAATGTTACCTGTGCCCCACTGACTATCTGTGAAATGCACTAACAGTAGGCAGAAAGGTGGGGTATCCCACGTAATGGTGACTGTCAATAAGTTAAAGTAGACACTACTTGCATGTCAGAAATGGTGCAGTAATACACATGCTCAAAATACCCCACAGTCACAACTGCAGAATATCTGAAATATATCACAGGTGTATCCCACTGATATGTACCTTTCCCTGAGGCTGGTCAAATATATACCTGAGAGTATCTGAGGCCTGCAAGTGTCAGAAATACACAGGCATATCAGCCAGTCTGCTGTTACACACACTGCAAATAGCTGTAGAATTACTCCCACAAGCACACCATCATGAAGGAGTACAACACAGAAATATCAAAGGATGTAGCCATCTAACAAACTAATGACAGTATAGCAGTTTACAAGCACTGCATGTGCCTGATATTCATAATTGTTAGTACAAAATACAAGGCCCTAGTACTTCTCAGCAGCAAAATAAAATACCCTTGTAAGTGTCAAACCCCAGACCTTGGGCTCACCAGACTGCATGCAGTGCCACCAAGCCACAGCAAACATATAAGAACTTACTGCTGAAAGAAATATATCATGCATTACAAGGAGTGAATGTAAATGGAAAATAGGAAAGCCATCGCAACACATTCCAGTAAAGACAAATATCAGGCCTTCAAGGAGTGAATGTAAAGGGAAAATAGTGAAGCCACAGCAACCCATTGCAAGAACTACTGTTGTATACTAGTTAATCCACAACTCGCACAGGAAAGTACATACTCCCATGTAAACAGTGTTAGCATTAGCAGGTGTGAGTTAACATACACACTGAGAAGAGTAAAATGGAAAAAGCAACAGTCAGGTTTCAGTACAACATGCATTTCAGTGGCTACAACACAGCCTTAGATATGAGAGACATACCAACCTTCTGACTGACACAACAGTGCCCACAGCAAACCAGCATGGTCCCCACCTTGCAAAACTGAAAGGCCTACGCCTACCTAACCTAACATTTTATAGCACTGTCCTGAAATCACAGTGAGAACTGCAA